>NC_142514.1:41301250-41940000 GCF_057876585.1 Rhinolophus sinicus
TTCTTAAAACATGACATGGCTTTAGGTTAAATTCTGATTTTGCTTCTAACTAGCTGTGTGACTTTAAGAAGTTATTTTATTTCTTTGAACCTTAGTTTCCTGTACTTAACACCTAGATTTAAAGCACCTATCAAGGTAATTTGTGAGAATTAAAAAAACAGACATGGAAACACTTAGCATGATGGCTGGAGCATAGTAGGTCCCCAATAAGGGTTAATTTTCTTTTTTGTTTCCTTCTTCCTAACTCTGAGTCCCACACTTCTTTTAATGAGTAAAGACAACCAGATACTTCCTCTCTGTTGTTCTACACCTGTTCACCACTAATCAACCAGTTTCTTTCTGATATGGCTCCTGAAGTGGTACAAAATAAATTAATTTCCTTGTCTTGAAAGTTAAGATGTTTCCTCTATAAGTTCAAATCAGTATTTACTCTAGAAAAATCTGAGGGTGTTTTTTTAAAATATGTTGTTCTTAAGTTTTATTACAATATTAGGAAAAATAAGTGAAATTTATACCCAAATCAGTTTTTAGAGTATACTCTGACATAGGAAAGAGTAATCTGAATAAGAATATTATTTGGAAAGTGTATTAGATATTGTTATACTGCTATCCATTGATAACAGGCAGTATGTTCCTTTGATGAACTTGGTTTTTAGTTTCTTTTTTGCATATATTGAGGAAACAAGGTAAAAGTAACTATAACTACTCTTATTAAAGGAGCACACAATCAAGAGAGAAGTAAATTAATAATTTTGGCAAATTTTGGTAGTGAATGTTATAATACAAAGATACTCAGAAAAATATGTCTGAGCAGGCTGGAAATTCAAGAGACGCTTTCTAGAACAGGCCCTTGACCTGAGTTTTGGCATATGCATGAGAGTCATCTAGCAAAAATCAAAAGAGGTGGAAAGGGACATTCAGGTAGAAAAGACATGGGGAAGACATGTGGGCATGAAACGTAATGCTGTTTTTCAGCAACTAGAAGAAGTCACAATCATTCAGTAAGGCTAGAATGAATAACAGTAGCTGACACCGGTTGTACTAATTATAGGCTTCACACTGTTCTAAACAGAGATTTTATTATAGGGCACTTAGAGACCCAGAAACCAATGGGCAATGACAGAGACAGGACTCAGAAATGAACTAGAACCAGAAAGTTGAGACTCCCATTAGGAATGTCTTTTCCTCCATCTCTCCAGATAAACTTTCTCTGCTTTGCTGATCCATAGCTACCACTGCCCCTGAGTTTCATAGGTTCTGAAAATGCCTAGGGAATGAATTAACTGGCTCAGCGCAAGTCAGTTATCAGTGACCAGGGAAACATGGTCACCTTTAGGGAAAACACAGATTTGCCTGCCACCATGCCATTGGGAGTATTGCACAGAGGAGTCGTTCCACAAAACACAGTGGCAGATAGACAATCCCATTGGCCTCATCCATGTAGGGAGTTGGTTGGTGATAAATCTCGAGAGACAGGCAGGCATCTAGCTGATCATGAAGGTTTTTTTGTCTGCTAAGCTAAGCCATATTCATCACATGCTGAAAGTTATGAACAGGCTTTGAAGGATTTGGTGTCCGGGAATGAAATGAGGGTCAAATCTTCATTTCAGAACATCAGTCTGGTACAGATTTTCAGGTAAAGCTAATGGACCAATTGTGGGTATATTTCTCTTCATTCCCTTCCAAAGCACTAGCCCAAAATGACAACCATAGTACATATAAAGAGAAAAAACAAACAAACAAACAACAACAAAAAAACTCAAACAAAAACAAAACAAAACAAAAACAGAGAAAGAGGAGAGGAAGCAGTAGCTGATACAGGGAATATCTTCAAATTTTTGGTAAATGGATTAGAAATAAGATAACAGGACAGAAGCTGAAACCTGAGTGCCTACAGAAAGGATATCAAAATGCAGACAGACTATTAACCCCAGAGCTAGAAACCTCATTCTAGAAAGAACTGGGATTTGGAGGCCATGGGTCCCAAGGTAGGCAAGCATGAGGTTCCAGGCTGAAAAGGCATCTGGCTGAGACTCTATATAGAATATTTTGACAACCATCACCCTTCCCTACTCTGTGGAGCCAGGTGACTATTATTTTCTCACCCTTGTAGGACATAAAGGCCTATTTGGCAAGGAAGCTACACCCTAGAAGCTCTAAACTTGGGGACATCAGGCATAGTGAAGAGCAGGAGGAGACGCTCTAATGGAAATACATGGATTAAGCAAAACTTAGATCCTAAAATGTTAGACACCAATCCTAACCACTATTCCCTGTCTGCTATGAGAATACCACTAGCTGGATCCCTGCTTTGTTCCAGGCAAGGGGATACAAGAACCTTCTATGGAGAAAGAGATTGGTTCCAGAGAAAATACCAATAGATCCCAATATTTGGGAGGAGGGAAAGAAGTGTATTACTTTTAGTGAAAAAGCTGGCTTGTAAGAGGTAAGTCTTTTTGTGATAAGCTTCCCTTCTCTCCCACCCCAACTCCCCACACGTGGTTTCCAATCAGTTTTTTTGTGTGTTTTTTTTTACCTTGCAATACCATATGAACAAATAGCCAGTGAGGAGCAGACATTGAAGAAGGCCTCCAACAGAATATTCTCAGTCCACAATAAAACATACTCAAGAAAAGGAAAGATAGCACAGGGAGCATAGGGAAAGAATAATTTTAAAAGGACTTGTATTTTATGTTTGGATGAGAAGATATTTCATCTATAGAAAAGGCACAACTAAAAGACAAGAAAGAGTTCTAGGACATGAAAAAATATGGTCATTAATTTTTTTTAAAAACACAAAATGATTTAAAGGTAAAGTTTAGGAATCATCACAGGAAGAAAAACCAAAGAGCAAAGGATTGGCAATAGGGGAGAGAGGATTAGAAATTAGAGGATGAATTCAGGAGGTAAAACAATATCTGACTGAAAGGAGATCTTGGTTGGGGGAGAGATGGGGGAGGAGTGAGAAAGAGAGACAACAGAGGGGAAAGAGTGAGACATACAATTATGTAGGAAATTTCCCAGAATTAAAGACATGAGTTTCTAAATTAAAAGTACCCACTAAGTATCCAGTACAATGACTTGGGGTGGGGTGGGGGGGAAGACTTACAACAAAACATATTATTGTTAAATTTCAGATTAACAGGGATGAGGAGTAGAACTTAAAAACTTAACAGAGATAAACAACAAAACAAAAACTAAATAACCAATCAGATAAAAACTGCTCACATACAAAGGATACAGAAAGAAAATGGCGTAGACTTTGGAAAGCAACACTAAATGCTAGGAGTCCATGAAGCAATATTTAGAGAAAATTATTTTCAACCCAAAGTTTATACCCAGCCAAATTATGAATGAAAGTATAAAGGTAAAATAGAGAAATTTCCATACAGTCAAGGACTCAAAAACATTACCTCCTATACAGACAATCTTAGAAAGATATAGGAGTATGTGTTCCTGCAAAATGAGGACAATAAACCAAGAAATAGGAATATGTAGAACCAAGGAAACACAAAATTCAGCACGGAAAAGTGGTAAAGGGATATTTCAGAACAACAGCCATGCTCCAGGCCTAGTAATTGTCTGATCCACAGTGGAGCAGGAGAATGGAGGGTCGCAGGCGTGAGAGATCAACAGATCAAAGGAGCTGAAGGGAAGTTTGGAAGTGCATGTAATCATTTGGAAAAAATATTAAGTACTTGAGAGATCTGTTGAAGGATTAAAAAAGAGAGAGATAAACATAGAAAGATAAGAAAATGGGAATACAGGAGTGAATATTAACTGTAAGAAAAAGAAAAATTTGTAAGAGAAAGGAAATACAATCATGATACACGAATTGGCTCTAAGCAAACAATAGTTGCGACACAGCCATAATAATATAAAACCAACTATTGATATAACTCAAAATTGTGAAAGAAATTTATTGAGAGGATAGGAAAGAGGAAGTGGAAACACTGATAAAGAAAACTAGATCATCAACAACAAAAATAAAATGTAACAAGATGATTTCAAAAATTTCAAACCAGGAAATAATAGTATAAGCATACTATTTGGGCACATGAATATACATATCTAGAGAAAAGCTAAAAGGGCAAACATTTGTTGCATTGGAGAATTAAAACTTGAAGGGAGGCAGGTGCAAGGAAGGGAGCATTGTATTTCATTGACAGGTATTTTGTGTAGCTGATTATTTAAAACCATGAAAACATGTTGATTAAAAAAAATTCAAATACTTTTTTTTTTTTTTAAAGAGAAAGACAATAATTCTGGGCCTACCTAGTGTGAAGGAACTGTTTATATTTTTTAAAAACTTGAGAAGCCTACCTAGGAAACTTGTTTATTTTGTAAGATTTTTGAAAATGTACAAAATCAAAGGCTGCAGTATTTGCGAAGGCTGTCAGATTGGACTTTCCAATAGAAAATTAGGTTTTGAGCTCTCCAGAATCTATCCAATAAAGTCTGTGGTACTTCAAAATTATTTTTGTTTAACTTTTACACCAAATTAAGCATCAAGCTTTTACCAGAAGATCCTGGGGAAATTTTCAAAGCAGCAAAACTCTGAGGGGAATCCAAATAGGCAGGAACTTTCTAACATAAGTGATTCATTTATTGATCAGAAATTATTTGCTATCTACTATTATAGAAATGGTGGTAAATAAGAAAGACAAAATTCCTACCCTTACAAAGCTTAACTTTTAATTTCTTTGAGAGAGAATGGGACAAAAACATGAATTACTAGTTGAAACACTTTCCAAATCTGATTTTTAAAAAGGCAAAACATTGGTCCAAAAAGCTCAATGAATCTCAAAAGGAAAAAAAATATATACAAAGAAACTACACGTAGGCACATCTTAGCTAAACTCTTGAAAACCAGATAAAGAGAAAATCATAAAAGCAGCATGTGGGAAAACAAACAAACAAACAAACAAATCCCCACCATATTACATACAAGGGAAATATAGAAGATTTACAACTGACCTCACAAGGGAACCATGAGCGATCAAATGGCAATGGAATATTTTAAAGTGCTTAAAGATAAAAAAAAAACACACACAAAAAAAACCACAAACAAAAAACACCATCAATCTAAAATTCTATATTCAGTTAAAAGTTTTCAAAAATGAAAGCAAAGTAAATACATTTTGAGATAAATATAAACAGAGACTATTTGTTGCCAGCAGAATCACACTACAAGAAATGCTAAAGGTAGTTTTTCAGGGTGAAGAGAACTGCTACCAGATAGATCATGTATTAAAAAGATGCACACACACATATTTCTTTAAAAGACTATTCACATCATAAATAAAAAATAATTAGAGCATACTGTAGGGTCTATAACATGTAGAAGTAAAATATATGACAATAGAGCACAAAGAGCAAGGGGAATGAATAGAATTATACAGCTGTTAGTTCTCACATTATTCAAGTAGTGTCTTATAAGTATTATAATATAATATTTGAAAATAGAATGTAATAAATCAAGGTACATAAGTAATTCCTATAGCAAGCTCCAAAAATTAACGCAAAAAGTATAGCCAAAGTCAGTACAAGATATAAAATAAAATACCTGAAGAGTACTTGGCTAACCAAAAGGAAGTCAGTCTAGGAGAAATAGAGGAACAAAGAACAGATAGAACAGTAGAAAACAAATACCAAGATGATATATTTAAATCCAACTCTGCCTTGATTACATTAAATATAATTAGACTAAACACCACGTAAAAAGCAAAGATTGACTGGATAATCAAGCAAGATCTAACTATATGGCATTTACAAAAAAAAAATGCACTTTACATATAATGACATAGACAAATGGAAAAATAATGAAAAAAGATATACAATGAAAGCACTACACATAAGAAACTTGGTGTGACTATATTAATATCTGATACAGTAGACTTCAAGATAAACAGTATTACCAGAGACAGGGAGATATCTCATAATAATAATTTTAAAAGTTCAATTATCAGGAAGATAAAGCAATTTTAAATATGTATGTGCTTAATAGCAAACCAGACAGAGTGACTCTGGACCTATCTTGTTCCCTTATAAAATCCGACCACCAAATAAAGAATCCTAAGATGCATTTGTTTTATTTTTTTTATAAGTAATTTTTTTAAAAAAATTTTATTGGGGAATATTGGGGAACAGTGTGTTTCTCCAGGGACCATCAGCTCCAAGTTGTCTTTCAATCTATTTGTGGAGGGCGCAGCTCACTGGCCCATGTGGGAATCGAACCGACAACCTTGGTGTTCAGAGCTCGCGCTCCAACCAACTGAGCCATCTGGCTGCCTCCCGAAGATGCATTTGTAATTGTAACTCTCACTCCTCCTTATTGTTCATTCACTGAGAGATAAAAATATTTCTAGAGATCAATATTTGGGTATCTCTAGCTGTATTTCCCCATTGTATTTTTTCTTGGAAACAGATACACACTATCTACTCATTCAATACACACTTATTAAGTGCTGATTAGACACATGAGTATATAGCACATCTATTAATATTTCATGCCATGCCCTGTGTCAGGTGTGAGGGAAACAGTGAGTAATTAACACAGCCCCTTCTCATTAAAGCATTCATAAACAAGTAGAGAATCCAGAATAAATCTATGATATTATACCCTCATATGTATAAAATAATAGGGTAGGTACAAATCTCTTGGTGCTAATTACTAGGAAAGCAACACTACATTGAGTCCTACAAAGCTAAATGTATTACTATTAAATTTACTTTCAGAGAAACTCACTTTGCAACATTTGGTATGTCAGCCTCTCTGGGTATCCGCTTTCTTATGTACTAAAGGAAGAGATTGGGAGTCTGTGTTCCTTTTTCTTTTTATCACCCCTATGTTATGATGTATAAATTGTGACATATAGGAGACCATTTCCCCCTAGGCTCCATGATGTATATTATCATGTTGGGCATATGCACCAATATAGATATTATGGACAGAATGTGTGCCATCTACACCTTTAGGGGAAAGGATCTGTGGAAATTCAGCTGCCAATGGAACCAGTAGAATCTTCCATTCTTTACCACATGATAGAAGGTAATGGCAAGAAATTAAATATGGTATTTGTGGAGAGGCATTCAGTTAACCTCTTCTATCTTTGGGGAAATGGTCCACATATTACTACCTGGAGAGAGACAGATATATTACTTGTGGAAACAAGCAGTTGTAACATGAAGAGCGCAAGAAAAATATGTATTTTTATTTCTTCATTCAACCTCCCAATTCCTACCCAATGAATGACTATCTTGGCAAACAATGACATCCAGAATGTTCATTAAGAGAGAGACTGGCAGCATATGCTCAAATTCTTTTCAAATGTTTAGTGTACTGCAATGCAATTAAATAATTCAAGGAAGACATTAAAAAGCACAAAAGAGTACCAAGGAGAGTGCGCTGGTAACAGGGAACAGCAAAGGCACAGACCTGGCCCAGGTCCAAGGCTAGTAAGTTAGGTGATGGGAGGCTTCCTTAAATGAAAGGGAGTTTATTAATTGGCAAATCAAGTACCAGGACTAGGCAGAAAATATGCTAGGCTACAGAAGTTCTGTGTGAGGAAGGAAGGGAAGTGGGATGTGATCAGGGAAATAAAGAGGATTGAAATGTAAAAGTATAGACCAATCAGGGAGCCCAAGTGGCATGGAGTGAACAAACTGAAGGAGAAAAAATGAAGTGGGTGTTAAATGAAGTGTGTGCGGGGCAGGGGGAGGGGTGGGCGAGGAAGAAAACTTCAGGGAAGAAGAAGTGGGATGATGGTCAGTGATGTATGGGTAAATGCTTAACAACCAGTTCTATGAAAAAAATAAATAATAATAAAGCCCTGATTTGTAGCATTTGTTTATTTCTGTGGTGTAAAGCATCTCACCATGGCCAATTCCATGCTACCAACATGCTGTCACTAAAAGTGGAGTTGGGAAGGGATGTGCATAGCACACCGTTATACAAGATTTCCAACCTGATGCATCCAATACACATAAACAACCCCAAGTGCATATACTGTGTTTCCCTGAAAATAAGACCTAGCCAGACAATCAGCTCTAATGCGTCTTTTGGAGCAAACATTAATGTAAGACCCAGGCTTATTTTGCTATAAGACTGGGTCTAATATAATATAATATAATATTATAATATAATATAATATAATATAATATAATATAATATAATATGGTATAATATAATAGTATATACTATTATATTATAATATAATATTATATATAATATAATACTGGATCTTATATTAATGTTTGCTCCAAAAGACGCATTAGAGCTGATGGTCTGGCTAGGTCTTATTTTCAGGGAAACACGGTAGATTGTAGTAAATGTAGTAGAAAAACAAGGAAGTGATGCATTTTGAATTTTGAATATTCATTAGGTTTGTTTTTAATACAGTTTATTTAAATGTAGTTTCATATAAATTTTTTTGTTTTAAATAATGACTATTTAACAAGAGGCTTTCAAAATCCCTAATAATTTAAGGGTTGAGGTTAGCTCAGTTGATTGGAGTGTGGTGCTAGTAATACCAAGGTTGCTGGTTTGATCCCCACATTGGCGACTGTGACCTGCGCCCTCCATAAGAAAAGAAATAAAAAAAGGGAAAAGGAAAAAAGGTTGGGCTTTTGTGAGCCATCGGGGTTTAATGTGATTATCAGCGAGGGTCTGGTAACATTCCCCTTAAGCAGTTATGTTTGTTCTCTGGGTTAGGGATAGGGTTGGTGAGGAGGAGTGATAGTGGCATGGGGGGTGGAGATTCTTCAATGCACAGAATTCTTGTTCTGCAGTCTTATTGCAAAAACACAACTTCTCTAATGAAGGGCTGGTAGGATAGTGGAAAGTATTCTGGACAGATAGTCATCTAGATTTCAACTCTACTAGGTTGGATTAGATGCCCTTTCCCTTTATTCTTTTATGTCATTGTATATACCTTATCTGGCATTTTCCACACTGCACTCTATTTGGATTACCTGTCTTTCCTATTAGTTTAGAAGTCACCTGATGTCAGAGCCTGCAAGGAGCCTTAACTGTGTTTGCCATGTGACTGGCCCAAAGTAAAGCCCGTACAGATCATCTCTGAATGAATGAATCACTACCATAACTTGCTTCTATCCAGCCTGTGGCTTGCATCGGTCAGAGGTTTCCTGTTTACTCCATCATGTTGGATGTGTTAGGTATAGCAAAGGGGGAGCAGCATGACCTTTGGAGTCAAACAGCTCTGTGCCGGCTCCATGCTTTCTGACTCTGGTACTTGGGCAACTCACTTCTCTGAGCCTCATTTTAAGGGGAGAATAAAGATGTCCTCTTCCTACATTTGTGAGGGAAAAATAAGATAACATGAATATATGTACTGCCTAGCAAGAGAATAATAACAGTAAACATTTGTTGAATGTTTACTATGTACCATTCATTGCTGTTACCACTTTATGTATAGTATTAATTCACTTAATCCTCATAATAACACCATCCAGAAATATCTACCATTATCCCTGTTTGACAGAGAAGGAAACTGAGAGCATAAGATGTCCAATAACTTGCCAAAAATGTATCCACAGTTTATAAGGGACAGAGCTGTGATTCTAACCCAGGTTTTCTGAGATCGACTTATCTTTTATGATATAAAAATGCTTTTGCCCCAGAGCACAGTGAATTTTCCAAGAGTTTATAATATAATGGCATATATCATCACCACACTGCCTCCCCTAACATATTTATATCTTGTCAATGTGGTACCCCCATCCTCTGTCCAATCTACACTATAGGTCCATTGCCCCAAACCATATATATATATATATATGTATGTGTATGTATATGTGTGTGTGTATATATATATATATATATATATATATATATATATATATATATATGGCACAGCTCAGCTCCAAGTCCAGTTGCCCTTGTTAGTTGCAGAGGACGCAGCCCACCATCCCTTGCGGGAGTAGAACTGGCAACCTTGTGGTTGAGAGCCCACTGGCCCATGTGGGAATCGAACCAGCAGCCTTTGGCATTAAGAGCACGGAGCTCCAGCCTCCTGAGCCACCAGGCCAGCCCCCCGAAATATATTAAAAGTCGGATTTCCCTCCTTGTGTTGAAACCTCAGTATTCACTATGCTTCTCATTCAGCATCAGTGGATTCTTACATACAAACTATGCCCCTATGACACCTGGCATAATATTTTCTGAATGAAGGCAGGAAGATTGAATTATTGCCTATTTATATCTTATTACTTTCTGAAAAAAATTTTTGGATGAGTTAAACATTTACAGTAAAATAATGATACAGTAGAATGAGGTAAATAATTGGGACCAGGAATGTATGAGTATAAATAGAAAACAGAAATAGACAATTCAGAATAGGTATAAAAAGAAATTATATATATTATATATACAAAGCACAATGGTCATATGATGGTTATGCCTGAGCTTCAAAAAATATGTATCCTTCCTATCTGTCCATCATTTATCTATTTACCTATCTATGTACCTGCTTCCTGGCAGCCAAAGTGAAGAAGGATGCATGTCCAATAATAAAAAAAAAAAACCTCAGTACCAGTTTTAAAGGAGGGAAGAATAGGAATCCCAGTAGATCCTCTGATGGGTGGGGTTTTATATGATGGTGTGGAGAGAGGAGGGAAGGAATGAATGACCATTATTTTCAACAACAGCGCCAGAGCAAATACAGCTCCAGACATGACTCTAATGCTTCACATGACCTCTCTGAGAATTGTCAAACGGTTTGAGGAATGCCAACATAAAACCAGGGGACCCAATTCTATGGTAAATATTAAGGAGACTGGCCAGCACATATTTGCTCCAAAGGAGAAACATAAAGAATGCCTCCGTCAGTTTCCTTTCCTCCTGGGTACTGCTCCATGTTAGTTCACTCCTGCTTGATATGTTATTTTGAGATGGAGAAGAAGATCTAATGCTCTTTCTGTCCTTATGGTCGAACCATTCATTCTGCAATAATGCCCAGATTTGGATAATATAATCATCCAGCAGTGCTCTGAAATGAAATTATAGGACTGACTGGCCTGGATTGGAGTTCCTCAGAAGAAGTGGGTCTGCACTGAAAATTACTTGCTGCCCTTTGCAATGGTGGCAGTTAAATAACTCAACAAGAGGTCCCTCGGAGAAAATCAATACACACCAAATTGCAAAAATGTGGATGCAATTTGTGGGGAAAGTGGATTTGATGTGAGTCTGTGTAGGCTGCCAGCATGGAGTCACTCTCAAGGTGGAGTAAAGCATGTCGCAGCACTCTGTTCCAAAGGCCGGGCCGGCCTCCTCCTCGCCCTGCAGACCCTGTCTCCTCAGGGCTTCAAACAACTTGACCCGTCAGCTCAACCCCACTCCAGGTTACTGGATGAATTGTGCCCTGAGGTAGAGGCTTGACGTGGCGTCAGCCACATTTGACCGTGGGCGTCAGGCTCCCTGGCTCATAATGAAGAGCTCTCCCGTGTGCTGGTTCCCGGTAGTGGAGACTTTTCCTTGTGCTTCACCTGGGGTCCTGGTTCTATGGATGGGGATCCTGTTGTCTTCCTCGTTTCCAGAGTGTCTGGCTCGATAACCTGCCTACCAGCCTCTGGGAAAAGGCTCTGCTTGCCCGTGCCATTGTCCTTGACTTTGTCCTCCTCCTAAAGCCATCTGCTCAAGGAAGTCGCCTTTGAAACATGTGAATGAGATAACTTGACTGACTTCCTAAAACTTCTTAATGGCTTCTTATTGGAGTTAGAGGATACTTTCGTCTGCAAGGCCTTGTGCGACCTAGCTCCTCTCTGTATTCCTACACAAACACTCTCAGTTCAGGCCTTTCCCCGTCTTCTCAATTTCCCCAATAATCTAAGACCCTGACACAGCTACTTGCACCAACTGTGCTCCCTGCCTGGAATGCTGTTTCCCCCAGCTCTCTGCACAGCTGGCTTCTTTAAATCCTTCTGGGTTCAGCTGAAGGGCACCTCCTAAGCAAAGCCTTTCCTAACCACCCTTTCTAAAGTGGCCCTCCTCGCCCATTATTTCTGTCACTGCATTATTTCCTGATCTCGGGATATAATAACTATATTTATGTATTTATGTTCATGTTTATTGTCTGTCTTCTCTATAATAATATAAATAACATGAAGTCAAGGAACATATCTACTTTATTCACAGCTATATTTCCAGTGTCTAGTATCATATCTAGGGTACAACAGGTGGAAATTAAATATTTGTGGAATGAATGGCTGAATCATGACCTAATAAATGATCTAGATCCCTCATGCTACCTACTACCTGGTTGCCTGAAGTTAGCAACGCAGAACCTTTTGTCCAACAGCATCTTAATGGGATTCCACTATTAGATGCTGTTGGACATTCTTCATGAAACGCTTAGCTATGATGCTACCTGTTGTCTTCCTAAGTGGTTTGTTCCAGGTTTGGGGGGTGTAATGGAGCCCTCTTATTAATTTAAAATACAATCTTGTGATGAAATTCAAAAGATAAAACTGGTGAAAATGGGTCTGCTCTGCTTGACTTAGGAGTGAGAAGACTCAAGCTACCCCTGGCTCCCCTTAGGTACTGCTGAAAACTCTGCAGCCCACTGCACCCTGGCTGGGTAACCTGTGGCTGAGTAGTTGCTGTCCAGCTCTGCAGTCTGTGTGCTAGACTGAACTTCCCATTGTAAACAACTTGGTCTGTGCACCTTTGATCACCAAGCACCAGCTCCACTCTTGACGGTGGTCTTACTTCAATCTCCCCTGCTATGCTCCAGCACTGTAGTTAATGGTTCCATGTCTCAGTGTATCACAAAATACATGACCGAGACCCTGATTGGAACATTGGTCTCTGAATTTGATGAGAGCCGGTGACAAATCCTTCAACCAATCCATAACAAACTTTGTGAGTCTGTGAGTGCCAGGAAAGCAGGACAGATTTGCGTAAAAGAATTCTGACAGATGGGATCATTCAAATCTGTTTTATTATTTTCTTAAAATGTATCTACTGCGCCCACAGCGAGGCTTCTAAGGACCCTGATAAAACCTGAAGTTAAAATTAAACTGGAAAAGCATATGC
Organism: Rhinolophus sinicus; assembly: GCF_057876585.1. NCBI lineage: Eukaryota > Metazoa > Chordata > Mammalia > Chiroptera > Rhinolophidae > Rhinolophus > Rhinolophus sinicus. Next base: position 41,314,305 of record NC_142514.1, read on the forward strand.
TTACCAGATTCTCAGTGTTAGCAAAGTCCTCCCTAATTACTTCTCTGGTCCCCATCAAAAAGAAGCCCCCAGAGTCCCCCTGCCCTGAGGTATGGCTCAGTGAACCAATAAACCTAACACTATATCCTGGAGGCCCTAGAGCTCTGCTCTCCCAGAGAAAGAAATAACTGAGTGAGTCTGAAGCCCTTTACACTTACTCTTAAAACCAGTTGATGGGTTCATAAGACAGAAGAACTATCCAGCCAGAGGGCATGAGAAGAGGCACTGGTTAGAATTGAGGAGAGCCAAGTTCCTCCCAAGGCCTCCCCTTCTGGGGTGGGGGCCCCACCTCCCTCCCTGGCCTCAGTCTCTGACTACTGGCCTCTCCCTTTCTACTCCCCTTCCCAGGCTCTGCCATCACATTGTTCTCCACCTCCATGCTTCTGTTCACCTGGTTTCCATCCTTTGGAACGTAGTGACCCAGACCAGGCCTGGCCCTAGGTGCTGGCGATGCAGAGATAAACCACATATAGTCTTGCCAAGTGGGCAGTGTAATCTGGACGTGTAAGCGTCAAATACACACCAGATTTCAAAGACTAAGTATGAAAAAAAAAAGAATGTAACATAGACAAGCAATACTTTTTTTGAAATGATAATATTTGGATACACTGTATTAAATAAAATACGTTATTAAAAATGATCTTATTTCTTTTTACTTTTCAAAATGTGACTACCAGAGCATGTAGAATTACACAATGGCTCACATTATATTTCTATTTGACAGAGCCGCTCTAGCAGAGTGCTTCCTCAGCCTACCTGGTCATCTAAACCATCTTAGGAACTTTTCCAAAACAGATTCCAAGTCTCCATTCTCTGGCAATTATGATTCAGTAGGTTTGTGGGGTCCTAAGACCTATTTTTATGACGTTCTCTGGGGTTATTTAGTAGCTACAGCCATCCCAGAGTGAGATGATGGTCCCCATATTACTCTGAGCCTCTCTATAGTAGTGATGCCCAACCCTCCCTGTGTATCAAAATCACCTGCGGAGACTGGAAAACATGTAACTTCCCAGCTTTAAGAATTGGATTCAACTGGTCTGGGTAGATCCCAGGCATTTTTTTTTTTCCCCCAAAAAGCTCCCAGGATTCTCAAGTGCAGCCAAGGATGGAAGCCATTACTCTACCTCAGCCCTCATCACATACCTTGTAGTTTTCCACGCACTGCTCTGGTTCCTTCATTAGACTGGGAGCTCCCTGAAGGCACCTCCTTGGTCACCATATCTCGTGTATCCTGAGGCCTATGTAGGGGCCCCAGGAATGTAACTGAATGAGGGGAGCCCATTTCATCCCTTATCAATAAACATATGGGCAGTGGCGTTTCTGTCCTGACTTGGCTCCTGTTTCTACCTGTGGCTTTTATGCTGTGCATTCTTTGGCCCCATGTACCTTTTCTGAGAAGCTGGCATTCCCAGCTTCCTGCCTCCCTGGAGTTCTGTCCAGCAGTGAGAACCAGGCCTTCTCAGTCCCCCATGACTCCACTATCCTCACCACCCCCTTGTATTCTAAAGAAATGCAAGCTGCAGAGAAGAAAGAGCTGATGAAAACGAAAACTTGGGGCTGCATTTACCCTCAGCCGTCTCCTCTCGCTTAAGCGCAAGTCCCATTACTCAGCACACTAGGACAGAGAGCAGCCTGTTCAGTGCTCAGAGCCCTGGGCCAGGGCAGCTCTGTGCTGTAGGCCGAGTCCTGCCGCTCGCTGCCTCGGGAGTGTAACTTGCCCTCTCTGACCTCATATCACTCATCTAGGACAGACCAGAAAAATGATGCAAGTTCCACATTTGCTATGACTATGGGATTCCTTTGGACCCACCTTCCACCACAAAGACCTAAGGAGCATCTGTCCTGGGCAGGTAATCAGCTGTGTGTTCATGATACAGCAGGGAACAATGTGGGAGGATGCCTTTGCTAAGGCCTTGCTTCAAAATTGCAGCCTTAGCATTTCAATTGTGATACCTTCCTTCCTCTGAAACCTTCCAACCGCCCCCCCCCCCCACCCCCATCCCCATGTTGGTCCTCAGACGTCACCTGAACTCTTCTCAACTGCTTCAAGGGAAACGTGAGCTTTCTTGGGGGCAGTCCCTGGGAACCCAACATCGACTCAGCCTGTACAGACTATGTCTAATTAACAACCAGAAGGCTGATTCTCTTCAAAGATATTTCAGAATGAATATTTCACCACCCCATTGTTGCCTTGGATGATTTAGATGAATTGGAAAAACAAACAAATGAATAAAAATCACTGCAAAGCCTTAAAATAACACAATCTAAAACAGGAGGAGGCTGGTTTTCTAGATTTGGAATAGGGGATTCAATTGTAGTACTGAAAGAATAAAGTAGCTGATTCAAGCACTTATTTTATAAAGACTATTTCCTGCTACCATTCAAAGCTGTAGCAAAAATAATAATATATGATTTCAAATTATTTTGAGTCACTCTGTGTATAACTAACTGACAAGGAAAGGAGAAGAGTGGGTATCTTTTGTTAACTAAGAAATTACCTTTCTTCTATAAATTCTCCAAGAAACCAGAGGACAGAATGCTGAACTGAATGATTCTGATTGGAACAGAAACCTTTGAGCTACTTTGTAAAATTACTTGGTTTTTTTTTTCCTGCCAAAGGAGGGAAATCTACTTCCAAATGAATGAGTGGGTAATTGAAAATATGATAGGATTACAGAAGACAATACAAATAAATGTAATTAAAAAAGGCCAAAGATTATCTCCAACTTGTACATACATAATGGAGCTACCGTGCTTCCCTGAAAATAAGACCTAGCCAGACAATCAGCTCTAGTGTGTCTTTTGGAGCAAAAATTAATATAAGATCTAGTAGTATACTATATTATATTATATTATATTATATTATATTATATTATATTATATTATATTATATTATATTATACCCGGTCTTATAATAAAATAAGACCTGGGTCTTATATTAATTTTTGCTCCAAAAGATGCATTAGAGCTGATTGTCTGGCTAGGTCTTATTTTTGGGGAAACAGTGCGTGAGGTGAGTGATGAGAAGAAATTCTATCTTCATGGTGAGCCTGGACTCACTGACAGGGGAGCCTAGCTCTTCCAGAGATAGGAAAGAGTATAGCTAACATAAATCCAAACAGATGAGACCCAGGCCTAATTAATTTTCCAGAGTAGAACCTAATTAGTGAGGTTGTACCCTAATAAATGACACATTTAGGTGGCCATGGTGGTGGCTGTGCAAAACTCAGAGGCCCAAACTGTTGACAAGAATAAGTGGAACGTATGTGTCCTAGAAAGGGCTTAGAGTATTTATTGAACATCTGCTATGAGCCAAGTCCCGGCCTAGGGACTCTTCTTAAATCATGGTAGTACTGCATCTAATCCACTCTGGCAGATTTTATTTTTCCCATTTTGTGGATAGAGAAACTGAGACTCAGAGAAGTTTGACAAGACTCTTCTTTGCAGTGTCATTGCAACAAGGGTGGCTTTGTGAGATGCACCTCCAGGACTGTAGGGCCTGATGCCATCCTACCCTTCTCCTCTCCGCAACACTTGTGCTTATGAGACATGTGCTCCCATTGTTTTAAAGTAGACACCTTGATGGGGGAAGAAAGATGTAATAGAATGGGTTTGGGGTGAAGGGTGTGGGGTGGCATTTAGGTCTATGTTTTCTTTGGTCTGGAAAGAAAGGGAATCAACATTTATGGACCCCTGTGAGGTGCCAGATATTCTTCTAGGTACCCTGGCAACCACAACCTAATTAAGCACTCCCCACGGCACCAGTGATGGTTGTTAGGTACTATTTTCTGACCTCAGAGAAGTTAAGTAACTTTCCTAAGGTCACCCAGCTCTTAAAGAGTAGAGATGGGATGAGATCCCAGGGAGCTGTGTGAGAATGGACACATGGAGAAGGAGTAGAGAGCATCCCAAGGCAGGGGAGGCTGTGTGCAAGGCACAGATGAGTGGAAGTGTCCAGGGCATATGTGGCACATATTTTCATATTACTAATGAGTTCACTAAAATCCATGGAGGTGCAATCATTTACCCAAATGGAAAAATGTATGTGACTAAATAAGTCAATGTCTGAGAAAGTGCCTGAGGCAGCAGCTGGCTCTCTGAGAGTTTAATAAAGGGTAGATCTTTTCCTTTCTCCTGATGTCACTCAGTAGAGACCAAAGCCAAATCATAAATTTGAGTCAAACCCAAAAGGGAAATCCTTCTTGTGCTGTATGGTGTGGTTCATTCTGAGCCAGTGTGCAGAAGAGCTTGTTACCAGGTCCTGACGTGGGGTACCCCTTCAGGACACCACCTGGAGCGGTGAGGAAAGGAGCCTTCAGTGCGACACAAGATGTAAGCATAGCTGAAAGCAGAAAGAGCTTACTAGGGGGACACAGTGAATTACGGGCATTGTAAGGAGAGGAAACCTCATGGACAAAAGTCAGGAGGCCAAACAATTTGACAGAGCTGAAGCTTAAAGAACAGAGAAGGGAGGAGGAGGACGACGCTTTACAACTAGACAGTAAATAGTTTTATACAGGATTGCTTTGTGTTCCTGTCCAGAGGCTGTGGGTTTTTCTGGGCGTAATGGGAGACCATCAGAGTCCCTTAAGCAGGAGAAGCTACGAACACCTAGAGTTTCATTCTCCATAGTTGTGGCCTAAATCTTATCCCTGTTTGTGATAAGTAACCCTCCATGATGGCCCCCAGTGATGCCCGCCTCCTAGTATTCCCATCCCCTATCTAATCCTCTCCCACAGGGTATCAGGGTTGGTCTGTGTGACAATAGGATGTGGCAGAAGAGATGCCATGTTACTTTTGAGATTAGGTTATAAAAGCCCTGCAGCTTCCATCTCTGTCTCTGTCTCTCCCTCAGATTACTTCCTCTGGGGGAAAGCCAGCTGCCATGTCCAGAGCAACCTTGTGATGATGGCCACATGGAGAGGAACTAAAACCTCCCGCCAACAACCCTGGGAGTGAGGCTGGAAGCAGATCCTCCGCTCTAGTCAAGCTTTCAAGTGACAACAGGCCCAGCTGACATCTTTCCTGCAACTTGAGAGCCCCTATATCGGAACCACCCAGCTAAGCGGCCCCGGGATTCCTAAGCCTCGGAATTGCGTGAAATCATCAAGGATTGTTGTTTAATACTAAATTTCAGAGTAATTTGCTACACAGCCATAGATGACTGATATGCTTCTTAGAGATGAAAAAACAGACCCAGACAGACGAACTCATTTAGGCAAGACCACAAAGCTTAGTAAATGTCAGACCCTAGTTTTGTTCTCAGGTGTCTAACTTCAAACCTGCTCTTTCCCGTACGGCATACGGTTCCTTTTTCCCTTAGTGGTATCGCAGGGATCAAGATAATACTATTTCAAGGCTAATTCACTAGGAATTTCTTAAGCTCCTGCTGTATATCAGGGATTGAGCTATGCACTGAGTGGCATACCCTTTTAAGACTCAAGATGAAGTAAACACTGTTCCTGTCCTCTACTTTTCTTATTAGAAAAATAGGCATATAAACAAACTATCATAAAAGGCTGTAATATATACTAGAGTTAGAACTACATGCAAGAAAATAATGAGAAAGCAGCAATTGACTCTGTTTGTGTACAAGACCTAGGGAATGTTCCCCAGGGAAGGGGAATTTGGATCTGGGCCAAGTGAAAAAGGATTGCGAGGAGAAGGAATTGGCATTTCTGAGGAGAGGAAAGCATAGGAGCAAAGATACTTGTACAGTAGCACAACAATAAGTATGTTTAGGAAATTGTTAATGTTTTTGATTGCAATAAGAAAAGTATATACATACACTAACAGAGCTATGGAAGAATGCAACCAATGCTTGGGAATATGCATTTCTGTCTAAATCACCACTCAGATTTGTATGTGGCTAGTCACTGGCCTTAAGAATCAGACTAGCGATGTAACATTTTAATTCTTACAGCAGTCCAGTATTTTCATAATAGAACCGTAGGCACTTTGCTAGTCACTTCCATACACGTTATTTCATTTAACTCTTATAATTCGTTATCCCTCCTTCATAGGTAAGAAGATTAAAGGCTAACTGAAATTAGGTACTTTGCACTAGTGATGACTCAGTTGATGTTAAGCCTCAGTTTGTCTGAGGCTTTTGCACTTTGATTCATATTTTGTCCTCCTCCTGGATTATTGCAATAGCCTCCTAAACAGTCTTCAAGCTTCCACCCTGGTCCCCCTATACTCCGTTCCCACAGAGCCGCCAGAGTGGTCCTTATAAAACATATATCAGATGATATGACTTTTCTCCTCAAAACTTCCAGCATTCTCTCTCTCTCTCTCGGAATGAAATCCAAGGGACTTCCCACAACGCACAAGGCTCGGTGGGATCTGGTTCCCGGCTTCCCCTCTCGCCCCACTGCCTGTTCTCTGCCCCCTCCCACGCCATGCTTGAGCTGCCCTCACCTGCAGTGTTTTCTCCCGGGTAGCCCCACGATTCTCTCTCTCTCTCTCCCTACATTCATGTCTCTGCTTAAATGACAATTGACCGAAGTCCCTCCCCAACGACTCAATCTAATGTTGACCACTCCCCAAGATCTAGCACTGCAATCTCTCTGCACCCACTTACTCTGCCTTATTTTCTCCATTGCACTCAGCCACCTGACAGCACATCTTTTATTCCTTTACTAGTTTATAATCTGTCTCTCTTCTCTAGGATGTGAGCGCTCTACGAACAATACGTTTTATCTGTGTTGTACACTGCTATTTAGGGTGATTAACTTATCTCAGTTTTCCTGGGGCTTTCTGGTTTTAGCAATGAAAGTTCCATGTCGTGGGAACCCTATTCAGTCCTGGGCAAGCCCGTAAGGTTGGTCACCCTACTGTTGTTCCCCTTCAAATGTTGTTGGGCTCATGGCCCCAGCTCCTGGGTGATGCCACCTGTCAGACCATCCACTGAAGACAGAACAAGTACATAATGATTGGACATTTGGTCACCTCCTCTGGAAACCTGCATCAAGCCTTCCAATCACAATTCGTACCTTCATTTTACTAACAGTTTATATTCTGGTTGGTTCTACTTGTCTCGGTCATTCACTAGGACTTCTGGAGGAGAAAAGCTATTCTTTTGTGTCCTCAGAATACTTTGTAAATAATGAACATCTAATAAATATTTGTTGTATGAATATTTGTATAAACCTGGATGAAGACGCCCCAGTAAAGCCTCCATAGAAAAGTCATCATTCTCCACCCATGGAACGACTGATGCGAGTATAACGCAGAGGAGGTGTATCACTAGGAGTGCTATGGGTTTTTCAACCAAGGAATGGACCAGGCTGAGAGCTGACTAGAAGGGAGTAAGCGTGTGTGTGTGTGTGTGTGTGTGTGTGTGTGTGTGTGTGTGTGTGAAGTCAGGGGAGGGTATAGGGAGAGAGGAAGAAAGTGACAAGACTGAGAAGCGGAAGTGAAAATGACCAAAGAAGCCATGAAAACAAGAGAAGACTGAATGAATGCTTTAAATTGGATCATATGATTTATGGTTAAGGATGCTTGCTGAGGCATTGTGCATGCGACTGGACACATGAAAAATACTTACAAGGAGAATATATGTGTTGACCTAGAAAGATGCCCATCACGTGTTTTGAATAGGAAGGAGGCGACACTAATATGTAGTGTGGTATCTAGCATTGTGGTTAGCAGCACAGGTTCTGAAGTCTAAACGTCCCGATCCCAGCTCCTCCACTTCCCAGCCATGTGGAGTTTGGGAAAGCATTACACTGAGCCTTAGTTTCCTCGTCTGTAAAATGAACATAATAATACTGTCCCTTCACGGGACATGTTGAGGATTAACTGACTTGACACACACACAAATGCTACATGTTATTATATTATTATCACTATGTGAGCCTATTTAGAGAAAATATATGTGTATTTATGTGTAGTTTGGAAAACAGAATGTAAGTATATTTATAGTGATAAGATTACAGGTGATTTCCATTTTGTCCTTTATGCTTATCTGTAAGTTCTAATTTTCTCCAACAAATGTATATTCATAACCTAGTTTTACATAAAAACAAAAAGAAACAAAACAAGTAAAGGGAACTGAGATGGGTTTCAGGATTTGGAGTAAGAAGGCAGGAAACTGCAGAACCAGAACTGAAAGCATGGGATAAGTGACAGAGAAGGCAAAGGGAAGAGAGAGCATCAAGGCAAAGTCCTGAGGCAGCCAGTTACCCACCCCTGGCTTCTGAGCTGACTCTGGGAGGGGGACCGCAGCAAAAAGGCAAGGACAGGAGAGATCAAAGTTGTTGAACCTGAGTGCTATCTCAGAAACACTAATCACATGTTAGGTGCTGAGGATTGTTTGGACTGGCTCAACAATCTGTTTTGATAATATGGGTTAATTTTGTTTTTTAATTTCTTTTTTTTTTAAGAGCATCTGAAATTTGAAGCTTCTTTTAATTGGAATCTCATACTCCTAAATCGAGTTATTTAATTCTTCTAAAAGGAAAGCTTTTAAAGCTACGGTTTGGCTTAATTTAGTAATTCCATTTACAGAATAAAGCATCAGTTGCAGAGTTGATTTCCTGCCAAGAGAGCAGCGACTGAGAACTTTGAGCAAAGCCCACAGCTGATGTTACCAGAGCACAAGATCTCACTTCATTTGGGTCTGCTCAGAAGAACTCCAGAGAAGAGCTGACTTTAACCATTGTGGATGCGTTCATTTTCCAACAAACAAATATGCACAGAAAAAATACACAGAAGCTACATGCAATGTGGTGTCCTGGGTTGGATCCTGGAACAGGAAAAGGACAGGAGTGGGAAACCTGGTGAAATCAAAATAAAGTCTATAGTTTAGTTTTGACAAATGCACCACGGTTATGGGAGATGTTAACATTAGAGGGAAACTTGGTGAAGGCTCTATGGAGAGTCTATCTGTACAATGGTTCTGTAAATCTAAAACTGTCCAAGATGGAGAGTTTATCTTAAAACATTTGGAAGGAAATATAACTACAGTGCTATTTCCTGAGTTCCTGTCACGTGCTCAGTGTTTCCTGGTCTTGCTTCAGCTGGTCCTGTGCTGTTGTTAGGTAGCTATTCCCCTGCAATGTCTCTCACATTGACCATCTCCTCTCAATGCCTCATCAGTACCTCTTCCCAAACCAGTTCACATCTCTCTTACCTGGTCTCCCTGACTGGCATTTTCCACAACCATACATCCTTCAGCAGAATCAGATTAATTGCTGATCTTCTTGCTCCCAGCCCTAAAAGCTACTCCATCCCTAACTGCATAGAACGCAGCACCATCGCATCTTAGACCAGATAATACTTTTTTTGGTCGGCAGCTGTCTGCGCATTGTGGGGTGTTTAGCAGCATCTCTGGCCTCTACCCAGTAGATGCTAGTAGCAGCCGTCCATTTGTGACAACCAAAAATGTCTCCACACATTGCCAAGTATCTCCTGGGGGGCACAATCGCCCTAGTTGAGAACCACTGGCAGAGAGAGTAAAGTCTAGATTCCTTTGTCTCGCATTCAGTCTTTCTGATGTTTGATTCTTTTACTGCCTCCATTCACCTTACTTCCCTCCCATGATAGCATTCTTACTCTTTCTTGGACACTTTGTTTATTCTCTTGCCTCACTGTTGTTGTTTCTTTTGGAAATTCTGCCTCCCCCATGAGCGGTCAATCTGTATGCTCTAGTACAGTGGCTGGCATGCAAGAGACACTGTTCAATGAATGACTAAATGAATGATAGAAAACAAAACTTTTTATTCCTCTGTCCGCAGCCACGTAATGCAACATTCTCTCCTCAAGTATAATGCTTTTGTTTTTTCTTCCTCTCTCTTTGTCTTCTATCTGCATTTTTCTGGGATTCGCTATGTGTACAACAGTTATAATCAGTTATTTATGCTTCCATCTTTATCTTTTCCTCCCCATCAGACAGTGAGTTTAGGAGATATTAACAATTACTCAGTATTAACTTGGTATTTATTATATTCTAGGTTCTGTGGCAAGCAACTTAAAAAATATCTTGTCATTTGTTTCCCACAACCACACTCTGTGACAGGTATTATTATTATCATCTCATTTTATAGATGAGGAATTTTAAGCTCAGTGAATTCAAGTTATTTTCTCAAGGTCACACATCTAGAAGGTGGCAGAGATGAGATTTAAATGTAAATCACACATTAGCGTTCAAGTTCTAAACCCCACACTAAGGAACCATTTTTTACCCATCTTTCCAATACATCCTGTGCTAACAGAGGTTTTTGCTTACAGAATTTGTTCACTAAAGATCTAGTCTCTTACTTATGAAATCCAATGCCTTCCCAGTAAAGTTATAAGCAAACCCTATTTTGGGGTCTTCCAGGCTTTCACTAGGACCATCCACATAATCACTATATTATTAGATGAGGGGTCAGTAGCAGATTTTTAGTTCTGAAAAGAACTTAGCCAGCCAGCTCTGAATGTTCTTGGGCAGTGCTTGAGTCTGGTTTAGGGTTTGCCCTAAAGGGTTTGGCACTGGGTCTGCTGGATGGATATTAGACCAAAGCAGCTTGGTATATGGAGGTTTTCTGGCATTTCTTTTTCACCGTAGCCGTAGCTAATATTAACATGCGTGCTTACAATATGCTAGCCTCTATTTTAAGTAGTGTGTGGGCATTAATCTATTTAATCCTCATAATAGCCGGTAAGAGAGGTACTATTATGTCCCCATTTTATGATGAGACACAGAAAGCTTAAAGAACATGCCCAGATGGGCTGGCTCTAGAGCCCATACTCTTAACCAGTATCTTACATCGCCCCCCAAAGAAAAGGACTGTTTTATGGAGTACTGAGGACTCTGTGGCAGGAGACATGCATGTGAAAGTTATAATTCTTCCTATTGTGGATGTTATAGAGAACCTGCCTGCTTTGGCTGTGTTCCTTCATCACTCCGGTCAGATCATTATAATAGTGATGGTCACCACCTAAAAGAGGTAGGTGGTAAATAGTCTGTTTTTTGCCTACAACTGTGAGTTCCTTCAGTGTAAGAAATGGGCCTTAGCTTTGCATTTTCAGTGTTTTCCATAAGGTCTGAAATGTAGAAGTTCTGCAATAAAAATTTGCTGAATTTTTTGGCTGATTGAGGACTTGACAACAGAGGTCTGTAAAGGAAGTTATGAACAATGGGCTATAGTCTCAATTTCCTCCACGCCAATGGCTATTTACTCTCTGGAGGCTTGCTTAGCAAATATGATGACATCATCCACTGCCTTCTCAGCTGAAGGTCAGATAGTATAGCTCCTGGAAAGGTTCCCTAGCCGGTCCCCAGGAAGGCCCTGAGTCCATCAAGAACTACCTTTGAGAGTGTGATAAATCAAGTTACAATGACCCAACCACGCTCAGTCAGTTGGATCCCTTGAATAGCTAAAGACACTAATACATCTTTTGGAGAGGAGATATTGGATTGTGCAACGGGACAGATAATAGACCTTTTTTCAGGTCAGCATGGATGAGAGCAAGAGCAAGTCTTTAAAATTTCTATTAGCTTTTTGATAATTCTTCCTAATTCAAAGAAAGAACAAAGAAAGAATTTATGACACAGAATTTAAACAGAAATGAGATTTAAAATGGATGGTTATAAGCATCAGATACAAAAAAAAAAATCAATGCGAGTTCTGTGGGCATTAGGAAGTGGGAGGGGCCATTCTTTATTGCTAGGAAAGGCTTTTGAAGGGGAGAAGTCTCAGGCTGAACAAGACTGACACTTAAGGAGTTGTCTCATCAATGGAAAGAAATACACTAAGCAGACTCAGCAGGCTTTGGAGCCTAAAGACCTGGTGCAGATTCTGGGCCCCTTAATTAGCTATAAGATCTGTGCACCTTGGTTAGTTCTTCCATAACATGAGGATGCTAATATTTTCCTCAAGGGCACTTGAGAGGATTTGAGATAACAAATGAGTATAGAAAAAGCACAGTGCTGAGCAGACTATCAGTAAATGGTACTGCACGCCATGCAAAGTGGTGGACGGGAAGTGGTAAGCTCTTAGTTCTCACAGAGGCTAGGCCACTACTGCTGGGCTGCTGTACGCCGGACTCCTGCCTGGGCTGGGCAGCGGATTAGTTATAGCTCACGCACAGGGTCCTTTGCTTCTATACCATATGCTGCTAAATCACTGTTTCAACCCTGTCTCTCTTAGTATATCTGCATACCTTCTGTATAGACTTATTACTTGCCATTGAATATTCATGCTGTTAGGGCTTTTGACAAACCATTTAAACATCCATCCCTCTCATTCACCTAATAATAACAGGAGTCCTTCTATCACACGTCTGTCTGTCTGTCTGTCTGTCTGTCTGTCTGTCTGTCTGCCTGCCTGCCTGCCTGCCTACATCTGTCTATCATCAGACTGATGATAAACAGATAGACAATTTATCTATCTGCCCATCCATCCATCCATTCATCCATCCATCCATCCACCCATCTCATCTATATTTATTTGTTTTAGCTCCTCTCCATAGCTTTATCTTTACTCCCCTTGCTCACAACTTTCTTTCTGAACTCCCTCAGGACAGTACTTGCTTAGTGTTTAATACAGACTGCCCTTTATTGTTAACGTAAGCAACTAGTAAGCTGTTTGAAAGCATATACCTTAGTATCTTGCCTTAGTCATCTTCGTATGCCTCAAATGGCCTAAAATTGTGGTGGAGAGGAGAAAGTGAGTAACATTTATAAAGTGCTTATTTGGTACCAAGCACTGTGCTAGGTACTTTACATACATTGTTTCATAGAATCTTTAGGAACAACCCTGTAAGATATCATTTTTCTCCCTTTACAGGTAAAGAACCTGAAGTCCAGAGGGGTGAAACGTCTTGTCCAAAGTCATATAACATTGTAGGGTTAGCTGTGATTACCCTAAGACCATGCATCTCTACCGTGTCACACTCCCTCCACCTGCAGTAAGGACAGCAAATATGTCTTAACTTGCACGTCACTAACATTACCTCCCACGGGCACAGTGGACATGAGTCCAGAAAGTGTGTTATCTATTTGCCGTTCCTGATCTCCACCGCTTAGTAAGCATGGATTGTTTTCTCTACCATCTGGTCCTCATTTCATGAACTAGAGGCCTATAAGCCTTACCAGGACAGAGGATGGAGCCAGGATGCCAGACCCTCCCTTAGTAGAGCCCTGCCCTTTTGTGACTGCGGGTCCTGTGGCACAGAGCAGGTGCGTGATAGTAATAATGATGGATGGATAAACGAATGAATGATTAAATGTATTACAAGGAGGCTGAGTGGGGTCACAGGAATCTCCTACAAAAGGAAAATGGAGAATTACTAGCAAACAGAGTTCTGCCAACTTAATATACCACTTGAGCTTCCTGCTCTTAGTGTGAGGACACAGAGGCCACTTGAAGGAACTACAGACCTGAAATCCCAGGGCTGCCTGCGCCAACATCATTCTATATGCAAATGTAGGCCTGCCACTTAAAGAGCTCTGCTCCTGAACTCATTAGGTCATCTAAACTCAGACTCCAGCCTTCAGGAGTTTGCATAAGTGGTGTGAATCCCTGAAGACTTGGGAGAAAACGCCATCTTCTTGATGGATTAATTTATAGGCAAAACGTGGCAGAGAAGTGATTGCAAGGAACTTCTTTCCCTAAGACTTGAAACAGGCACTTCTAATTATTAACCAGGGGGCCAAATGCTGAGGTCACGTTCTAAGGCGGAGTTCGAACTAGCAATGAATGACTGCTACTAGCAGAGAAAACATGTTACACCTTCAAACAAAGCGTACGTGAGACAGATGGTGAGCAGTGTGATACTCACATCCCTCTCTAGGGAGGACAGCTTCTCCTTGGCACTCCCTCCCGTGTTCCCCCAGCAGCACTCAGTAGTCAGGGCAGCACTGCTCTTAATGTATTCTGGCTTCACAATGGACACTGCCATAGCCAAGGGGACACGGGTGAGGTCTTTCTCACCATTGGGACATTGCAAAATGAGCTTAGCTTCTTTTGACCCTACTGAAGTGCAGCCACAGATCAGTTTTCATTCTAAAAACCCCACTGTAAGGTTAGCTTCACAAATCCACTTGAGGGCAACAAAAATTCACTCAGCAACCCCTTAAAGGTAGGCACCTTGCTAAACACAGGAGATCCAGAATTGAACACAGCAGCCTGCTGGCTTTCAGTGAACTTGCTGTCCATGAAGACACCCAAGAAGAGAAAGAATTACAATGTAGCACACTGAGTGTGGTGGTAGAGGGGAACATTGATGTTATCAGAGTAGAAGGGATGGGCTTCTAACCCCCTTTGGGGGAAGACTGGTTCCTGGAAAAAAGGATTGCTGAGAAAAGTATTGGACAATGACAGCATTTCAGATAGGAGGGGTAACATTCCAGGTAGAAGAAGCAGCGTGGGCAAGGGCGTGGCCTTGTGAACCAGAGTTCTGTGTACGGGATGCTTCTGTCAGGTTGTTGTCGTGAGAAAGTCACTCTTTGGGAGAATCACGGTGAATGATGAGGCTGGAGAGTTAGAGACGAGACAAGACACAGGTGGGCTTTCCTGGCTAATGAGCAAGTGATTGAGAGCTCTAAAGGATTTCGCATAGGGAAGGGAAGCCGTCACATTTATGCTTTATTCCTAGAGGGACGCTGGAGGGATGGAGGAAGGATTGGCCTAGTGAAACGGGAGGTAAGAAAATTGTTTCATGATAATAATCTGGGAAAGACAAGAGGTCATTACAGTAGGCATGAAGAGGGGGTGACAAAGTTGGGATATATTAGGAGGGCTGATTGTGTGAGGCCAGTGAAGAAAGGGAGAGGGGGGAATCTGGGATGGTTTCAGACTCCGGCTTGGACCTGCAGGTGGCTGATGCTGTTTTGCACTGAAACAGAAATGAAGAGAGGAGGGCTGGGGAGAGGCGGAGTGGTGCGTGCAAGGAGCCGGGAGCTGAATCTCAAGTGCCTGAGGGTCATGTACCTGGGATTGTCCAGCAGATGGCTAGTTACAGCTTAGGGCTAGGAAAACAGACTTCGGAATTTTTAAGGAAAAAAAAAAAAAAGGAAAACGAGTGGGTGTTGAAACAATGTCTGAATGAGGTTATTCTGAGAGACTACCTCCCGTGATAAGAGCCATCGGAAAAGGAGCCAATTAGTAAAAATAAAGGAAGAGGTATCCATGCAGAAGTCAGTCAGGCTGCGAGGAAGAACACTAAAAAGCCAGTGGTGTCCCCAGAAGCTATGGGTCTGGAGGGTTTGAGAAGCAGGGAGGGCTGAGGGTCAGTGCAAGGTGAGGCGGGGGATGCTCCCTGGGGCAGGCGGCCAGTAGTCCTAAGAGGCCATGGCCAGAGCCAGCGCAGGGATCCGTGCAATGGAAACCGGATGACAAGGGTGGGGGACCTAGTGGGAGCTCCACAGGACAGGCAGTGTTAAGAATCTTGGCGAGAAGGGAAGGAGGCAGAGAGCACCTGCTAAAGGAGGCAAATGTCTAAGGGGATGTTCCCTGTGTTTGTTTAGGATGAAAGACACCTGAGCAGATCTATAGGTTGAGAGGAAATAGCTACCAGAGAAGGAAGGAGGTAAAGAAAACACTGAGAGAGGAGATATTTGATGGGAGAAATTCCTAAGGTGCCAACAGAAGAAGGGGTTGAGCGTAGGTGGGAAGGGAGGCCTCCAACAGGGAAAACGCCTCTTCTTCTGTGCTAGAGAAAAGGAGGTGAGAAACCTATAGAATCCAATAGTATCGGAGAACTGTAATGCAGTGCTTAATGCATGAGTCAGGCAGACATGGATCCAAATGCTCACCCTGCCACTTACCTCTGAGAGCTGGGAAACTCACTTAACTTCCTAGCTTTGTTTACCTCTATATATGTTATGTATATGTGTGTGTGTGTGTGTGTGTATATATATATATATATATATATATATATATATATATATATGCACACCGAGAGAGAGAGAGGTAGATATATAGAGATATAGAGATATATTACATGTATTATACTACATATATAATATGCATAAGCAAGTATTATATACATATTATATACAATTACTATATACATATTATATATAATTACTATATACATATTATGTATATAATTACTATATACATATTATATATATATATAATTACTATATACATATTATATATATAAAATACTGCTATTTTCTTGCCATTTTTTTCTGCTGTCTTTCTAGGTCTTTCATTTGTGTAAGTTTGGGTTTTTAACAAAACACTAGCCTGAAAGGATTTTGACTCTGTGTCCTCTTGCATTTATTTTAAAACTGTTTTTGAAACGCTTCTAGAAAGGTTTTTCACACGGGGAAACACTGGAATGTGGAAACTCACCGATGAGGTTATTCGTCAGAGTAGAGCATGTTGCAGGGCTGGTTCACCTCATTCTGTGGAGTCACAACATATGGGGGAGTCAGGCTCGCTCCAGATTACATTTACATAAAAGGCTCATGTTGGAGCCTTCAATCTTGGGCATCGTTTTTGCTTCTTCCTTTATGTCTGTCTTTTTTTTTTTCTTTCTTCCAAGAGCAAATAAAAAAGCAGAACACAGTACCGTACTGATGAAAATTAAAGAACAAACGTATCAGCATTCATCTCTGAACAAGTCTCCGGAGTTTGTACAGGTCATTCGTTTCGTGCATTGCTGACCACTAGTCAGCAATACACATTTCACTCCCAGCACCCGTCAGGCGCGGTGCTCGCTCTGAGCTCAGAGAAAGGAAAAGTCATAGTTCTTTCTCTTAAAAAATCCTCATAGACAAGAGCTTTGGGATTTAGATCGTCGTTTATCCAGGGTAACAGTTCTAGTAAGGGTAGGACCAGCAACTTGCATGCAGGGTTTCTGAGTCCAAGTTCAGTACCATTCCCAGCATGCCACTGCCGATCCTTAATGAGAAACACAGTCGTTGCGATGGGATTTATAAATGTTGGCAAGCATGGTATGCAATCCATTTTCTTAGCTAAGAATATTCTTTCATTACTTTACATTCTACTTAGAAATGACCTCTTCCTCACTTCCACTCCCATTTAAGCGATTCGGTTTGTCTCCTCACTAGGTAACTATATATGCTGAGCCACAATGTCTTGGTTACAGATCCCACACTTGTATTTGGGGGGTGGGGGTGAGGATTCCAGCACAAACTGAGAGGGAAGACGTGTAGAAGAAGATATGCTTTAAGTAACTGAACTATATAGTAACTAGACAACAGGATGAGAAGGATCTTGATCATGCAATCCAGGCCCCTCCACTGGCGTCATTCTCACCAACCAGTTCACAAATGGGAAAAACAAGGTCTGTGTACACAGTCTTCTCCTCACTGCATATAAGTTACACAGAGCATGGCACCCCTGCAGTTGAGAAATGGGGTAAGAATGCATAGAAAGGGTACAGACCAGTTCTTTTAAATTGTGTTTCAAGAGTGTGCTAGGAATTAAGGGAGGTACATTAGTCTTTTTAAGAAACGACAGCAGTTTAGCTCAGGGCCCTCCTCCTAGCTGGAAGAGTACAAGGGGTGATCAAAATATACAGTGAATGTTTAAATTTTAAAAAATTACTATTACAGTAAAAGACACATTGCCATTAACTGCCCTCAAAATACTCCCCCCTCGCTTTGAACACACTTATCCCATTTTTCTTGCCACTCTCTGAAGCAGTTCTGGAAGTCCTCTTTCGTAAGTGTCTTTAGTTGTGTTGTGGCTGCCTCGATGTCCTGAATCAATCAAAAATGTTTTCCTTTCATGGTCATTTTGACTTTGGGGAAGAGCCAGAAGTCGCACGGTGCCAGATCCAGTGATTAAGGTGGATGACGACACACCCTAATGTTTGTATTGGACAGAAATTTCCATACCAGAAGCGATGTGTGACACGGAGCCTTTGTGATCAAACAATACAGTGAATGCTGTTGCTGAGTGGCATCCAAAGGAAAGGCAGGGATCTTCAATACAGGAAGTGGTGCCTCGAACCTTAGTAACAGTGTGTGACAAGTTTCAACTTATTTGGTGCAGTCAGTCGGGTGTGAGCTACGGTTGAGAGAAGATATGTTTTAAAGTGTGACATAAATTGTCCTCCATCGTGACAATGCTCCATGTCACACATCGCTTCTGGTACGGCAATTTCTGTCAAATAAAAACATGATGGTGTGTCCTCATCCACCTTATTCACCGGATCTGGCACCATGTGACTTCTGGCTCTTCCCCAAAGTCAAAATGATTCAGGACCTCAAGGCAGCCATGACAGCGCAACTAAAGACACTCACGAAAGAGGACTTCCAGAACTGCTTCAGAGAGTGGCAAGAACGATGGGATAAGTGTGCTCGAAGCGAGGAGGAGTGTTTTGAGGGGGATTAATGTCAATGTGTCTTTTACTGTAATACATTTTTTTTATGCAAACATTCACTATATTGTTTGATCACACCTTGTATGTTTGGTCTAGAAGATGATAAACAACTCTCTCTTCCTAATTTTTGATAAAGGCCTTGAGAAACGTAAAATATCCTGATTGCAAGTATTGGGCAAAACTGAGGCAGAAACCTGAGGTTAGATCTTTTTTTTTTTTTTTTTTTCTGACATATACAGAGAAAATAAAGAGGAAAATGTTGCTAAAGAAAATAGGTGATTAAGGTTCTAGTCCCATCTCTGTTTAATGAGCAACGAATGACCGGGGAAGAGCTCCACCCTTCGGACCCTCAGCTTCCTCCTCTGTATGAAACAGTCATCAGTTCTTACCCTTCTCATCCTCATAAGATGATTTGGAGAACCAAGTGAATCATCACATGGAAAGTGCTTTGGAAAATATAATTTTAAGTGATAAGGGAATGTTATGTTTTAAGAATGTAGAACCCATGGCAAATCCTAGAGGTGAAAGGAGGGGCCAGTGGGGAGTGACATTAGCATTGAGGAAGTGAGGAAATACACTGACTTATTTTTAGGGCCCGGAGGTCCTACAAGCCCTGGAATTAGTTCTAGAAAACAAAAGTGGACGTCAGAAGGCTTCAGCTGTGGGGGAGGTTGGGGCAAAAGCCACATTAATGAAGCCTTATCCCATAGCAAGCAAGCACACAACTCTAGAAAGGCCTCCTGCACTTAAATCCCCACCCAACAGCCCACCACATACTTGCTTCGGGGGTCTTGAGTAAGCCCTTAACCTTTTTTCCCTCATCTGTAAGAACTGTGCTGACGATTGAATATACTAAGCTTTGTAAGCTGCCTATGCAAGTGCATACTCAGTTTAAGAGTGTGGGCTCCGGAGCCAGACTCCTGGGTTCATATCCTTGGGCTGCCAGTTTCTAGCCAGACGATCGGTATTGGGCAAGTTCCAGAGGTTCTCGGTGCCTCATTTCCCCCATCGATAACAAGAGGGTGAGAACTTTACCTACCTCATAGGGCTGTTGTGAGCACCAAAGGAGCCAATCTACATACACGCTTCGTGCCTGCCATAGAGTAAGCGCTCAATAAATGACAGCTTTTACACAATCACACTTAATATAATTAATTGTCGTCAGGGAATGTGCCTTGAGCCTGAGTCAGAATCATCAAATATTTTCAGACCTGAATAAAACCTAAAGGGGCAACAGCCCCTAGGACCCACACAGCACTTTGCTCTGTAACACTTTGCGTACGGAGTATCGCTCTTGAACAAACAGAGTCTAGCTCTAAGTTGGGACATCCATGGACTTGAAACGCACATTAGGATAATCTCTTAACCATGTCTTATAAATACTCGTGGTGGTTTACACCCCTTGTCACAATGAAGGGGCCCAACAAGCATCCCTTGGGCTGCTGAGCTTCCTTGTGTCAGAGCAGCCAGAGGGCTGGAGATGCTGAGGGAGGGGCCGGGCCTGACGGGGAGCAGAGGGCTTAGCCTCCTCATTCCACCGGCCCTACTCCTACCACTCACGATCATCCCTCTCCTCCCACAGGTGTCTGGCGACCACGTTGTTCATTTTGCTTCCCCAGCACCTAGCACAGGTCTTGGCATGTCGTATGCTCTACAAAGGTTTGTTAATGAGTGGATAGTGGAATGACTGAATGAGGAATAAATGTTCTCCTTGATGACTAGGATGGGAAGGAGGTGATCCCACAACCCTTGGCTTGGACGGTGAGGTACCCAGGTGCTCAAGAATGGCCAGAAAGAAAGAGTGATTCTGGAAGGACAGCAACTAGAGATATCAGAAGCCCATGTTGCAAAGTCCTAGGGATCTTTCCAAACTTGGGTCCAACTCATTGCAGTCTGATACCCAGGATGAGGTGGGCCCCAAAGCAGAGGTCCCCAGGGACAGAGCCAGGCTCACAATCGGGTAGGAGCAACCCTTTCATTTCCCCAAGGCCTCAGCCAATGCCTGGGGGAGGGAATGGACAGGGCATGTTTAGAGGATGTGTAGGAAGCACTGGGGCAGGGATGGGACTGGGGACTTGCAGGGCTGCTGCTCCACCGGATGTGAACTAGGGCAGGCCCAGGTTCCGGTGGAGACGGGAAAGCTAAGTCGCAAGCGTTTGTTGAATTTTCACTTTGTGCCCAGAACTAAGTGCTACTCATGCATTATCTCATTTAATTCTTGTACTTTTTTAATCTCCATGTTACAGATGAGAAAAATAACTGCACAGAGATTGAGCATTTTTCTTAAATCACACAGCTGCAAACTGACCAAGATTCAAGTTCAGATTCATTGGGTTTCAAAGGCCACGGGATTTTCAGGACTCTCGGTTCCTCTCCAGGTTTGTGTCCTGGGTCATCAAACTAAAAAGGGAACAGGAGGAGAGGCTGCAGTGTGGTAGACAGTCTAGGCAGATATCTGGACTAGAGCCCCAGGCCCAGGGTAAGAAAACAGAGGCTAGATCACAGCTGCTGGTAGGACTCTTCCTGGTGATACTGTCCCCTGGGTCATGTTTGCTCAGGGACTGGGCTCAGATGAGCCCACAGGTGACAGGGATCAGGGACTTCCATATGGTACCTGGAAACCCAATCACAAAGCCCATGTCTTCGTGTCTGGTAGGCAGGGCCTGCTGTTCTTTTTCTCTGGCTGCTTGATTCCATCTCTGTTTCCTCAGCCATAAAAAGATACCTTACAGGACAGAAGAGGAAGAGGAGGTGCAATGCACTAATTAAAGGTTGCCAGAGACCCCTTCCTATATTTACATAAATGGATGAAACTTCTGGCCTTATTCCTGGATATCCCCCATATGATCATGGCTGGCAGAGAACAGGGGGGCAGGTGAAGGAGGCAGAGGAACTGGGAGGCTTTGAGCATTAGCCTTGCAAATTTCTCTGTGATTTTATGCAAATTTCTTAACCTCTCTGGGCTTTAGTCAAATAATCCATAAAAAGGAATCACTAACATAAATGAAAATGAAGCTCTTTTAACCTGATGAAGAGGTGGCATAAATGTTGAATGATATTAGGAGAAACTTTAAATTGATAATAAGAAACATATCTAGTGAGGTTCCAGAATGCTTTCACACACATTGCCCTAGCTGGACCTCCTAACAATCCTTTGATTAGGCTGGGCTATTAGGCTATTCAACCCCATTCCCCAGACTGGAAAACTGAGACTCGGGAGAGGATACATTTTGTTCAAGGTCAAAAAGTTGAAAAGAAGTGAAACTGGTTGCTAGAGAATTGGTGTTACATGATGTAGACAATACACATGGAGCCAGATACAGCTATAGCCTAAGAGCAGTTCAATGGAATGCTAATGCTGTGATATGTTGCTGTCTCTTGTAGAAACGAAGAAGCAGAGCTGTAGAGGTTAAGAAACTAGCACAAGAAGAGAGTACTGAGGCTGCAATATGAACCTAAGACCTTCTCACCCCCTAAAGCCTTATGTTTATTCCTCAGCCCCAGACTGTGAGTTCTTCTTTCATCAAGAAGTCATTTTTGAGTTCTTTTATGTGCCAAACTCTGATCTAGACACTAGGGAAATAGTAAATAGAATCCCTGCTCTCATGAAGCTTATATTCTGACAATAAACAAAAAAGTAAAACTATGTTAGGTGATATTAAGAGTTGAATTGTGCCCCCCTCCCCACCAAAAAAAAAAAAAGATCTATATGTTGAAGTCTTAATCCCTGGTACCTCGGAATGTGACTTTATTTGGACATGGGGTTGTTGCAGATGTAATTAGTTACCTTCAGCTGAGGTCATGCTGGAATAGGGTGGGCCCTTAATCCAATGACTACTGATCTTAAAAGAGGACAGAGACACATGGGGGAAAGATGACCATCTGAGGACAGAGGCAGAGATTAGAGTGACGCATTTACAAGCTAAGGAACACTAATGAGTGCCGGCCATCACCTGAAGCTAGCAAGAGGCCAGGAAGGATTCTCGCCTACAGGTTTCAGAGGGAGCACAGCACGCCCTACCCACCGTGATTTCACACTTCAGTCCTCCAGCATTGTGAGAGGAGAAATTTGTATTGTTTTAAGCCACTCCATTAGTGACATATGGTTACAGCAGCCCTAGGTAACTAATACAGGTGGTAATTTAGATATTACCTAGAGCAGTGAAGAAAACAACAACAAAAAATTCTTAAAAATAAAAATTTAAAAAGCCCCCCCTTTTTTTTTGGAGTTGGGGTGAAAACTGCCAGAGACACAAACGTAGTAATTTTCTTGCTCTATATGAGCAATATACCTACCGGGCCCTCCAGCTGCCCAGTTTGCCTTGCAGGGGCTCATCCTCGCAATGCAGGCTTGTCTATGTGCTGCTTCCGAGCTCACCTCTACTCGAACTTGACTTGAAAAGGTTTAGTAAGCAAATTAATAATGTAAACGAGGTTGCAGCTAGCACCTTCCATGCGGGAGCAGCAGTGAGAGCCTACTGCACGATGACTGTTTGCATACAAATGGATGCTGCAGCTGAAAATGAGTCTGTAATGCTCAGGAAAGCAGGCCGTCAGGGCCGTGGACAGAGGATGCTTGGTTCGGATCCTTCTTGCTATTACACGAATAACAGCACACCTACAAAGCGCTTTAAACAGATACTGTATGTTTCACACTAGGCTTTTCATTTCTTCCTTACAACAAGCCAGGGTGATGGGAAGGTTCCCATAGCAGAGATGAGGAAACTGAAGCTTTGAGAGGCTGGGAAATTAATCACCGAGTCAGAGAATGCCAGCAGGGGACCTTGAACCCTGAGCTCCTGCTTCCAGATCTGGTGTGTGGCTGGAAGCTTCCAAAAAAAAAAAAAAATCAAAAATCTTTCTAAAGTAAGTTCAGTTATTTATAAACCTTATAATAATATCTAACCTTTAATTGATTACTGAATACTGAGGATACATATCATGGACTTCTCACCATAGCCTATGACGTCGGTATTGTTATTCCCATAAAGAAACAGAGGCTCCCAGAGGTTACGTGACTTTTCTAAAACCACATGGTAGATGATTGGACCAGGATTCAAACTGGTCCTCGTGTGAGCTACAAATGTCCCCCACGTCACAGAGGACATACATACAAGCTGGCTCTGAGCCAATGCTTCTTCAAGTAAAGGCCATGTGGGGTTCCACAGAAGTATCACCTCCTACCACCACCCCCAGCATCCAGGGGTCCCAGGTGCTTGTCAGAGAGGGAGGAGCACCCTATAGGCCCCCATTCTGGAATTTTCATTTAACATGCGAATGAAAGCAGTGAAATTAGGTCATGTCAGGGACGTTCAAATCAAAATTGTGCCAGAGGGTCCTCCCTGGCCAGAGCGGGTGGGGGGCGGGGGGCTACACTGAGCATTCTTTAGATGCTTCTAGTTTTGAATTTCTCATCAAGTCTAGGAGCTCCTGGTGCCAGGCTCTTTGGCATAAGGAAATGTCTACGACCCGAGTCTTTTGGATCTGCAGTGATGATTTACAGCCAGACCTCAGCTTCTGGCTCTACCTAACCCAGACAGAAGACCACTTACATGCCTACTCTGTGAGTTCAATGAAAAAAGCTGCATGGAGTTAGTCGCCTGCCTGGATTAGCTCTAACTAATAGTGTTCGGGGCACTGTTCCAGGCTGAACACTTGTCTTCATAGAACTCACCTTCCAGGGGCTCACGCCTGGGCTCTGGCACTTACAAGTTAGGGGACATCATGCAAGTCCCTTAATGTGAGCCCTTCTCACTGCCGCTGACATTGTGCAGGTGCTCAGTATATGCCGCAGAGGCTTGAATAAGTCACCTCCTCATGTTCACCAATGGGTGGATGCATTAGGGATATAGATGGATAGTCAAAGGTCGACATAACACTTAATTTATTAATTTAATTACACATCCGTTCATCACGCATGCATTGGCTTCGGGGAGGAGGGTTTGTGTGAATTTGCATCTGTCCTTTCCCTTGAGCCTGGGACTCAATTTCTGACTCCATTCCTACTTCTCTGAAGCGAGACAGTCAAGCCCTTTGCACAGAGTCAGCATCTGCTACCTGCTGCTGAATCACTGCCTGAATAAATGAATAATTTGCCATGGAAGAAGTTGGTTTTCACTCAAAGCTCCAGCTTCCTTTGATGGATTCGATTTACCAAAATGAAGAAAAAGGTCAGCACTCCCAAGGGGCAAGTGGCTAGATATGGTCACTGGCATGGTCAAAGATCTCACGGTGTTTTAGAAATGACCTTGAGGTTGGCCCCACCTGAAATCCATGACCCATCTTCGCTGCCCTCCCCCATGTCAATAAGGAATGATAACTAGGTATTTAATAAATTCAAGCAAGCCAGTGACTGAGAAAGCTAAAATCGAGAATATTTGTTTCGGTTTTTAGCAGGGTTCTTCTCTTTTCCTTATGGTAATGCTGACAGCTTCTTAAACGCTGGTTTCCTTATTCTGTGGTAGAAAGATATTGGACTTTGAAACAAGACTCACCAGAGTTTAAATACTTACCCTGTCACTAGCTGGCCTTTCAAGGGAGGGTATTCTAGATTCCCTTCTAAATTAGGTGGCATAATACTATTATTCACTCCATAAATCTGCTCTGGTACTGAGGGGGAGACTATGAAAGCACTGTGTAAACTACGGCTCTATATAGATCTAATTAACACGACTATTTTTGTTCCTTTAGTTCTCTCTATTTTCTTCTCCTAATAATTACAGAATCTTGGGTTTGGAGGAGAGCAGATCCATGGGCCTCCTTGTTAAAATCAATCAGCTGGTTAAAACGCCTTCATGCCATTGAATCAGACCTGGGGGTGGGGGACTGGTCACCTGCACTTTACAATGCAGCCACGTTTGAGAAACCCTGATGTCGTCCTTTAACAGGTGCAGCCTCTGCAACATCTGCGTGAAGTGGTATTTTCATCCTATTAACCGTGCAGATGAAGAGAGAGAGAGCTGGAACATTTAAAGGTTTTTATTATACTCACAGTTCTCTGTGAAGAACACAGGACCACCTAAGGAAAGCACTGGAATCGGTCACAAGATAGAGAGGGAGGGGCTGGGGGCAAAGGCCTTTATTGTGGTTTCTACGGGAAGGAAAGAGCAAGCCAGGGCATGCAGTTTAGGACTGGCCAGTTTGAATAATTCCACCAGGCTCTGGGGCATAAGGACTGCTCCTAGTTGTCTGCCACCTGACCCTGGAGTGACTAAGGCAGGTGGGTAGCGGCTGAGGGTGTGAACTTTATTGGCTATTGTAGAAGGAGAACTGACCAAGCTCTAGCCAAGGGTCAAGACAACCACTTGTCAAAACTGGGTCAAGACAACCACTTAAGGCTGACTGTCAAACAAACAAACAAAAAATTAGAAAATAACCAGTTGACAAGGGTGTAGATAAATGAGAATGCTTGTACATGGTTGGTAGGAATATAAAATGGTCCAGCCAGTATGGAAAACAGTATGGTGGTTCCTTGGAAAACTAAAAACAGAATAGCTATACGATCCAGCAATTCCACTTCTAGGTATATACCAAAAATAATTAAAAGCAGAGTCTCAAAGAGATATGTGTTTACCCATGTAGACAAGCAGCATTATTCACAACAGTGAAAAGATGGTAGCAATCCAAGTATCCATCCATGGACGAATGCATAAGCAAAAAGTGGTACATGCATACAATAGCATATTAATCAGCCTTAATAAGGAAGGAACAACATGGATGAATCTTGACGACGTTATGCTAAGTGAAATAAACCAGTCACTAAAGGAAAATTACTATATGATTCCACTTGTATGAAGTACTTAAAGTAGTTAAATTCATAGAAACAGAGAGAATGGTGGTTGCCAGGGGCTAGGGGAATGAGGAATGTGGCGTCTGTTGTTTAATGGGCATAGAATTTCAGTTTTGCAAGACGGAGAGTTCTGGAGACGGTTGCATAACATTGTGAATATATTTAACATTACTGAACCGTACACCTAAAAATGATTTAGATGGTAAATTTATGTATATTTTACTACAATATTGAAAAAACCGGGTCAACAAAGTATACACACACACACACACACACACACACACTATACAAGTGTTCATTCCATCTCTGCTTTCATTTCTCCGGGGAGACAGAGCTCACTGCCTCGCCAGGCAACCCCAGGCATCTCCGGCCGTCTGACTGTGAGAACCTTCTCCCTGATATTCACCTAACACCTGTCTTCTTGCAGCTTCTACTCTTTCATCCTAGTTTTCCTTTGGGGCAAATAAAATAAGCCTTACCCTTCTTCCACACAATGCCAAGCTTTCCAACATTGGAAGCCAGGATCCTCTCCCTTCTTGGGTTTTCTGATTGGTCTTTATTTGTCAGGGGTTCAAGTCCCCTCTACTCCGTTGGCCCCTGCCCAATCTCTCTAATCTGAGCAGCAAAGGGTAGTGGCTTGATTAGATATTCAGACCACATAGGGAGTTTGCCATGGAATCTGGACCAAAGATAATGACCACAGGAACTAGTCCCTGAGCATTAATTATACACCAGGCATCACACTGGCACTTTACAGCTAACTCATCATATCCGCATAACAATCCTATGATGTGGGTATTATCGTGCCCAGTTTACAAATGGGTTAGCTGAGGTTCAGAGGAGTGAAGATACTTGCCCAAGGTCACTCAGCCAGTACCCCAGGAGCTGGCACTTGAGCGCAGGGCTGCCTAACTAATTTCAGATCAGGGTGCTTTCCATTTCCTGACCCATCCACACTGGGTCGTAACTGAGAAAATCAAGTTTCTGAGCAAAAGCAAGAGAGATGTGTGGCAGCTTGTGGAGCCTGCTCCGGGCCTCCTCTGCAGAGATGCCTCAGAGACTCAAATGTCTGCTGGGTCTGCCTGGGAGGTTGGGGGAACGCCCTGTCAAACAGCCAGACATATTTTTGTCACTTTAAGAAATCAAGGCAATTTTCTGCACTTGACAAAGGTAAAACCTTTTAAAGCTTTGGAGGATTGGAAAAGGGAATAAAAAAGACATTAATAGAATGACATATTTTTAGTGTAACACTTCAGAGAAAACTCTGGGGAAACAAAAAATAAAATGAACGACCTAAATTTTTTTTTTTTTTTACACTATGAGCTTCAAAGGAGTGGGTTGTGTGCTGGATATTTGAGTGCCCCAAATCTGTAAAGGATTTGAATACAATGGAAACTCTCTGGTAAACTGTGCCTGCCTGAATGCTGGGTTGACGATATGATATTTGAGCTGAGTAACTGTGGGCAAGACACTAAACATTTCTGGTTCTCAGCTTCATAATCTATAAAGTAAGGATGGTGACGCTAACCTCACAGAATTGTGGTGAGATTTATATGAAACTGATACATGTACTTTATATTATTTATTATATGAACATAACATAGTATATATTATATATAATGAATATATTACATGTAATGTTTATATTAAATCTGTTCTATTTGATCAAATGAATGGAAAGCACAATACAATACAGGATATTTCCAAGGAAAACAAAAATGTTTTCCTTTAATTTATTGGCAGGGCTGGCTTTTATGTGAAAATTGGACAAATGGGAGTCATTTAGAAAGAATATTAAAATATCTTCTGACATTTTTGCTATGTTCCTGAGAACCCAATAAATACCAGTTCCACAATCAACTGTGAATGTCATGAGCTGATAGGCGCCTCCTCCCGTGAGCACTAGGTAGAGGAGCTTGGCTGGGGCATCAGAGACCTGCCCCCCTGCTCTGGCTTCATCACAGGGGCAGAAGCCACCGCAAAGGTCATGCTAATCCCTGCCTTCCTTACTAACAGGATTCTGACTTTGTTAAGATGACCGGTGACAATTTGCTGGAGGAAGGTGGGCTCAGATCTAGAGGGTGCATCATTATTTGTCAGAGCCACGCATGGCAGTCTCCTTTTTTGCAGGTGACTGGATTAGCAGTGAGCCTGTGACCCAATTCTGGCCATTGAGACAAAAAGGGAAGAGGGACATGCAGAAAATATTTCCATTCTCATGAAATCCCCTTTTCTTCCCTATCTCTGTATACGGGCTTGTGAGGGTGGGGTGCCTGAAGCAGGGAAGCTTTTTTGTGACCAAGCGGGGAAAAACCAAGAGGGTTGGAAAAGTGAACTTAGAGTGATGAAATTAGTAAACGGCTGAGTTAACAGACCTCAGAACTGTCCACCCTGTAATTCTAGTCATGTGACATGTTAAACCACAATATTTTAAAGCAAGTTTTACCAGGTCATCTGTTATTAACAGCTAAAAGCATCCTAAAGGATACAAGCACAAACTCATTCTGCAACCCTTCCTGGGCCTCAGTTTCTTCTTGTATTAAATGACAAGGATAGATTGCGTTCACGTTGGCAAACAAGTAGCCCTTGGGCCAGACTGAGCCTGGCAGCTGTGTTTGGGTGTCCCTATGCATCATACAAATCAAACACATTGGGAAAATGTGACTCCAGTACTTCCTAAAACCCTCCTAACTGTCTCTAGCTCCATGGGATAGTGGTAATAAACTTAATCTTGTCCGTTAATCCTATCTCCATCTCTTCTGGAATGAAGCATCTCTTGAACATCTTGGCTCTTCTCTGTATATGCCCACAGTGGGAGGTGAAGGAGTGGGGCTTACATGCTCTTGTGGCCTTAGAACTCTGTGGTTTTCTCTAGATCTGTTGTAGAATCGTGAGGCTGGTTGTGGCCTGAGACCCTGGATACTGTCTGCTAAGACGCAGCAGGCCTCTCTGATTCTTTGGAATAGTACGCTACTTCCACAGCTGACCTCTTTGGTCCTAGACACAACACCTGTATTTTGCAACCTCTGATACAAGGGGATTTCTCCCAGGTGCCTGTGCTGGTCACCTCCACACTCCTTCCTTGCCTTGGAATATCCAGGATACGGATAGACACTGAGAAAGCAGAAATATTACTCAGACCTATTATCGCAGACACATGTATATTAGGCTCTCCTAGGGGACGTAGTGCCAAGACAAATGCAGAGCTTTCTGTAGAGTCTGGTAGTTTCTTCCAAGCAATGCCCAGAGGAATGGGTTCTCACTGCCTGTGCTCTGGGGTTCCCTCATACCTGTCTGGATTTCTCTATTACTAATTTCCCCCGCCCCTTGTCAGGATATGGCTACACAGCAGGAGGTGGAGTGCAGAGATTAATAAGAATCCTGCTATCTGATAGGCTCATCGACTAACTTCTTTCTACATTCTTCCAGGACAAAAGGCCCAAGTTTTTCTTTTCTTTCTTTCTTTACTGGAAGAAACTCCCTCTGCATCAGATCCGCCTCCATTAGGTCTCATGCCTTAATGACAGGCAGGTAGGAGAAACCCCGAAACCAGAGACAACATAAGTCAAGAAAATTTTTCAAATGATATCATACACTATATTTAAAATCACTTTTAGTTTTGTTGCCAACATGTTAAAAAAGAAATTACACGTTTCTATATAGGAATCCAGATTTTTATCTTCTCTTGAAAACGTAGAAGCTCTGGCAACATGGAACCCACATGCTTTCACGGCATAATAATGGGCTTCAGCTGGGTAGCACAGGCCTCCCTTAAATGGTGCATGCGCTGTCTGATTCTTCACAGTCTGGACACTCCTCTTTGCCTTGGACCGTGAATACAACTGATTTGTTCATCTATGTTCTTTTTCTAGCCCCTTAGGCATTTAATTTTCTAAGATCCATTCCACTTACTCAGTTCTAGGACCCTATGATCAACGCCTCTCTCTCGGACCCCCCCACCCCGGTTTTGTACCAGGCTAAGCACAGTCAGAGAAGGTAACGTATTACAGCTTGATAAAGACATGCTTAGTACATGAATAGATATTCTAGGTAATTATATAAGCCAGTCAAGTAGGTACAACTAATACTTCCTTTAAAATAAAAACAGAATGCTCATAAAACTATCTAAGAGGATTTGAACACGTCACTTCTCTTCCGTTCTTTGAATCAGCCATGGGGCTGCGGGCTGGTTACATGGGCCAGCTAAACTCCTATTTCCTCAACTGTTGAAGGAAGGAGACAAGGGGCTCTGGAATTACGTGAATTCCGCCCAACAACCATACATCCTAGCATCGGGAGGGGCTGAACCAGCGAGTAAGATAGGCCCTCAGCTTTATGGAGTTTAGGATCTAGTTGGGGAAGTAAAGCCAAAGCAGACGACATGGAAAGCATCACAAAGCCCAGGGGAATCACTGAGTTCCAGGGACTCAATGCTTAGAATCCTGGGATCCTGGAGTCAGAAGGAGCCTGAGAACCTCTCCTCTCCCCACCAACATCGTCGCTTAACTGCCCCCCCTTCTCTGAAAATACAATTCAGCTTCATCTTCTTCTGACACCCGCAAGTCTGGGTGAGTTACTGCCCTCTACAGTGTCACTTCTCCCTGAGAGAACCACGTCATCACCCATCCCACGTGCTATTGATAAAGAATTCCACCATACACACATCCTCCCTCGAGTGGGCAAGTAAAATTAGGCAAGATTCTTTCTCCAGGGACTTTGAATCTTAAGGGAAGGGACATGCTGTGACAGAATATTGAAAGCGTTTGACCCAAATCATTCTTTCAGTAGCGTCCATTTTTTCCTGCTTCTGAGCTCCACTGACCTGTCCTTACCTCTCCTTTCCTGCCTTGGATGTTTAATCCCTCCGCAACTCTGCAATCTTCATGCTACTTTCCTATTTTTCTTTTCCTTTTTTTTTTTTTTTTTTTTTTCAATATTCGAGCCATGATTCATTACTGTCTGTTGCTTTAAACCAAGGATCCTAACTATGCTGGGATCAAATCTTTTTCCACTTTTGTCTCTATCATAAAATGTGGCACATAGTGAGCTCTGGTGACAAAATATTAAAAGTCTATTGAGTAAATAAATTTCCCACTAATACCAGCATCCATTCTATGGCATCCCTGCCAGATGGCCATCTCTCCTCTTTCTACTAGATGGACAACTAATGATGGACAGCTCAGTACCTTACTAGGCAACTCAGGCTATTTGGCAATATTTCCCAAATGAATTCTATCACACATCCCAAACTGTTAGAAAGTTCTTCCCAAATGAGTTAAAGTCTTACTCGTATTACCTTTCCCCAGGTATTCCTCATTCTTTGCTGGGACCACAAGAATTCTTCCATCAGATAATTTCAGAGTCAGGGCTAGCCACATGTACTGGGTTTCAGGTTTTGCTAAGAGCTCTCTAAGGGATAATAATTATTTTACATTTGAAAGACAAATAATATCTAGAGGTGTTTTCAAAGCCCCTTCCCAACCACTAGATAATTTATTCTCACAAAAACTCTGAGACAAAGATTGCTGCGGGATTACTAGTCTCCATTTACATATCAGGAGACTCTATCCCCGAAAAGTTATATAATTTTCTCCCCAGGTCACACAGCTAATCAAAGGCAGACTTGACACTCAAGGCCTAATCTTTATGGCTTAATTCTCCCATCTTTTCCATTCCACCATGAGTCCCCTACCATAAGATTATAATAATCACCTGAATGATGAAGTGTGATTTGTCAAGGATTTGCTCTGTTGCAGCCACTCCGCCAATCAGTTTAAAATATTTACTCTAATTCTTCCATCAACCAAGAGATGTATGATTATTTTTACATCATGGTCGAGGAACATGAGGCTCAGAGCAGACAAGAGACTTGCCCGAGATCACTAGGTAATAAATATTAAAGCCAACACTTGAACCCTGAGTACAGACATCAGAAATACTAGGAGTTGGAGTGTGTTTGTGTGAACAGCTTGATCCTCAGAGAAGTTACCAGTAAGTCCTGCTCCATTCCCCAGCTGGGCATTTTGGGCCCAGGGCCTCTCAGTAACAGCCATTCCCTATCCATTATCCCTGCAACTTATGGGGCCGCGTTGTTGCTCTCCTCGCCTACATTCTAAAGTCTTCCCCAGCCTCCACCTTGTGTATTTGCATCAAACAGTTTACAAAGTTCTGTCAGGAACTTTTGCTGCTGAATGATGTATGAGGGATGGAGGGAGGCCTGGCTACACACATGGGAAGCATCCGGGTCATTTTTATTTCTTCATCTGTGGGCAGCATCAGTTTAATATGGAAAATGCTTCCCACAGCTGTATTAGGACCAATAAGAAACATCTGTATTCTGTTACTCTGCACCTCCCCATTCCTCCCCCGCCCCGAGGAATCATGTTTTCTTAAAGTTCATCTGCAAGGTTCTATTCCCAGCACTGATAACACTGTAAAATAATGGTAAAATTAATTATTGGTGAATTAAAATGGAAGTGCTAGCTAATTCTTAGGACATTCACATTACTATCAAATGAGTTTATTGTGATTAAAATGATTAATAACCTTCCAGTAAATACCAGAGAATTAAAATCCTGAATACAAAGGAGGTTAAAGTCTTATCATCATTAGAGTACATTAAGGAAACCCTGAGTGCTCTCCAGATCTGCTTACATTAGGGAAGACACACAGAGCAAATAAAGAAAATCATTTGAATCTTCATAAACACAGAAATCTGGGGGCTCATTTTCTTATTTATGTAGCATTTGGAACAAACACATATTGTACAGAAGGAAAAACAATAGCTCACATGTAGCTTAAACAAAATAGACAGAGGCCAACAGAACAGAACTGAGACCAAAAATAGATCCAGGCATATTATAGCATTTTAGTATATATTCAAGAGGGCATTTGAAAACTGGGGAAAAGGTTCACCTATTAAATAAAGGTATTGGGACAACAGGCTCATCACTGATTGAGGGGAGATAACTACCATACATGTTACCCCTAAAAGGATTCCAGAACAAAATGATTAGATAAAAATACATGTGATACATGTGAATAGTTCTATATTTCTATATTGTTGAGGCAGGCAAGACATTTGAAAGCAACATGCAGAAAATAATAAATTAATAGATTTGATGAGACATAATTTAAACTAAATCAAAAGATAAGTAATAATCTGGGGAAATTATCTACAAAAGATAAAAGGATATCTTTGACATTATTTTTAAGATATAAAACACATCTTTCATATATAAAGATCTTCTACCAATAAATAAAAAAGCCAACCCTCTGATATTTAAAAAAAAAGAGCAAAAAACTTGAAAAAAGAAATAAAAGCAGCCAATACAACTACAACTATGAAAACATTTCCCCCTCACTAGGAGGGAAATAATGCAAACGGAAATAACATATTTTTCATTTTGGCAATCATTTTAAAATTACAGTAAGCAAGTTGCGAAGTTACAGGGAAATAGACGGAACCTCTTGGACACTGATGGAAGAGTGTGGATTGGCCCCAGATTTATGAAAAGCAATTTGAAAAAAAATGAAAAACTACAAATTGCATCCATTTGCTAGGACTGTCATAGCAAAGTACCACAGACCAGGTAGCTTAAAAAACAACAAAAATAATTTTTTAAAAATTTGTTTAATTACATCTTCTGTGTGTATTACATATTTTATCAATGGAATTGTGTGTTGTTGGATGAACACAAATTTATTTTCTGGAAGCTAGAAGTCCTAGATCAAGGTCCCCGCAGGGCTGGTTTATCCCGAGACGTCTGTCCTTGGCTTTCAGATGGCCACCCTCTTGCTGCCTCTTCACGTCATCTTTCCTCAGTGCACATGCCCATATCTCTGATTTCTCTTCCTTTTCTTATAAGGACACCAGTCTTGGATTATGGCCCCACCCTATGGCCTCATTTAACCTTAATTACCTCCCTAAAGGCCCTGTCTTCAAATACTGTCACATTGAGGGTTATGGCTCCAACATTTGAATTTGGGGGGAGGGTGTGCAGTTCAACCCATAATACAAACACACACACACACATACACACACACCATAAAAATATTCTTACCATTTGACCCAGGAAATCTAGGTCTAGGATATGACCCTAAAATGTAAACAAAACAAACTGGAAAACCTCCTGGTCCTAAAGTATACATACCTCTCATCTTATACCCTCCTCTCTAATCTCACGTTTCCACGTATGTGAAATTGGTAGGATACTACTGAATCAGATTTTTGTGAGATAAGGTTCATGCATTTATTTATTTAGTTTTGTTATGACATTTTTTATTTTTCATTTTTTGGATTTTTAGGTTCATGGTAAATTGAAAAGAAGGTACAGAGAGTTCCCATATTTACCCAGCTCCTTCACATGCACGCCTGTCGGGAAGATGTTACAGAAAATTTGCCTTCATTGGTTGATGAGCTTTTGTCTAACAGCTTTTATCTGTTCTGCACATAGAGTGATTTCTGTGCTGTGATCAAGGTGAGTAAATGCCCTCTTTGGTCTCATTCTCCCAAGTAGGGGAGACATGGGATGATGTTACTTTCTGGGTCTCATCCTCCCGATCAGGGAAGACATGAGATGATGTTTGTTGTTCTGTCCGTGCTGTGAGGTGATGGTTAGCTTAGGGTTAAAGAACTTCTTGATCAGGGGTTGAGAGAATTCCCTCATTGTTCTGCCTATTTCGCCCACATCAGCGGATGAAGTGAAGAAGTAGCTAAGTTATCAGGATGACGTGACAGGCAGGTTGCCAGGCTTTGGAAGACCTTGGGCTGATGGTCCCAAGCAAGAACAGTAGATATTGCTTATCCGGATGAATTGGCCCTCTGGCCGGATGGGCAACATTCATATCAGTAACTGTGGGACCCTCCCGGAACTGGCCATTTCCGGAGGGGGAGGCAAGAACAAGAAACTTGGCTCTAAGGTACATCTGAGAAAATATATAAGACAGACCTCAGTTGGCAGTATTAATTATTATTATTTCATCATGTGGTCATTTGTCACTGGTAATTTCTCATCATTCTAACATTTTGAAGACTTCCAGAAACATGCAGCTTACAACACCAGGGGACGTCCTGACTTCCAGCCGCGAGCCTGGTGAGGGCTGGCTGGTTCCCAGCCTCTCCAGTGTTGTCCCCCACGGTTAGCCTTCTTGAGAACTTGTCAGCATCTAGAAAACTTGTATGCAGCTTGCAGCTTACAGCATCAGAAGACGGCCTAACTTCTACCAACAATAACAATAGCAGCAACAGTCTTCAGATTGTTAACACCTTGAAACCTTAAATGCAGCTTGCAGCTTACAGCATCAGAAGACGCCTTGACTTCTAACAACAACAAAGACAACAGCAGCAACATTCTTGGGCACTTGTAAGCAGCGGTGTGGGAGACGCCTGAGTTTCTCTCAGCTACAGGCCTGACAAGGTTTTGATTTATGACTTTTCCAGTGTTGTTCTCCCTCAGTTTGGTGAGCTTTTGACATCTACTGTAATAGTCACTATCCTATAGAGCTTATTACTGCTTTTGGATACTCTTTACTGATATTACTTATGTATTTAGTCAAGTGAGTTTTGATCAATAATAAACATATGTTGGGATCTCTTAAATTTATAAGTATGTGTACTCCTTTGACATGACATCGGTATCCATGTATATAGTTTAGTCTTAACCACCTTTACTTTCTGTCATTAGCACATTCTATTAATTGCCTTTGTCTTTTGCTATTGCCTATTGCTAAATAAATTGATTAGATATTGCTAAATAAATTCATTAGCCCCACTCTAGCCTGTGTCCCTCCTTCTTTTCCCCGCTCGTCATCACAACGCCCCACCCATTACCAACACCCCACCTCAGAGTGGTACTATGTTATAACTGATGAACCTACATCAACACGTCATAATCACCCCAAGTCCATAATTTACGTTAGTTCTCTCTTGGTGTTGTGCATCCTATGGATTTGGTCAAATGCATAATGACATATATCCATCATTATAATATCATGCAAAGTAATTTAACTGCCCTAAAAATGCTTTGTGCTCCACCTAGTCACCCCTTTCTCCCACCTTAAGCCCTGATTTATTGTTTGAAAATTAAATTCCTAACTGCTTCTGATAAGTATCCAGGTAATGGTAAAAATCACTTCGTAAAAGACTGTGAAAATGTAAGACGAGATTGTCTGCACCCCCAGGAATGCTCCATTGCCCCTTGAAGGGAGTGGATTCTTGGCAAAGAGCAGCTGTCCTAGTGCCCAGCACCTCTGCTGAGGAACCCAGCAGACCCGCTGGAATTCACTCCGTTCTTTATTAACTGTGTGACCTTGGGCAAATCCTTTACCTCCTCTGAGCCTTAGTATCCATTATCTGTATAATGAAGAAAAGAATACTTATCATGTTTTCCCCAAAGTAAGACCGGGTCTTATATTAAAATAAGACTGGGTCTTATATTAATTCTTGCTCCAAAAGACACATTAGGGCTTATGTTCAGGGGATGTCATCCTGAAAACTCATGCTAGGACTTATTTTCCGGTTAGGTCTTATTTTTGGGGAAACACAGGACTTGCAGAGTGGTGTAAGGATTAGAGACAATTTAGGGAACACATCTGCTGGCTGGCCCCTGTGAGATGTTCCCAAAATGGCTGGTACCCCATCATGATCTTCACCACCACCAATGTTCAAGGAGCGGATAGACCAGCCAAATCCACGGAGGCAACACTGAGGTGTAGGAATATCCAGATCAAAGTTATTTTATAGGGGTTGAAATTCTGAATTAGGACAGTATGTCCTAGAAGAAACAGTATATATACCAGTTCTGGAGGCAAATAGCCCCGGGTTCCAATCCTGACTCTGACAACTGACAAGGTGAGGAAATCCAGGTGAGTTGCTTACACTTTCTGAATTTCTATTTCTTCATTTCTAAAACGGGGTTGTTCCGGTTTACGTCACAGTATTCCCATACAGCGTTAATAAAACAATCCAAGTGCAACACTTCCTACTCTGTGTGGCTCCTAGTCAGTAGAATCTGTTTCTTGTTACTGCCAGTGCACATCTGCCTCAGACAGGTATCTTTCATTCTTTCGAGAACCACGGGAAAGGAAGACAACCGGTAAGTGATTTTATCTGTTACCTGCTGGCTCAAGGATCCCTGGCTACACATACACTCTGTGATGTTTCTCTCAGTTAAGTTACAAATAAGCTCCAACTTGCCTTGAAAGGATTTCTGCAATCTAATAGGCTGGGGTATTAGCCCCGATACTGTGAAATCCCTTTAGCAGAAAGCCTCCAGGCTGTCAGTAGGCCGGGGCCCTTCCTGAGTTTGGCACTTAAAGACACAGATAAGGGAAGTTTTCCAAATATGAACATCTGGAAATGGAAAAGGAAGGCTCCAGGGAAATGGAGCACTAATTTTTCAAGGCTGCCTTAGGCTATGTCCTCCTGGGAACACTTCTCTGGGAACAGGGATCAGGGATTTGTAGCTTAACACCCAGATTTTAACAAATAAAGCCACTGGGACTGTTTTTGGAGCACCCTGGGGTCACTTCTCTCCTCAAGAAATTTAGAGTCACATTGAGAGGCCAGCTAGTGTGGTGGCTGCCTGGGGTACCCAAAACCTCACTGGAAATATTTGGAAATATTGTACCAATTAACACAAGAGGCCACATAGGATTTTTTTTTTTTTTATCTGACTCATAAAATTTAAATTGCTTGGCATTTTAGTGAGGAGTCTTTCCGTCATACACAAAAGAAAACCAAGTCAAACTATTTTTGTTTGTTTGTTTGTTTTTTAACTGTGGTAAAATACACATAACATAACATAACATCTATATTAGTTTACTTAGGCTGCAGTAACAAAATACCACAGACTAGGGGGTTAAACAACAGTAATTTATTCACAGTTCTTTCTAGAGGCTGGAAGTCCAAGATCAAGGTGTTAGCATAGTTTGTTTCTGGTGAGACCTCTTTTCTTGTCTCTTACATTGCTGCCTTCTTGCTGTGTCCTCATAAGGCCTTTCCTCTGTGCAAGCACAGAGTGAGCTATGGTATCTCATCCTCATCTTATGACAGTTGTATCAGATTAGGTCCCATTGCTATGACCTCACTTAACCTTAATTACTTCCTTAAAGCTCCTATCTCTAAATACAGTCATATCGGGGCGTAGGGTTTTAACATACACATTTTGGAAGGGCACAGTTCAGTCTATAACACCATCTTCACCATTTTTAAGTGTACATACAGTTCAGTGGCACTAAATACATTCACACTGTTGTACCACCATTACCACCATCCATCTCCAGGACTCTTTTCATCTTGCAAAATTAAAATTCTGCACCTGTTAAAAACTAATTTTCCATTCCTCTATCCTTTCAGCCCCTGGAAACCACCATTCTACTTTCTAGCTCTATGAATTTGACTATTCTAACTATTTCATGAGTGGAATCATACAGTAGTTGTCCTTTTGTGTATGGTTTATTTCACTTAGCATAATGTCCTTGAGGTTCATCTATGTTGTAGCATGTGTCAGAATGTTCTTTCTTTTCAAGGCTGAATAATACTCCATTATATGAATATGCCACATTTTGTTTATCCACTCATGATGATGCTGTGAAGACAGCATGCATGGATGTTTATTATTTTGATTGTACGGATGTACATAAGTACCACAGTTTATCAAATTGTATACTTTACATATGTGCAGATTATAGTATGGCAATTCTTTTTCAATGTAGCTTTAAGAACATACATGAAAAGGGAACATTTATGGCACGTTTGACTGGGAAGTTCAGGAGAGCAGCTAACTTCAGGAGGGCTTGAATTATATCATCAAGATTTCAAACAATGGTTGTCAGTGCACTCTGCTTTACTTCTTACTTAGGGTGGTTTGTCCTAAGTGGTGGTAAAGATGGGCTCTGGTAGGTCTCAGCTAACACTATCTTTACAACTAGGAATCTTAGAGGGGAGAGTGTACTGCTTTCCCAAAAGTTCTATCAAAAGTTTGAGCTAAGGCTCTGATTGGCCTAAGTCTGAGCCAATCATTCTGGTTAGGGAGAAAGCAACGCTCTGTCAAGCCTGGATTATGAGCCTAACCATGTGATGGGTTGGAAGGATTTATATTATGAACCCATGGATATGTTCCCATCAAGAAAGAGGGATCCTGTTATCAGAAGATGAAAGGCAAACAAAAACTACAGATGAGTATTGCTGCTCTACTTCCCTGAAGGAGACTGCCTGTATGAAAAAACAAAACAAAAAACACACACACACAATTTGCTGGTGACCACCTGTATCATAGGGTATTTTTGTGATCTACGTATAAAACCTAATGCCTCCCGACATAAATCTGCCAACCAGCCTCCACCAACCCTGAGAACAACCAGCTACCAGCCACCTGAAGTCAGCGGCCAAAAAGTCAACTGAAATTCCAAAATGGAATAACCCATACTTACAATGACATTTATCCAAGAAAAAAATGATCGTTTTATTCTATTATCTACATTTTAAACCCAGGAAGTATGGGAGTTCAGAAAAACAGAATTCTACCGCAATTCCAAGTAGGCCAAATACTTTATTTTGAATATACCGGGGGTGCCAAAAAAATGTATACAAGTGGTACATGTTGGTCATTGTTGCTCAAGCAGTAGTTTGCCATAATCAGAAGTGTCTGGACGCTGATGGTAACCACTTTGAGCACCTCTTATAATTGCAGAAGTCAAATGTGACTAGTATTCATCTTTTATTATCGGTATATATTGAGTATTGTAATTCTAACACTGTTTTCCTTTCTTAAAGTGTGTATACTTTTTTTTTTTGGCACCCTCTGTATTTATTATTAAAAAAAATCAGGTTCTCTCCACTGCCATTAAATAAATACTAAACAAATATTTCAGAAATTTCATTTTGAAGGATGCCAAATGTTTAGTCTCCCGTCCCTCTTCCCCCTTTTCCCCCCAGTATCTAACCCTGCCCACGGAGCTATCTCCCGGTTAATTTGGAGCAGAGCTACAGGAAGCAAAGTGAGCATCTACTATATGGTAAGCACCAGAATAATTTAAACTCCCTGTCTGGGAGACTTAGCGACATTCAATGATTTGTGCAGGGTCACATACAAAAGGAGTGAGTGGCAATTCTGAGATTGAAATACAGGTTCTTCTGACTCCAAATGCCAGGTTTTATTTTGTTCTGTTTTGTTTTTGTTTTTCTGTGCAAGACGTCCACTTTTATTGTCCTTGAATACGTTCTTAGTCCTGCCTTTGTCGGGCTGATTGTACAGATTTTGCTGGGAGGCAGAGACCCTCGCTGTGTCACGCCACACGTTCTTCTGAAAGGCCACTCTGTGCCCTGAGCACATAGTTATTGTTAGGAAGCTCAGCGTTGATTCCAAAATCCTAAACGTGATCTAAAATCCTGAATATAGTCTGGCCCCTGTCTAGCCTCTGACTTCATCGCATTTCACTTCCCTCTTTATTTAACATGATCTCCCCCCCCTCCCACCGAGTTCCCCTCAGCACCCCATTGGTACCCAGCTAGTTTCCCTCAATGTCTTCAACGTGCTGTCTTCACCTGGCCAGGAACAGCATTTTCCACACTCTTCTAACTGGCTCACCTTCAGGTGTCATTTTAAATGTCACTTCCTTGAGGAAGACTTCTCTGGATCCCCCGGTAGGGTGAAGTCACCTTGCTTTGTTTTCTCATGGCACCCTTGCCAGGCTTCTCCTCTTTAGCACTTAGGACCATTTGTAATTAATTACCCATGTGATTTTTTTGTTTAATGGCTGTCTCTATTCATGTACCTGTTCTCAGGTATTTTTTGAGAACCTACTGCATGCTTACTAGGTACTTACTGTCTGAGCCACTGAGGCTAGAGTTGTGTGGGAATACAAGCTCAGGCAGGAACGGGATTTGGTCTGCCTTCCTCCCCATATATCCTGCAGCCTAGCCACGTGTCCCACCCAGAGCAGGAATCAAAAGAATGAATACATTTAGAAAGGAGAAAACAGTGTTAATTATTTATGTTAAAGCTGCACTCCATCCCCTTCATTTGTAGGCTGGCTCTGACCCTATTATCTCTGAGTCCCTGGCAACCCAGTATAGTGCCTGGATGGAATAGGAGCTGAAAGAAACACATCTACTATTTAATGAATCAATGGATGATTCAAGCAATCAATTTAATTTGGCATATGCCTTC
Source organism: Rhinolophus sinicus (assembly GCF_057876585.1). NCBI lineage: Eukaryota > Metazoa > Chordata > Mammalia > Chiroptera > Rhinolophidae > Rhinolophus > Rhinolophus sinicus. The sequence goes on from NC_142514.1 coordinate 41,355,600, forward strand.
TTCATAGGTGTGCCCATTAATTACCAATTACCAGTGTTTACATTCCAGTGCTTAACCATTTTTTGCTGCCTTTATAAACTCTCTGGGATGAGAGAATTGGCTTCTCAAATGACTTCCCGCATAAATTAGCCCATCTGAAAGTGAGTGTTTATCCCGGGCTCTTTGAAATTCACATCATCCGCACCAACACCCTGCTCTGAAGGTTCTTTAACTCCAGTCACCTGGGATTTCTCCCTACCTTTGTTGCCAGCCCTAGACTAACGCCACTTATCTTATCCACCTGGATTTACATATCAGAAAGGTCTAATCAAAGCCTGTCTGATTGTCACATCCACCCCAGTTACAAATCTGCCATCTAATCAAGAAGCCATGCAGCAAATCAACATGCACTTCTTTCTGAAATCCTTTGCAGAAAAATGGGAGAGCAGCAGTCAGAGCTGTGAATAAGGACTGCAAGAGTCAACCAGGGGAAAATTCCCTCAGAGCTGTGTAACACTGGGACGGAAGGCGCTAGGCAAAATGCTTTGTCTGCAGTTTGATACAACAGTGTGTGTGGGATGGAAAACTAATGACCACAAAGTAACATATTTCTAACCTATGAAGACTAATGGCAAACCCTCCCTAATGTTCTCAGGATCTGCAAGTCTATAAAGTGAAATTCGGAGATCTTTTAGTCCAACACTTTCTTTCTACATTTTAAGGGCAAGTCAGCTTCAGAGAGGCGATAACTAACACTAAGGATAATATTAACGTCTGTTACACTCATAGAATGGGCAGGCTTTGCAGGCACAATGTCATTAGACCCTCACAACAACTCTTTTGTACATTCTTTTATTCCTGCCTTAGTACAGGTAAGGAAAATGAGGCTTAGCAATGGCATTTTTCCCCCCATCCACAGAGCAAGTAAACAGTGAAGCCAGGACTCAAACTTAGATCATTTGTTCATGCAGGAAACATTTCTTTCTTTCATCGTACTAGATCAGTGCATCTCAAACTGCACTGTTCACACAAGTCACCTGGAGGTTGTGAAAATGCATATTCTGATTCCGTAGGTCTGGGGGAGGGATCTACTTTTCTAACAAGCTCCTAGGTGATGCTGCCAGTGGACCACAGATAAGCCTGACTCCATCAGCAAATCACTTCTCTGAGCCTCAGTCTCTTCATCTATACAATAGAGAGATACGAGTTAAAGAATTAAGTGAAATACTCTTTATAAAGCTCTTAGCATAGTCCCTGGACTGCTCGGCAAGACAGAAGCCACTTAGGAAGTGTCAGGTATTATTATATTAATAAACTCTGTATCAGACACTGTAGTGGAGATACAGAGATGAAAAACATGGTGGATGGATGGTTTCAAAGAGCTGCAGTCTAGTGGCGAGGAAAGACTCAGGCTGTGATGGGCATTGACAAGGGGCCAGAAGACAACTTCCTAACCTACGTGTAGAATCAGAGAAGGTTTCTGAGAGACGATGTCTTTTTTCTGCCACTTTCAATGCACATGAAACGAAGAGATCAAGGTAGCTGGCCAATTGGTATGTGGTCATTGCAGGACCTTGCAGCAGGGCAGTTTTTCAGCCAGGGGTTGAACAACCTGTAGGAGCTGACAGGACCTGAGAGAAGCCTCCCCCTTCCCACAGGGCTCCTGCTGAAGGATTTCCTCAGCACTCAGGGTTTCCTCCTCCAGAGCCTGGAATTCAGATCAAGACTCTCAACTCATTCATTTGCTCATTCGTTCATTGACGTATATACCTCCCTTATGTAATACCACTCTAAATCTTTCTCCTGCATCTGTCCAGGCATGTTTTCCCCTTCACCCCTTTCCAAATTCCATCCAGCCCCCAAGACCTTCCATAGAATTCACACCTGCTCAAAGTGAGTGAGAATAGCTTGCATTGAATTCCTTTGTTATTAGAGCTGAGATTTCCACTGACATTCTTACCTTTCATTTGGACTTTTTTTTTTTTTTTTTTAATGAGGATCTAGTTTAACAATCCTTTCCATAATTGAGAAAACAGAGGCTGAAATGGAATGACTTAGGAGCTAGTGACAGAGACTAGACAAAAAGCAGGTTTCCTGATGCTGGGCAGGGCTCTCCTTCCATAACACTCTGTTCCAGCAGTGACTTAAACACAAGACAGGGGTACACACGCCGCCCTCCCTCCCCTGAGGAAACCTGGAGAGCTGGTAACACATTTGGCGTCCTCTCCAGAAGTGCTGGGTACAGCCAGTGAAGGGCAGGGTCTGCACCCCCCACCGGGACGGAAGCTCCTTGGAGGCAGGTTCTGCGTCTGAGACACCAGGAGAACTGAGCCGGTTTAGACAAGTTCACCAACCTCTCTCACCCCACGCAAGGCCTGGCACAGAGTGGGAACTCAATAATAGCTGTACGTTGAATGGATCGCAACCACCATAAGAGTGTTGAGGACAATCAAGAACGTCACCACCAGGCTGAGCAAGACAAATTGTGAGACAAAACTTTATCCAAGTAATTTCATTTCTAGCATTTCTAGAGCAAAGCAAGATTTAAAATAAATAGAATAAAAGTCAAATAAAATAAAATAAAAGTAAAATAAAATAAAATAAACCAGCTACCAGACGCCTGGGAGCAGGGGTGTCACAGCCAATGCTACCTGTCAGGAAACCAGGAAACCAGATCCAGGTTTGTCAATGCAAAGCGCTTCCAGCCAAGGTGGGGATGGGTTTAGCTAGAGCCTCTTTGAACCTCAGAGAGAAAGCCACCCTGTAAATCCCCATCACTGAAAAGCCAGAGCTTTCCTTTCCCAGTGCCTATAGAATCACATTAGCATAAGCATTGTCATGTAATGAGTTGTCAGGCTGAAGATGTAATTATGGCAAAGCAGAGAAAAATTTCAAAAGTTGAGCTTTAATGGAAAAATGAGATGGGAGCGCTGGCGTTCAAGTATAAAACAAACTTTTTAATATTCATTCCTCTTGCATTCTTTGAAATTCACCTTCAGAGCTCCAAGGTGAACAGGGAAAAAAGTTCAATAATTTTCAAATCGTAATTATAATTCATCACAGGTGATTAAACAAGGCTGTGGATATTTGTTGCTCACCACTGTTTTCCACCTTACAGTGGACATTTAATTTTAATTAAAAAGGGAGGTTTTTTTTTAATGATGCTTGATTTTCTGTGCTATTTTCCCCTGCATCGAGCCTCCATTCCTCCATCCTCCATTGTGACTAAATAGAAAATACTGCACACATATTAACGCCTTTCATTTTGATGGGGAGCCTATCAATTCCTTCACCTTCAGAGTCTCTATACTTCCTGAGGGAGCCCATCAAAGTGTCACAGGCTGCCTTTCCAGGTCCCCATAATTTAGCCAACACAGTCTCTTAAATTTTTGAACTTTATGTTTCTTTATCTTAAAAATGGGGATGATAATTATGAGATTTACTTTGTTATCTAAGGTAGTTAACCCTGAGAAAGCAAGATGATTCCTTCTACAAGTACTTTGTTTGATTGATACTATGAGACCAAGTCACCTATAAAATACTCTGTAAATGTTGGCTATTGTTTTTGTAATTGATAAATATTTGTTCATTCATTCATTCATTCATTCATTCAACAAACATACTGAATTCCTTTTGTGTACCAGGCATTGTGCTAATTTCTAGAGATTCAAAAGAGAAAAGAAAATGAACCATACGCCATCTATCACCAGGAGAACTGACCCACTTTAGACAGGGAGACGGGCATGAGAACAAATAGTTTTGATTGGTTCTCTCAGAAATGCTCAGAGGTGAGTAGGAGATGGGACTAGGAATTGTATAGCTTTGTAGATGAGTGAACTTGGGAAAGTCCTTTAACATTTTGGGACTCAAAATGCATTGCATAAAAAACAGGGTCAGTGGTACTGTGTCTACCAGTCTTTGAATACTGTATATATATTATTTTCCATTTCCCATAAATCCCCTATACGTCAGTCCCATTTCCTAGCCTTTATGTCTGTGGTTTCCACTGCCTAGGCATTTTCCTCATTTTTATGTCTGGCATACCTATATTCACCCTTTGAAAGTTAGGATAGACAGCATGAGACTTGGATACTTTCTCACACCCCTCAGGAGAATTCACTTTCCATGATACTATTCCCATAACACTTCTCTGTTCCTGTCCCAATTTCAGCCCAGATCCTATAGTATACGGTGATTTGGTAGTTTTACCCCCAGATGGTGAGCTCCCTGAGGACAGAGTCGGAATTATTTCTTCACTCAATGCCTGCAACAAGGTGCTGAAGGACAGTTAATGGATGGATGGGTGTGTGTCTGTTCGGATTGCTTGGTTGCAAGCAACAGAAATGGACTTGGGCTAAGCTAAATGGACACGTACATTTATTGGAAGCATACCAGGTAATTAAAATTGGGCAATGAGCCTGGAGGACCAGGCTCATGAACGGATGGAACAGAGGGTAGATGCTGAGACCTAAGGAGCAAGAACTGATGGATCACAGCCAGGGAATCCACTCCAGCTCTTTTTCCATCCTTGTGCATACCGTTCGAGATTTGAATGCTGTGAGAGAGTCTGATTGGACAGGGAGGGCAGAGTATCTTGAATGGCATCCCTTCTGACTGTTCCTAAGGGGAAAAACGTTGACCCCTCTCAAAAGGAATTTTGGATGCTAGTTCCAAAAGAAGGGTGTATAAGTACAGGGTAATCCCAAATAAATTTCTATCATAGACTACTGAGTGAATAAATGAGTGCCCAGAATTTTGTGACTTATTTCTTTCTGAATCCCAGTACTTGGCACAATAAGTGATTGTCTTCATTCATACTTATTGTGAGATCTGCTCTGGAATTCTTTTTAGAGAGGCAGGCAGGCTTTATGCTCATCCACCACTGGAGAGACTGACCTCTCCTCCCTTGAATGTTTACAGTCTGTCCCTTCAACACAGAGCTTTCTGCCAGACGGTGTGAAGCCGGAGCTAATCACTCTAACCATCCTCACAATTGCCAGGCTTCTTGTTTGATAAATCAGTTGAGAGGGTCCACGTCAGCCGTTAAGGTGCCCCAGAAGAGTCATCGTGGATTGGCAGCACAACTGAAGTGCCCTTATCCTGTTGTCCTTTGATAGTGCAAATTTACAGTTGTGTCTTTTGTCACTTCCTATTTTGTATTGGTTTCTGAAGCTTCGTTCTCCATTAAGATCAAGTTTACACAGGAGGCTCTGAGCAGAACAAACTCAAGTTAGGCATTTTGGATGGAACCCAAAGCCCCTGATAATTCACAGGTGAAAAGGATTAATTTCATTACCATGCTCCTGACACACCCCCTTCAAAGTGGTTTAACGCTGCGGTTTAGTCAATGTTTTTCGCCTCCTGCCTCTGGTACCAACCGCATTTGCATACTCATCAGAAGTGTGTGCACAGTATTAAACCAGGCGGTTACTGCACTCTTCATTCCTGAGTCCCTCTATGAATGCTGAGACCTCTTCCTCTTGCTGGAGCCGTACTTTTCTCAAGGTCAGTACAAGGTGGCATCTCGCTGGGGAACTGGAAGCCTCCGCTGGCCTGACCAAGCCACGCACAGCTGCTTCCTGCCATTCAGTGGGTGTGCTTCTGTGCGACTTCCATGGGTATGATGGGAGGCGGTACACACAGAACACATGCCTGCGGGATGAGCAGGCACTGGGTGAACACAGGAAGCAGACACAGAATTGCTGGTTCAGGTCTAGGCTCAAGCACCTGCCTTGATGCTAGTTGCTTCCATCCACTGAGTCTGTGCAGCCTTATTTATAAATGAGATAAAGTTCCCCTTGCTATGTGTTAACTTCAGGAGATTATAAACATGATGGTAGTTTGTCAACTATGAGCTATATACAAAAGTCATAGGGAAGTAATTTTTTATTCTATTATAAAAGAAAATAATGAGAGGAAGCCCATACATGGTGGGAAAGGGGGACAGAGGGAGAGAAGGAAAGAAGGAAAGAAAGAGAGAGAGAGAGAGAGAGAGAGAGAGAGAGAGAGAGAGAGTTTCCAAGGTTAGCCCCCAGCTGTACTAGGTATCCCAGGTGAGACCTCAGCCATCATTACCTAGTAGGTATGTGCCTTCCCCAGTGCACCTTGTCTGAATTATTGATCCACAGATCATAAAATATGGTCATAACTTGTTTTCAGCCACTAAGTTTTGGAGTAGCTTGTGGTGCCTTGGTGGGTAACGGCAACACATTCAACTTCTCCAGGTGTTCCCTTCAAGCACCACTCACTAGGGTCTGTGTATCAGGGAGGCATCCCCACCCCTCCCCAGGGAGGGAGGGGGACTTGGTTCTCAGCTAAGAAAATCCATCCGCACACATCCTGTTCCAACCTTGTGGTAACCTGACAATTGCATGTCCTTAATGGTGGTGAGTGGCACAAGAGCAGTGTAGCTGATTTGTACCTACGTATTTCCTTTGTAATTTTTCATTTAGATTCGGAACCTCACTCGAAACATCCTATCTATTGTATCTTGGTGGCTTGGACAAATCTTTCCAAATAACATGTGGTTTCAAAAATAGATAATATAGATAATACTTAATATTAAGAAGAATTGCCATGAAAGATATAAAACAGGTCAATGGGACAAAGTTACTGGGCTGGCGGGTGCCCGATGCACTAGCTAGAATGGTCAGGGAATGCTTCTTGGAGGAGGTGACGTTTGAGCAAAGAACTGAAGGAGGAAAAGGAGGCCATGCTCCCTGAGTTGAAATCATTTTTCTTTCCACTGACCTCCTGCTGTCCTTTGTATGCCTGGTGGTAAATCTATCACAGCCAGCCTGCTCCCAGAGTTATTTATTTCTGTTTCTCTGTCTTCCCAGCAAGATTGTGACGGCCTGGAGGGCAGGAATTATCTTATCTATCTCCATATTCTTCTATGATCTGGCACATAACAGGTGTTCAGTAAATGGGTGCTAAATGAAACGCAACAAAGGTTGAGAATGAATCAGAGGACTTATTTTATATAGCTATTTACCCAGAAGCTGTGTCAAAGCTCTTCATGGATATCCAGTTAACTACATGGGAAAGGACTGATGTACTTTCATCCTTTACAGCAGATTTTTAAGTGTTGGCTTCAGTGAGAAGATGTGTATTGTAGTCCTACTTGCAGTAGAAAAGCCTTTATAGACTATACAGACTGTAGAGACACATTTTTCTGAATCCAGGTGCAAGTTCCACTTCTTGCCTCGGAGTGTGTTTGCATGAGCATTCATTTCAATGTTGCCCAAATCCAAAAGTCTTCCTATGATCCTTAAAAACAAGAGGATTTGGCTACTCGTTCATTTCCTTGTCCCATTTGCAATTATTTGTTTCCTTATTTGCAGTGCTAAATCTCAGCCTCTTCACAGATAACTTCTTTCTTCAGTTAGTATCACTGAACATTGATGCTTTTTTCTAAACACAGTTAATTCCTAAAAGCAAAATCTTGATCGATGGTTATGGATACCATATTCATGATTTGCATTCTTATCTAAAGATCTTTAGTCAGCCATACCTTATAGGCCAATATTTTTCATGCTATATTGGTGAGTCATTAAATCAACTTAGTGGGTTATGGCTGGAATTTTATTTAAATTAATCAAATAACAGAAAATACCATAGTTTATCAAATTTAAAAGTGGGCTTTTTTTGAATTTTGTATTAGGTTGTGTGTGTGTACATACATTTGTACTGGGTCACAGTCAAAATTGGTTAAAAGTTACTATTGTGACTATTTCTCCAATTATATCCCCTACTAGTCATACTATTTTTCTTTATGACATCTTCAGTTTTCCTGTGCAAACATTAATTTTCTATAATGCCCAACATGGCTTAATATGGCCAAACTGAGCTTGTTATCTTCTCTTTGAATCCGTTCTTCCTTTTACCTTCCCTGTTCTTAAGAGTTATCGTCTACGCAGTTATGTAAATTAGATGTCATAAAATCTTATTAATTCAAGCTAAAAACATGACCAAAATGTATCCCTTTCTGTCCTTTCCGAAAGCCTGTGCCTTAGATCAGATTCGCATCATCTCCTGACTGACCATTGCGTTCCTCTTGCCTTAGGTCTCCTTGGTTTGAGCTCAGCCCTGCCTACTTCAAACTTCATTTATCTGCTCAAGTAAACCTTGTCTATGTAAAGTATTTAGTTGGACCACACGCATCTATTTCCTTTTCCTCTATGTGATGTCATTGATATTAAAGTAAAAGAGTAACAAAAAAGGGAGAGTGATAAACACTAAAGAAGACATGAGACATGGAAGCAAATGTATGAAAGTGTGAAAACAGCTGGAAGATAGGTCCCTGATCATGCAGTCCGGTTAGGACTGAGGGGGTGGATTTGTGACAAGGATGCTCACTGATCAAACCGAATCATGGAAACTTCAGGATTCAGATTTGCCATGTAGAACAAAACATGGGACATGAGGGCAAAAAGAGAAATTGCCAGACAGCCAATACCCTTTCTCTTTCCTCCCCTCCCATATGCAGCACTTACTACCCTAACACCCAGGCATACACATTCCCCGGGAAAAAAGTCTTTACACTCTAAACCTTCTCCATTGAGAGATGAATGAAAAACAAATACGTATGTGTATATGTATACATACACAGTTCATATATAGTATATATGATATATAAGTACATGAACGAATATAAATATATTACAAATGGAATATATTTAAGTTACACTATACATATACAATTATATTTATAATCTATTTTCTTTATACATAATAATTTAACTCTCTGGTTAAATTTCTTCATCTGAAAAGTAAGGTCACCTCCAGCTCTGACAATCTATGATTTTCTCTCCTGTATGAAAATTTATATCTGTTCTCTGATCATTAAACCAACTTGCTGAACAGGTAATAAAAGCAAAAAAAAAAAAAAAAAAAAAAGGAATGCATTGCCCCCTTGGGCTTGAACTTCATCACTGTTGAATCCTGAAGGAGTTTCCAATAAAGTGAATTTTCAAGGCTTGGGGAAGGCTTGGTGAGCCATGGGAGAGAATGTACCGTTAGAATACATTTGGGTTATAACCCATTTCATTACTAATACCATTGAACTAACTGTTATTTACTAAATGCTTGTGATAGACATCTGGCTAAATATTTACGCACATGATCACAGTTGGTACTTAAATAACGTATCAAACTGAGCATCATCACTCCTATTACACAGAAGGGGACACGAAGGTTCAGAGGAGGTAAGCAACTTCACAACATCACACAGCTAAGCAAGTTGCAAAGGCAAATTTCTATGTCAAGTCTACCAGACTCCAAAATATGAACTTTTATCCCCTACATTCTACTTCCTAGTGTTTAAACTCTTCTATTAGCTTCAAGTCCATTCCGTCCTGCCTCAGTTTCCTTACCTATCAAATGGGGGAAATTCCTGACTCTACTGCCCTTAAGTTGTTGTATGTAGGACACTGACCTTACTTCTGCTTTGAAAAATTATATGTGTCATAAAAATGCAAGGTGTAAATATAAATTGCAATTTGAATGTCTTTGGTATACAGTTCAGCAGCATCCAACTCCCTATGACCTTATAACAAGTCTACTTATATCTCTTGTTCTCTGCTTAGAGCCTGTAGGTATTTGTGTATGCAATCCCTAGCCTAGAGGCTAGAAGCTTAGGAAACAATACATACACTTTAAAGAGAAAAGGTAACAGTTCATTAGAAAGTGTTCTTTCACACCCTTCCCTTTTCTTGCCATTGGCCTGCAGAAGTGGATCCTGGTTTTCTCCTCTGGAATTTCAGGATAGTCACTGGGTTTTTTGTGAACATTAAATCAAGTAACATAGAAGCACCTTGCAAATTCTAAAAGGCAGAAGAAATGTAATGTACTATTTGAACAAATAACATATTTTGCAAAAGTGAAAGCATCATGTCAAAAAAAAGAAAAAAAACAAACTTAGAAACACAGGCCCCACCATATTTTTATACTCCGCATGTTAAAACATATCGATTAGTCACTTCAGCATACATTTCAAACTTAAGATCAATTTGTTTGAAACCTAAGTCCTGCTATATTTAAAAAAGAACAAACTCTGGACAAAGAGAATTCTTCTGGACAGGTGCAAACTTAGTGCTAGTTGCAAATGGCTGCAGGAATGAGTATTTTCTGGGTACCCACTAAGTGCTGGGCACTGGGCCCAGAATCCTCCTACGACATGCTCACCTCGAAGGGGCTCCCTGTGTGTCCTCAGCCCTTGATTCCCAGAGCCCTTTATTCACTTACAGCACTTCGTTGCTGTTGATCTGCCCTCCCTTCTGGACTGAGCTCTCTGGGGTTTGAGGCTTGCTAGTTATCTCTTCATTCTGAGCACACAGTAGGCTTGCAAGATACTCCTGTGAAATTCACGTTGTTTTAAGCCAGTGAGTTAGTGGAACTTTGTTACAGTGACCATACCAAACTAATATAACCTTCTCCCATCCTCCACAACAATATAAACTTCTTGAAGACAGGGATTAGTATCTAGCGTGGCACTTAGATCACAGGAGGGATTCCAAAGTGGTTTGTTGAACCAGTGAATGAGTATACATGAATGATCCGCTCGTATGTGTCTTCCACACCAGACTGAGAACGGCCGGAAGGCAAGGCTCATACCTTCCTGCTATCCACACACCTATCACCGTTCCTGTCTGCCACACAGCACTCAAGTCAACTCAGTGAACTGAAGGAAGGAACACTGCATTTGTCAAATGGAATGATCTGGATATAGTTATACGGTCGTGGCTACATATGTGTCATAGGTACACAGTCTTTTAAAGGAAAACTAGACTGTGACTCGTGTGAGCAGAGCAGGTAGTGGGGTGTTCTGCTTTTCCATATCTGACTGGGAGCTCTCAGCATGCAGCTAAGAGTAAAGGAGTCCAGGGGTGAAAGAAAAGACATGCACGTTTTTTATGCTCCTTCCATATTAGAACCGTGTCTTTAATAAAATGATCCACTGCCTCTTCATGTTCTGAAACCCCTGTGCATGAGGCACTGAGAGCCGAAAGAGGGTGGGAAGGTCAGAAAGGAAGGTCAGCTGCCTCACCCAGCAGCTGCCCCAAGAACCCTGGGCTCTGTGGATGGGCCCACCCCATGTGCAGAAGCTCTTCCCCACAATGCAGTTTGGCTTCTGAGCTCCGTGGGTTAGCTAGAGCCGAATAAGTAACCAATTTATGCGCCCGAGCTGTTTAAATGCATGCTATGTCTGCACGATAGATGGTTAAGGCCTCCTTTGAACCATTATTCCTTCCCCAGGATTCCTCCCCCCCAAAAAAAAATATATACAAAGGAGTCTAAACTAATACTGCAAAGGAAACAGGAAATTCAAAATTTTCTCAGCTAATTCTAATGAAGGTGTGCAGCCCAGATGGCATGAATAATTCTACCTTTGTGAAGGCTGACAGAGATGTGGGTCATACGCCCACTGGAAGACAGGGCGGCACAGTGAAACACACACAGGTCTAGGAGCCAGAGAGGCCTGAATCCAAATTCCAGATGGGCAGCTATTAGCTCTGTGGTCTTAGGCAAGTCACCTCTACTCTCTATTCTTTGATCTTGAAAAATGGGGATATAATGTTTAACTCTCAGGTTGATGTAAAGTTTAGAAATACATATACAGATATCTGCACATTACCGTGTTTCCCCGAAAATAAGACCTAGCTGGACAATCAGCTCTAATGTGTTTTTTGGAGCAAACATTAATATAAGACCCAGTCTTATTTTACTATAATGTAAGACCGGGTCTTATAATATAACATAATACAATTAATATAATATAACATAATATAATATATAATACCAGGTCTTATATTAATTTTTGCTCTAAAAGACACATTAGAGCTGATGGCCCAACTAGATCTTATTTTCGGGGAAACACAGTAGTAGCTGTAATGTGGAGTCACATGCTCAGATTTCCACAGGGGCCTGGCAGGTAGCACAAAGCACAGGCACTAGCCAGGTGGGACCTGTAATGAATTGGCAAGTGCATGCCCCATCTAAAGGGACAGCTGCTGCTGGGCTTCCTCCAGCTGGGGGTGACCATGTGGAAATGAGGGCCCTGACATCCCAGAGCGGTCCACTTTCAAGAGAAGAATTAATTTTTTAAAAAATATGGAATCTCTGAAGCTTTAAATGTTGACAGTAAATTCAAAATTAAAAAATACTGGTTAGGTTAAACAGAACATCTAGGAATGGAATCTGGCTTGAGGTCCATCAGTTAATGGTTTGTACTCTAAATAAATGGTCGTTATTATTGTAATGTGGGGAAACTTTTAAAAACAGACAATATCATAGTGTCTTAAAGGAATGTTTTCAGGTGGAAGCATCATTAAATAACACTGGTCTGGGATGAAGTTTTCACTTGCTTGTGGTGAAATGAAAAACAATGAGTTTATTCTACCTTCTCACTAAAATTTAATGCACTCCGTTTAAAACATTTTTAAAGTTCTTTCTGTCTCTTTTTATAATAAAATCTTTATTTGTGAGATGATCATGATGGTGGGTAATAAGTTGAAGCTGTTTTCATGCCCTCACTAGGAAATATTATAAAGTGGTAACACTATAGTGGACTCCCTTCCTTTTAAAATTTAGTTTTACTGGTTTTTTTTGTGTGTTTTTTTTAACATCCTAGGACTAGCAACCACTGGTTTGGGGCATTTCTACTAATGTGAATTGTGATACATGAGTTGTGTTCACCTGGACATAGTAAGAACTGTTGATTGCTCCTCATTATGCATTTCCCCTTCTTCCTTGGTAAGAGAACATTCTACCTGGCATACGATCACCAAGAAGAAAGACTGCATTTTATAGCCTTCTTGCAGCGATGTGGCTAACCACCTTCTGGTCAATCGTAAGCAAAAGTATGTTGAGACAGTTTCTTGAAACTTTTCTCAAAAAAACAACTAGCATGCACCCTTTGCCTTGCCTTCCCTTCTTTCTCCATCCTGCTCCTTGGAATGTGGGTGTAGTGGCTGAAGAGCCATCTTGGATGGCAGAGCAGGAAGCTGAAAGGAGCCTGGATCCCCGAGTACTTCATGGAACAGAACTGCCAAATTGGCTCTGTGGATTGTTGATGTCAGATTTCTAATCCTTACTGGTACACTCAGGAAATGCTTCTGATTGGGTGCTATCACTTGTACCAAATACTTGTTTTGGATTAATTTTTCATGTTAATCAATAACAGGAAGTGAGAACTGAGTGAAAGAAAAATTATTCTTTGAGACATTATTTGGTTTAAAAAGGATCCCCAAGCAATCTTCAGTCATATTGCAAATATACTTCTCAAGCTTTGGAACCACAATGAGTTCGGGTCATCTGCTGTGCTACCATCAGCATGTATTGGAAGCACTAACGGTTCACCGATAAGTACACAAATGGACCTACACTGAGATTGTAAGAATACGCAGGCTATCACCTCTAACAACCCAAATGACTTGAGATGACACATCATGTTCGTATAGGCATTTCACAGTGAAATATTATCATCACTGCTGACTTTTGAGGGTTGAAGCATTGAAACGGTACTATAAACACCCACAGGTAACCTGTAATGTTGCTTATTATTAGTCTCTATAAGTGGCTAGGGGAATAGTGTGAATCTCTTAAGAGAAGACATTGTGGCTTTTATTTCCTTATCCCTAGTACTTGCTCAGCGTCCTTACCTTGCACCCTTTTCTCGCTGGCTCCCTCAGCATTTCCTGGACATCCTGACACTTTTTGGTTCTGCAATTATGTCAGGCTCATTCCTGTCTCTGGGCCATTACATGTGCTGCTTTTTCTACCTGGACGTCTCCTTTCCCAGACCGTCTCCTAGATGTCTCTTTCTCATAGTTCAGATCTCAGCTCAAATGTTATCTCCTCAGAGAAACCTTTTCCTTGGCCTATGAATTTTTTCCAATCACTCTCAATGGCCCTTAATGCCATCTGAAATTGTTTATTAGTTTCCAGTATATTGAATATCTTTACTGTACTTAGAGTAAGGGCAGGGACCTTGTCAGTTTTGTTCACGTGGATTCTCACCACACGGTCTGGCATAGAGTAAACATTCAGTGTAGAGTCGAATGAATGAATATTGGACATGGCACAAGTACCACACGCAATCTGTGGGATTCTATGAGAAATCTATAATGTTCTATAAATGCTTATAGGAAACCCATAATAGCAGTGCGGACATCATAGACAATCCATGGGCACCTACAAGTCACCTGCTCTGTGACTACAAATCCTTTCAGATTGTTTTTAAAGGGGCTACAATACCCTATAGGCAATCTGTGATGAACCTACAATTCCCAATGTCGTGAAATGGTCTATAGGTATTTATAATTGCTTGGTAGAGATGAAAGGAAAGGTGTTTCACAGACTGCCGCAACAGAAGCATGAGGAAAAGCAAGAGAAGTGTCTGAATCCTCGGGGAACAAGGCATAGGCAGAGTGGGAACGTCAGCCGTGCTCTGAGCAGATGACTAGATGTTAGTAGGTGGTCAAACTGTGGAAGGAGGGCTCTGAGGGGATGCAAAGGAGTTTGAGTTCAATCTTGGTGCATCAGATTCTCCACCTGTAAAATAAACTGGCTATACTATATTAAGGATGCTAAGTAGCCAGTGGGACATCATTCTCTCATTCTGTGTCAGTAGTGGACATTCTTGGTGCCCTGCCCAGACCCCCTTCACTGGACTGGTACATCCACTTCCCAGCTGCTGTGAGTGCTGGCTGCTAATGACTCACAGCTGTTCCCCTTCTCCCAAGAATAGCCCTCTGGTGAGGAGGGCCATGGGGCTGGGGGTTGTGCACCATCACCCCCCTGCTGGCCACAGCCAATGACTGACCACCAGCTTTCACAAGGTCAGTTCCATGGCCTCAATTCATGCTCCAGTGGGCAAGCTAGTCCACAGCTGAGCCCACGTCCTTGCTTAGCTTTCTCCCCCTGCTCCAGCCTGCTTTCCTCTCTCCCCTTTTCTTGAGAGCCTAAATCACTTCCACAGGAATCTCCGTCTCAAACTTGAAGTCTAAGGGGCGATGACCAGTCCCTTGATACACATCGCTAAATTGGTCACAATGTGCTTGCCCTATAAGTTCAGATTCAGTCTTAAAAGTGTCTCCAAAGCTGTTCAAACAACACCTCCAATCCATTGCTATTGGCATTGGAGACAAAACGTGTTTGCCAACTCTGAGCTAGAACATCTCAAAGGTCCCTTCCTTTGTTGACATTTTATTTAAAAAAAAGAAAAAATGACACCGTTTAGGTGACTTTGTCTTGTGCTGTAACTCAAGGTGGGGAAGCAGAGTCAGAGGTATTTATATCAAAGAAATTTCAAAGTCTCGTTTCCCCAGGACTCAACCTCTGTACTTATTTACTTCGTTCATGAATGATTCTCTGCCATAAAAGAGACCAGGTACCTGATTCCACACAGGACATGTTCTCTAAACATGCGGTGACTTCCATATTAACCCAACTTCTCATGTTCCCCATAAAAGCACTTGCTGCTGATTAGACACTAGGGGATATGAGCGTGAGGCTGACAGCAGAGAAGTAGAGAGGAAGAACTGAAGGACTTCTCCTCTGGAACAAAGGGCTCCAGGGAAGAGATCTTCTCAGGAAAAGGGAAAAAAACATTCACCTATCCCACAAAAACCCACTGAAGTGGGAAAAGCACCACACTACAGAAGCAGCCCACTGGTTAGGGAGGCTTCCCTCTGGGTTGTTTGGGAAATGCTTCAGGCAAGGAAACGTGGGCAAGGAGCACTGGTGAGCTGCGGTTCTTGGTCCTCTCCTGTGAGAGGAGATGGGACTAAAGCAATGCAGCTCTCCCTGCGGGGTGGGCGTTAGATGATGCTGGGTTCTGTGGCGGGGCCAAGTGATGGAGATGGCAGGGAAATGATAGCAGGAGACAGCCTCAGGCAGCCTTTCTTAGAGTAGACTTTCTGGAATTAATGCTTGGTAAAATATGAACGTCTATTACATGAATAATAACACTATTTTTAATTGCAGGATTGGTGTGTGTGTGTGTGTGTGTGTGTGTGTGTGTGTGTGTGTTTTAAACTGCAGAGGCAGCTGCGCAGGGTGGATAAGAGTTTTGATTCTGGAGGCAGAGTGGGTTCCAATCCTGGCTCCACAACAACTCTGTGACTTTGGGCAATTGATGAACTGCTCTGTGCCGTGGCTCCATAATCTTTTAAAATGAGGGTAACAACAATATCTCCCCTTGTAGAGTTGTTATGAGAACTAACTGAGGTAGCCTCTGAGTGTGCTCTGTTTGCTAAATAAGCAATGTGCTCATCTTCGTCAATTGTAAATGAGGTGAAAAGATGGGTTAAGTTGATTTATGTAGTGCAGGATTCCTCGGAACCTAAAGTGTTAATATCCCTTAGGAGAGGAATATGACATATAGCAGTTCCAGAGCCATTCCCCCCCCCCCATGGGGCATCCTGCAGGACATGCATCTATGAAACAGTTAGGAAAGCACCGGTCTAAAGGGACAGTCCTATGAGAGAAGGAATAAAAAGCATGAACTCACTTTTACTGAGTACCTGTTAGGTGCCAGCAGGGTGCTAGGAGCATTATTTACCTTGTTCCTTTTCATCTAACCACGACCCTAGGACGTTATTAAGTCCCCTGTTCTATAGTCAAAGAATGAGAGCTTCAGAGAGACCGAGTAACTTGGCCAAAGTCTCTCATGATGCATTTCAGGGCTGAGAGGGATGAGCCTGGTTTGGTCAGACTGCCAAAGTTCCTCCTTGGAGAATGGAAGTAGGGAGAGCTTGGAGGAGGGAAGGGCTCAGAGGCAGGTGCAGAGTAGGGCAGGATTCTGACTGAGGCTGGAGACTTAGTGAACTCCACCCTGAGACACAGACCAGGAGGGCAAGCCTGCCAGCCATCCTCACAGCACAGGAGGATGGAGCTGGCGAAGAGGGCAGTGGCTGGAAAGTTTGACAGGTCTCAGAATCCTTCTGTTCCCTTCATTTGTTACTTTGTTACCAGTGCTATTTCCCATAAAAGCAGGGTTGTGGCCTTGTCTTTAAGGTTAGCAATAAAGGGGATGCAGGGATTTGGTCTCACCTGTTCTGTGCCAGGTGAGACAGCTCCAGAGGAGAGCCAGGTGGCGCCTTAGAGAAGAGGTGCTGGATTTGGAAAGGGGTCTGGGCTTTGCACACGAGTTCCTTCAGTTCTTCAACAGATGATGAGCTTGCAATTCCCAATATAACTCTCTTATTTATAAATTTATGGGGTGAGTCCTCTACTCAACCAATATCTATAGGGTTGAACAGGAAAGACAGGTTCCTACCCTCAGGCCTTGTTTCCAGGACTCTAGGCTTATGCTCCACAATTACGTATCCAACAAATGACTGATGATTTAGTGAACCAGTCTTTTCAAATATGCACAGAAAGAGTGTACCCCACAAAGGGACAGATACCCCAATACATCTGTTAGCATAACCAGGGAGTGACAGCGAGGGGAAGGGGATGGATTAAAGGGGACTTTGAGCCTGACAAACTTTTAAACAAAGTGGGGAGTGGGTGAGGTTTATAGCTACTCCCTTCTCCGCATCCTCACCCTACTAAGTAACTCTCATCTTAAGTTTTGGGATCTCCTCTCTGGAAATTCCTCTTGGAATTTCTTATGGAGAGGTCTAGAAAGGCCTTCAGTCAGTCCGGCCAAGGGCAAGACGCAAACTCTGCCACTTAGCAGGGTAGTCTTGTGAAATTCTCTTACTCCAAGTCTTAGTTTCTTCATCTGTAACCTGGAAATAATAATACAGCCATCAAGGTTTGTTGTGGGGGTGAAATGCAGAACCACCTGCCCAGCACGTGGCTGAGTGCGAGGCCCATGGAACCCCAACAGGCGTGTCTCACGCCCTCACGCCTTCCCTCTGCGACACCCAGCACAGGAGCAGGGAGAAGGCATGCAGGTACAGAGCGGAGAGAGCTGGACAGGGCAGAGGAGGCGAAGGCAAGGGCTGCAGTCCCACAGGCTCTAGGTCTGGAAATGGGGCAGCGCAGCACAGACACCTACTGCTCTAAATCATTAGCAACAACAGAAGGCAGAGCTTTTGTTTGCATTGCCTTCTGCTCGGGATTGCTGCTTCCTCACTGACAAGACAACTTGCAGACTGTCCTAGTTTCTCATACCCACCTTCTGGCTTAGGTTCAAAGGCTTAGTCATTTGTGTATGTACTTGTGTGAGTGTGCATGCGTGCACTCACGTGCAACAGAGAGCGAGCAAGAGAGAGAGAGAGAGAGAGAGAGAGAGAGAGAGAACAATTGTATATATGTGTGTATGAAATACAACATGCATGAGCTTTATCTTGTCTGTGTGTGTGTAAGAGAGATAAAGAAGGGGTGTGTGTGTGTGTGTGTGTTGAGGGGTGGGGGTATTGGCCTGAGAAAAATAAAAGGTCTTTCTTTGACTCAACAATTGTATTTCTCTTGTGAAGGAATGGCAAGCTGGTAGTTTCCTCATTGAAGAGCACAGCCTACCCTCACCATTACTTTTTTTTTTTTCGGAACAGCAAGGGTAGGGCTTATTCAGGAGTTCCAATTTCTGCTTAGAGTTAGGGGGAAACTGAGGTTCTCCCCAGAGGGTTTGGCTGAGGACACCAGGAAGGAGGAAGACGAGGCAATTCCACGCCCACTTCATGGTAGTTTCACGGGTGACCCATCACCACCTGCTGCCCTGTATCTGGCACGGGGCCTGGCACTAGGAGAAGGCGCTTAGTAAATGCTTGTTAAACAGAGAATGTTACAGCTTTTTTTTCTTCTTTTTTTTTGGCATTATTGAATCTCACTGCTGACAGTGACTAACTTGCCTCAGAAGGCGATCACAAACCATTTCCCCAAGTAGCAGTACTTCCCTTATTTGTACGGTTTCATCGCCAAGGCCACTGCCTGGCAGGTAGCAGGTCCACAAATGTGTGTAGATAGATAGATAGATAGATAGATAGATAGATAGATAGATAGATAGATAGATAGATATTTGTTGAACTTCCCAGTTGCCTGACCAAATTCAATCTTTTGCAAACTTGCAAACTTTCCTTGAGTTATTTGTATGTAGAGACACAGACATCGAATAAGACTTTAGCTGAAGTCCACCAGCAGGCCTTGGCAATGGGGCCCAAACTCAAATGCCCTTAGCAGTCCTGCAAGTAACCCACACGTGTGAGGCAATAACGACATGTGATAAGAAATAGGAAATTGGGAGGACAAGCATTTAAAACAAACATGCAACAACAAAAACAAAGAAACAGAACAAAGGTGAGTGTGCACGTTTGTAATCAATTTCAGGAATAATTCTCCTGTATCTTTAATTATATACTATTCTCAGTTTATTAAATTTTTCTCCTCATTAGGAGAAAACAGCTGGCATTGAACGGGGGAGGTGACTTTGAATTGAGATAAAATGAAGGTAACTGTACAAGGTGTATTTTCCCCAGTAAATCCTTCCACTGCTGACCATGGCAATGCCACTCACACTAAAAATCTTAGTTTCTAAATAAAGGCAGGGAAGTTGGGCACAAACAAAGTTTTGAATCGAGACTGCATTATTAGCTGTTTCTGTGGATGAGGTACTAAACTTTGATGAGCTTGAATTTCTTCATGTGTCAAGTGGAAAAATAGTAACTAACTTCATGATAATATGTGGAATGTTTTCTGTGCTAAGTATTTACCACATATTATTTAATTTAATCCTTATAACAACAAATCTGTTAGTAGTAGCTACTATTTTTCTCTGTCTTAAGGACTAGGGAATGAGACAGAGGTTAAGTAACTTGGCCAAGATCACACAGCTAAGGTCTGGCAGATTCCGAACTTGAATGAGGCTACCTACTTCCAAAGCCCATATCCTTAAGCATTTTGCTGCTGCATTACAGTCCCTGTGTAATTTTGAGGACTAGATGAAAATTTCTCTATGAATGTATAACAGAATGCCTACCAAGCACACTGACAGTGCTTGTGTGTCCTTCTTAACCACCCCTTTTTGGGCTTCTTATTAGAATTTTCCAAATGGTATCAAAACGTAGAATGACTCTCCAGTACCTTGCAGGCCAGAAGAGAAGCACATGGGGCTGAACTAACGGCTGTCGTTATTTTGGGGACCCTCACTATGGAATCCACTGGTCTGGGGCCATGGGGATTACTCAGAGTCTCCCTAAGGCCACCTGGGGGTTGTACTGCCATGATTTTTAAATTAACCCTTGTTGTCTCTTGTCTGAATAAGCGAAGCTTTTCAATAATAAGGCAGGGTGATTTATGTAAGGGTCATTTGTCTTCGTAAGAAATTTATGAAAGGATCACTGCTTCGTTTTTTCCCCTTCATGTTTGTCACAGGTAGGTGGTGTGGTAATTGGTGTTTGAAGCTTGTGCTGGCATGTCATCAAAGGAGCCTGCTGTTCTGCTCAAGTGACGCTGAAGCTGGCTTGGCAGCTGGGAGCCGGAAGAGCTGACGGGAAGCAGGAAGGCACAGGCCACAGGCAGTGAGATCTTCCCGCGGAATCAGCGGCCCAGGCTTTGGGGTCTCCACAGTAACTCGTACCTGCCCGTCTCTCCTTCAGCACCAAGGCAGGAAGGTTTCGATTGAGTTTGTTCATCTTCTCAGAGAAGCACGGGTTAAACACACACACCAGGACAGTGGCTCGTACTTCATTACAGTGCATTCATTAGCATCACCTCCAGCAGCAATTAATACCAATTAAGGGTCTTGTAATAACATGAGCTCTGTGTGGAGCTACTTTAGAAGCTGCAGGAAAGTGGAATGGATGATTCTGGAACACCCAAGTTGGGAGGATCAATGGTATTATCTTCAAACAGAAGTACGAACAACATCGCCAGGCTCTATACCTTAGCAGCACTTGCGACAGGTCCCATCCCTCACTGCCTCTCTAGGCTGGGGCCAGGAACTGACACACGGGAATACAGAGCCCACAGACAGGCTGCTTTGGCCAGGGAGGTATTTCTAAGTAGTCGGAATTTGAATGCCCTTAGGTTGGACCTGCGTTCTCCTGAGACTATTGTCTTGTTATACCTGCTTGTGCCCTGAAGTCAAAGCCATCTCCACTCTCCTCTCCAGGAAGAGTCCAGGAGAGGTCTAAGACAGCGGGTTTCCTTTGCTGGTCTGTTGTAAGAACAAAAGGAGAGCATTCCTGCAACGCACTTATAAAACACTGGCACCTAACAAGCATTCAACAAAGTTCAACTTTCTAAACAAGTACAAAGAAAATGGTTCTCTTCTCCAGAGAACCAGGCTGTGATTGAGCTTTCATATTTTATTGTGGAGTCTGAATAAGTGGACAGGCAACTTGGGGACCCCAGGCAGGCTGTATAGCCTCTCGGTGGCTCAGTTTCTTCAGCGGTTAAAGGAGATAAATATTTAATTATTTTGATTGCATAGGGCTGTTGACAGAGTTAAATGAAAGAATACATTTACTAAAGCACAGTGACTTTCTCTTTTTAGATTTTTCAGTGTCTAAGGCTACAGGTAGGTGAGTCAGTCTCACTGACTAAGGCTAGAGGTCAGTGAGTCAGTTTCACTTAGCCAAGTCTCAACCTTGGTTAACAGTGACACAGGTTGTAAGTCTTTGACATCTCAGGAGGAGCATTTTGGTTCATAGGCTTTGATGTCAGATGATACTGGTATAAAACTCAATTGCCCCACTCACCAGCTCATGTCTGGGAGCCTAGTTACTATGTAGGTGGAATGTTCATATGAAAGAAGCCCGAAGTGGTTGGGTGTACTCAATGAGGCAAGACGTGCAGCACTCTTAAGAAATTCTCCACACAGTGTCAGGTGGGTACTAGACTTATCAGGGTGATTACTTCACATGATGTAGAAATGTCTAATCACTATGTTGTACACCTGAAACTAATATACTATTGTATGTCAACTGTAACTGAAAAATTGTTTTAAAAGAAAAGCTCCATATGAAACAGTTGTTAAGATGGTTACAACCAACTTGAAATAAAAGGGCCCCTTTTCACTCAAGAACACACTTAATTGCATATTTATCATTTAATCCCTTTGGTGAATTGAATTTGAAATATTGATTTTTACTCACTTTTTAAATGAAAACTTAGAAAAAATGACATTATGTACTTAAAAAAGAAGTTGTAATTTTATGAAATCAGGGTGCTGTCTAGAAAGCTCCACTAACAAAAGCATATACATTTTCAACAACAACTACAAAAAACCTTTTAAATTAGAGCTAAATTAGTCAAGATCCATCATTCTAAAACTTATTTGGGAGTTTTTCATACATATATTTACTGGCAGAAACTATTCTCTGGAATAAAACATTTTTGCTAAAGCAGCAAATGCTTTCTTTAATGAATTGCAAGTTTTTAAAGGTTAAATACATTGTCAACAGCATTTTCATTTTTCCAGATTTTTCTATTTATCTTGGGAAACTACAGAGATGATGAAAATCTAAATATAATTTAATGCCAATGTATTCAAATAATTACAGGATGGAAAATGGACAAGCCCAAGACCGCTGTACTAGAGAAGAATGATGGAAAGGCAGGTGTTTTTGCCTTGAGAAGGTAGGTTTGCTGTGGTCAACAACAGTGGAGGCTAGAGAATCCGGGGGATAGAGTAGACAGAGATTGCTCACTTACAAGCAGCAACTTTCTCGTATCATCCCTTTCTCCTTCATTACCTTCCTCCTTTGCTCTTTCTTCCACCCCTCTTTTTCACAACATACCTCTTCTTCCCTTTCTCATTTCCCTCCCCCACTCTCTTTATTTCGACTTCTTAATTTCTTTTCTTTCTTCTTGTCTTTCAATCACTGGCTCCCTCTGTCTTTTCTCTCTGTGTGTATCTCTCTGTGTTCATTCTGTGCCTCTTTGTAGTTTCATTTCTCTTGTTTTTCCTCTTTCCTCCACTCCCTCCTTCCATCTTCCTCCCTCTGTCACACCCACCTGGTCTGCAGTGACAGGCCAGCCACCGGGCTAGGCACCAGGAGTGGACAAAAGATAAGGCATGGCTCCATCTCAGGCTTTATGGGGCTCGGGGTCTCATGGGAGAGGCAGATAGAGAAACAGCCACCCTGAAGGGGAAATGTTACACTGGAATCAGCAAGCACCCTGGGAGAAGAGTGTTTAGCACTGTCTTGGACAGCAGAGGGAAGTTACATAGAAGGTGAGGCTTTAAGGTATGTCTTACAGGAGGAAAAGAAGTTGTCCAGGCAAAGGGATCAGCCGGGACTGACAGAAAGACATACCAATCGTAGAGTTTACAGTATGGTGAGAAGATTAAGTCAGGCACTGCTGGATTAGAGGAGAGGTGAGAAGAAGGGAGGAGGATGGGGAGGGAGGGAGCGAGAGAAGGGATGAGGAGGGGATGATGAAGAGGCAGGATGGAGGGAGGAGGGGTAGCTGTCAGAAGGAGAAGGCTTTATAATTGTACTCCTGGCTGCTCTGTACAAAAGTCCTATCTTTTGGATCTCACAGGCCACTTTAAAAAAAAGAAAGAAAAAAAATATTAGGTCAAACTGTTTTGCTAAATAGGGACATTTGCAAAAAAAAAAAAAAAAAAAAAAAAAAAAAAAATCCCAACTATGAGCATTATAATTTTATGAAATAAATGACATTCAACACTAAAACTCATAGAATAAATAATCAGAATCAAGGATATTCGTTTTAAGCCGATCACGCAGATTTACATAAAGCTCACTTTAGTGTCCTTTTTTTCTCAAGGGAAAATTGGATCATCCATCAGGGTCGCTACACTTCTGTGGGTCGAGCTAGGGAAGCAACCCTGTGTGTAGTGTCACGGAGGTTGTATTTGCATTTGGGAAGCAGTGAGGAGCGGGGAATGGCTTTTGAGGAGACGAGGGCTAGTGTTCTCTGGCAGGGCTGCAGGCACACGCAGGGCAACGAGGCAGCTCCCCTCTAGCCTGCGGAGTTTGTGCGTCATAAACTATGGTGGCTAAATTTCCCTCTCTGTTATGAGGGGATGACCATTCTCATCACAGTGGATGGGGGTGGTAATCAAAATTACTAGCAGCTATGAAGGCATCTGGAGATACACAGAGATCTAACTGTAGGGGTCATTAATATTAGAGAGTGGTTGTTTAATCTTAAAATTCGGTGTCGGCTGCAGATAGATATGGGATCTATCAAGGAGCCATGGAGGGGTGAGTGGTCAGGTTGACCCTTCCCATGCCTCTCAAGCACTTGTATCAGCCACCATCACCAGAGCCATTGCTATGTGCCAGGCATTTACTAGGGGATTGGCCTGATTATGCATTTAACCTTATTCCTTGCAACCATTTTTGTGCTCTCTCTCTCTCTCTCTCTCTCTCTCTCTCTCTCTCTCTCTATATATATATATATATATATATATATATATATATATATATACACAAAATTATGAACCTTTTTAGTATTAGATAACTAGTGATGGGAAAAGCAATGCTTTTATATTGTGTGTATAAATTACTGTATACCCAGAACCTAGTCTATGAATGGCACCTAGTCTATGAATGGCACATAGTAAGTGTTCAATGAATAGTCTGAATGGAAAAGAAGATTTCTCAAAGACCTCATAATAACTAATGAACATAAGTAGGAATCTAACCAAAGCTTGATTCCAAAGCTTGATTCCACAGCCTGTGCTTGTAACAACTGTACACCAGGGCCTAGTTTTTCCTCTCAAGTAGATGCCCCGGGTTATCACTCCTTGCACTGTGTCTGGTTACCCAGGCAGAAGAAGATGCTAAGTACTTATGTTTCAGGACCTGGTTCAGTTGTTACCCACCCCACCCCCACTCCAGCAAGTCACTGTAACTCCTCTCAAAGTCATGGCCTCCTCTGGGTACTATAGGTAACAATAAATGGAAAAGAACATCTGCTTTGGATTGAGGTGATTTGGAACTGAGTCCTGACTCTGCCCAATATAAGCTGTGTGACCTTGAGCAAGTCACAGTCTCTCTGAGCTCCAGGTTCCTCATTTGTACAGGGGATAATGACTCTCCCTTTGCCGAACACCCCAGGGATGATTTAAGATCAAAGTCAATGAGTTGACATGTAAGAAGTATTTATAAAGTGTAATGAGCCGCACAAATGTTTGCTATTAATTTAAGAGATCAGGTTGAAGTCAGAGTTGGAAGACACAAAGAAATGGGTAATTCATATAATACATGGCTGGAAACGTGGCAGATGCTGTGGCCCTCTTAGTGAGGGCCTCCCCACTTCTTTCCCGCTTAACATATGAATCTTAGTCAATCATTCCTTTACGCATTCATGTATCCCTTCACTCATCACACATTCAATGACTATCAGGTCCCTCAGTATCAAATACTAGACCCTGAAAATACTAAAACAAGTAAGATATGATCCAGTTTCTTCCTGAGGAAGCTCATCATCTGCTGCGGAAACCGACAGGTAAATTGAAAATTGTTATAAAAAACCTCTCTCATATGCTCATACGTGACCTCTGTACCAGTCATTCAAAACAAAAAATTCGGTTCTACTCATTACTAAATATTTGTGCGGCGCTCACATTTGCAGCCCATATTTCTTCCTTTGTTTCAACATCTTACAACTTATTGATTATTTTATCTGGTACTTTTATCAAATTCGTTTTACAAAGTTTCACTCATCGCATTTCCAGTTGATATTCCCTGTCTTCAATATTTTCCATGGGTCTTTGTGTTCGGAGAGTTTCAATTTTGTCTCAAAGCAATAATTACATCTAACACTTACATTATGTGACTCTGTGCCCGGTGCTATTCCAAGACTAAATGCACATTTACTTAATTAGCAGTCTGTTTGATCTCTCCTCACATGTCTCCCTAACATTTTTCTAGTTGCAGAGTTCTTATAGTTCTTACACATTATAAACCTTTGATTAAAACCCAAATGTGTTAGGAATGCATAAACTTATATAAGGAATTAAATCTTCAGGAACACGTACAATACTTATGAACAGTTCCCTGCTCTACACTGCATTACACAAAAGTGACCATTTACTGTTATGTATTGTAGAAATTCTGAGCTTATTTTAGAAAAGATTACAAAAAATACACCAGAAATATATCCATTTCTTATAAATGGCCAGGCGCTATTGGTGCCCAGCCAAGTACCAATATTTATAAACCGGCTAGAGTGTTTGTATGAAAAACCTACCTACCCATCATTAATTAGAGAAACACGCCTGGGCCCTGTAGTACACTCTAGAGCAGGGATGTCCAAACTTTTTTCAACGTTTTTTACCAAGGGCGATATGCGGTAAAATACATAAACAGCTGGGCCACTCACTCGAGGTGAAGTACATATTGCCTCACCTGGTTTATGTAAGTAAACTAAATATATTTTTGGAATTTGCTGCGGACCAATTAACAATGGATTGTGGACCACAGTTGGCCCGCGGGCCGCAGTTTTGACACCCTTGCTCTAGACGTAGGGAGGGAAAGCAGGGGGTGCGATGGAAGTTAGTGAAATACTGGCAAGAAGCTAACACAACTCAAGTAAGAAAGAGGAGAGAGAGTTTGGGGACATTGGATTAGTTTGCTCAGGCCTCCCTAACAAAATATCTCAGACTGGATAGCATAAACAACAGAGATTTATTTTTCACAGTTCTGGAGGCAGGAAGTGTCAACAAGTTTGGTTTCTCCTGAGGCCCCTTTCCTTGGTTTGCAGATGGCCCCCTTCTCTCTGTGTCCTCATATGGTTTTTGCTCTGTGCAAATGCATCCCTGGTTTCTCTGTGTGTCCAAATTTCTTCTTATAAGGACAGCAGTCAGATTGGATCATGGCCCACCCACATGATCTCATTTAACCTTATTACATCTTTAAAAGTCCTATCTCCAAATGCAGTCGCATTGGGAGCTAGGGTTTTGACATATGAATTTTGGGGGACACAATTCAGCCCATCACAAACATCTTCAAAATTTGGCTCCAATATCACCCCTTTTGGAAAGCCTTCCCAAATATTCCCAGGCAAAATTAATTGTCGATATTCCTACCTCACACTATTTATTCTTTTTCAGGCTAAGTACTGCACTGCGTTGTAATTATCTTTCTTCTAAGCTGCACTCATCCTCTCTGGTGACCCTTAGACTGGAAACTTTCCAACTGAGAGGCTATCTTCTTTACATCCTCATCCCCCAGCAGTGGGTAGGTGCACTGGGTACAGCAGGGTTATAAAATGGCTGATCAATGAAATGCGAATGGAATGTATAGGGTTTCTCTAAAGAACAAACTGAGTATCTTCAAGCCCAGTGAGGAGAATGCTGGCAGGCTACCAAGTTAAAGGACAGATCTGAGCAAGTGTAAGTCCAGATGAAGAGGAATCTAGGCATAGAGTTGTGATGTGAGGGAGTGAGGGTGAGTGGTCAGGAGCAGAAGAGCTGAGACCATATGCAGCAGTGGGAAGGGCCTGAGTGCAGGAACCCAGCATCTAGATTCAAATCCCACGTAGGGGCTGAATGGCTCTGCGCAAGTCATTGGAGTGCTTTGAATTACAGTTGGCTTAATATAAAATTGGATAATATGAACAAATTGGTAGGAGTGTCTGAGTTAAAGGAAGCCTACTATGTAAAGAGCTTCAGGATCTGATACATTGTAGATGATTGATAAATGATACAAACTTCCACAAACAAACAGTCTCAAATCTTTCAAAATGTTGCCCACCTAGTCACGGCTTAGCACTGCAGATCCCTCAAGGGCCCCGCCCCCCCGCCCCCCCCCCCCCCGCCCCCAACCCTGAATGATTTGGAAACATTTGACGTGCCAGGAGGAGGCCTTCTAGATCCACTGTGGCAAAGAGAAATTTTCATAGCATTACTAATGCTGAGGGTTTCCTTTAAAAATCACATTGAGCCTCCTTGGAGTTCAAATGAAATGCATTCCCATGATAATATTCAGAGCTTAATGTTCATAACATTTCAGAACAAAAAAAATCAGTTCTGTGTTTACTTTGTGCTTATTAAACAGAAAAAAGATGAAAGGAGCAAATAGAGGAAAGACAACCACGATTATTTCCAATTCCTTGAGCTATCCCTTCCACCTGGATGCTCTGATAACAGCATGACAGAGAGCAAAGTCTGGGGTTCCACGAGGCACAAAAACAACACTCGGTTCTGTCAGCCAGATGTTTCGTTTGTAAGGTAACAGACAGCCAAAGGGCCAAATATCAGGGCACTAACTTCTGATTTAAATGGCCTTAGCTTTCATAGACTTGTGGAATCACAGAGTGGGGAAAGACCTTGAGAGGTCATCTGGAATCTGTGCACATTTTAAAACCCCTCATCTCGATTCTTTTTGAGAATGATGGAAGAAGGAATTTTGTAACCTGCCACAAGAGCCCTTTCTGCTGTTTGACAGCCCTCACCTCAAGAAAATGCCTCTTAGTTGCCACTGAGCTACCGGAGGGGTGGCCGGATGGCTCGATTGGTTAGAGCTTGAGCTCTCAACAAGGTTGCCGGTTCAATTCCCGCATGGGATGGTGGGCTGCGCCCCCTGCAACTAAAGACTGAAAATGGCGAGTGGACTTGGAGCTGAGCTGCGCCCTACACAACTGGATTGAAGGACAACGACTTGACTTGGGGCTCATGGGCCCTGGAGAAGCATACTGTTCCCCAATATCCCCCAATTAAAAAAAATACCTCTTAGAGCTAAGTGATTGTTTCTGCTGAGAAAAAGTTCAGCCACTTGTTTCACCCAAAGGGTGAATAACATGGAGTCTATTGCTACCAAATGGACCAGGTAACTTACTGAGTAAGAGAGAATAAAAGCTACTCTGGCTTGGGAGTCCAAAAGAATATGCCATCTGTCTGATCTCAGGTAATTACTTACTTCACTTACCTGAGCACCATTTTCCTCATTTGGAGAACAGAGCCCTGGCCTCAAAGCATACTGGGTACTCCACGCAAGGGGGAGGAAGCACTGAATACAAAATTATAGTATACTGTGCTATTTTTAAGTACGGAAATATCCATATATTTGGTAGCGTGCTGTTTTAAATTTTTTTTTTTAATTCTGAGATTTAAGTTATTAATAGCTGGAGCGCAAGATCAATGATTCAATTATTCAAATTATGTGAAAAGACAAACTGATGCATTCTACAAGTCTAGACATCTCCAGGCCTGTGTGAATAGCAATAAACAGCTATGTTGCGGCCATGCAATGTTCCTATTGAAGCAATAATTATTATTGCACATCAAAGAATTTTTGAAAAAGTAGTCTATGAATGTGACAGTATAGGAATGAATACAGGCACTTCTGCATCAGATTTACCAAATGTCTATGATGAAAACACAGAACATGACAAATCAAATGTTTTCTTTGTCAGGGGTGGGGTGGGGTAGGAAATACAGCTTTTTATCAGTGTAAAACCTACAGTCCTTGGTGGGCATGGGAGGAAGATTTGTTCAAACAAGAACTCCTCAGAAATCTCAAATGAGAGAAAATTATTTAAAGATGAAATTCAAAGGAAAATATTTAGGGTGCTCTCCTAAGTATCTACTCACCATTCTTCTAGTCAGAAAATCACCAGAACGGGAGCTTTTTTAGCAGCAAGAAAAGCTTACACAAAAATATGTTAGGAATGCAATGATGTCACTGACCCACTTTATTTTTTTAACTAGCACATTTTTAAAAAGAGCAAATAATGTTTTCATTTGCCACTTCCAAAATTGATTACATTTTCCTGTTATGTGCTTTTTCATTTATATTTTGAATATTTATCTTAATGAGTTCTTATTTGCCAATGATTTATACTATAGTTATAGATGTTTATCTTTCATAAATTCACATTTACCCAATGTTTGTATTTGTATTTATATGTATTTGTATTTAAAGTACATTAAATAATTTAGTTTCTTTGAGCTTTTTTATTTTATAAATTCTGTGTACTTTCAAAATGAAATAGTGATAGTATGTAAAATAAATACTGAAATAACAGAATTGCTAATTTGCTGCAGCATTGTAATTACTAAAATGGAGTTAGCCAAATTGAAATTAATATGACATCAGGCAGGGAAACGCACCAGGACCCAAAGGAGGAGTCAGCAGCCCAATTCAGCAGAAGCAAATGTATGTAGCTTTTCTTTCAGTTGAGGCTGGTCTTGTCCCTGCTTGATGCTAGCAGGACATAGGGCCTTCTAGTAGCTAACCTTTATAAACAGGTGTTAGCGTCAGGAGGGATGTCAGATATATTGATCAGGGAAGTGAGGCAGAGTGATGTCCGGTGCAACAAATATTCCTGCGGGCTTCTGAGGGAGCAGCCTGCAGGCAATAGATGGGATTTAGGCACCGGTCACGCCTAAGTTGCAGACCTGCTGTAAGAATTAAATATTAGGTAGTCTCTGCAGGTAAGGGATTCCTATAAGAGTAAGAGGTGGTTTAACGTACCGCTGAGTAGCTGTGGAACTTGGGGCAAAAAAATTCAACCTCATGACCCAGTTTCTCCATCTGTAAAATGGTGTTAACAACAGTGCCCATGGGACTAATCCAATGGGAGAGAGAGGGTCTAGAGTAATCCCTAGCACGTGGTAAGAGTTCAGGATGCTATGTGCCTCTAAAGCAAAGCAATTATTAGTAGTATCATTTTAAAACTAAGAACGCAACACATGCCAAGTGAGAGGGTGGTAACATGAGAGTTTTAAAAATTGTAGGATCTACCTTGCATTTCAAATACAAAAGTTTATAACCACAGCATCAAATACCAACTGCAAATGTTAATTTATAAAAAATATAATAAAATGAAATGCTCTTCTAGCATAAATGATTGTCAGATACATTACTAAAAATTAAAGTGTTTTTTTAAAAAATCAGAAAAGTAAATTTCCTCTTTAATGGCATTTGTGTGAAACTTGGTATGAGTTTATCACGAGTGGATTTGTAGTTTAACATGGGAATAACCACCATGGATGGGCAATTTCAAGGTGCTCTGTGAGCCTGGAAGCAGAAAGAAAAATGGTAGGTGCTTCACTGAATGAAGGAAGTTAAGACTCAAGTATCTAGGGTAAGATGGGTAGGGACCTTGGGTCTCAACGATACACTCGCCAATTTGCCCAGGGAATTACACACTTGGAAGAGAGATAAAAGAATGTGGAGGTGGAGCTGAAACAGTGGAGAGGAGAATTGTGTGAGGGTTGTGAGGGGAAGGGAAATTCTTAAGCCCAGTAAGAGGAAGTCAAGAGATAATTGACAAATGCCTGAAATTGACCAATTTAGAAATAGCAATACTAGTGTGCTATTTAGAAATATGGAATTAAATAGAAGAAGTAAAAGCTAAGACGGTGAGAGTCTCAGAGTGGTGGGTATATGGAAAGTAGGGGATTGCTATTTTTTCAATAGGAGTTGTAGTACTATTTGATTTAAATGCATCACATGGCTACAATTTTTAAGAATTAAAGCAAACAGAATACACCCTATTAAATAATAGTTAATATTATCCTCTATTAAATAAAAGCAAATATATGATCCAAATGTTCCCCTTTTCTCATTTGTAAAACAGAGCCCTGGCCTCAAAGCACACTGGGTATTCCATGCAAGGGGGAAAAAGTACAATAATCAAATTGTGGTATTACAGGTTAGGAAGGAGATTTTCCTAATGCAAACAACAATTATTCAATGAAGATATCTTATCTGTATGTTTCCCTGTTAAAAAGATTGTTCCCTAAACCATGCTCAAATGTCTGTACCATGCATAGCAAAAACTGAGCGTCCCCAGTCAGCTCTCTGTCACTTTAGTTGTGGCTGCAAAAAAGGAGCAAATCTAGAACATCTGTGTCTTTATCCTCTAGCTCTGACTGGCTTGTGAGGAGAGGACAAGCCTGGGGGATGGGTGGGGTGGAGAAGTGACACTTTTAATTCAGTGGCTGTCAAACTTGAACCTGCATCAGAATCATGGGAAAGGCTTGTGAAAACAGATCTGGTACTGGGCTCAGAGTACTCAGAGTACTCAGAAACTCTGGTGCTCAGGGTTTTCAGTGGGTCTGGGATGGAGCCTCAGAAATGGCATGTCTAACCAGTTCCCAGGTAATGCTGATGTGGGTGGTCCTGGGATCACACTTTGAGACTCACTGGCCCGATATGTGGTAAGCAGGTGAGTAGCAAGGGCAGGCTACAAAGGATGGCAGAAGGAAGAAATCTGTTCCTGGAAAGGTATTTGAATAGGCTTTGTGCTGTAAGGGGCCGGACAGAGCCAGGAATCTAGGTGCCCTATATATTTTTCAAGGCTGGCATTGTGATGTCTTTTAATAATCTCCCTGGCTCAGTCCAACACTCTCTACTTTAAAGAAATGTCTGGTTCTCACAATTCTAATAATATGTGCCGAGAATAGAGCCCACCAATGAAAGTGTGAAAAATAGATTCAATTATCCTTCTCCACTATTGAACCTAAGCTATGCCATTAGAGGCAGCGAGAGTGGCTGAGCAAAATACACACACATTTTACCAGGTATCAAAGAAGAAAGAATAGGTACTAAAAAGCAGACCTAACCTGAAAGAGACTGAACAAGGAGATGATGCTTTCTTTCAAAACTGATTAGGTCACATAACATGTGTCAGTATTTTTAATCAACATATTAATTTGCTTTATCAGCCAAAGCTTTCTGTTTCACAAGGGTGTATTGAGATCAGAATTGCAAATACAAATGGAAAGCTGTCATGGTTGGGGCATCCTGGACCTGGGGGTTAATTTAGGTCGTCAGTGTATAAAGACAGGAAAACGGAAAGTGAAAAGTGCTCAGTTCGTGACCTAGCTCTTTGAGGGGAGCCAGCTCGTGTCTGACAGTCAGACTTTTAGGTCAGCAGGATGTGACCTGGGGCGAGTTAACATCTCTGAGCTTCAGTCCTCTCATCTGCAAAGTGAAGATAATAGTGGTCCATGCTTTATAGTGTTATTGTAAGACTTTGCATAGTACCTGGCAAACGGTGTTGTACTGAAAGGATGCGAACTATAATAATAGATAAAATAATAGATAAAATATAATAATAGATAAAAACAAGCTCTTTGAAGTCACATTGGGTTCACATCTAGGTTGTCACTTAGTAGTGATTCCCTTGGGCTATTGAATGTTCCTAAGGTGTAAGTAACTGTGTTATAACAGGGATCATAATATATCATCCTTTTAGGACTACCCTAAGGATTAAATGAAAGCAAGTGTGAAAGTATGCATATCCCCTGGCAATATTAAGCACTCAGCAAATGAAATTATCACTACATCCATGAAATCTAACTCCTATGACTATTAGTTTTCCTCATCTGTAAAAATAGAATCTCTACGCCACCCTTTTTCAGGTTTGATTTGAGGCTGAAATAAGATAAAGGATATGAAAGAAACATCTACTCATTCATTCACTCATTCAGTAAATATTCATCGTGCCTCTTTCGTGTGCCCGGACTGTTCTAAATGCCAGCGATACACATACTTGTAAACAAAAAAGGATGAAATTCCCGCCCTTTTAAAGCTTGTATTTCTAAGACGAGAATGGAAGAGGAATGGATGAGTAAACAAGTAAATATATAAAGGCAGGTAATGGAAATGCTTTAGAGAGACGTAAGGCAGGTAAAAAAAGGGTGGGGCGGAGCTAGAGCAGTTGTGCTATTTTACAAAAGGTGGTCGGGGAAGAAATAGCCAGTAAGTGACATTTCAGCAGAGACCTGAAGTACACGAAGGGGTGAGTCAGGCAGCTGTCTGGAGGACAGGTCAGGTGGAGGGACAGTGTAATACCCCTGGGATGAGAGCACGCTGGGTATGTTCAAGGAGCTGTAGGAAGCCCATTTGGCTGCAGCAGCTGAACAAGGTGGGGTGAGTGTGCCATGGGTCACACAGGAGTTTGTAGGCAATGTGTTATGGACTCACTTGTGTCCCCCCAAATTCATATGTTGAAGCCCCATATAATACCATCACAATAGCAATGTGATGGTATTAAGAGAGAGGGCCTTTTGAGGGTAATTAAGGTAAAATGAGGTCAGAAGGATGGGGCCCTGATCTAATAGAACTGGTGTCCTTATAAGAAGAGCTCTCTTTCTTTCTCTCTGTGTGCACAGAGAGCAAAGGCCATGTGACGACACAGCGAGAAGGCCGCTGTCTGCAAGTCAGGAAGAGAGTTCTCATCAAAAACCAAATTTGCTAGCACCTTGATCTTGGATTTGCTAATCTCGAGAACTGTGAGAAAATGAAAGTCTGTGGTCTCAGCCACCCACTCTGTGGTATTTTGTCATGGCAGCCTGAGCAAAGTAATACACGACGTAAGGAATTTGAGATGGGCAGCCATTAAAAGGCTTTCAGCAAGGATAGGACATTTGAAAGGACACTTTTGCTTTTGTGTGTAACCTATGGCGGCATGGTGGAAAGCTCAGAAATTAGTTAGGAGGATATGAGAAAACTCCAGGAAAACGATGATAGCTGCTCAGACCAGAGTGATAGCATAGAGAAAGCGATGAGAAATGGCTGAATTCTGAATATAGTGAAGGTAGAGCCAGCAAAATGTGCTTGTGGAGGGGCTGTGGAATATGAAAGCAAGAGAGGGATCAAAGGTGGCTGTAGGGGTTTGGCCTCAGCACCTGGCAGACTCAGGTTGCCATTCACTAATATGGGGCAGATTGTGGAAGGAGCAGCTGCCGTGAATAACCAGAGTTTGGGTCTGGATTTTTGAAGTTTGACTTGCTTATCAGATACCCAATGAAGATGTTTGGGGATACAGATCGTGGCATGAGTCCTAAGTTCAGGAGAGTGGCAAGGTAGGAGATAAAAATGCGGAAATCATTAGCATATAAATGGCATTCAAAGCCATGAGGCGGCATGATACAATTTCTAAATAATAAAATGTTAAATATTTATAAGTATGTACATAAATCAATTAAGGTCTTTGGTATCCTTCAGTACTTAGTTTCGTTATACCAATCCCACTTACAGTTTTTCTCCTCTTTGTGCTTTACTAATAATATATCATGTCATTTTTAAATGGGATAGGAGGAGACACCTACCATCTGTCAGTACTTTGCAAATAGAGTATTTTACTCTTGCCATAACATATTACAGGGACATCCCAGTTGCTAAATCTATTGATAGGTTTGCTTATCAGCTTTTCCCCACCTGACTGCGTGTTGAGTACTGTGCTAGCAATGGGGAAACAATGAAAACGAAACATTCCCCACCGTCAGGGAATCACGTATTTTCAGCAGAAGGTGATCAGCTTCATAACAGAGATAGACATGGGGAATCATGGAATCCCAGGGGGAAGGTGTCCAAGTTATTTCGCTGGAGCCAGCAAAGGCTTCCCAAAGGAGGGACCATCCAGTATGAGTTTGAGCCAAAGGGTTGGTATATGCAGGGTATGTGTCGGGGTGCGTGAGGTCAGAGGGCCAGCCTGAGTGCCAGCACGGAGCTGGAAGCACAGCTTGGCATGTATTAGAAAACCAGGCAGGTCAGGGTTGGGGCTAAGGTGAGCTGCCGGAGGTGATAAAGACGTGATGCTGGGACATAGACAAAGGCCAGGGTGTGTAGGTCTTCACATTCCTTACTCAGCAGCAAGGTATTAACTTCTTCCTGGGAAGGGGGAAGGTATGAGGGGGCATCCAATGTTTTGAATAGAGGAAGTGTTAACAAATTAGTACTAGGCGTCAGGGTCATCTTAAGGCAATAACCTCAAAGAGTAGCACACGTTTGTGTATAAACTCATCTTCCTGTAATACTCACAAAAGTACAATACGGCAAGGAAGCCAAGCTTCAACAATAGGGAAACGACTAAACAAATTATGGCGATCTACCCAAAGCAGTCCATTTACTGAACGGAATATTACTCAGTCACATAAAGTGATTGATATTAACAGTAGCTAGCATAGCACCATGGGAAAATGCTTATGGTACAAGTGAAACAAACAAACCCGGCTTTATATATATAAGCTGATAACAGTCATATAAAAGAGCATAGCTACATAAACACTGGAAGAAATACCCCCAAATGATGGATCATGGTTATTTATTTATTTATTTATTTATTTATTTATTTATTTATTTATTTTGGCCTTTCTCTAATTTCTAAACTCCATGTAATAAGTTTAGATTAGTTTTAAAATTAAAACTCATGAAATACATAAACAATCAAAAAGTGGCTTACAAAAGCATGGCATTTTTGTTCCTTTTCATTAATCAAAACAATAAATCATGTGTGATAACTTTATTAGAGTTGAATGAGGAGATAAAAATCTGTGTTTGTATTATTTTCTTTTTATGAAGTACACATTTTTAACAGTACTGGGTGAGGAGTGTCAGATCACACGGCTGGGACCTGTTAAGAAAGCACGTCCTCTGAAATGGTGAGAGAGCCACGGCTCTTTCCCTGACCCTGGCACACAAAGCATCCTTCTCTTGATGTGCTCAGCTGGGATCTAACGTAAATGCTCCCATCATTACAACTCAGGTTAGGTTTGCCCTCATCTCAGTCATCCGCATTGCTGGAGGGAAGGAGCAACAGTTCAGGATTTGCCTCCCATTTCCTAATCCATAGGGATTAAAGATACAGTTCATGCACTGGAGGTATTTGCCTAACAACTGAGGAGGACCAAAACCAGGTAGGGAAGAGGCTGCCAGAAGGGGCTTGAAGAGCAGGTCGGAGTCCAGTAAGTGGTAAAGGCAGGAAAGGGCATTGCAGGTAGAGGACAATACATACAGGGGCGGGTGTGTGTGTGTGTGTGTGTGTGTGTGTGTGTGTGTGTATTGAAAGGAGGGGATGGCAGAGAGAATTCTACAGATGAGGCTGGGAATTTAGTACAGGGCCAGATTATAAAGACATTTCAATTCTCAATTTCAGTACTTTTCCAATTCTGTTAGGCAAAGGGGAGCCATCTACAAATTTTCACCAGAGGAGTGGCCTTTTCCTCCTTATGAGTTTGCAGGATCCTCAAAGGGCAGCGTGAAGGAGGGTTGGGAAGGAATGACTAGAGCTAGAGCACTTACGAGGCTCTTGAGAAAGACCACATGACCTTGGATGAAGGCAGTGGTAGTAGGGATTCACTCTTTCATTAAAGGAAGACCTTCTGAACATCTGCTACTGTGCTGAGCACCGCACATATACTGCAAAAGGGGAGGCAGACCACTCCCTGCCCTCCGGGAGCTTACGGATAACATGTAGGAGAGAGAAGGAAATGTTTGAGTTTACTTCAGAGGCAGAATCCACAGGCACATTAGACACTCCCTGCAGTGCTCAAACAATGAATGCTACAAAATCCAGAAGAAATCGCCCTGGATAAGCCATCTTTCCAAAACCTGCAATGTTCATTCTCCTAATTGCAACTAAAAAAAGTCCTCATCTGTACATTGGAAAAAGCAGGCATTAGGGGCACTGGCTTTCCCCCTGGCTCATGAAGTCTGAAGCTCCTGGTTTGAGCAGTTCCATCGAGTGCCACAGGAGACAGCCTGCAGAAGCCTGGCAGGGGAGGGAGCAGAGGCTTGTGGGTAGGAGGAGATAAACGGGGAAGCAAGTCACATGAGTGGTAGGCTCAGCTCTGTATATCATTTGCTATGTGATTTAACACAAGTTACCACCTCGCTTGGAGACTCAAGTTCCTCATCTGTCAAAAATGAAATGGAAGTAAATAATCTCAAGATCCCTTAGGGTCCTAGAATATTCTGACTCCATTTTTTTTCTTAAAATGTCTAATTTAACAGTATGTTTCCCTTGATGTAATGTACTCTACTCACATCTTTAAAATTCAAATTTATCATACCAACTTACATTTCTTTTTTTTTTTTTTGTATTTTTTTTAATTAAATTTATTGGGGTGACAATTGTTAGTAAAATTACATAGATTTCAGGTGTACAATTCTGTATTACATCATCTATAAATCCCATTGTGTATTCATCACCCAGAGTCAGTTCTCCTTTCATCACCATATATTTGAACTTACATTTCTATAATCATAATTTCTATCATCATTTACCAAGTATTGTCACATATATGTTACCACTTGCTCTTTATAGTCATCTCTGATTCCCATTTTCACAGGTGAGGAAATTGAGGATACATGAGTGAGAAAGGTGGGAGACACAAGAAACCAAGTCCAGAAAGACAAGTGGCAAAGTGAACCTTTTGTCAGGTTTTTAGTTCCAGAGCAGTCCTTCCATTCACTTCAAAAAGCTCACTAACCAGGGAGCCTATTCCCCTGTCCTAATCAATCCATGCTTAGGATTTAACAACTGAAATAGGATATTAGGTAAGTTAAATGGGTTCAGCATCAAAGACTCACTAAACGAGAAGAATGACTACATTTTATTGAACCTAATTTGTGAGCCATCTGGGAGCATTACCTTCAATGGGACAAGCAGAACTAGTGTCCCCAGCTAAGAGACACTGATACATAAAGACACCAGCATTAGAGGAATATTAGAGCCACATGTTAAACACAGAAAGGTGAAAAATCTAGGGGCATGCAGGCTCTGGATGGTCTTTTTACTCCCCTTGGTAATGCTCACAAGAAGAGACATGCTTGGCTTAAACAGAGTTGGCTGTCAGACAAAATTCCTATAGACATTTCCTTCGGAAGAGCCACCTTGCAGGAAATTTGAATGCAGGAAATTTGAATACTCCCACAATATTTAATGCCTGCGTGGCTTAATCCTGCTAACTTGCATTCAGACTCACTCCTGGCAATAGAGAGTTCTACAAAACTTTTAATTTGAGTCTTAATTTTTTTATCCCTAAACCACGATATTAATAGTGTCCTCTAAGGGTATTATGCGAACAAAATTAGCAAACTGAGGCCTGGGGGTAGAGGTAGGGTGGTTGGGGTGGGGTTAGTTAAATGCAGGAGAGTCAGCCAGCAGAGTTCTCTGCTTTACCTAAGACTCTCTTACTCCCTTTTCCAACTTCAACCTAACATTCTTACACTTGACTTTGGCTAATTTCCTGGCTTCTCTGTGGATATATCACAAAGTTAATCGGTGTAACTCTCTCCCAGTTTTCTTTCTCTGTGCTTCAGTCCACTCAATATAATCTCTGGATAATATTGTGTCTGGCGCTTTTGTCTCTGATCTGTTGAGAACAGATCTGCTGAAAGTCTGGCTCTTGGTATTCAAATCTCCTCCTTTACCCTTTCATCATCTATTATTCCTTTTTCTCTCCCTCCTTTTCAAGAAATCTCTAGGGAGCACCTACTTGATTGTAGGCTCCGAAGCTTAGGGGAATAGTGGATAGTTCACAGATTTCATCCAGCCAGGTCAAAATCTCAGTTCAGCAATTTACTAGCTGTAGGACTTTGAGCAAACAGCTTCACCTCACCGATCCTCTTTTTCTTTACTTATAAATGGGGATCACAATAGCTTCCTTACATGTTTGGGGTGAGGGTTATTATTATCATTAGCATATGGGGGGGCTCGGTGATTTTTTTTTTTTTTTAAATTCTCAGAACTAGATGCTAGAAATAGAGATGTGGGGGGAAAATGGTCCTGGTGCCATAGAAGAACATAAAGACTAAGAGAAAAATGCAAACATACAATTATAATACATCATGTTAAGTGATTTAATAAAGAATCTCCCTGTTCACCAATGGATGCAGACGTAGCCACACAGGACGGTTGCTGGTCGTCTACACCCATGGGAAGCTGGTTCCCTAACCCTTAGGTGCCCACTCTGATGTAGCCTGTCCCAAGCACAGGGGGCCCGAGTTGACCAGATGCCCTAGGGGACCTCATTACACTGTCTGGTGCCACTTTGAAATAACAAGATCCCCTTCCACGTGTCTCCCCTCTCTTCTAGCTCTTTGCTCAGCCTTCCTGGCCTGAGCTTATTATCTATCCATGCCCTCCCTTAAGCCCTGATCTTCCCTTATCAACCCTAGGCATCTCTTGGTTCAAATTCATTTTTCCCCCAACATTAAAAATAAGAATCCTCATGTTACAACGCCATCCGTTGCCTGGAGATAACATTTTGCTCTTCACATACAGGCAGACCTCCTCCAGCTGTGCCAATTTAATCCTGTTCTGTTGCTTCGTTCATTTTGAATAGGATACCCTTGGCAGGTGAGGTGTTATGAACATCAGTGTATTAAATCTTTTGTAAAGAAATTCTCCTGGGCATTTTTTTGTCCGTTTCACTTTGTCCAGGATGCTGTCATAATGTCTGCTGACATCTCTAGACTCACCCCTTGAGTTCCTTGACAATTCATTAATACATGCACCCATCCAACAATCATTTTTTTTGGAGGACCTACTGTGTGCCCGGCATTGTGCTATAGCACTCATTTGATTCTTGTGACATAGGCAGGGTATGCGTGCGCGTGCGTGCATGTTTGTGTGTGTGTGTGTGTGTGTGTGTGTTGTGTACATGCATACAGCAGTAGGGGAAGGTAAGACAGCTATTTCTTCAACTTTGGCTGTTATTTAGTGATAAATCTATGCAGGGGAACAGGGTGAGGTTTGGCCACAAAGGTGGATTTCAGCTGTCACCTATATCCTCCCCATGTTCGCCTAGGAGTCATATACCTGCCAATTACGGAGCTTTTTCTATCCAGGTTTGTGAGCTCATAATTGGTTGCCTATGTCACACTTAAGAATGGGATGTTTCCAGAGTCACCTTTTCTTCTCACATGGAGACCTCCCTCAGCTGGAAAGGACAGCAGCTCTTTTCTTTGAATGGACATCTATATTAGCCATTCATAACAGTTCATTTGTGTATACTTAATTTCATCACTTGGTTATGTCAGTTTTTAAAAGTCCCTTTCAGTATGGCTTTTAGTTCCTTTTTGTAGTCAGTTCTATAATAGGTCATTCTGTCATGTTCTACTTTTGGTATTTGCTTTTTTGTTAGTTTTAAACTCTGGCTCAGGTAAGATAACTTGTAGTTATTCTTTCATATAGCAGTGTTTTGTCCTATTTTTGGTCAGCTCTAATATTTTTATAAGTATTCGTGGGATATATATATATATATATATATATATATATATATATATTCCCATTTTTAAAGGAACAAATACACACTCAATTTCTTCAACTTAGATCTTCTTTAAGAAAAAAAAATAGGCAAAATTTACTATGGTAGACCCTGAATAGTATAAGAATTTTAACTTATTACTGTTCCAAGATATTTTTTTTAATTAAAAAGAAGAGTGCCCTGATTTTGCCACTCTATTATGAATTCTAAAGTTCCACATCTGCTCATAATTGGCATTTCTGTGCCTAGACAGGAGCTAACCTGAGACCGGGAGATGGATTCAAGTACGAAGAACCTCAAACCTCTAGAGCTGGTCAGGTGTCACTGGACTCACAAAGGATCCTGAGAATAGGTAGGTTGGCTATTACTACACCCATTTTAGAGCTGAGGAAACTGAGGCCCTTAGAAGCTATATAACAGATACAGTCAGCATTCTGTGGTGGCAGGACACAAACACAGGTTTTCTGATTCTAAATGCTGTGCTTTTCCCACAGTCTTACATTGCACCTTGTAAACATTCAGAATCAAGCTATTGTCTTCAAAAGGCAGAGGGAGGAGAAAGATCTAGGGAAATGAAATGGTAAAAGAGCCTTGCCAGAATATCCATATTTATGAAGTTAATTTCATGAATAGTGTGTGATTCGAAACTCATAAAGGTGAGAAACTGGAGAGAAAAAACTTTAGTGGGTGAGGTCCATGGCTGTGAAAGGTGATGAGAGGATTTAGGATTGGGAGAAACAGAAGTCCTAAGGAGAAAGTGGGATATACCCTGGGCTGAAAAACAAGATTTGGGGAGTTAGAAGTTTAATTTTCTTTTTTTTTTTTTTTTTGCTATATCATGAAAAAAGGAATGGTAGAGGGGAGACAGCAAAGGAATGGGTTGCCTTATGAAGTAGAGAGCTTCTCATATAAAAAGTTTATGACTGTCTTTGTCAGTCAGGCTTCCACCAGAGACACAGAAACAAGCGCTAGTAGACTGTGTGTGTGTGTGTGTGTGTGTGCGCACCCGTGTACATACATGTGTACACATACACACACATGCAATCTCCTAGTGGTTGGTCCTATTCCTCTAACAAATCAATGAATACATTATATATAACATACATATTTATATACGTTTAATAAATATATATGGATTACTTATTTAATGGAGGGATTTGGCCCCACGCAATTGTGGCCGCCGGTGCCGCCGTCTGTAAGTGTGTTGTCTCACATCTGATGCTGGGCCTAGTTAGCAAGGGAAAATGGATGGAAATAACAGGAGAAATCAGGAGCAGCCTGGAACCCACAGACACGAGCGGCGACTCGACGAGAACTAACTGGAACCTTGGTTTTCCCCGCTTCCCAGCTTGCTGACGTGAAGGACCCACAGGACCCAGGGTGATTTTTCTCCAGCAGCTGAACATACACATCTGGATGAGGAACAGGAAAAGCTGGGGGAGGGCCTGGGGGAAGGGAAAGCCATTCCGGCCCAGATGCTATTTCATGCCGACTAGGTGAGCTAATAGAGCAGCAACAAGTGAGCTGCAAAGGGGCTGCTGCTTCCCTTCCATTTCCCAAATCGCCCAAGACTCTCCCCTGAGGCCCATCCTCACTAGAAACATCCATGAAATGGAATTCTCAGTCATGTCATGCCATCTGGCCCAGTGGGCCTGTTACCACGCCGCCATGCTGTCTGGGAAGGAACACTGCATCTCGAGGAGGCTTGACTTAGTTGCTCCCAGAGGTTCAGTGGAAGCTCAGGGGACCCTGCAGGCTTTCTGACTTGTCAGCACCCAGGCACTCCCTTGCCAGGGAGGGCTGCTTGTGCACCCTCAGGTTCAGCTGCGTTCAACACCTTTGTCCCTAGGGATTTCCATTTTCTAAGATGAGCCAAAGACCGGGAAAGAGCTTCTCCCTCCCTTGTTGCCAAGGATCACCACATCGGCCTTTTGTGTTTTAAGGCATTATAATAGCTTGCATTATTATTATAAGCAACAATTACAGCTAACATTATTCATTGAGAATATATGATGTGTCAAACCCTTTCACATGCACTCTCTCGTTAAATTCTTATAGCAATCCTGTATGGAAAGTATTACTGTTACTTTATTTTTACTGATGTGAAACTTGAAGCAACTTGAAGCTTAAAGAGATTTATTTGCCCAATGTCAGACAGCTGTTATGTGTTGGAGCAGAGATTTAAATCTAAGACATTCAGCTTTCAAAAGTAACAGCTCCACCACAAAAAAATAGCAGATAAGGGGAATTACCATGTGGTTAAGAACCTTCTCAAAGCTTTTACAGTTGGGGCCCCAGTATCTAGAATCTCCTCCTTCCTTCCAAGTTGGAGTATATGTGTTTCTATCAAAAGGGTGGGGCGGGAGATAGAAGGGTAAAAAGAGAGAATCTAAGAAAATAAAAGCAAACAAGGAAGCATATAGGAGGCACCAATTTCAAGAAGGAGAAAACGGGTGGAAGAACACAGAAGAGTGGGGATAGCGGTCTTACCAACTATTCAGAATTGGGTCCCGGGAATGCCTTCTGAGCATTTGCAGGACAGGTCAGACCCTGGGCCACTTCAGGGTTGGCTAATGAAAACAGGCAGGCAGTCCTTCAACTCTACTTGCAGGAGACAACAGCACAGAGCCTTTGCACATCACTGAGTGTGTGCTGGCTGCTGGAGAACTGTAACAGGCCAAGCGTGCGGCCCTCACGCCAGCATCTGCATGGCGTGCTTAGGCAGGGGTGGTTCACTGCCGCTGCGAGCCGCTGCTCTGTGG
The DNA here is from genome assembly GCF_057876585.1 of Rhinolophus sinicus. NCBI lineage: Eukaryota > Metazoa > Chordata > Mammalia > Chiroptera > Rhinolophidae > Rhinolophus > Rhinolophus sinicus. Next base: position 41,399,217 of record NC_142514.1, read on the forward strand.
AAAGTCCCATCTAAACCCCTTCTCACTCATCACAGAGCTACTCACCCTCTGAGGTCCAACTCAATAACACCCTCCCTATCGGCCCCGTCCCCAGCATTGCCTTTGGGGCTTATTTCTGTCTATTCGGTATGATAATTAATTGTTTACCTCCCTGAGCTCCTTCAGCAGAGGGACTATATCCTGCATTTCCCCCCAGTTGCCCTTCTGACAAGCGCCTGGGGAACACTCTCCAGTGTCAAGTCCCTGCACAGCTTCCTCTGTCAGTGCATGCCATCCTGATGACCTACATAAAAGCTTGGAATTCCTTTCTAAGGCCTCCCAAAGTTCTCTCTCCTTCATCCCCACTGATCCTGCCCTCGTTTACTTCATCACCATCTCTTTCTAGCAATAAATGAATAACTTTCAAACATCTCCTCCACTACTTTCAATGTGTGATCTGTCTCCACTTCAAAGGGATAGGACTTTTTCAAACTGGACAAGTGGTAAATCCTTAGGACAGCTCCCCGTGGGGAGCACCTAGGACTCCAGTTCCCTCCACAGCTGGGCTTCAGATTTGTCTTTTCAAACTGTGAGAAGTCTCTCCCCAAAGCTGTCAATCCTCATGGACAACACTTGCTGTTCCTTCTTTGGCGTGTTGATTCACTCTTCCTAGTTGAATACTGCAGAGCTGCTTAACTTTGACCCAGGTAGGAACCCAAACCACGGAGCGGCCTCATTGTTTAAAAACCAACACTTTGAAAACAGAGTATACCAATACGTGATACAGCTACCACCCACCTCTACCAGACCCCCCCTTCAAAGCTTTTTGGGTGCGCTGACCTGAACAATCGCAGAAGATAGATATTACTGCTCCCACTTTATAAATAATACAACACAGGCTTGGAGCACTGTGGTAGCCTGCAGAGGGGCTCTGGGTAGTGGCAGAGTTCAGAAGAAAACCTTGCATTCCTGAGTCTGGGAAAGACACACAGGTGAGAAAGCTCCATTACTCCATTACTCTGGGTGCTTACTGATTTTAAACTTTTAAGTCATCACATGTCTATTTATTTCCAACCTCTGTCTATAGGCAGAATGCGTTAGAGAGATTTATTAGACAGGCGGTCTTGAAAAGATGACTGTTTTCAGAAGCTACTGCTCCCCAGTCCTCTTGAGGTAGAAAAACTTATTTGTCTTCCCAAATTCACTCCACCTCAGAGAATAGCTTTGTGGATGCAAAAGCAATAATAAAAGACAAACCTTCGTCCAGCGGCAAACGATCTATCTGCCTCTTCTCTCCTTTGTGGTAAATTACCAGCAGTTACTTACATGCCTGGTGAGCTCCTCTGAATACCCAGGTCAGCCTACAGGGGAGCGTGCTCCCCACCCCCATTTCTCATTTAACGCTACTCATTAGAGGAGGCTGGGGCACAAGCCAGGTTAACATGTCAATAAGCCACCAAGGAGATGCAAAAATTGACAGCTGAGGAATCTCAGCTCCCAACCTTTTCCAGTACAGAGAAATCTTCAGAAAACAGGTTTCTCAGCCTCCTCACCAGGTCACTTAAATAAGTAGTGACATTTGAGTCCCTCGGAGTAATTAATTTCCTCTGTCTCCAATAGCTCCTCATATTTTTTAATGAATTTCTACAAGTCTCAGATCCTCCAGCCTCTCAGCTCTCTCTCCAGTCCCGTTGTTCCCCAAGGTCCCATAACAAATAGCTCCCACTTGTATTTGCCTTGCAAACTCACATAAACTGGAAATGATAAATACATTATCTGGGCTTTTTAACGGACCATTGTTTAATTTTCTATGCTTGTCTGGCTGGGGAAAAGATGAATATTACCTTGTGGAGAATAAGATTTCTACTCCATTGGTGGGGTTGGGGGATGGGGGTTGGGGGGTAATCTATGACAGGAAAGCAGCAGTCTGTTCATCCTAATAGGCAGTGTTGCTAATTAAAAGTGTTGGAACATCCATCCACCAGTCTGTGATTCATTCAGCATTACCCCTGGTAAACAAGGAATAGATATCGGAATGGATGCTTCTAATTTGTCAAAAGAAGAGGCGTTTTCCATTGTGCCTTCCCAGCTCCTTGTATGAAGTACATAATTCAGTGTTGCCATCCTTTAAAAGTTTAGGACCTCAGAATAATAGTACCTGCCCCTTAGGCGTGTAAATCTCCAAGTCTGTTCCCCATGTAAACATCCATCTCACATATGGTTTGACTTTCATTTCCACAATTGAGAATGATTCCTTCTGTTGGTAAATATATTGAAACACGGGGGGGTATGTGGGGAAAGAATGCTAGTATAGTTGTGTTTAAAATCAAACCAATCTGAGACCACCTACTAGGAGAGGCTAATACCCAGGCAGGAAAAAGTAAGGCTCTGAATGACATTTACTAGGTACGTAAAAAGAAGAGAGACAATCAATATTCTCTTTCTCTAACCACAAACACAAAGTAGACCAGAGAAAAGCCACCCTGAGCACCAGTTTCCAAAGTCTCCCGAACCTTCTAGGGGGAGTTCACAAAGCACATTTTAGAGAATACAAAGCACGAAGTCCATCGCTTCAAGAGAACCCAGAGACATAGGAGAGCGATTTTCCCAGAGAGGAGGAGTCTGGTGTGAGGACACCAGCAAGTAGCCAGCCTTACCTTTGTGTTGTGCAAAAGCACCCCTCAGTCATGAAGACGTAGAGCCAGGCTCCACCACCATGTCGTGCTGAAAGCTGAAAACAAACAAAACGTGGTATTAAAGAAAGTAGACATTAATTATTAATGGTCTTGCTTTTCTTTCCTCTCTTTCTTTCAATAAACATTGACTAATTCAGGTGGGTACTAGACTTATCAGGGTGATCATTTTATAAAGTATATAAATGTCTAATCACTATGCTGTACACCTGAAAATAATATACAATTGTATGTCAACTGTAATTGGAAAAAAATAAAAGAAGCATTTACTAATTTCCTACCATTACACCAGGCATTGGAAATATAGAGATGGGTAAAACAAAAAACCACCACCATCACTACCAACAAAATCAACAAATACAGCCCACATTATGTACTGAGTAAGCAGTGGGGCAGACTGCCTCTTAGGAGGGAGTCAGGATGTGTGTGTGTGTGTGTGTGTGTGTGTGTGTGTGTCTGTCTGTGTGTGTGTGTCTATGGGTGTCTCTTCCTGAGATATGTGTGTGCACATATTCACATACATATCTACACATACACAGAAGCGTGTAAGAATTTTTAAAGAACGCCCCCATATTTGTAATTCATTCGCTGACTCTCTTAAAGGCTTGAGCTCTTGCCTTGAGATCCATAAAGAAGAGGGGAATGGAGAACATGTCAAGAGTCTTAAAAGTGATCAGATCCCTTAATGTGTAATTCACCTTCAGGATTCCTTCTTAAGGAAACAATCATGATTGCAGCCCAATAATTACGTACAGAGACAGTCATCACCATGTTATTTGTAAGGGAAACAACCAAGAGAAGAATGATGAAGTGAAGGTTAGTATTTCTACATAGAATAATATTATGCACATATAAAAATAATTTAATTTTTTTGAGATATGAGAAAATATGTCTAACAAAATTGTTTCTAAAGTTTTAGCTCATTCATGTAGATGCTAGTCTTAAAAATATAAGCCAACTGTTAACAGTGGTTATCTCTTGGTAGTAGGATTATCAGTTTTTTCTCGTTTCTTTATGTTTTTCAAATTTTCTACAAAGATCATGTCTTATTTTTCTAGACAGAGAACAAACAGCCCCATGCCCAGAATCCCCCCTATTTAATTGGGGACTCCATGTTTCATGCTCCCCCAGCAATAACTCCAATCTGAAGGTAACACTGCATTGGAATTATTCGTTCTCATCTCTGCCTCCCTCCAGTTTTGAGCTCCTCCCAGGAAGTTATCACACCTTACTGAACCCTTGCTTCCCGTGAACCCAGCCCAGCGATGAGCTCATAGTCATCATTCAATCAATGTTTGCTGCATAAAAGAAAAGAACGAGTGAGCGAAGGAATGAAAGATGTAATCAATGGAACTGACATGACAAAAATGACATTAAGAAAACTGTTCATTCAAAATAATCAGTGGCAATAAAAGTTAAGTTCCATTTGGATTCACAGATGCTATAAGAAGATAGCAAGCAGAGAGAGGGCAATTTTTCAGGAAAGACAGTGAAACCGATAAAAAGCCTATGGTAAACCCCCCCCCCAAAAAAAAAAAAACAAAACTCAACATAATGGAATATCACAGCCTACTGATCTTCCAATGTATTCCAAGACCAAGAATCTGTTTAAGGCAGAAATATTTATCTAGTAACAATATCCCATTACAGCAACTGATGTAGCTGTAATGTTACATGTTTAAAGTTACATATACACAAACTAAGCAGTAGATACTTGTTAGTAGTTTTAATCAGCCACGGCTGTTTGACTACCTGCTCAAGGAAAAAAAAAAAAAGGCTACAGGATAGATTATTGTAATGTTTTATACAAATTCAATTTAGTTTATTCATAAAACTAGTTAAATATAGCCAGGGTATTAATTTACAGTTATATTTCTTTGGAGGTAGACCTGATTTGAATTCCATCTCTGTCTTTTAAGAGCTGGGTAATCGTCAGCAAGTTATTTCACCTCTTGAAGGGTCAGTTTTATTATGTGTAAAACAGGACGAAAATAACACTCACCTGATATGGTTATTGGAAAAAACAAATAAAACTAGAGAAAGCATGGTAATCAAACCAGGCTTCAAGCTCATGTCTGTTTACATCAAGGCCTGGAGCTCTTAAACAAGTCTCCCTTTTTATTATGTGCATGAAGTATGGTAAGTATTGTACATAGATTATCTCATTTCGACCTCATACTATTTGTTATCAGGAGGTGCTATTTTTTTCCACTTTGTATAATTGTTTTTACTTCTGTAATACCTATAGTAATGTTCCCTCCTCCATTTCTGATTTTAGTTATTTGAGTTTTCTCTCTTTTCTCTTAGTTGATCAAGCTAAAGATTTGTAAATTTTGTTGATTGTTTTAAAAAAGCAACTTTTAGTTTTGTTGATTGTTGTTTTTCCTTCTCAGTTTTGTCTCATTTTTACCACTTTAATGATGGGGAAATGGATGCCCAATTTTAAACAATTATTAAGTGTCTGAGTCAATATTCAAACATAGGATGTCTGGTTTCAAGTCCTAAACTTATTAATTGTTATGAAAAGAAGACACTGAATCTAGGTTTGCAGCCAGTCTTTGACTCACCACGAAATTCAGTTTACAATTTTGCTATGTCACACATATTATTTGATATGCCATGGTTTGAACTGATTCCCTCATAGTCACACTTAAGTACCCTCCTATTTCTTTTCTTATTAAATATTTCAAGCATGAAGTTGAGCATAGACATAATTATAACAAAAGCCTATGTACTGCCACCCAGCCTGGTCACATATGATCATCTGCCATATTTGCTGTAGATCTTTCCTTAAAAAAAAGAAAAAAATTAATAATAATAATAATAATAATAATAATAATAACATTTTAGATAAAAGCAAACTCTCCTGTGAATTCTTCCCTAATTCCACAGATACCTACTCTCCTAAATTTCACGCATGTTTTTTCTGCTTCTGATACACGTTTTCATCCATAAACAATACAGAGCACAGTTTTGCATACTGTAAGACTTACAGTACCCCACCTTAGGCATCCATCTGCAGCTTGCTTATTTTGTTAAATACGTTTTAAAGATTTTGCCACTTTGATAGAATTAGCTTTAATTCTTTCATTTTAGCATTTAGATAGCATTTTGTCATGTTTATATTCTGCCTTAATCATCCATATTAATGGATATTTGGGCTGTTTCCAAATTGCACTAATACAAAGAGTGAAGTAATGGATATTGTACACTCCTTGGGCACATACGATTTCTGTCTGGTCCTTTATTATTTCCTGACTCATGACACAGGTCTTGGACCAGAAAAAATACTGCTATTTGTCAGCTGAATAGTATGGAAGTCTAAAGAAGTTTATACTTCTATAGACCAGGGAATAAGCCCACAGTCCTCAAACATAACTCTTCCAAAATACCGGTGTTTTACAATCTGTGTTATATGGTTAAAATTGAATAAGTACTACCTTTGCTCCCTTCCCCAATTTATAGAGTAAAAAAGCCAACGGATAGTTGTTTTTCTAAAGTTTATTTTACCCCAATATTCATATTTTTGGCAGTTATCACTACTACTCTGTATGAACTTTAGCATGTTTTCTTAATAACACAGTGGGCTCTATATGACACTGGACAGGTTATTTCACATTTCTGAACTTCGGTTTCCTCACTTTAAAATGGGATAATAATACCTAATTGCAGGTTTGCTGTAACCTTAAAGTACTATATTGAAAGTCCTTAGAATAGTGACTGGTAAGTGGCAGTCAGGGAATAAATGGAAGGCCTTATAATTAGGCTTGTTAAACAAATAATTCCTGGTATTTGCCAAAGATCTCCAAGTCATGCGTATGTCCTAGTACCTGCCAGGGTCTAGAACCCCATTCTCTCTGGGGCCTGCTCCTGTCTGAGCATATAAAAGGTAAACATATGAGTTAGGACCAGAAGTCCCAGTTCTGGCCTCAGCACGTTATCATCACCAACACCTGAGAGCTGCCTGTGTCCCAATGAGAGCCACCGCATGTAAACCAACATGTTAGGGTTACCATATTTGCATATCCCCCAAAACGCTATGGCCAGCTTAGATGGGGTAGCAGAACCAGCATGTACACTAATCATATCTAGGATCCACCCATTAAGGTTTGCTAATTTGCATACCTCCAATCACAGCAAAGGTGTGGCAGAAACACCCCTAGGGGAGCCAATCACAGTAAAGAGGTGTGAGGACCCTGAGCTTGTACCTCGCCCTCTGCAGGCGCCTGCTGACCCTCCCCTGTCCTGATTCTCCAGTGAGTCTCTGCCTAAGGGTTTGGAACTTGTTCTCACAAGAACCTTCATGCTGGACCCAATTCCCAGAGGCAGTTTAGCAGCAGCATCCATACCCACAAGGCAACGAGGGGCCAGCAGAGGCACCACCTAAAGGTTAGGGTACTACAATCTGTTACCTCTTTCCAAATGAATATGTTTGTGTGTGTATTAATAAGAATGAAGATTTAGTCAGGACAGCTCAACTACTTTTATTTTGGATAGTTCTTTGCAATATTGAGTAATACTATAATAGATGTAAATAATTAGAAAAGGTTATCTCTGTTTGAGTTCTGCTTATTACCTCAGAGAGGGCTGATGAATATAATATAGTTCATAGGTCTTAGACCCCCAGTACCTTTGACAGACTGATTCACCTATTGATTCATCCATCCATCCATCCATAATCCATCCATCCATCCATCATCCATCATCCATCCATCCATCCATCCATCCATCCATCCATCCATCCATCCATCCATCCTTTTATTCAACAAATGTTTTGTCCCTGTTATAGTCCAGGCACAGCTGTCGGCCCTGGTGATATAATGGTGCTCATAGTCAAATTGGGAAAGACAAGTAAACAGTGGCAACAGACTACAATTGATTCTAAAACTAAGACAGAGAAAAGTACTAGCTGTGAAGAGAGCATAAGTAGGACCCCCCTAGAGGGTCTTCGCTTCAAAGCCAGCTTAAAAGCAAAAACAGAAATGAAAACAAAAAGCGGCTCAGGCACTATTCACCTATTTATTCCAATTATTCTGGGTGTTCCAGCATCTCTCCCACCCTCGCTCCTGCATCTTGGAATGTTCTCACATCTATTGTCTTTACATAAATCTCCCTGTCCTGCTCCTTGCTTTGCTCTTGGACTTCATGGACTATGCACCTCCTCAGCTGTGACTTTCAGTGCTACTATACACGTAGCTTTCCTCATTCTTTGGAAATTCTCATTCTGGGTACTCCAGGTAATGCACTGGCCCAGTTCTGTTCTCTGGGAGTCCCATGTCCTCCCCTTTAAGCCAAATGAAGCAGCCTGTCTCTTGAATGAATTTTCGGGAGGCTCCTGGGTAAAAGTTCCTTTGCCCTATGACCTGCCATCTCTGGATGCCCCCAGTGTGCGTTAAGCACCCTGCACAGGGCTGCCTGCCATGGGTATCTGATGGCTGAAGTGACGGGCAGCAGGGCAGAAAGCAGGTCTGCTGACACCACAGTTAGACACACATGACTGAGGCTGTAAAACATCGTTGGTGGAGCACACCAGTAAATTGCCCCACTAATTAGTTTATTATTTCATTTGAGAGATCAAATACATAAATAAAATTAATAAACCCTGCAAAATAAGTGCATCACTGGAAATAAAAGTATTTCTCAGGTCATTGCCTTAAACACAGACATTGCATGCTAGACTAATATTAACACAAGAAAGGCAAATCATGCTGTCTTCCAGGCTGGAATGTACTAGTGGCAGCTGGGGGTTGGGGAAGGGGAGGGCAGTGAGCCTTGGGATCGGTCAGAAAACATGAATGGTGTTGTCTCCTCTGTCATTACTTGCAGTGTGATCTTGAATAAGTCAATTTCCTCCCCCACTCCCACCAATGAACTTTTTCACTTGTGAGTAAAATAAGGGGGTTTGACTATTTCTGAGGTATATTCTAGCTAAGGCATTTCATGATCGTGGGAATGAAATGAAACACAAACCTGGGTTATTATGAACTTAGCCAATAAATAATTCATAATGAAAATCAATAAAGTCTGAGAATCCATTATAACATTCCAGTATGGAATTAAAAACTTGAGATCTTAGATAGCATCTAACCCAACCTTCACCTTATAAAAGAAGGGGAGAAAAGGGGACCAAGCTCACCTTCATTGAGGGCCTGTAATATACCCAAAACTATGTTAATGACATTCACGTATTAACCCCAAGAAACAGAAGCTCAGAGATTAAATAAAATGTGGCCAAATCCCCACAGAGAACAGCAACACTAGGTTTCCAGTGCCCTAGACTGAGGCTTTCCACCAAACTGTGCTTGGCCGTTGATCCTCTCACCAAGGCTCCAGGGCAGGTTGCTTCCTGCCTTGCAGCTCACTGGACTCTTGAGAGATACCATGGATGGTGGGCCCTGTGTGCTGCCCTTTGAGTATACCATTCACACAAATGCCGATGGTAAAAGGAATAGTGCAGTAGAGATGGAGAGCCAGCTAGGGGACTGCTCCCAGGCATCGAAGGACATGACGTGTACATAGGCTCCCTTCCCCTTTAGGACTGAAGCCCTCCCTCCTCAGAGCCGGGAATGTGGACCTCTGACGGCCTGTAGCTGAGCATCTGCTTTCCCTACTGCCCTTGGCTGAAGATCGAAGATTGCCTCCTCTCCTGGGAGTCAGCCTGGATCCAATGACTGGCAGCAAAGGGGCAGTTATAAAAACCTGGCCTTCTTGAGTCCACTCTGTTTGGCACCACTCTGCAGGGCCCTCCCAGCTTCAGAGCTTCCCATGGGAGTGGCTGAGGCCTTTGCTGTGACTATGTCATTATTTAGCTCCCCGCTCGGACTCATACTGATTCCTTCACTTTCCAGTCAATGTCCTACATGAAAATCTGTCTTCAAATGAGCTTCCTGGGAAAGTCAACTGGCAGTGCTGTGAAGCCTTCACAAAGTAAAATACAAACAAACAAACCAACTCAAGTAAAGAAATGTTAAAAAAGGATAGTAAATTTGTATAGAATAAAAAACTTGGAAACAAATCATTGTTCATGATGAAACTTCTGGCCTTGGAGAGTCTGGGCAAAAATCAGGTGTGGGTAAAGAAATCTATCTAACGGTGCCCCCTGTAAGGAGAGATTGAGTGCCCAAGGGTCAGTGAAGGCAAGGAGCTGGCTGCTACCAGGCCAGGCGGGCGGTACTGTAGCGCAGTGGAAAGGACACACACTTTGGAGCCAGATGGAGTTGCAGGCAGATGATGGCTTTCCCTGCGTAACCTTGGCCATGGCACTGAACTCCAATGAGCCCCAGTTTCCTTAACTATGAAACATGGATAATGTATCTTGCTTGACTTTTCTGACTCTTTACCACCTGCTTTCACCGGGTGAAACCTTTCTCTAGTGAACCTTTCTCTAGAATTATCCCCAGAGAGAAAATGCTGCAACTTCTCAGGATAATGATTTCCCCCAAAGGGTCTTACAATGTCTTCTGTGCAGCCCCTGGCCTGTCTCTAACTCAGTAGGACACAGCATAGTGGGCTTCTGACCGAGGACAGTAACCAAAGAAAAGGTCCTGGTGAGTTTTAGCCTCAGGAATGGAAGGAATGATGGGACTTGAAAGTGATCATGAAAATGAAATACCCTGAGATTTGGAGATTATCTAGTCTCTCAACTAGGGAGTCAGAGAGATTCCTGGCTTCTCAAGGCTTTTGTTTGTTTGTTTTTTAGTGTTCTCGCCTCCCTCACTTTTTTGAGTTAAAGTGGAACAGATCTACTAGCTCAGAAATCTCTCCTTAGAAATTGTCGCATCACTTATTAGTTTGGTAAGCAAACATGCAGGGCAATAGACAACCACTCTTTAGAATCATGTACGAGGTATTATGGAAGCTCAGTGCAAGGAACATGGAAAGTGAGGTGGCAGATCTGGGACAGAGAGACAGAGACGGTTTCACAAAGGAGTGACTCTCGAGCTGTATTTGATAGGAGTTTAGATGACAAAGAGACTACAGCAGTCCAGATGGTAAAGAGAATGGTGCACTCAAGATGGAGAGACGAGCTCGGGTGATTGCACTCAGGGGTCAAAGGACATGGTGTGTGTAGAAATAATCTTCAAGCAATGCAAGGCTGGGGGTAGATCATTTGATATTCATTTCTTGACCATTATATTGACATTCCAAATTGTTTTTCCACTGCCAGTAGTTTAACATCACTTTGCGATATGAATACCATATCGATATTGACTTCAACCCTCCTAAGCATTTCAAAATGATATCACTATATCTAAAGGTATATAAATGGAAGCTCAGAGATAAGAAGGGACTTGACCAATGTAAGACATTAGTACGAGGTCAAGATGGGATTCAAAGGACTTCAGACCTCAGATCATCAAATTTTTCTAATAAACATCAGTAACCTGAACATTTATGACTCATATGTTTTTACATTGTACGTTGTACAATACCCTACTTTATGAATTACATATTTTAAATTATTTGGTAAGGAGAGTTGAATATCTTTCCCTTCCAATATTTTTTATCAGATGGTTTAAAAAAAACAAAACCAACTGTTCAGTGTTGAGTAAAAGGCATATGAAGACATATCTCAACCATGGCTGGGCCTAATTTACATTATTTTATAGTATGCACATGATTAATCTTCACTAATATAAAATTTTTCTTTGTTGGGGTGCTATGTGCAATTTTTAAATGGCTCATTAAAATAAATAAGAGCTGAGAGAGATCAAAGGCTGCAACCAAAATTTGTGTTCAATTCTCAAAGGTCAATTTTTAATATAAATGTAAATGCAAGTGTTAGTTGATAAGATAAGGGGGGGATAGAAGTAAAATCCATGCTGAAGTCTTAGCCTCCATGAGGAGGTAACAGGGAGCAGTGAAAACCATACTCCTCTGCAGTGAAATACGTATTGATTCTGCAACTTCTTCTGTGTGAATTAGAACAAGTCACTCAAATATTCTGAAGCTCCGTTTCCTTTTCTAAAAACTGAGGCTGTTCTGGCCTTAAATGAAAGAATGGATGTCAGCAAGGGCTTGGTATAAGCATTTCATTTCTTCTGTTATTAGTCCTCTGAGCCACTGCCTCCAGACTTTTAGTTGATCTGCAAAATATGGTTTTATGGGAGCAAAGACATGTTGATGTAGACAAAGCAAAGAGTTGATTTAAAAAAATAAATTTTCTCTAATATATTAGGAAAGAAGCCATACATATGTATTCAACTCACTCTAAAACTTACAAATCATGGGCTTTCTAGTCTGGAAATTTGGGCTCCTAGCACATTGTAGATATATTTCTCTTTCTTTTCTAACACATGCATAGCTAGATAGATTGCTCCTTTTAAATTATTTCAAGTACTATGTAAACATTTATAACTTTAAGCCAAAATAAATCCCATGCCATAAATTCCAACACAGGTTTGAAGGGCAATTTGGGCAGTACAACAAAAGTCTTAAAATTTGGTTAAACTCATGATTATTTATTTAGAAATTCATTCTAAATAAATAATTATGAATATGTCCAAAGATTCAGCCATAAAGATGTCTATGTATCTTTATAACAGTGAAATATTAGAAATAAAGAGATTCTACAACAGTGATTTGGATAAGTAAATTTTATCTATCCATATTATGAAGCCATTGAAAGGATAATAAAGAAATATATTTAACGCCGTTAAAATAAATTCTTAACATTCTCAGTGAAAAAAAAATAGGACAGTTAAATGTATGATATAAGACTTCTTTTGTAAAAAGTACTTAAGTGTATAAGAAAAGAAAGAAAATGCTCCAAATGTTAGAAATAATTACTATGAATGTGGAAAAATTTTATATTCTTTTTTTAAATTTGTCTTTCCTAAAATTTCTACCATAAATATTTATTTTTTTATTTTAGAAGGTACTGACCCTCTCAAATTTATATTAAGATCCATGCCAAAAACACTTTGAAAACACAAACAACTCTCTGGAAAAAAAAAAATGTTTGTGTAGAAATGTTTGACAAATGCAATATGTTTAGTCTATAAAAAGCAAATTGATAAGAAGAATCTTTTGATACCCTAATAGATAAATAAGGGAAGGACATGAAAAATAATTAATAAAATAAACAGATATGTGGAAATACTCAAGTTCAGAAGCAATGAAATACATGCAAGTTACTAATATTTGGTGGGCTTTTTTAAACCTATTAAATTAGCATAGTTTAAATGAAAATAGACAACTACTTAATAATCAGTGTTAGTAGGGAGACAAATAGATTTTTGTATATATTATAAATAGAAGTTTAAAATGGTACAATATTTTTTTGTAAAATATATAAGCAATGTTTATCAGCTACCTTAAATATTTATAATTACTGACTAAATGAATGATTCTACTTTTGGGAATTTGGGAATGATTCTACTTTTAGAAGTGATTTAGGAATCACTCTGAACACAGAATCTATATTATAAACAAAAATGTTCAGTGTAGCATTATTTATGACAGGATAATTGGAAACAAATGTCTATCTGTGGGAGAGTGACATTTTCATTACAGAATAGTATATAGCTATTAAAGCAATATTAAGAATGCTGCATAGTAAAATAAAATATGGTTTTTTAAGTGAAAAAGCATGACACAGTAAATATGTGTGTACACTTACACACACACACACACACACACACACACACACACACTCACTCATGTACAGAAATACAACCTGCAAAAAAATACAAGAATTTTTAAAAATGTTACACCAGGAATTTTTACAGGTGCTATCTTTGGCTTGTAGAATCGAGTTTTTCTTTCTGTCTGTTTCTTTTCCTTAGAGTGTGTATGTGTGTGTGTATGTTTCAAATTTCCTTAATGAGTATGGGTTAGTTTTACAAGGTGGAAACCCCTCTCTATAAAATAAAAATAGAAACATTTTTTATCTTGTGCCCTTAGGAAAGTCTAAAGGAGACAGCCTTCAAAGAAGAGAGAGCTAGAGAAATATTGCCCGCTACACTATGTAAGTTAAGAAAGTTGCTAGAGGAAAAACAAAGCAATAGAAGTTAAAGGTTGTTTGCAATCAATTTAAAATCTGGTAGGTATATTAAATCAATTTTATGGGGAGCATATTCATCTGTAGAAAACCATGCAAGAAAATAGGAAGACAAATTCTGTTTCTTTATCTTTTAAATATGTGCTTAGGGAAAAAAGGAGGGGGTGACCATAATGAACTGAACAGACATTAGAATAGAATATCAAAGCAAGGCAGGCATAATATAATTCATCATTGTTCTTCCCTCAACAAATTTAGATTTGTAAAACCAGTTGGGCCCATGTGTATGGGGTCAACAAAGTTGGAACTGGCCACTGAGCTTCCTAAGAAAAAGCCCTTGGCTTAGACGCTTGCTGGCTGGACCACAGAAACTGGGAGAGAGAGAGATGCAGGCTGACTTACAAAACTAATACCTATGAGTCCTAATTCCACTTTTCACTAAGTCATTCCCACCTTGGGACTCAGTTTCCTGATCTATACAATAAGTGTCCTTCATTCATTAAATATGTACTGAGTGCTCAGCCGTGGGCAGAGCAGCAGGATACAGCTGTGAACCTGGGCCTCGTCTCTGCCTTAGTGGGGGACACCCCAGTGCAGAGCAGTGTACAGTGTGGCTGTTGGAATAAGACTCCCTGGGCTCCAATCCTAGTCCTACCATTAAAGCTCCAACTTCAAACACTTTCACCACTTGGCCTCTGGATTAGCACTTTCTCTTGTCACTCCCTCACACCGCTTTGCCGATCTTTCCTTAGGATTTGTACTTCTCAATGTTCGTGTTGCAGAGGCTCCATCTCCTGGCCTCTTCCCATCTCTAACTATCTTTGCCCTGTAGGTTATTTACGGCAGTCTTATGACCATAAATACCCTCTTATACAACGGTAATTTCTGGGTTTGTATCTGCAGCCTGCGTATGCCCCTTTAACTTCAGATGCAACATTCCACTCATTTTATAGTCATATACAAGTTTAAATGTGCAAGAAACGTATTGATTTGGGCTCACCCCCAATAAAAACCCTGTTCTCCTGAAATGTCCCCCTGTCAGAAAATGGCTACTGCATTCTATAAGCCACTCAGGCTAAAATATTTGGAGTCCTCTTTGATTCTTCTCTTTTATTTCTCTTACCCCACATCTAATCCATCAGCATATCCTGTTGGCTCTACGTTCAAAAGATATTCAGAATCCAACACTCACCATTTCTCCTGCTGTGACCCTATTCTGAAGAACCATTGTCTTTTACCTTGGTTATTACACTAGTACATGCACTGGTTTCCTACAACTTATCATCCCCCTTCAGTTTAGTCTCCATGAAGCAGCGAGGCTAACTCGTAAAAAGAATGAGAGAGAGAGGGAGAGGGAAAGTGGGTGGGAGGGAGAGAGGGAGGAAGAGGAGGAAGGAGAGAGGATGAGAGAGAGAGGGAGAGATGGAGAGACGGAGGGAGGGAGGGAGAGACACATATTTTGCATGTTATATGTATTATAGTCTGTATTCTTACAATAAAGTAAGCTAGGGAAAAGAAAACATTATGAAAATCATAACAAAAAGAAAACACAATTACAGTACATGTTGAAAAAAGTCCCCATATAAGGTCTATGGTTCAAATCCATGTTGTTTAAGACTCAACTGTAATGAAAGCTTCACAGGAGCAGTGATTTTGCCTGTTTTGTTTACTTCTATGTCTCCAGAGATTAGAACAGCACCTGTTTCGTAATAGATACTAAATAGATATTTACTGAGTGGATGTATGAATGACCTATGGCACTATAGCACGTAGGTTTGCACTATCCAATATGGTAGCCACTAGGAAAATGAGATTATTGAGCAATTAAATTGTAGCTAGTGTAACTGATAAACTAAATTTAATTTTATTTTAATTAATTTTAATTTAAATTTTAAAATGGCAGCAGCATAAAATATGTTTTCATTGAACTGAACTTTATTGTTTTTATGGGACTATATTTCATTTTAATCACTGCATTGTGTAAGATAGTATTTAAATTATTTTTAGTTTTTCAATGTGAATACTAGAAGATTTTAAATTACATATGTGGCTTGCATTATACTTCTATTGAGCAGCAGGCATTGTTCTAGTTTCTTCATCTGTAAAAAGACAATAATGGTACCTACCTCACAGGGGTGTTGGAAAGTTTGAATGAGGAAACACAGGTAACGCACCCGCGTAGCACCTGGTACATAATAACGGCTCGGTCATACTAGCCATTACTGTATCATTGCTATTGTATCATTGTTGTTGTGATATTATTATTGAAAATAGAGTATATAGGTATCTATGATAGGGACCAGTTCTTATCTTTGAGTTAAGGAAAAGCTTCCTTCCGAAATGCGTTTGAGCTAAGTTCTAGAGGAGAATTATGCATAGATTAAATAAACCTTAAGAGGGCCAGTTGGCAGGAGATGTGGTGGCCACAGCATTCCCAAAGCAAAAGACAATGCCACAATTCAAACTTGAGTCTTTCTGACCCCAAAGCTGTGCTCTGAACATCTGAATATCATGCTATGATATTGCCTCTCAATAAACCTGTATCAATTGAAATGGAATTTAAGACTTAAGGGGAGACTCTCCAGATCCTAAAAAGGTCCCTTTTAACCCTTAGACAAGCAACTTTGAAATCTGATTTGATTCAGAGCTTCTTACGCTCCATGTTCGATGATCTCTGGATTTATTATTTGGCATGTGGGAACTCTATAATGATAATTTTATTTTTTTGTATTTTACTTTAATCCTAAACAACGACATACGCATATTATAAATAATGCGTACAGAAATGTCATAAATAGACAAAGCTATGAGATTTCCATACCAGCTTTTTAAAAAAAATTTATTTATTTTAAGTGTGTTTTTCCAGGACCCATCAGCTCCAAGTCAAGTAGTTGTTTCAATCTAGTTGTGGAGGGCGCAGCTCCCAGTGGCCCATGTGGGGATCAAACTGGCAACCTTTCTGTTAAGAGCACCGCACTCTACCCAACTGAGCTAACTGGCCGCCCTCCCCGCCAGTGTTTGAGTGCCTTTATGATTACACTGGTTCTAGTAGTTACCGAGAGTGATGGCATTGCTGAACATTTAAGCCAATGTACCTCAAACTAGTGAGCAAGGCCCACAGCAGGCAAATCAAAGGCTCACAAGACTGTATTTTACATTTTTCCCTCTGAGGGAGACAATGCACAAGACTTAGCCAACTGAACCCTATCTAAGGGATAAGAGAGGGAGGTGAGGAAAGAGGAGCAGAGGTATTTTTGATTGGCAGAATCTAATTCTGTTTTAGTCAAATGCTTTGGATTGCTCCAGAAAACACACACCATATTCTATAATCTGATGTACACATAAGTATTATTACGATTTTCCTTCACATGTCTATGGAATATATATATATTCAAGCTGTCATAAACATACCTTATATGATAACTTGTCATGGTATTTGGAGATGTTACTTTGACATCATCAAATCCTCTGGACCACCCCCATCCACTCCCCAGCGGTGAAAAGTGTGCTTAATGCCCTGTAGCACCTGGAGGGACCATTGTAATTGGCCTCGAAATGTACCCAAGGGTTAAATTAATTTATATGAATCTCACAGCTGGACAGCTGCCCAGCACTGTATACTAGCAGCTGTTTGACACAATAAAAACCAAGAATCATATTTTCTTGCAGCAAAAATAAATTTTTAACAATGTCGTCCATTTCCGCAGAGGCAAAATACAAGATATGATTTCTGTATGAGATGACTGTGATAGAAGCCTCCTCAGAGGGAGGGTGTCATTTTCTAAGTCAAGGCCATGTCCTGCCACATTATTTAAGCACAACATGACATGGAGATATATTTAATAGGATTTGGCTACAGGCAAAAAGTCTGAAAAAAAAAAGTACAGGGATTCAAAGAATTTGCTGTTGAGCTATACGTGGAATTCAGAATTTACTAGATTTGAAATGCTTAAGACTCTTTGGCTCATAACAAAACAAAACAAACAAACAAAAATCCCTCTCAAGTATAACTATACTGGTACACTCATTATGATAACAGCTGCCATATTCCCAGAACCATGGAGAGGATAAAAAATGCATCTTTATATTTGTTTCACAATTCAACCCCACTGAAATTACTTTTATTCAGCACATACTAAAGAACTGGCCATTACCTATGTATTAATAATAATAGATAGCTGTAGCACTTGCACGGGTGCATTGCATACCTATAATTTTGCAACAATATTGCAATGTAGGTAATATAGTCTCACTATCTTTGATCCAAGTGCTTAGAACACAATGCTGTGGTGAGTTATCTTTCATCACTCAGAAAAAGAGCAACCTGAAAGGGTGGAGGAGCAACAAGATAGCAAAAGCCTGGAGCAGAGCCCCCATTCCATCTCTGACCGACTACCCCAGGACTGTTACATGAGAAAGGTAAATATGCTCTACTTTGTTTAAGCCATTGTGGTTTCATGCTTCGTTGACATATGGGTCAATCATCTACAGACCAGGTAACATAGATCCTGTGCAAAATTGCAATCTATGTTACTTAGAAAAGAGGGAAATTCTTATTTCAAGTGAAGAAAATAGACACTGGTAGAATTGTTGGGGTAACTGCTGGGAAGACAAAGAAAAGGTGGAAAAACATCAAACTCCCATTTTAGTTAATCACCATAAGATCTAAGAAAGAATATACAGTAGATCTAAGAAGTCAGAGAATTCAGGGAAGAACAGAGCTAGCCATTCAATCCTGCACCTGCTACATAACGCAAAACGTAGCTTGGACACGAAATAATTTTTTAAGGGAGTAGGACAATTCCAAACACATGGTAGGCCCAAAGTAAATAAGTAAATATTTGTAAAATGTAATGGACATTTCAGCTTTGTAATCAAAATATTATGAGTTTAGTATTAATCATCTAGACCAGTGGTCAGTAAAATTTTTCTTTAAGGGTATAATAATAATAACAATAATAATGTAAATATTTTATACTTTGTGGCCAAGGAGAAACATCAAGTATATTATATAGTTGAAATGTAAAAACCATTCTTAGCTTGAGCCTCAGACCAGATTTGGTCTGAAGGCTGTTTGTCTATCCCTGATTTAGACCAATGAGGCAACAGAGTAATAAGGAGTCTGACTCAGTAACAAATCTGAAGTCCAAAAAATTAAAAATAAATATGTACTAAATCAACTTTTGATGGGTCGCTATGTATTGGAGGCCCAAATTCCTTCATGTGACCTTTCACAGGGTGACCCCAGGCTGCCTTGTTGATCTCACCTATACATCCATCAGACTGCTCATTACTTTCTAATCACATGTACCAGTAAGCCTATGCACATTTGCTCATGCTCCTTTCTTTACCCTCTCCTGCCTTGTTTTCCTATATAATATACTTGCACATTAAATCCAGGTAACATATTACCTCTTATGTACAAGATCTGACAATTAAGTTCACGAACTTCTTGCAATGATGTTGCTAACCTCTTTTGATATCAGAGGGATTATTCATTATGAATTTGTACCAAATGCACAGTTAACCAAGTTTACTATTTGGAAGTGCTGAAAAGGCTATGCGAAAAAGTTAGATGACCTGGGGGTGGGTGGTTAGCTCATGTGGTTAGAGCATGGTGACAATAAGACAAAGGTTGCCGGTTCGATCCCCACCTGGGCTACTGTGAGCTGCACCCTCTTTAAATAATAATAATAGTAATAATAAATAAATAAATAAATAAATAAATAAATAAATAAATAAATGCACATAATACCTTTAAAAAAAAAGTTAGATGACCTGAACTTTTCACCAACAATTCATGGCTCTTGCATCACCACACTGCACCAGCTCACACGGCACCGTCTATGAGGGAGTTTTTTGCCAGTAAACAAATCACTGTATTGGAACACCCTACCTACTCACCTGATCTGGCCCCCAGTGACTTCTTTCTTTACCGAAAGATAAAGGAAATATTGAAAGGAAGACATTTTGATGACATTCAAGACATCGAGGTTAACACGATGACAGCTCTGATGGCCATTCCAGAAAAAGAGTTCCAATATTGCTTTGAAGGGTGGACAAGGCACTGGTATCAGTGCATAGCTCCCCAAGGGGAGTACTTCAAAGGTGACCATAGTGATATTCAGCAATCAGGTACGTAGCACTTTTTCTAGGATGAGTTCACAAACTTAATTGTCCGACCTCGTATATAGCCTTTTCGAGACCCTAGCCCTACCTCATGCTGTAATCAAAATCACTCCTTCTGTGCCCTGACACTACTTTTTTGTTCATGCCTCTACTATATACTTCCCATGTGTACAAGATATGATAATTTACATATCTTTCCATCTTCCAGATTATAAGCAGGGACTAGGTTTTTCTTCAGCACCTTGGACAGTGCACACCCCACAGAAGGACTCATTAAAAATGATGCTGTTTATTGAACGTCTCTCTT
The DNA here is from genome assembly GCF_057876585.1 of Rhinolophus sinicus. Lineage (NCBI taxonomy): Eukaryota > Metazoa > Chordata > Mammalia > Chiroptera > Rhinolophidae > Rhinolophus > Rhinolophus sinicus. The sequence continues at coordinate 41,419,327 of NC_142514.1, forward strand.
GCGCCCGGTACTGTGCTCTTAGATTCATTACGTTGTTTAATTCTAACAACTCCCATGCGAGATAAGCCTTAACCTCCTCATTTCACAGATAAAAAGCCCAGAAAAGTTAAACAAATGACTCATGGCTTCCTAGCCAGTAAAGTGACCAAGCTTGAACTCAAACCTACTTCTGATGGACCCCGACACCCATGCTCTTGACCTGTTCGGTTGCTCCATTGATTGGTGAATAAGCAAATTAAATCTGTAACTTGAATGAGGCTAGTACCATTTCCTCCTGGAGCATTTCCAGGATGTTTTATCTATTTTTTTTTTTTAATGAGAATGATCTGTAGTTAATATGATAAGTATTCAGAGGTGGAGGGAACCTAACAGATCATCCGGTCCAGCTCCCTTGTTTTCCAGATAACAGAGCAGTAGCCATGAGGAAGCCCTTATTTTTAACCCAAGATCATACAACTTAAATTCTGACCTCTTGTTGTCTAGTCTAGGACTTGCTAGGTCATCTCTTGCCATTTACACTATGTTCACAAGGCTGTAACCTATAGTCAACTGCATTCCATATTATTGAACTGGCAGACTTAATGTTAATTTTGCAATAAATGTTGAAAATAGGGCCTTTAAAATAGTTAACATTGGGTTTTGTTCTTTCACTTGCATAGAAATTAATAAAGAAAATTTCAGTTGGCTTCAGTTGGAAATATCTTAGAGTGGGTTTGATGGCCCTTTTCAAGATGCCTCTAACCCTCTGCCACTAAGTTTACTCTTAACATAGGACTTACGACAACGGACTTGTCTTTCGCTGCTTATTTATCTGTCTCTCTCACCAGACCCTGAACTCCCCAAGAATGTAGACCACATGTACATCCCCATTATGTAGCTCAGTTTTTGTCACTGAGTTGGTGAAGATCTGTGGAGATTTGTTGACTTACTGAATTAAAGGTGGACCTAGGAGATGTGGCCAAAGGAAATGAGTAGGGTGACTGATCTCATCTTCCCGTGTGTGTGTGTGTGTGTGTGTGTGTGTGTGTGTGTGTGTGTGTGAGATTTGGAACTTACTTAAGTCATCACTATTGTGTAATTTATTGTTCTACAAAGTTGTTTTCTTGAAAAGTTGTTAGAAAATGCCTGTGAGTGAGACTTTAGTAGTTGTTGCCTAAGCCTGAAAATTTTAGGAGAATCCAGGTGGTCGAATTCAGTGTAATCAGTGTTTCTCAGGGAACCCTATGCATAGATGAATGCAGTCTGATTACACAGTAAATATTTAATTTTAGATTCTGATTATTTCATATTGACATTTCAGAGCAGTAAATATTTTTATGCTACATTCAGCTTACACCATGAAAATATCTCCCTCAATGGCAGAGTCTACACATGTAATTGTATAATTTAATACTTTCATTTAAAACATTTCAACTTTTAGAAATCTTTTAAATTTTGAGAAAGCAATATCTTATCTGAGAAGACTCAACTTTAGACTCTCTGAGCCATAGACTCATTAGTCTTTCACTAAGAAAATGAAAGGCTTACTTTTCTAAAAATGACTATTTTGATTTGGGTATTTTCCTTTCTGTAGAGCAAGTCAAACCCCCATGGAAAGTCACGAAAGAGTTAAAATGTAAACCTTCATGGAGAGACATTAAGTAGATAGTTTTGCCTTTGTTGGAAAAGGGTGTTTTCAGACATTTATTGTTGCGAACAGGAAAAACACTGGAGGGTTATTGAGGAAATGCTTGTTGAGTGGTAAGCAGGCAGGTTTTCAGAGAAAACCAGCTCAGAATATTTTAAAAATTGTGTGCATGTTGGGGGTAGGGGACGTGTTTAAAGCCATCTGGTCTCATAAACTTGTAAGTAATTCTATCTCGAGTATTCACGAGTATTTTATATGAGGCACTTGAAGAACTCTTTCCCCTTATAAGTCCAGCACATCTCCTAATTTCTAGCACTTCTAAAAGACCCAAGAGGAAACATTTTGAGATATTACAATGGCCATTTTATTGAGGAACAAATTGATGGTCAGAGAGGCTGGGTGAGTGACCCAAATGACACAACTAGTAAGAGTTACTGAGAAACTCTTTTTCTTCACTCTGAGCTTCTTTAGGAGCTCCATTAGTGTTTCTTCTATCTTTTCTTTTACTACTCCTAGAGAGCTGAGATGACCTTCCGAATTGGTAAGTAGGTGAAAGTAACTAAGCATGCTCTATTCACCGTCACTTTTCCTCCATATCTCTTGGGAGCTAGTAGTCTTGTAGAAGACATGAGTTCTCCTCAGTTCCATCATGCTGTCAGTCTTACCTTCCAGGACTCAGCCTAATTCTGGGATTTCATCAATAGGACAACTTGGCTAATAAAGTCACATCCTATATCCTGTCCTCAAGTATTAATATAGTCAACACTTTGGCCTCCATCTTTATTCTTTTATTACTTAATATGCTTAGAAGTCAGCACGAAAGAGGGATGCTATTTATTTTGCCCTCCCCTTGAAGACTCCGAAAGTAACTAACAGAGAATCAGAATTCAAAGCTCATGCTGTAAAATCACTACTGTAGTGGTAGTAACAGTAACAAACACCAAAAAAAAAAAAAAAAAAAAAATCCATAGGCTCCCCTATGTTTTCCAGACTTTCTTACAGTTAGTTGAGAGCCTGGTTACAAGTTCTGACTAAAGGCCTATGGGAAAAATCATAGGTGTCATTCCTGAGTAGCTACGGTTAAAAGCTGATGTATCCTTTCATTGCACAACATGCTGAGATGGTGGCTTCACCATCTCCCTGTAAGAAGTAAGAAGCCCAGAGAGCCTGGACCTCCATGTGACCACATGGAGTAGTGTGTGTTTCCTAATCACATCCGGGTTCATATGAGTAAGAAAAACAAGCCTTTGATATGTCAATCCCCACCCCCCATCCAGATATTGGGGAGTTATTTTGTTTCAACAGTATAGCATAGTCAGACCTTACAAGGATATGACTGAGGAAATAAGGGCCACTGTAGATTCGAGATACGGACAAGATACATGCAACACAAAAACCGAAAGAGCACAGAAAATAAGGCAGCTCTGTACAGGCACGATCACACAACACTGTCAGCCTAATCATTCCTTCATAAAGGTCTTCCCCATGCATTAGCGATTACCTGTCTCACTCCCCAACTAAACCCTAATCTCTGAGGACAAGGATGCTATCACAGCCATCTCTACGTCCTCCGTGCCCAGCACCGTTCCTGGGGCATGTCAAATGATAGTACATGGCTGTTGAGCAGAAGTGGAATGAAGCATTGGTAATGAATGCCAGAGCTTCAGAGGAGTTATTGTGCCTTTGTATTATTTGTAATTATCATTAGCATAAATTATACATCTATTCAGCATAAATATATACATATACTTATGTTTAAGTTAACTATTTAGTAAACTGAATATAGTTCATTACATAATAATCGGCCTTTTATTTTAAACAGGCATTTATGTTTCGGAGGTCAGGCCCATCAAGGCAATTAATTCAGATGGCCCAAGTGAAGGAGAGAAATAAAAGCTTTATGTTTGGAAGATGATTAATATAACTATCCCAAGTCTAAAGAAGAGCGAGGGAGAAATTTGAAGCTGGAAGGGACAAACAGCCAAGCCAGTGGCAGAGCATCACCCAGAGCTGGGGAATATGGCTGTAGAAAATGTAAGAACCAAGGGCTAAGGACCAATGGCTAAGGACTGAGGCCAGGGCTTCCTGGGTGGAGTAGAGCATTTAACGGGTGGAGCGGAGCTTGCTGTGCTGGGAGACAAGCCAGCAAACAGCAGCATAGCCCAGGAAGCCATTGTCATAGCATGGAGAAGTAGCATAGACAGGTGATGAAGGAGAAGCAGAGCTGTCCCCATGCTGAGGGCCACCCACGGGCAGAGGGGGAGCCCGCTGCAGTGAGCAGACAGCAGGGCCCTTTCCATTCGGGGAGAGAAGACCTTCTGTTTGCAACATGTAAGCCAGACTCAGGGTTCTCGGATAGTCTGGGAGCAGATGGGGGTGAAGGAGCCTCAAGAGAATAATGCCAGTTTCAATCCAGTCTGGAGGAGAGGCTACAGCTGGCTTTAACTGAAACTGAACAACTAAAAGATAATGACAGTTCTTATATGCCAAGGTCATGGAGCAAGTCTCTGCTGTTACATTTCTAAGGCACAATCCTAGGCTCAAGGGTGGATCATTAAGCAACACTTGGCAAGCACTTTGCTCTCAGGGATCCAACCAGTTAGCCTGGAAAAGAAGAGGTATCCAGTGAACTATAATTATCGGCACAGTAATCCTTGACCCCCAACGGGAAAATCCAGTCCTCATCTGGGTAGCCTTCATTATTAATGATATGTCCCCCAGCTACATTTCTTGTATTTTCTACCAGGAGCCTTTCTCTTGCCAACCCCAAATTCTGGTGAAAACTAGTGAAGTTTTCATTGACCTCAAAATATGCCATGTCTTTTAATGGACTTGAATTGGTGTTCCCTTTGCTTGGGAACTTTTTGTTAGCTAAGACATTTCTACGCAACCTACAAGATGTAAGTGTGATTCGTCTTCCATGATACTTTTCTGATTCTCTCAGGGGAAACTGAGAGATGGGTCAGGGGAAAAGAGAAAGAATACTAATATTGTTGAACTCATATTATATTTAATATGAGTTCAGCAATATTTCCCAAAGTTCATATGTTGAAGCCTTAGTCCCCAGTGTGACTGTATTTGGAGACAGACTACAAGGAGATAAAGTTAAATGAAGTCATAAGAGGGGGCCCTGGTATGACAGGGTTAGTGGCCTATCACCAGAGAGCTCACTCTCATTCTCTCCCTACCGTGTGAGAACACAGCCAGGGTGGCCATTTGCAAGCCAGGAAGAGGGCTCTCACCAGGACCCACCTTAATATTGAACTTCAAGCCTCCAGAACTGTGAGCAAATAAAAATGCCTGTTGTTTCACTCGCCCCATCTGTGGTATTTTGTTATGGTAGCCTGAGCTAAGAGAGTCAGTATGTCTTTTCCTACCTTACGTTCTTCTGTCACCCTAACTACCAGACTAGTAGGCATCATTTGCCCCCTTTCACAAAAAGGAGGCCAGAGCCCTGAAAGGTGAAATAACGTGCGTGCTCACAGGCACACAGCGGAGTGAAGATTTGAACGTGAGCCTGTGTGATTAGGAGGCCTGTGCTCTTTCTGGCCCATGTCCCTGCACCTCAGGCCTTCCCCTGGACTGCCACAGGCTTGACGTACCTGGCACACCCCTGGGTGATAGCAGTCTTCATACCACATGGCAATGAGCTGTTCTCCCTGCTAAATAGTACAATAAAATTACTCGTAAATGGTAGAATCGTAAACCTGAGAGAATTTGAACAACCAAACTGATAGATAATTAAAATTAATAAGAGGTATTCATATGTCAACTGTTACAGAAACCAGAGGCATGGGGAAATCCTTTGGGCTGGGAGGGATATGCTTTCAGCCCAAACAGAAATACGTTTGAGTGTTCATTCTTTGCCAGGTACTGTTCTTCACTGGGAGAAAAGAAGAATAGGGGATCATGTTGGCCCTCAAGGAACACAGAGCTGAGTAGAAATAAAACATTAAATATTACTTTTCTGTTCTCATATGTCATTTGATTAGGGTCTGGCTGACTGTGTAGGAGTCAGCCTTGGCTACACATTGGAATCATCTAGGAAACTTTAGAAAACACTGATACCTGGGTCCCACTTCCAGAGACTTTTATTTAATTAGTCTGGGGTGTGGTCTGGCTCTCAGGAGTCTCATAAAGCTCCCCAAGTGGTTCTAATGCGCAGCGAAGGTCGAAAGTCAGTGGGCTAGGAGCCTAGAAGGAGGAGGGAGATTTGGGGTTTAATAGAAAGAAGGAGAGAGAGAGAGAGAGAGAGAGAGAGAGAGAGAGAGAGAGGAGAGCAAGCGTAGAGCAGAGGCACATATAAACAACATTCACTACCATTCTGCACTCAGTGGCATTTAACAAGTGCCCATATTGTGAGAAGCATTGTAGAGGGCCTATTAATACAATTCAGAGAGCATGCATTAAGAGCTAAAACAAACAACACAAAAATCAAATACCACTGTTTATTTAGTGAATGTCTTTCAAGGGGCTGTAAGTACTAGAAAGACATTATCTTAATAGGCTCCCATCATCTCTGCTGGGTAGGGGGCAGGTTAGACTTTTATTAAATGGTGCCACTTTGAAGTGTATTCTTTGCTTGAATCAGAAACTAATAGAACATAAAAGACGGGGTCCAGCTACACCATTATCATAAGGGTTATAACTGAGCATAGCAGAGGAATTCTCCTAGACATAGGACCTCAGAAGAGAGGCTGGGAAAAGAGGCGCGAATGCGGGGTGGAGGGTCTCTTTGGAGGGAAAACAGAAGCAATAAAGTAGCAATAATATTATTATCACAATGACTATTATCTACCCATATAATGCCAGGCATCCTGCTTGCTGTTTTCCATATATCATCTCCAGTGTTCATCCTGTGAGGCAGGTATCATCCCCGTTCCATAGAGGAAGAACATGGTACACAGGGAAATTAAGCAACTGGTTCAAAGGCAAACAGCTTCTAAGTGGCCAAGTTAGGGTTAGAATCTAGGTCGGATCCGAATGAGACTCTATAGCAGGTTCCCTTAATCTTAGGCATTCTTTTAAGAGAGGATGCATCGGGAAAACAAGTTGGTGAGGATATGGTAAAGAACTAAGATTGTCCTTCACGTCTTGAAATCAGAGCAGGTTCTATAGGTGGTTGATAGGGGCAGTTCTCAGAACGAGTAGACAAGCGATAGCTAAAGGCATCTGTTAACTGCTGAATGGGCTGCCGACTTCAGAACAGAGGCTTTGGAAGGGGTTTCAGGTGGCAGCTCAGGGGAGGCACTTTGTCATCGTTGGCCATCCCAACAGCACTGCTGAAAGTCTTCGGGCCAGGGTCATGGAAATGGGGTGACGGAGAAAGGAGTGGTTACAATACACCAGCCACAGAATTGAGTTAAAGTGTGTGTTTGATTATTGAAACTTCTTCACCTCTTGTTATGTTAATAGCACTTGTGAATTGTGTTGGGTTTGGTGCGCACACACACACACACACACACACACAACACCTGTGTAGTATTCCAGGATACCATACATACGACCATATACGCAAAACAGATCATCTTCAGTCTAAGCCTTTGGGAATACCACAGGAAAGAGTGCCTGGGGTAAATCCAACATCAGCCCCGTCCTTCACTTTTGAAGTTTAAGGTGCTGTTTATTATGCCTTAACAATGGACTAGGCACTGTGCTAAATGCCTTAAATACATAATCTCATTTAGACACACCGTAACCCCAGGATGTTGGTACTATTGCTAGCTTAGATTTAGTGATCAAGAGGCAGATTGGCTCATTCATGGTCACACAGCTAGTTGAATGGGAATTAGAGTCCAGTTCTTTCTGACCCTAAAGTCTATGTCCTTAGCCAGCATGCTAGGATGGAAATGGCAATATGGTAAATATCATCTCTCCATGTGCATTAACAGCTTTATGGGTTATCACTTTCTGCAAATTCAGTGTAAGAAAATGGCACCCAGTGGCAGCTACAAAAGCAAATATTTGCTATATAATTGGATTAAGATCTAGGACAAGAAAGAGAAGAATTCCAGAATATTCAGCAATAGCTAGTCCCCAGCTGTGGTACTATGCTTTAGCTCTGAGCCTGCATTTTTAGAGGGATGGTATATTAGTTTGCTGTAGCTGCTGTAACAAATGTCCACAAATTTAGTGGTTTAAAGCAACATAACATGACTGTCTCAGTTCTGTAGGTCAGAAGTCTGACACAAGTCTCACTGGACTAACATCCAGGTGTCAAGAAGGCTTCATTCTTTTCTGAAGGCTCCAGGGGAGAGTCTGTTTCCTCACTTTTTCCAGAAGCTGGAGGCCACCCACATTTCTTCCTTCATCTTCAAAGTCAGCAATGATGGATTTAGTCTTCAGGGCACATCACTCCATCACTCCAGTGACCTGCTTCTGATGTCATCTCTGTCTCTGACTCATATTATGCTTCCATCTTCCATTTTTAAGGCTCTTGTGATTACGTTGGACTGATAATTATCTCCCTATCTTTAAAATTAGCAAATGATAAGCAACCTTAATTCTGTTAACCTATATTCCCCTTTGACACATCACAGGTTCCAGGGGTGAGGCCATGGGCATCTTTGCGGGAACTATTATTCTGCCTGACACAGATGTTGACACTCTATGCCAAGGGATGAAGCCTAGAGAAGAAACAAAATGGCTGCAAACAGTGCTATAGCTCAGGAAAGCTTACAAGGAAAAGCAAGTCCGGTGCCTACTTTCTACCTCCTGTGTCTACTTTCTACCTCTATCTCACTTTCCAGAGGTAACTAATTTTAAACATTTTTTGAGGGGAATGTATTTCTTCAGGTTACCTTCATATCTCTAAATTGAAGGCTTATCAAGTTCTTAATTGTTGTCTTTATCTGCATTAGTTTTCTGGGGCTGCCATAACAAAGTACCATAAACTTTGGCTTAAAACAATAGAAATATATTGTCTCACATTCTGGAGGCTAGAAATCCAAAATAATTACGTTGGCAGGACTATGTTCCCTTGGAAACTTATAAGAGAGAATCATTCCTTAACTTTTGGTGTTTCTTGTGGTTTTCAGGCAATCCTTGGTATTCTTTGGCTTTTCGCGACATAACTCCCATCTCTGCCTTCGTCATCACATGGTGTTCTCCTGTGCGTCTCTGTGTCTTCAGATGCTTGTCTTATAAGACACGAGTCATATTGTATTAAAGGACTACCCTATGACCTCATCTTAACTAATTATACCTGCAATGACCTTAGTTCCAAATCAGATTACATTCTAAGGCACTAGGTGTTAAAACTTCAACATGCTTTGTTTGGGGGGACATATTTCAACCCATAAAGGTCTTGTCTATGGATTTCTGCAGTGACCAAAGAGGATATTATGAAAAGTGGATGGAGCAATCAGGGCTATTTATTTAAAAAATCTAAGTACAAGGAGAGGCATCTGGTCCAAGATGGCAGGAATAAAACACGGAATGATATCTTCACCCTTTTGGTATTACATTGAAAATATGGTGAAGAAATAAAAACTAGGCCAAACATAGAAATAGAACCATCAGTAGATGAGAGATTTCAAAAGATACTGAAAAACTGAAAAACAGAGAATGGAGACTTATTACTGATGAATGAAGATGGTCCTCCAGCACTACTGAATTCCCAAGAGTTTTTGTAGATGTGGACTGAGAAATAAGGATGAAAACAGGGAAATTAATTTGGAGCCTGTCGCTGGAGCAGGCAAGTTCTCAGGAATTTCACTTGCCTTTCTTTGGAAGCTATGTTGCAAAACAAGGTAGCAAACCGAGACATAGAATGTCATGAGACCCATACAACAGAATATGTAACCCGAGAAAAGTCATGCGACAATAGCCCTCTAAATAGGGAAATGATGCCTGGATGACGAGTTGACTTAGGAGGGAGGTGTTTTCTTTTTTCTTTTTTCCCTATGATCCCTAATAACCTTACATTCATTAATTCTAAAGACATCATGAATTCAATAGAGAACTCTAACACCCACAAATTATGTCTGATAAGGACCATTTAGACAGTGTACTCAGAAGTCTTGTTTTCTTTTCTCCTCCTTCTGTTCATGTATTTCACAGGTTTAACCGTTGTCTAAGCCTCTGCATTACCCTTAGAAGCCCCCAATTTCCCCCAAGAAACTGTAAGTCATTTGAGGTCAGAAACTTTGTCTCTTGCATTGTCAAATCCCCAGAATAGAGCACATAGTGGAAGGCTGTTTTACACCTGCTTCCCCAGGGAACCGACCTGAGACCCAGAGAGCTGCAGGTAGGAGGTTTGCCAAGCACTGTTCTCTGAAATGATATCTGTAATAGAGGTGGTGATTAGGACTGAGCAGAAGGATGTGTTGAACTGTGATGCCTCAGCTGACCCTTCAGGGGTTGGGATCACTTCATAATTGTCCCAAATCTAGGCAAGGGGTTGGGTTCGTGTGCCCCACCCACATCTACCAGCCATTGAATACAAGCTACCTGTTACAGCAGAGGCTTAACCTTGGGCAAAACAACTCCCTTGTGCCAAGGGCAGTGCCCAAACAGGGACTCGGCTATGAGCGTTAGTAGCCAATATTCCAAGCACCTGGGAGAACAGGAATGCCTCAACCCTACAGTGGGGTCTGGGCAGAATGATACTCAGGCAGCGCTCATCTAACTGAGCTGCACAGCCAGAGCTCTTGCCTGTCGCTGTCCTCTAGGCACCCTGCACGTCAGCATGACATTCTCATCCTTTGGAACATGTGACTGATTCCTTTTAACTTTTTTAGGTGTTTACATATTTTATGCCACCTTTCCTTTCCAGGTCATGATTCCTGAATTCTCTGGCTAATTTATCATTATGACACTACATGTGCTCTTCTTCTGAAACACTTATATAAACTCTTGCAAATTCACTGGGTGTAGGCAAATAGTAGTGATAAAAGTCAAAGAAAGAAGCACTTGCTCACATTTTGGAGTCCTCGTCCAAAAGTCAGTCACCCTCTCTGTGAAATCTAACTGCACTCTCATGGGCATAGCTAATGTCTGTAAACGATGACATTTGCAGACTAGAGGCAATTATCTTGTAATGAGTCGTCTCTCTCAGTAGACTGCAAATTCCTCAAGTCCGAGCTTGTTTATTTGCATCCCCAGAGCCTAGCACAGTTCCTGGCACATAATAGATGTTCAATAACGGTTCTGTCAGATGAATGAATGAATAAATGAATCAGTCAATCAATCAATCAGTCAAAATTTGGGACGTTTCTTATGCCATGAATTCAGTTCTTTCTACTGTTTTCCTGACGTTTCATAATTGCTGCTAATGTGATTCACAAGCAGAACTGGGAAATAAACACCCGGATAATAAGCCTGCCTTGTGCCTTTCACTAAATCAGCACAATAAATTCATGGTTTAAACAAAAAATGGTGGTGGTGGTGGAGGGGGGTGCAATGGCTGCTAAAGCTCTAGTACAATTAATTTTAATTAGCATTGCTCATTGTAAGAAATGATAAGGTATCAGTCATTGTAATTGCCAGTGTTGACAATTAGTTAAACTCATTAACATCTCAAGACCTCCTCTAATACAGACTTACTGAATTTTAAGGATTGGGAGGAAAGGTAGGGAGGAGGTGTTTGTAAATTCCTTCAGTTTTTTTACTGGCTTTGCAAACATATCCTGTGAATGATCATTTCCCAGTGTTCTTAGGTTGCTGAAGAGGGATACCTAAGAACTCTAGCCTCTTCTCCCCGGGAGATTCTTCTAAAAATGCAAGTTGCAGTGTGTCACGCAAATACCTCCAGGATTCCCCCACTGACCACAGGAAAGATCTCAATCTTCTCAGTATTGGATTCAGAGCTCTTAGATTTCTAGCTCCATCTCTTAAATGCTCCTCCATTCTCCATGTGCTCCTCTCCCAATGAATTTACATACAGGCGATTCCTCTTAACCACTTGGCTCTCTGGTGCCTCTGTGACTGCATAGACAGGTCTCCTTGTCTTAAATACTTTACCCTTTTTTTTTTTTTTTTTTTGCCTGACAAACTTCTACTCTTTTTAAGACCCAACTCAAATGATTTATGTCTTCAGGAAAAACAAGTTACTCCTCTGTGCTCCCTATGGATTTTTTTTTTGCGGGGGAGGGGATCTCCATGTATCACGTACCACATATATTATATTCACTCAATTATCCCTCTGTGTTTCCAACAAGCCTATGTCTTCTGGGGGTTCTTAATGTATAGCACTGTGCCTGGTGAATGGTAGACCTGCAACAACTATCTGTTGAATGAGCAAATCAAAAGGTAGACAGAGGGATAAGTGACTGATAAATGAACAAGGTAATGAGTGAGTTACCAGAGGGTAAGCTGTGAAGGGGGTAGCAGATGAGGGTAAAGGGGATCAAATATATGGTGATGGAAGGAGAACAGACTCTGGGTGGTGAACACACAATGGGATTTATAGATGATGTAATACAGAATTGTACACCTGGAATTTATGTAACTTTACTATTGTCACCCCAATAAACTTTAATAAAAAAAAAACAAAAACTGAAGAGAAACATAATAATCTAACATTGGATATTTCCAAAGGGAGCCATGGGTAATTTGTTATTTTCATGTTATAAAATGTGCTTGATTTATGTTTGTGCTAGGGGAAAAAAGGTAAACTTTAAAACTATGAAAAAAGAAAAGGTAATGAGTGAATGAATGAATGAACACATTCATGAGCACATGGCTCCCTCAGCACAGATGTCCAGAGTCTGACCAGGAGCACTATTACTTTGGCACTTAAAGCTTCACTTCCTTCTTCCTAAATTCAGAAGGGAATGAAAAGAATATGGTAGCTTCAAAATTCTGAGTTAGTGTCTACATTAGTTTATGATCGAAATTAGATTCACGAACTATAACAACGTCAACAACAAAAATTGACATCCATCAGGTACTTTCGATGTTCTTGGCACTAAGTTCTTTAGTTGTAATAACTCGTTATGATTTCACAACATATTTTTGAAACAAGAGCTATTATTATTAGTATCCCTACTTCACAGTTAAGCAACTGAGACAAAAAGAAGTTTACAAACTTGCCCTGCATCACCTAACTAGAAGGTGGCTCTTTCTCAAGGTTTACATCACACTGAGCTGGTGAAAACCCATTTTGCGACTAACCTTGATGTCCCCAAATTACTCAGGCTCAATCAAGAAGCCTTAGGGTGGGGTGTTGAGACGAGGAGGAGGCAAAACAAAACGGAGAGATGATGTTTCATAGACGTGATCCTAACTCTAACATAGCAAAGTGGAGGACCATGAGTACAAGGTATAAGGAAACAGTCTAGTATAAAATGCAAAGATGATACTTTAATAGTATCACTGCCCCCTCTCTACCGTTTGTCTGCTCTCCCACCCTCCGGAACTTCTCCTTCCTTTCCTAATTTTGTTGGCGGGATAACCAGTCACTCAGTTTTCCACTTAATTTGACTTCTCGTGCTCCCTGTCTCTTAGGTACAATTGGTGACTTGGACCTTCACTCTGTCCCGCAGTCATTACCTGAGCTCAGATCTTCCTTATCTCTCAACTGGTTTCCTGACTCCAGTGTAATATCCTTAATTAGTATTCCTAGCTACCATCATGGCATTTTCTTAAATAAAATGCTACTACCATTACTACTACTACTAATAATAATTCTAATACGAAAAATAATAACCGTGGCACAATCATAGTATGTGTCTCATTCTCTCAGATCAGAGAACAAACTCCTTCCCTTGAAATATAGATCTGTCCCCAACCCAGCCACTGCCTATTGCACTTTCCTGATCTCCAACTACTTCATCCGTCTCATCTTCTGCTGCACATGCCATGATATTTATAACTCTATCCTGTTGCTCACACAAAGGTAAATATGTATGTATGTATGTATGTATGGATGGATGGATGGATGGATGGATGGATGGATGGATGGATGGATTTTGGCATAATTCAAAAGATATAGCTCCTCCAGGAAGCTATTTCCTGGAGGAAATCCTAGCCCTCAACTTGGAAAAAATCATTCAAATTCTCACGTTTTCTTCTAATATTTCTATCTACTTCTATGTTAGCACTTATAAAATGACTTTACTTTCTTTATTATATATTTTATTTTACATTGGTCTGAGCTTCTTGAGGATGTGGACCATGCTTTAGTCACCTCTATCACCAAAATTAAGATCCTGCTTGGCTTATGGAAGACTTTTAATAAAAACATTTTAATGAATAATCATTTTAAAAAGTCAGACAATTCCTTATAAAATCCAGATTTCTGGCTTCTTCTGAAAAATTGGAAGCCACCTCAAGACTGGCCCTAACCTCCTACGCTACAGAAAATATTGCTTCAGGGCTAAGCACTCTTCAGTTCGCTGCAGGCCTCACCAAGCCCTCCTGTTTCACTCCCTGCTGACTTCACTCACGTAATTTACCGGCCTGGCCCTGCTAGCCTTTTGTTTTGTGGTACAAATTGCAGCACCAATTGGAAACGGGAGTTGAACTCCATTTTAGTTATGGTTTATTCCAACCTTAAGGTGCTATGATTCTGAACACCATTCTCACACAAAAAGCAACACCAATCAGCAAAGAAACCTGGAGAACTCCAGTTTTGAGTTTCTTTCTAACGCAGTATAATTCAAGATGTCATCATTACCTACTTGGTCTTTTGAAAAAGCCAGTTAAAACACAAGTTTATAAGAACGCAGTGTAGTGAAAGAGCCAATTCAAGAAAGTAATGTAGACCCTAATCCTGTGTTGATCAACATGTAATTTTGTATGTATTTGACAAAAGAATTTGAAAAGTAGGAGAATTCTAATAGTCTCTAATTGCAGTATGCAAATATTCCAATAGACCTATTAAGTTTATTAAACTTATTATTTTGCAAGGCGACGTGACTCTAAAATGCCACAATTCCTTAGAAAAGTCCTTTTCCTTTCTTTTTATTTTTAAAAATGTAGTCATTGACTAGAATTTCTAGAGTCCAGTTAAGGGCCTGGGAACTAGCCCTGATTTGTTCAAAGCCCTGACTTGACGAGGGCTGGACTTGGTGATTTGGCTCTAACAGGCAATCTTGCTATAACGTTTCTTTTCCCACTGAGTTTCAGAGCAGAATTGACTGATCTGATCAGTTGAACCACCTTCTTCCTCCAACACAACTCCATGTATACACCTTCTGAAGAGGTATGTGTGCTCAGTACAAAAGGGTGACTTTTTCCTCTATAGTCAAAGATGTGGGTGATTTGGGAAAGGAAAATCTGAGCTCTTCACTATGGTGTTTTTTGAAGTAGTACCAAGTTATAAGAGGAGAGTGGTCACAAGACGTGGCCTATCATCTTTATCTTACCCATAGTACTTTGCATAGTGTTTCGCTCATAGTAGTATTCAATGAATCCAATGAATAAATGACTGCTCTAAGACCCAGGTAAACTAGTCTTCCATTCCAAGCAGGTAAGTGGCTTGCCTTCTCGTCACATCTCAGAATAGTTGATGGTAAAAATGTAAGAGTAACTATCTGTACACTTCAAAAGCAAATTAAATAATACTAGGGAAACATGTGTGATCTACAATCCATAGAAAAGATGAGGTTTCATACTTGCCTTCCAACATCCACACACAACTGGAGTCTCCTTTTTCCTACGCTCTTGTAAGATGTGATTTTAACTCTTTATAGAATATTTCACTCTTTCCCCAGCATTGGAACTATCTGTAAACATATTTGTCTGCCCAAATATGTTACGAACTCCTGAAGAACAAAGAATATGTTTGATTCAATCTCTTGGCTCCATGTCTAACTTAGTGTTTTGCATGTAGTGGGGGCTCATTGGGTATTTGATAAAATTATTTGAATCTATACTCTAGAGAAATGAACTACAATCATGCAAAGAGAATATCTTTCATTCATTTCAAAACCAGACAGCCTAATATATGTAATATATATATAATACCGTGTTTCACTGAAAATAAGACCTAGAGGGACCATCAGCTCTAATGCGCCTTTTGGAGCAAAAATTAATATAAGACCCAGTCTTATTTTACTATGAGAACAGATCTTATATAATATAAGACCCAGTCTTATGTTAATTTTTGCTCCAAAAGACAGATTAGAGCTGACTGTCCAGCTAGGTAGGTCTTATTTTTGGGGAAACACGGTGTGTGTGTGTATATATATCTGTATATATATATATATATATATATATATATATATATATATATATATCTGTATATGTATATATATATGATAGCCTAATATATATATATGTTATATATTAAACATGTATTATACATTATATATTAAAAATTATATATTATATATTACACACACACACACACACACACACACACAAATACGAGGTCTGACAATTATGTTCGTGAACTTGTTGCCATAATGTTGCTAACCTTTTTTTGATATTAGAGGAATTATCCATTATGAATTTGTACCAACTGGACAAACAGTTAACCAAATTTACTATTTGGAAGTGCTGAAAAGTCTGTGTGAAAAAATTAGACAACCTGAACTTTTCGCCAACAATTCATGGCTCTTGCATCACGACAATGCACCAGCTCACAGGGCACTATCTGTGAGGGAATTTTTAGCCAGTAAACAAATAACTGTATTGGAACACCCTCCCTACTCACCTGATCTGAACCCCAATGACTTATTTCTTTAACCGAAGAGAAAGGAAATATTGAAAGGAAGACATTTTGATGACATTCAGGACATCAAGAGTAATACGACGACAACTCTGATGGCCAGTCCAGAAAAAGAGTTCCAAAATTGCTTTGAAGGATGAACTAGCCACTGGCATCAGTGCATAGCTTCCCAAGGGGAGTACTTCAAAGGTGACTGTAGTAATATTAATCAATGAGGTATATAGCACTTTTTCTAGGATGAGTTCACGAACTTAATTGTCACACCCTTGTATATTTTCAAATCTTAAAAAAGATACCATCTTGTTTTCAAGAGATGATATTATTACCTCATTTTATAAAAATAACTCTGCTTAACATACGAATCAGGAAGTTACTATTGCTACTAGCATTTCTCCAAGAGAAAATGAGAATACCCACCAAAGTGAGGACTACCTACAAAAATAAATACCTTGTTATTTTATTCCAAATAGCTAAAGACTTGAGGCCTTGGACTTGTCTCTACTGATGCCTTGAGTAACTCATGGAGATATAGAATGGTGCTATTGCAAGGGACTGTTAAAATCAAGTTTGTAACACACATCTTTTGGGAATTATGTAGCAAATCACTTTTTAAAAAAATTAATAATGATGTACCCAAGTTTCCAAATTATTTGATTTTTAATTTTTTTAAATAAATTAGACAGGACAAGATTCAAGGTTATCTTAAAATGTCAATCTCACTCATGTGCTCTGTGATATGCTTACTTGAGCAGGAGGAATGGCGCTGGGCTATAACTAGTACATGGGTAATTGTGCACAACCCTGGGGCTGCCCATGGGAGTGTGTGAATATCATTTGTCATTTGTTTTATGAAGGAAAAACATTTTGAAAACCATTTTCCTAGCCCAGCACATTCATTTTACCGATGCAGACACTAAGACTGTGAGATTTCACAGCATAATTGAGTGGCTGACATAAGATTTGAATTCAGGTCCTCTAAGTTATAGCGCAGTACACTTTCTACTCTACCACAATGAAAAGTGGATATTTTTATAGCATCTAAATGGAACAGACTCTGCCTCTTGTTATTTTAGGAGTTCACATTTTTTTCATTGCACTGAAGCATGCTCTCTTTCGATCAGATTAAAGCTGACAGAGATGAAACAGTTTTGGGCAGACATCCTTGGGTTGGCTCCAGGGCCTCTAATCTGCATTTCATCATGATACAAGCACATGTTTCCATCATTGGTACACTCGCCTGCATCAGCCGGGATGTTAATCACATGCTAACCCAATTTTCTCTGTGAATTTATTACTTACTCTTCATTTAAGTTCATGAAACCTAACACAGCCCCAAATAAGCATAATGACCTTAACAAGAAGCTCTTGGCTCAAGAACCATGCCTACTAGGCAACAGAGCCCAAAGATGAAGCTTTAGGAGCAGTGCGTGTGTGTGTGTGTGTGTGTGTGTGTGTGTGTGTGTGTGTCTGTGTGTGTGAGGGGGGGAGGGGGCGGGAGTATCAGTCTTACAATAATACCTTGGGGACTTTCTACAAAAGATGATTATAACAAAAATTTTCGTTAGATTATATGGTAGTGGTTGAAATATATGAGCAAGTCATGATTTAGTAATAAAATACAATTCTTGTTTTAACTTGATACAGCTCAATTGTACCACATTGATCTATGATTTCCAAAATTAGAGGTGTGGCCACACGTCTAGGTTAGGACAGAGCGGAAGACGTTAGAGTGCACGGAGGGTGAATGGAAGCTATAATGGGAAGGCATTTTGGAAGCAGAGTCCAAATGCAAATTGGTTGTTAGAGAAACTATTCAGATCCATCTGGTGGCTGCATGTGATGAATACTAGAACTCTCATCAATGGATATTCACTTTGGCAAAGGCAAAGGAAAATAAAATAGAACCAGGCAGGACACCAGAGTGTGGATGTTGGATTCAAACCCTCTTGCAAATGTGCAACAAACACTCACCCCATGTTTTAGCTAGTAGTCATGGAAGAAGAGGACTTTTTTTTTTAATTAAAAAATTAGTAAGAAGGTGTATCAGAGACATGATAACTACATTATATCACTGAGGGGGGAAATGTCTCTTTGCTTGCTGAATTTCCAGATTGTCTGTCTACATTGATTTATTCATTCATTCCACCTACATCTGTTCCTGAGCACCTGTTATATGCAAAGCACATTACCAGGCACCCAACATACAAGGATGGGAGAACTGCATTCCAGCTCTCAAGGAACGCTCAGTCTAGTGGGGGAAGTAGACCCTAAACAAATACAGAAAATTATACAGATAAGGACCAAGCTATACTTATCAGAAGTCATGCATTTACTACCTGCCAGCTACTGTTTTAAGTACTGTACATGGATTGCCTTATTTAATTCTCACAAGTACCCTATTAAGTCAGTACAATTATTTCTCCCATTTTCCAATGGGCAAGTCAAGCACAGCACAGATAGGTTAAATAACTTACCTAGCGTTACATAGCTAGTAAATGGCAGAGCCGAGACACAAACCCAGAATTTCTGTCTCTAGAACCTAAGCTCTTAACGGCTATGATATACTCCCTTTTGAACTACACAGACAGTGTGAAACAGAGGGGAAAGCCACTCCAGGACAGTGTGGGTGGAAGGGTATCAGGTGATAATAGTGCTGGTGATAGAAGGGGGAAGGCTTTGCTAGGGAAAAAGCCTGTGATCTGGGTCTTGAAGAAGACAGTCTGAGCAAGCACAGCACGGGACAACCAGGAAGGGGAGGTGGCTTAAGCAAATCACTGGAGCTTGAAATGGCATCATATATATTTGTTCCTGGAACTCCAGGAAGCTCCTCATGGCTCAAGCATAGATTTCAAGATGTTAGTAACTGAGGCTGAGTTAGGGGCAAAGGGGATCAGATCATGCATGAAGGGTTTTGTGTGTACATCCCAAGAATTCCAAGTGTATCGTCAGGACAAGGGAAAGCCACTATATAGCGTACTAAGCAGGACAGTCCACATTACATGTGCCTTTACACAGAAATACTCAACCATAGAAGTAGACTTGTGATTTAGAAGGTGGGGGGAGTAAAAAAGGAGAACAGTTAAAAGACTTTAAAAATAGTCTACGATTGTGTGTGTGTGTGTGTGTGTGTGTGTGTGTGTGTTGTTGGGGGGTGGGGGTTAGAGATAAAATGGACGACGTAACGCTAGCTGGGAAGGAATGCACAAAGAAGAGGATTAAGTTTTAGGATACCTATCAAACTTCCATTCCACTTCGCTTTGAATTCTTAAGCTCTGATGGAGTCCAGGATAATTTTTTTGTAGACTGGAAAAAAAGCAATTTTGAAGAAACTGACAAGGCTTCATGGGACGCTTCCTTTCCCTACAGGCCGTCTTGAATGGAATGCAGTGATCAGTTGTGTTTGCCTTGATTACCTTGTACCTAGAATATACTTTGTGATCAATAGTTAAAATAAATAGTATCCAGCCTTAAAATGCAATTGGGTCATTATAGTCATGGCTATTTCTTAGGGGGAAAAAAAGAAAAAATCCCTGCAAATTGTTATCTACACACCCAACCATAGTTCTATACAGTTGAGTTAGGAATGACTCAAGTCTCCCATTTTTTTGTGATTGAAGTATTCAATCAGATAACACCAGGATGAAAATAATGAAGCCTAGAGAGGATGTATTTCATCAAGTAGGAAATAATTTTAAAGGTATTCATAGAGATGTGAAAATGACTGTGAAAAAATACTGACTTCCTGTCAAAGAAAGGATTATTTCAGCTCACAAGGAAGAGAGAAAGAAAGAGAGAAAGAAGAAAGAAAGAAAGAAATCCGACACCTGTTAGCACTTTAATGGTAATATGAATTCTGTTTTTAGCCTGGAAATTATGCATAAACAAAAATATAAATATAATGTTTTTCACAGCTGTGTAAGTAAAAAAAACATATGTTGAGAAATTGGAGATGACTATTATCCGTTATTCAAAATTTCCACAGCCACTGAGTGAATTCAGTGTCAGAATTAGAAATGTACAATGCTTTTTAATTAATTTAATTTACACTGTTGGCTGATGAAATGCCACAAATAACCACAACATTGAAAATTCTCCCCCTTTCCCATTAAAACCTTTCCGCTGTTCACAGGGGCCACATGTCTGCTCATTTCCTGTCTTCCCCTGAAGAAAACTAAAGCAGGGTTTGTGGGGTTGAAAGAAAAGCCATGAGCCAGAGTCAGGTGTGCCAAGACCACCACAAGTATTTCCCCCAGATTCAGATGTGGCCTCCTAGCAAGACCTACAACCAGCTCATGAATCAGAAATACCATCTGGGCTCCTGTGAGGTTAAAGCATATGTACTAAGAAATCAGAATCAGTTGAATGAGTATTTCTTAAAGGCTTTTCTATATGCCTAGAAGATGTGATAGGTGTGATGATATCAGAGGTGTGACTTATTATCCTACATGACCTAAGATACATTACTTCCCTTTTTTGATATTATTAGTTTTTCCCATCTGTAGAATGCAGGGTGGGAATGGAATGGCTGTTCTGAGATTCTCTCTGGCTCTAAGATCTTGATGATTCTTTAATTTTGGCTCACAGCCCTCAAGCACACCTAAGCTGATTAACTAAATTAATAACAGAAGTGATAAAAATAGAAATACCAAGAGGAGAATATTCTGTGTACTGAGCACTTATGATCACTGCACACTGTACTCTGTCCCTGTATTAACTATCACACTCTCTATCCATCATTCCATTCGATCTTCAAAGCAATCCCGTGGTCCAGATTCCATCCCACAGAAGAAATCAGTGTTCAGAGAACTTGCAACAGTTAAGAGGTGGTCGACAGTCAAGATGAAACTGAATCCAGGTCTTGCTGTCTTTGGTACCTCAGCTATTAACCATGGCCCCATCCTGCCAATAACAACAGGGAAATATCCCTGGGTGCGTGCGTGTGTGAGTGTGTGTGTGTGCGTGTGCGTGTGTGTGTGTGTGTGTGTGTGTGTGTGTTTAAATCACTTTATGTTTTGAATGCTGTGAAGGCAGAGCCGTATAAGAAAAAGATCACCAGGCTCGGGATCAGAGAGACCTGACCATTTATCTGAACATCACCGCATGGTCCTTGTGTGGTGTGGGGACCTCCGGGCCTGTGTGCTCCTCTGTAAGAGGGGGTATCGATATTTACCTAATTGGGTTGAATTTCGGCAGAGATGAGCTAATAGTAAATGCTTGGCAACATGCCTGCCCCGTAGTACATAAATATGAACTGTTTTCCTTCCTCTCACCCTCCTCCTTTCCTGTGTTCTCACGTTTCTCAGGCTCTTTCCAGTCTTCTGTTTGTTCTCTTAATGAGTATGGTTTGCCTACAGAGATTTCAGACACTTAAAGGTCATCGTTTGTACACAGTGGGGAGGTCCCCCTCCCGTACTGGAGGCACTCTCTTGCACCCAGCGCTTGCACTGATCCCGGGCCAGGCATACAGGCGTCTGATTAGCACATGCCATCTCCCTCGAACTGAGAATAAGTGTGAGATAGGCATCTACAGATTGCAGTCCTTCATTAGCCTGTCTGCTCACACTGACATTACAATTTTCTAGTCAACTTTCACCCACCCAGCCTTCCCTCCACGCTTCAGTC
Source organism: Rhinolophus sinicus (assembly GCF_057876585.1). Classification (NCBI taxonomy): domain Eukaryota; kingdom Metazoa; phylum Chordata; class Mammalia; order Chiroptera; family Rhinolophidae; genus Rhinolophus; species Rhinolophus sinicus. Next base: position 41,441,193 of record NC_142514.1, read on the forward strand.
CTGACCTGCAGCCACGCTCTCTTCCCATTCAGCTTCCGTGAGGAACTCCATCTGGTCAAATATGGCCGATGGCGTCCTGTCACGCCATATACAAAGGATGAGTTCACTGAAGGCAAGGAAATGGTTGAGCGATTCACCCGAATCCTGCCAGTTGGAGACCACAGCCTATAATCAGTGCAGTTTCCTGGAGCTGAAAAATCCATCATCTTTGGACATATACTTTTCTTCAGAACAGAGAAGCAAATTATAAAAAAAACAAAAAACAAAACAAAACAAAAAACAACAACAACAAAACTGAACTTGGATTCAGAAGGAAAGGTGGATCAAGTGGGTAAGAATCCACTATGTGCCAGACTTCTAACTGTCATAAAGAAACTCAGTAGTTAACACTTAGTATGCACCAAGGACTTACTATTCTAGTGTTTTAAAAATATTGACTCATTTAACCCTCATCACAACCCTATGAGATAGCTATGATTAACTTCTAAGGAAGTTAATCATACAACTGAAGAAACTGAGCACAGAGAGGTTAAGTAATCTGCTCAAGGCCACACAGCTGCTAAGTGACAGAAGCAGGATTTGAGCCCAAGAAATCTGGGTTCTGTGTCCAGGCTCTTAGCCATTACACTGTGTTCCCTCTTATATAGGGAGAGCAGGGATATTTCTTAGGAAATGTGATTAGGAACCATAGCAGGTCACTTCAGCAGAAGTGAGTGGGTATCCTAGAGAGTAGCCCCAAGCCATGAGCATTCAGCATGCTGGGGACAACTACCAGTGTGACGTATAGAAGGAAAAAGAGAATGTTGATTCATCTGGCCAGTTGGTGAAGGAAGTAGACTGTTAAGATATGTTCTTCTGCATTATCATAGTATCATCATTATTCCTATTACACAGAAGAATAAACCAAACGCAGAGTAGATCAATAACTTGTCAACGGCACTACTTTAAGCCAGGGCTATATGATCCCTTAACCCACCCTCCTCTGAAGGTTCCCAACAGCATGAACTCTCCCCAAACCAGATAATTCTTTAGAACTAACGTTGCCTTCCTAAGACACACGCACTGTCATCATTTCTCCTCAGCATTGTCTCAAAAGAACAGGCATAACATCCAGAAGCTGGGAGCAATTCACACTCTGTGCAGAGCCCAGAGCAGTGAGTACGCGAGACACGGAACACGTGATGAGTTCTGGTGAATCGAGCGGGGTGTGCGCTCAGCTCCATGACAGAGCCTGAAAAGCTGCAGCCTCAAGAATGGAGAGGAACTCCAAAGAGGTGGGGGGCATACTTGGCTGCTTCTAGTAGCCCAAGAATGGCAAACCCTTGGCACATGTGTTTCCCCTTCCCTCCCCTGTACCCGTAAAAGGCTTCCCAAACAACGGTGATGCCTGCATGACTTGAGCAGAGCGCCCTTCGGAACTTCTGAACATAGTATGCCCGGCAGCAACTACCCACTGATTGGACTAGTCTCATGCATAGCGTGTGACGGCGAAACCTATTTTCCATCGCTGAATAACCTGAGAAGGGGTCCCAGTAAGTTCACACCTTCCCATGACCAATGAGATGTAATCAGTAACATCTTTGCAACCTTCTTCATTGTCGCTTCATATATGTCTTTCCCACTGAGGAAACTCGAGAGCTCACGTGTGACTCCTGGGCAAGAAAGAGTCCTCTAGCAGGTGAAAGGGCAGAGCAACAGGCCTGAAAGCCGGTCCATTACTGATAGATGGAAGCATAATGATGGGTTTGAGGCTACTCTGAGTAGGAATGGCCTTAGGCCTGTGGGACTCAGCCCACCTGAGTTGTACTTCCCAGCCCGGGAATCTCTCCCACTGAGAGCAACGGTAATCCCTCTCACTCGAAGGCAGACTGTCAGAGGCATCGTCTTAATGCACTCGTGTGAGTATGTCACTCTATCCTCGAAAGCCTCCAATGGCTCCCCAGGCCTGTGGAACGAAAGCTCCTCCATCTGCCGCGCATATTACAACCTCAGTGGTCCTAGTCTCAGCACAGGCTTGCCAGAAAATCCAACACATTCGAATTCCAGTCAGCTAGACTCCTTGCAGCTCCCCCAGTGCGCTGTTTGACCATGAGCAAGTTCCCTCAATTCTCTGTGCTTCGCTCACTTCATTCCCACCAGCAGCCGGCACTCATACATGTCAGCAAGTACGTGTTTTTTTGGTTGTGTGTTTTATTATTATTTTTGACATGTCTGTTGTATGTCTCTGACTGCATGTCTGTTTCACAGCGTTGTGCTCTTTATCTGTGCTGGTCTGCTTCCGTCTCTGGGTGTCTGTCTTAAATTCTCAGACCCCATAACCCAAGTCCAGAAAGAGTATGTTTCCCTTCCCGAAGAAGACTCCACATGTGTAGGGCAGAGCCCTCTCCCAGGCTGGCTCGGTTCATAAAAAGCTTTTCTCACACACACAGGAATTTTCTGCATCCAGAGAACAGTGACGGGACTGGAAAGCACGTGTTTGAAAGAGCTGGGTCGCCCCAACCCCCACCCCACCCCAAGCCTTTGTCCCTGGCTTCTCTTATCTTAACCTGTGTTCCTACATGCAGGTATGTGGTGCCCCCAATTAGCTGATTGTGGCTACACTTTTGGGGGACAGGGGGGAGCAAAGCCACTCGGCCTTTCTCTTCCTACTTCTCTTATGGTTCAGTGAGGAAGTTGCTGATTGGCCTTTTCTGATTTCCAGCCTGTGAGAGTTTGTTAAACTGACAGAGGATTGAAGCAAACACCACTGTGGGCTGCATCCTCTTTCAGCCAGTAGCATTTCATAGTCAAGAAAACAAAACAGAAAAACCGAAATGATTTTCAGTTCCAATTTTGCTTTAGTCCTGCTCTCTGCCTGTTTCTGTGGTTGTATTTTCCTCTAACACTGTCAAAACGAAAGCAGACGATGAGCTGGGACAGGAAATCCAGGAGAATATTTGTAGTTATCTGTCAGAGACAAGGGCATCTGAGATACATGGGCAAGCAGTGTGCCTGTGCTGCCATCTTATTCTTAGTTTAAAATGGAGGATCATCCCAGTAACCTACCCCCCTTGTCACCGCAATGTCCATATTCTCTGAAGAAGAGCTGCTGCAGCTCAGGTGCCGGAAACAGAAAGAAAAGGATGGAGAAAGGCAGGGAAAGGAGAGCGGGATGGAGGCACAGAGGAAGTCAGTCCTGGAAGCTCACGCCCTTGGTTACTAGGATAGCTGTGCCCGGAGCAGAAAGCTGCTCTTACTGCCTCTCTTGTCGTCTCCTTCCTGGAGAACACCTCCCAACGTTGGCATGCTCCCTGCCTCAAACCGAGAGTGAAGCTCTAAAATGAGAGTTTGGTCATTTTATTAAAGATCAGGGGCTTCAGGGGAAAGAGTCATGTTCCAAACTACAGTCTTCTGTCGTCTGCCTGAGAGCCTATTCTCTCTCTTTCTCTGCCCTCCTATCACAGATCTTTCTGCCATGCAGCCCCCTGGAGCGTGTGTTCCAGCCTCTCACCAGTCAAGGAAGGGGAGAGCAGCTGAGCCAGGCTGCCCTGCTCTCCCCAATCCTCTCATAGCCCCTCTCCCTAGAATTCTGAAGGGTAAGCATTCCTCCGTCCCCAGGGCCTGGCACAGTGTGAACCACATAGGGGGAACTCCTTAAGTGTGGGACGAACCCACCCAATGGCGATGGATGGCAGCAGACTTCCCAGGCACACAGCACAATGCAGTCACCCAAGTAACTGATACAGAGTAGAAAGTGCTGGGTGCTGTCGAAGAGATAGACAGAAGCTCAGTGCCAGGAGACATGTCACAGTACTGTCATCTCGTGCAAGGGCCGTGGCCTTAGGAAAACCAGAGTAGTACACTTCTTGTCCCCATCCGTTTCCAGCCATGAACTCGCTTTGATTGCCTCGGTTTGAGAAAGGAGCTAATGCTCTAATATTACTTACTGAGAACTATTACTCCCTATTTTCTTGTCCCTCTGTTAAACAATACTAAGTACCAGCAACAGGATTCCTTGCTCCAGGAATACCTGCCCCTGGAAGAAAAGAATGAGAAGTAAAGTAGCTTCTCAAGGCGAACAGTGTGCTCGTCAAGACTCACTCTAAGATCCTCACTTGCTGAGCCCAACACGCCAAAGCTATTATGTCATAAACTCTACTCAGGCCCGACCTGTTCCCCGTTTCACAAGACCTGCGTTACAATCACCCATGCAGGCCCGAAAAGTCTATCAATACCCACCCCACTCTGCCCCTTCCGAGGTACTAACACCACTGTCACAGTGATCCGCTCCCTAACACAGCAGATAACTTAGCTTGGCTTACTCCACAGGTGTTTCTGGTCTTTCAGGGATCTGATAGCTGATCCTACTTCAGAGACGGTTTGCAAAGACTGTATTAGATAAGGGAAGAGTTTAGTTCCGTGTCTGCCACTTGGTAAACATACTTTAAATAATGTGAATTATTATTATCATGATGATCCGAGAACGGACACATTAAATGTAGCTGAGGAAATTCGTGTATCCATTCTTTCACCAGTCCGCCATGGAAGCTGTGTGCCAGGCCGTGTCCTAGCCCTCGGAGATGCAGAGATTAGCAGTAACGGACTTTGAGGTGCTTGTGAGTTAGAGGGGAAAAGAGTTGGGTGACGTCAAAGTTGTAACAGAGTGTGTCCAGCCGAAGGTGACGAGATGCACAAAGCAAAACTGCAGCACATGGAAAGGGGTCATCACGTCACCTTGGAGGTGATGACAGGAGGTTCTAGGACTGGAGGAGACAGTGCTCAGTGGCCTGAATGCTGGAGGTGGGACAGTCAGGAGTAGGGCATAGGGAAAGCCTGTAAGTGAGAGAGAACAGGGTGGGCAGTGCCAAAGGGCACAGGGGGTCATACCTGGGATGCACTGGGAACGTAACCTAGTCCACATGATGGGAATTGGGGGTGAGGCTGAAGACATGGACATTTGCATATCAAGCAGGACTTTGTATGAAAATGGAGGCTCTTGAGCCTTACTGTGAGGAAAGAGAACCATTATCACGGCAGCTAAACAGTATTGACTATTTTCTGTAAGTCAGGCACCGTTCTAAACACTTTCTATATTTAACTTGTTATACACATTGGCCTCATTTAATTCTCCTGACAACCTTAGCTTCTATTTTTGCCATCCTCATTTTACCAATGAGGAAAACTGAGTCACAGAAAAGTTAAGTAGCTTTCTCAAGATTACACAGTTCCAAAGTGACAGAGGCAGGATTTGAACCGAGGCAACCTGGCTGCCATGTTCATGCTCTTAGTCACTACCCTCAACTACCTCTGATGGGATCAGGTTTCTGCTTGAGAACGATCAGTCTGGCAGCAAAGGACTAAGCAATACCAAGGGCTAAAACTGGCTGCACAGGAAGACATGGAGTAGGGATCGTATCCAAAGGAGTTCTCCAAAGGTTTTAAAGAGTGACATGACAAGTTGAGTGCGAATTTATGAAAATCCCTCTAAGGCAGCCACAGGCATGAATGATGGAGAGAAAAAATATGGAGCCAGAGACACCAGCAAGTTAAAGGCCACTGCAATGGCCCCAGCCCCAGCCATCAAAAATTCAACCTCAGAATCCAGAAGAGGAAGCGTACAGATTCTCACCATTCCCAAATATTTACTACTCACATCTCAGCCTCAGGTGAACCTGAGGGATGGGAAGTTCAGGCCAGCACATCGGCACTGTTATTTTCAAGACACGTCAGGCAGGCCTAACTGTTCCATCGAGAAGTTTCCTACCCATAATTGATGTGTTGAGCCTCAGCAGCTGTTTACACAACTTTGCAGACACCCCCAGGAATAGCAGCCAGGGAGTGCTGCTAAGTGATGGCGTGCATTCGACTAAGGCAGCCTGTGTGTCACCTGTTCTTTCACATCTTATTACCTGGCTATTAGACAGCACATCTGTAATCCGCTGCAATCACAGGTAGTCCAGGCGGGGATGGTGCCATGACTGTGATGAATGGGATTCTGTCTGCATCACCAGGGTCCCTGGAATATTCCACAAATGGCTGCTGGTTCCCGGGGCCACTTTCATGATGTATATCTAGAGAAATCTGTCTGTGCTTTTCCAGAGACAGTCAAAATCTCTCTCCCTCTCTCTATCTCTATCTCCCCCCACTCCATCTCTCCCTCCCTCCCTCCCTCCCACCCTCCCTCCCACCCTCCCTCCCTCCCACCCTCCCTCCCTCCCTCCCTTCCTCTTATGGAGGATGGAAAAAATTCTGCTGAATTACTACATTTCGCTCTTGCGTATCACCTTTCAATAACATCTAAGTTTACCATAGCCCTGAAAGTAAGTAAATAAGGATCAGCCAACTTTCATTTTCAAGGCTGGGTGTGGGAGACAGATAGAGGGTGGGCTTCATGTGCTATGTACTAGAAGTCACCTCTCCCGTCCTTAGCAGAGGCACTTGTCAAATCTTTTTGATCAGGGGTTTTCTTTCTTGTGACCTATTGAGGACACTTTGGAAAATCCTAACCTACAAGTGGTGGTCTGAACTCTCAACTGACATTTGTATGCTATAAACAGATTGTTTTAGAACAGATATGGGCGTGCCTTCTCATCTGCATTAAAACAGAAGTCTGTTTAGCTTAATTTGATTTGCTCCCCAACTTCGGTAGCTTATAAAATACAATATTGAACAAAGCGTCTTTTAAAAGGGACACCCCCTGAGATGTCATGATCGGTCGTTGGGGTATAAGGAGACAGTAGGAATTTCAATGGCACCATATTAAAAAAGTGCTCTGAGACTTGTTTCTCTTCCTGATGGGCAAAATCAATTTTCAAGATGAACCAAAATCAAGTAGTTGCACGTCCTAGCTGAAGGAGAAAACCCTTCCCACCAGAGCAAAAGGCAGGATCCGGATGAGGACATGGGACATTAGACCTAAAACAGAGAACCCCAGTCATTTTCTAGGGCAAGAAACAAAGTAGATTATTGGTACTTTGCAGAACTTCTGAGCGTGGGGCACTGTCACCTCAGAAATATGATTGTTAGAGACTTGTATTTAGTATCAGGACTGCATGCCATCAGCATTGGCTTGCAGAGAAATAACTCCACAAAGAGGAATGAAGGCCCAGATGTATGAAAGGTACATCCCAGCCAGCTCAGCAGTGGGACGAGAGCACATGAGAAGGTCCGCAGACACCAGACTTCACATGTCAGGAATGCAGCCTGGACCACATGGTCTTGGCCACGCCTGGCTGGGGGCCCATGGTTCCTTAGAAGAAAGGATTAGAGCTTTACATCATTGTTGGCCTGACCGGTCATCTGGCCCAGTTGTTGCACCGTCTTGGGAGTCTCCTTGCACACTTAAATCCTAGAATCACCAATCACCACTACTTGAATACTTACCGTCTTCCTGCCTCTACTTTCACCTCTGCAAAATCAGATCCATAATACTACTCCCTCCGTGGGGTATAAGAGCTAAATGAGATGGCACATTTAAAACAGCTAGCATCATGCCAGATAGAGTAAACTCTCCAGCAATGTTATTAGTCTGTCTTTCATTTTTTGTTGTAACCATTTATGCTTGTGTCAACATTCTTTGTGAGTCATACAGCATTTTCATTGCAGGGATCGGTTTTAATGAAATATCTAATGCATAACTTCTCCTTGTTTTGTTACAGATGTAGATCTGTTATGGGGAACTTCAGTTTTAGCACTGCCAATGGCCAAAACTAAGTATGCAGGCCCCCTTATAAATGTAGTCTTGATGAGGTTTGGTTCTGACCAGGTGTGTGGCAATGGGTCCTGTATTAAAGGCTATTTGGATACAGAATGGGCACAGACCAGATCTGGTACGAGAGGCAGATGGCTGTGCATGCTTCTCTGCCATACATCTGTAGCACCTGCTGCTCGGAGGCAGCCACTCCATGGATCTCCAAGCTCGCAGGGTGTCACCCATGGGCCATAGGTGATGGACCTCAAGTCGTCTGCCCCTGCTGCCCACCGTACTCTCTCTGCACTAAGATGGAGAAGCAATGGGCAGGACTTCGGCCATGGCTGTCCAGGCAGGGGTAGGGAGTTGAAGATATCGATAAGGGTGGGTAGACACTGGGAAGGGCAGAACCAGGAGGCCACATGAGTGACAGAGAAGAACAGATAAAAGCCTTGCCTGCACGCCTTCCGCACAAAAACTCCTAATGTCCAGGAGCCCATCTCTTAGTGGACCTCAGGGAGACAGAGAAAGGCATACTGGCAGGCTGGGGACAGGTATCTGATTCACTGGATGCTTGTATTCTTCCTGCCTCTGCAAACGTCACCAGGAGGTCAACATCAGGGAAAGCAACAACCTCCGTTATTTTCTAAATGTTTTACGTAAGGGCCTTATGAAAAAAGCACTGTTATTATTCCCACTTCTTAAAATAGAGGCATAGTAAGGTTAAATGACTTATACAAAATAACCCAGCTGGCAGCAGGGGAGCCAGATACGAGCCTGGGTCTGAATGGACATCACTGCCCCTGGTCTGATCCACTGCACTGTATTACTGGAGCATCTGGCAACCAGCCACCACATTCTGATTCCCTCTCAACCTGAGCATCTCCTAGGAGTGAGTCAGCATCCTGGGGTTCACAGAGATACTTGTCAGTGGGCTGAAGTGGTCAGGGCAGGGCAGGCGGTGGCTTCCCTTAACTCAGCCTTTCACACAACCCAGAAGGAAAGAAAGCAAGAGGCTCAGGGGCATTAAATGACTTGACCTGTCAGGTTACTGTCACATCTATGAGATAGCAAAAAGGAACCTGCCGCCAGAGAGCTGCCAGCTCCAAAGCCCTGGGCTCCCCAGCAGGGCCCTCAAATCTCCCACCAAGGGGGTAAGATGAAGAAAATCAGGGGATGTATCCAAACATACGTGCAGGCCTGAGTCGGGGCCAAGAGGCAGCTAAACTCTTCCATTCCCTCCACTTCAAACCCAAAGCACTGGACTGTAAACCAATGGAGACAGGAGGAGGAGTTTTGAAAGGAGATGTGAAGTCGTGTTAACCCAAGATCAATGAAAGGGCCTGCAGGTTTCAGGAAGGGGTGGAGAACTTTGAGTATTGATCTTGCTGCCTCTCTCATGAGGTGTCGAACGCCTTGAGAACAAGAACTAGGCTTTCTTCCTTCTGATTTTCAGGATCAAGGTAAGCTCCCAATACTGTTTGGTAGATGGATGAACAGATGGATGCATGGGTGGATGGACGGATAAATAAAAGAGGCAATAAACAATTATTTCACACCCATGAGGATGGCTATTAAAAAAGAGAAAGAAAAAGGAAACAACATGTGTTGGTGAGGATGTGGAGAAATGATAACTCTTGTGCATTGCTGGGGTAATGTAAACTGGTATAGCCTTTGTGGGAAATGGTATAGTGGTTCCTCAAAACACTACACGCAGAATTACTATGTGATCCAGCAACTCCAGTATATACCCCAAAGAACTGAAAACAGGGACTTGAGCACATATTTATATACCATGTCCACAGCAGCATTATTCACAATGGCTAAAAGGTGAAGCAACCCAAATGTCTGACAGATGAATGGATAAACCACATCTGGTATAAGTGGAGAATGGAATACAACTTGGTGTTAAAAAGTAAGAAAATGATCCAACATGGATGAACTTTGAAGACATTACGCTACATTAAATAACCAGTCACAAAAAGACAAATGCCGTGTAATCCCTCGTATACGTGGTACCTAGCACCAGTCAAATTCATAGAGACAGAAGGTGGAAGGCTGGTTTCCTGGGGCTGGAGCAAAGGGGTGGGGCGGGGGAGCTACTGTTTGACAGTAGTTTCAGTTGGGGAAGATGAAAAAGTGCTGCAGACAGACGATGTTGATGACACACAACAATGTAAATGTACTTAATAACACAGAACCATATACTTAAAAATGGTTAACATGATAAATTGTATGTCATATATAATCTACCATAACAGAAAAATGGAAAAAAAAAATCAATGACTAGATGGAGGAATATCATCAGTACACTTCTTCGAGATTTTCTTTTCTTTTTTTAAAAATTTCTATCCCTCTTGTTTACTTAGACGGGGATGTGTATATGTTTTAGAATTATCTTTGCTTATTTATAATAACATGGGCCTGGACAAGGAACTGACGGCATTCCAGCACCTCTAGCCTCTGCGACCTCACATTATTTTAGGATAAAAGCATTAGTGGGGAAGTGCGTTCTAGAGTCAGAATCCTACAGTCGAGTCCTTTCCAAGGAAACAGGCACAAATGCAGAATAAAATACACACATAATAAACCAATGTGGGGAAGAACAGCAGTATCACAGCTAGAATGTCTGGCTGAAAACCCCAATACAATGACTGTGGGGTACTGTATAAATCATGTCATCTCTCTTGAGCGTTGGTATTCTCACCTGTGAGATGTAGAGTGGGGACAAGTGTGGTGGAGGAAAAGGGTACACTGTAAAGCGCTGTGCTCCTACAAGGCAATTCCTTTAGTGCCATCAGCTCAGTCTAGTGCTGGGCTAGGCATGGTAGGAATAGATTGCTCAGTGTACCCTCAGCTGGTTGGAGGCTCATCAGCATTGAGACCTAATGCTATGATTTATGATGTGAATGGCACCCCTGGAGAGAGCCCTCTCGATTATCAGAAGAAAATAAATACTAAAGCCCTCTATCTACTTATGTTCCCTTGCCATTAAATCTTGAGAAAATAAACTCCCTATGCAGCAAGGTTTACTGATTCCTAAGGACAGTTGCCGGCTTTAAAAATCCATCACACAAGGTGCACAAGGGTTCCCGTGTCTCCACATCATCGCCAGCACTTGTTGTTTGTTGATTATTGGTGCAGCCACTATGGAAAACAGTATGGAGGTATCTCAAAAATCTGAAAATGGAACTACCTTATGACCCAGCAATTCCACTCCTAGGTATCTATCTGGAGAAATCCAAAACTCTAATTAGAAAAAAATGTATGCACCCCTATGTTTATTGCAGCGCTATACACAATAGCCAAGACATGGAAATAACCAAAATGCCAGGGATAAGGGGAAAGGTGAGGGGATTAGGAAGCATAATAGGTAACCACAAGATGGCCATGGGGATACGAAAGTCAACTTGGGGAATGTAATCAATAATGTTGTAAAGATTTTTGTAGGGTATCCGATGGACACGTGTCCCATTAGGGAGACCACCTCAGGGATGATATTGATGCCTGATCACTGCACTGTACACCTGAAGATGAAGCTGAACAATAATGAATGTCAACTATAATTGTATATATGTATATATATTTACAAGAAGCAGAGTACAGCATTAGGAATAGAGACAGTAGAAATGTAATGGCTGTGTGCGATGTCAGAGGGGTACTGGATGGAGGGGTATCACTCTGTGAGGGATATAAATGATAAATGTCTATTACATTGTTCTGTATACCTGAAACTAATTTAAGAAAATGTTAAAAAAAAAAATCCATCAGTACCTGTGTGTCGGGTTGGCCCCATGCAGGGCAACAGAAGAGGTTGGGGTCAGCCCTTGGAAGATGGTGAGAAATGAGGCTGACTCCTGATCCAGGACAAAGTACAGTTAGAAAGCAGGTGGTGAGGCTGCCTCATGGTCCACAGACCAGAGAGAGGAGGAACTGGACCTGAGTCAATGCGATTTCAATTATGACATGACAGATCTCTGTAGGCCACGGACAGACACTTCATGTATGTGTGAGCTGTGGAGAAGGGCCTGTACTTGGTTTAATGCTCTGCAGTTGCCATCTTGAAATCTGTGATAATTTTTGAAGCAAGGGGCCCCAGTTTTCCTTTTGCAATAGGCCTTGCAAATTATGTAGCTAGTTCTGCAGATAAGACATTAAGACTACGTGCCTAGGTTCTCCAGTATGTTCTAGTCTCGTCAAGGAGACAAGAACTATATAGGGAGAACTTGGATTGAGGAAGAAAAAGGGGAGAGCGAAAAGAAGATAAGGAAATGAACAATTGAACTCAAATGTTATTTTTTCTATGAGGCTGCCCAAGGCCACCCTATTTAAAACTGCAACCTGCACCCACCAACCTGTTTCCTGATCCCCACGTCTCGGCTATTTCAACATTTTTCAATAGTATTTACTACCTGCTAACATACCACTTGCTTTAATTGTTCGGTGTGTTTATTATTTATTGTCTGTCTTGCCCTCTTAGAACATATGGCCCAAGAAGGTCAGGGATCTTCAGCTGTTTTGTTCATTCTAACACCCAAGGTGCCTAACGTCACCTGGCATGCTGCAGGCCCTCAGTGGATTTCCCATAGATGAAAAACTGAATCAAGCCTCTAAAAGTGCTGAGACCTGTGCTGGGCCAGTTACATAGTTTATTTCATGTAACTCTTACAAGGATCTTACAAGATCGGGTCATCTGTTTACATGTGTAGGGCACAACTTGGGACCATGGGGCACAAATATAAATAAATCGGGATCTGCCGTCAAATTAGATATTAGCAATTTAGAGACACTCCTTTACAATGAAGAACCTGAGGCTCAGAGAGGTTGATTCATTTGCCAAGTGTTAATACAGAGAAAATCCACACCTTTCTGGAAATGGAATAGAGTCTAAAGCAGAAGAAAAGCAGAAGCAGAAGCAGGAGGAGGAGGAGGAGGAGGAGGAGGAGGAGGAAGAGGAAAGAAGAGGAGGTGGGAAGATGGCAGACGGAGGGGTCAGCACGGAGGAGAAACCATGCCCTGAGATCTCAGTGGTTTGCTTTGGGAAGAGGAAGCTCAAGGAAGGGAACAGAAAGGGAGGGTCCCAGAAATCACCTGGGGAATTAGCAGGAAATGTGAGCCTTTCCTTGAGACTCAGCCCCACATCTGGAGGAAATAAAAACCCACTAACTCAGCCATGACCTTCATTCATTCAATCCCCTGACAACACAGAACATATACCTGCTTGACTTTTCTAAGCCAGGAAGCTGTGCTTTAATGTAAAGAGTCCCAAACGTGGACTCAGGAGCCTGGATCAAAGTTCTGTCCTTGCCACTCAAGTGTCCTTGGGCAAATAAGTCAACTCACTACACTGAACTCTGACATTCAAATGGGGGTGCACATTCATGATAAGTATCACATCGTGATGGTGCACGTAAAACACTGCACAATCATACGAGCAGCCCATAGGGCATAGCTGGAGAAAGCATTTAATCCAGCGCCAAAAGTAGCTCCCCTCCTCCCCATCTTGTCCTGAGCTATGTAGCCATAGGCAAATATATCAGCCTATCTGAGCCTTGATTTCTTTGCTTGTAATCCACAAAACCCTAAGCAAAGATAAGAGATAACCAATATGCGGAAGAAAAAGGCTAGCGTGTGGATTTAATTTATAACCGCAACCCTATTAGCACAAGATTTTATCCAACTCTGCAAATTTCCTCACAATCAGCCTGAACTTGCAGAGGGTCAAATCTTACAACCAAAGCACGTAATCAGTTACACATTTTTTCATAAAATCTTTTGCTTTGGAAAGTTGCAAAATGTGCCTGATCTTAAATTCCAACTTTGCTTAACTCTTGCTGACTCTTTTTGCCCTGGGACTGTGTCAGATCATTGAGGCAGGGTGGAAAGTGAAGGGTTCACAGGGGACCTGGTATGTTTTCCCAATTCAATTGAAAGAGGCAGTTCAGCTCTCTGTATATGAAAAATAGTCAAATTACTGCAAATTTCTAGTCAATTCCAAATGTCACCAGCTACCAGTAAACAACAAAAAGTCAGCTACACTCAGGACTGAATCATTTGAAACATAATTATAATAAATGATTTAAAGGAGCTCTTTTAATTACCACTACGTATCAAAGTCTCAGGAAGGCATTCCAGAAGAATTGTTTTCTATTGTAACTGCATAAATTTAAATGCCATTAATTTCATATCTGTCATTCACTTTTCTTTTACTACATTGATCTCTATATCAGGAAAGTCAATGCCTCCTATTTCATTTGGGGATTTCATGGATTTGACTCAGGAAGAGCTTTGTTGCCATTCCTTCGGTTCCCAAATGCCATTTCCACCCCACAGCATAATTTGACAGATCAAGTGAAGGCTAAAATAAAGGGGAAGAAGTGAGACTAGGTCAAGAAAATGGAAAGACCACTGGCCTTGTCATTAAAACACCAAGTTTTAACTCCTGGCTGTGCCACTCATTTGCTGTGTGACTTTGGACAAGACCCTTAACCCTGGGAATAAGAATAATTCCAGCCCCTGCTTATCACATTGGAATTTTTTAGGCTTAAATAAAACATAAGAAAGGATTTTATAAACCATTCATTCATTCAGCCAGTCAGTCAGTCAATCACACAACAATAATTTAAGGAGCACTGACTACATGCTGGCCTGTATGCCAGCAGATAGGACAGAAAACAAGATAAAATACCTCTCTAATAAGAAACTTGCTGTGGAGAGAAGGAGACAAAAGAGCAAATGCACCTATCTGGACTAGATGTGCTCTTTTTCCAGTTCTACTCAGTTATTTCCCTTTTAGTTAGAAAATTCCTGATTTCAGAGTCTCTATGGAGAATGAAGCAACGGCTTGGTTTCGTCCAAAATAATCAGTCTTATGTCTTAAACATTTATTCACATGACTTACTGCTTATATGGTTCATTTTTTGGCCACTTGTTTAGAATGTTAAATATTCATAGACATACTCATAAATTTTCTTCCTGTCGGAAAAAAAAAATGTGGCTTCTTAATAACTGGTATTTCCAGTCTATTTTAAAGGTACTGTCTGGGCCCAGGATTAATGTACTTCTAGGAGAATGAAATCAACGGAATGTGGAGAAGTGATGGCCTTTTTGATTCTCAAATAAACATTTCTCAGAGGGACCTTCCAAGTCCTTAGGGGATTGCATGGCGATACATTCAAATGCCACCCATCTGCACAAATATCAATATCTAAGTTTAAAAAACAAAGACCTACATTTTTCAAAGTGGGCTAGCAGAACAGTACATTAGAGCCTCCTGGCAGCGATTGCTATGTGTTGCTTATAAAAATGGTTCTTGGCTTACCTTGAAGACGGAGATGAAAGTAGCCACACAGAACAAATATACATTTCAGCACCAGAGCTACTTTCCTCCCCACTCCAAAGATAAAGTTAAGATTGGTGTTGAGGTGCCAGAGCATAAGGGGCAAATACAAAGAGGCAGGACTGAGTGACGATGTGAAAGACCCCAAATCCAATTCCCATTTTGGCCAAAGTCCTGGTGAAGAGAGATGTTACCCCCAAAGGGTTTTGCTTCCTGAGTATCTGGATCATCGTCAGGGAGGAAACAGCCAATGCTCAGAAATCTCAGTGGAAAATGGACTGAATTTGGAATCAGAATTACTGGCCGGAGTCCAGGCTCAGACACTCCATCAGCAGGTGAACTCGGACTAATTCCTTGCCCTCTTTGACGATTAGTTTTGTGAACTGTAATGTGGAGGGGATAATATATACGCTAAGATTTCTTAGCGCTTTATGACCCTCTTATTATTATTTGTAAGAAAACACAATGACTAAGCCAGGTGTGGTGTGATGGATTGGTATTCTAAATTTCTTTAATAGGGGCCTTTAATTCTCCCCTCACTATCTTTCCATCCTTCCCTCCCTCTCTCAATCCCTCCTTCTGCCTTCCTTCCTTCTTTTCTCTCTCTAACTTATACTTATTGAGGCTATTATGTATTTATTTGCCAGAGACAATTATATCAGTCAGGGTTCCAGCATGAAACAAACGGGTCATTCAAACAAAGTAACTGAGGGTTGTTGAATGAGGAGACTATATAACACTGTGGGCAGCGTTAAGGGGAACCTACAGAGATGGTGAAGCACTCCAGGCTAACAGCAGTCAGGAAACTTTACCACCTTTAAGCCTGAGGAGCCAAGCGAAAGAAGCATTTTCCAGAGCCAGGAAAGAACTGTAGGTGTAACTGTAGCTATTGGACAGGGCTTTTCCATAGGAGCTGTGGCCTCAGGTTGAGGAACCTGCGGCCTTGGTAGGGAGGGAGACAGGAGACTAACTGCCCTGACGCATCGTCTTCCAACTGGTTTCCTGCTTTCCATTGGCCAAATCCAAACCAGAAGCCAGAAGGCAAGGGGCCCACTGATGCAGCCCACTGAGTTCGGCAGCACAGGCCGCGTGGACCAGGATGGAGACCACATATGAAGAAGACGATTCGGGACTGGAGTTTGATGGGATTTAGAAGATGGCATCTCCAGCCTCTCGGCCCGTGTTTGATTGAATCCTTGTGCCCCCACTGTGGTACATTGGATGGACACTTACTCCTTCCATGTCTCAATTTCCTCATCTGTTAAATGGTTATAGTAAAAGTATCTACCCATAGGTTATTGGGAGAGTTAAAGGAGTGAATACTCATAACCACTTAGGGCGGTGCCTGGTACGTCCCATGTGCTGTACTGAGCATTAGCTTGCGCACATGGGATACAATGGTGAACAAAAGAGATGAGTGAGTGAAAGGCCCTTTGACTATCCTAAATTGCAACTCACACTGGACCACCCAGGTGATGCTTTCTTTTCTTTTTTCTTCTTCTCAGACATGGCCCTGAGATGTGACTGTCTTGAGAGGGTGAGATAACGGGGAAAGAAGCGCAGGGAAGAGGATTATTGTCATTCCGTTATATTCTCTCCTCACAGTCCTGCTGCAACGTTTGTCTTCACAACACCAGGACCCGTGACCCAGGTTTCCGTCAGTTACAAACGTCTACCTCCCTCCCTGATAATTCAGAACCACAGCAGAGGAGCAGGTCACCCTAAGGAACTGGCCGGAAGGCCCCCTCAGTCCCAGGTCCCAGGTTCTAATTTTGAATATCCCGGTTCTTCCAATAACACCGCAGGGATTGCGTTCTCCCTGATCACCTCACACCCTTGCCTTGGGAAGAGACACACTAAAGGCTGCAGAGTGTAAGAAAGCAGCCCTGGACTAGGAGTCCAAAGAACTGTATTCAAATCCTAGCTCTTTCCGGTTTGAGCTATGTGACCTTGACCAAGTGACACTTCCTGTCTTAACGGTCAGTCCCTTAGATAGAAAACAGGGACTCGAGTTCTGCGAATTATTTTGAATGTGAGAGGGGGAAAAAGTCAAAGGTAGTCATCATAATAAAATGAGCAACGGACCAGAAGTTTAAAATCCTGTGCTATAAGTTCAATGCTTATATTGATCACCAACGTGATTATGGACAAGTCAATCTTAGTTTTCTCATACGGGGGAAATATCTACCTGGCTTAGAGCTAGGTAGGGCTAGATGTGAACGTGCTTTGTAATTTACTAGATAGATTTAACAACATAGCATTACTGCCCTGCTCTGACCTCAGATGCTAATCACACTAATTGGCAGCCAGCATTCACTCATCCACTCCCCGCCCCCACACACAGACACCTATAACCTAACAGCCTACTTACTGACCACACACAGCCAGGAGAGTGGGATACATGCCAGGAACTGCCATCTTTGCTGCCTGTGGCTTCAGCCCACACCCTGGCAACAGTGAATGCATTTCTTTCATTATTTATACTTAAGAAACTCCACGTAATCGTTCAAGTTCAAAATTTGAATAGATTGCCAGGCAGCTTGTTGAATTATTTATTTTAATTGGTTTATTTCTGTACTGGGTAATTTCTTCCATGTGCTTCTACTATATCAATAATGAGAGGCAATTATTGATTTTTCTAAAGCCATTAGGTTCAATGAATTGTTCAATTAGTGTTACGATTTCAAATAGAGAAAGATGCAAGATTACCACTCTTGGTGGTTAGAAACAAATTTCTAAAAGGAAGATAATGCCCTAATTTGTAACATGCACAGGTGAATGGTAGAGGCAGGCCCTCATCGCGCATGCATGGGGAAGCGTGCATCACCATGGTTCGGGTTTTACAGCGCTGTCTCCTGAGCGCAATGTTTTAGGGGACTTTTAGCTAACACTGATTTGTGATACTGTTTGCTCATTGATATTGTCAAGCGATTGTAAGTCCAGATGGACAATAAACACACGACGACTTTAAAAGATAAGTATTAATAAACAAAGTCATGTCTACCGCTAGTCCTAAGTCTTTAAAGGCTGTCCATTTTCTATATTCTAGGCAGACAAATTCAGACGATACCCTGTGTGAAACTGACAAGCATTTCCTTGACATTATACCCTTTCTGGTGTTGTCTTCACAACCTGGAACGCTCTCATATCTTTCTGTTAGTGTCCTATTCACACGTTGGGGAGGCAGGGGAGTGTAATACAGAGCTTCCCAAACTTCAGTTATCTGTGCGCCAATTTATTTTTTTTTGTTTCATTTTTTTCAATTATAGTTGACATTCAATATTATTTTATATTAGTTTCAGGTATACAGTATAGTGGTTAGATATATAATTTATGAAGTGATTTCCCCAATTAGTCTAGTACCCACCTGGCACCATATATAGTTATTACAATATTATTGGCTATATTCCCTATGCAGTATTCTATATCCCTGCGACCACCTCATAACACCAATTTGTACTTCCCAATCCCTCCAACTTTTTCACCTACTGTGATTCCCCGAAAATAAGACATAGCCAGACAATCAGTTCTAATGCGTCTTTTGGAGCAAAAATTAATATAAGACCTGGTATTATATTATATTATATAATATTATATTACATTACATTATATTATATAGACCCAGTCTTATTTTACTGTAATGGGTCTTATATTAATTTTTGCTCCAAAAGATGCATTAGAACAAAGGAAGCATTAGAGCTGATTGCCCAGCTAGGTCTTATTTTTGGGAAACATGGTAGCCTCCAAATCCTCCTCCCATCTGGTAACCATCAGTTTGTTCTCTGTACCTATAAGTCTGTTTCTGTTTCATTTGTTTATTTTATTCTTTAGATTCTACATATAAGTGAGATCATATGGTATTCGTCTTTCTTTGTCTGACTTATTCACTTAGCATAATACCCTCTAGGTTCCTCTATGTTGTCGCAAATCATAAGATTTCATTTTTTTTCTTTTTTGGCTGAGCAATATTCCATTGTATAAATGTACCACATCTTCTTTATCTAATCATCTATTGATGGACACTTAGGTTGCTTCCATATCTTTGGTATTGTAAATAGTGCTACAATGAACATAAGGGTATATATATCTTTTTGAATTAGTGTTTTGTATTTCAGATACATTTCCAGAAGTGGAATTGCTGGTTCAAATGGTAGTTCTATTTTTAATTTTTTGGAGGAACCTCCAAACCATTTTCCATAGTGGCTGACCAATTTGAATTCTCATCAATAGAGCATGAGGGTTCCCTTTTCTCCACATCCTTGCCAACACTTATTTTTTTGTTTTTTGGGTTTTTTTGTGATTTATTGATGATGGCTGTTCTGAGAGGTATGAGGTTGATATCTCACTGTGGTTTTAATTTGCATTTCTCTGATGATTATTGATGCTGAGCACCTCTTCATATGTCTATTGGTCATTTGTATGTCCTCTTGGGAGAAATGTCTATTCAGGTCCTCTGTCTATTTTTCAATTGGATTGGTTTTTTTGTTTGTTTGTTTGTTTTTTTGTGTTGAGTTGCATGAGTTCTTTATAAATTTTGGATATTAACCCCTTATCAGATGTATCATTGGTAAATATCTTCTCCCATTCAGTAGGTTGTCATTTCATTTTGTTGATGGTTTCCTTTGCTGTATGCACCAATTTCTTACATCCATAATCCAACTGTGTTATCGTTTACTTAGCTGTTTTTTAAAAGATACACTCTCTTAAATATCTACTCAAGCATCATTCTACGTATTTACACCAAGAAAATCATGGGTTTAAGATTCTAGTCATATCCTAGGTACCCATTAAAACAGGTATGTAACTATTAAAATAAACCATGGACCACATATAAACAATCTCACATACTACTGGGGATTCCTATATGATATTTTAGGAAACATTGGGGTAGTAAATACTATTTCAGGCTATCCATAGGCTTGGGTTTAAACTGCAGCAAGTTACTTGTCATATGTCCTTGGGCAAGGTACATAAACATGGTAGACTTCAGTTTACACACTTATCACATGAAGATTAGAATGGTACTTTTGTCAGAGTTTTGCTGTGAAAATTAAATAAGATAACACAGGTAAAGTGCCTACCACTCGTGGACCATTATTATGTCTAGTTCGGCAAACATTGATGGAGAGTTGTTACATGATCATAATGAGTAAGGGTTCTGGGGTCAGACTGCTGGGGTTCAAACGCTGGGTACTGAGTAATCATGGGAAAATCACTGAACTGCTCAGTGGCTCAGATTCTCACAGAACGGACAGGAGGTTAAGTAAGTTGATGGAAGTATCGCTCTTAGAGGAGTGCTTATAAACAGTAAGCACACCATAGATGTCAGCAATTATGATTATCTTTGCTATGTTCCAGACACCAGGCTATGGGCTAGGGACGTAGAAACCTGACAGAGAAGTTAAACACCTTCACTTTCTATGTGCACTTACATGTATGCAAATACGTCAGTATAGACAAAGTACAGAAATCGAGTAGAGGAGAAAGCCATTAACTATGTATTAGGCAGGGAGGAGGGAATAAAGGAGGGCTGCATGAAGGAGGTGACATCAGGCATGGTTTTAAAGATTGAGGTGGGGTATGAAAGGATTAAATTGATTCATCGAGACCAATGTAGTCGACACTTTCTCTAGAATGCCTTCCCTGATCCTATAGGCACAGTTAAGTCTAATTTCCTATCATGTGAGGGGCAAAGACTAGTGTTGATTGGACACTGATTTTTGAAGGTTGAGGGACTGGCCCATGGTAAGCGCTCGATAGAAGTTTATGAAAAGTATGAAATCATTTCTCATCCCCAGCTTCATTTCCTTATTTATAAAATACATATTATTCTTTCTGTTCCCTCTCTGCTAGTCCATTATTGCACAGAAAAAATATTAATTAACAGCAATAAAAACTAACATATATTGAGTGTTTCCTATATGCTATACTCTTTATACACTTCATTTTATCCTCACAACAATCCTATGAAATGGGCACTATTATTATTCTCATGTTATAGGTAAGTAAGCTGAGATTTAGAAAGCTTAGGTAACGCTTCCAAAAGCAACCACTCGCCTAAAACACAGCGGACTTGTCCCAAGGATGTGCACACAGCCACGATGCCATAATGCCTCTCAAAATGTCTAAATTTAAATTCTGTTTTGTGAGGAAGTGATGCCAATTCTCTGAATGGGACCATTTACTGAATAAAGCACCATCATTTCTCAGATAAGTGGGGGAAGGGGTGAAAGCAGGCTGCTTCTGGGACCTGGCATCGGCTCGTTTTTGAGCAAATCCCCATGGTATGCAAATAGTTTACAGCAACACAGACCCGGTTCCCAGAATGAATCACTCTCGCTTCCGCTACCTATTGAGAAATACGGTGGTGATGGTTCAGTCCAGCACGAGCTCAGCTGGACAAGGCTAATGAGGACTGAAGAGAGACCCAGGACCTCCACTGAGCTCCTTGGTAATCAGAAAATTATGAAGTTAATATACAAGTATAATCTGTAATAAGATAAAGTAAAGGCAAATGGATTCTAATCTCTGTTAACTTCCCTGTGTTATGGCTTTCATCGAGTAATATGTATCAGATCTCTACAGAAGAGCTTATCCTCCAGGAGGCCCACGGGGGTGAAGGGTCAACCACCTGCGGCAGGTTGGAAAGGAAGAAAAATAAGTCAGACAACAGATATAGTAACCAGTGTTCATTTACGTTGTCGTCGATGGCCCTCAGATGATGGCCACTTACAATAGGACGGCGTTTCCGTGGGCTCCTCAGACCACAAAGGGGGCATTTCACAGACTCAGAACATTAACCTGGGAAGGACCCTGGAGCTTTAGCTTCTCCACCTCTCTTCCTGTACAGACAGAAACAAAGGCCCAGGTAGAGGGCCTTTGTTTCCAAAAAAGATGGCGTGGTATTTTAGAAAGAATGTTCACAATGAATCTAGGGAAAATAGTTTTCTGTCAACATGTGGGATCAATAGGAGAGAGGAGAGTAAAAACCAGTCAAGTTACCCTAAAACCGGCTCGCGTCAGCAAGATATAACAGGAGGCGGCCAGCGGCCCGGGCTGAACTCCACATTATTCTCCTGGTGCTCATGGAATGAAAAGGGAGGTACCTGCCTGATGTGGGCATGGGACAGACGGCCTAGGGGACTGCCCTGAGGGCAGGAACCCACTTCTGTGTAAAAATGTAAGTGTAGACTTATATACTGCAGAAATTCTTGGGCTCTCCCCAGGCCCGTTGCCCCTCCTCCAGCACAGACAGTGACAACGATTACCCACGTGATGAGTTACACGTCAAAAGCAGAAGGATGGGGTTCCCGGGAAGTATGTGTGGGAACGACCAAATAGAGAAGCGGGATGCCCAGGAAGCCCTCCCTGAGGAATGACATGAAGGCTGCTGTCGGAGGAGTGATAGGATTTAAACAAGGACGGTGGGACGGGAAGCCACACCGACCCAGGATGATACGTGGGGCAGAGAGAACCACAGGTGTGAAGATGTGGAAGCAAGGGGCGCATCAATGTCTGGCAAGTATGCTGAGAGGAGAGGTAATACCCAAAGTATGAGCTAGCTCTGCCCTTGCAGGGTGTGCCCCTGTATATGTGAGGGTGTGTCCCTGTATATGTGAGGGTGTGTGTGCACACTTGGTGTACACATCAGTTACTATGACACAGATATAATCCATTCCATTTTGTGGACTCATTGTTCACAACTGCTCCTTTAGTTGTTCCCATGCTGCCCTGAGCTACCAGAGGTAAAATACACAGGTGTTATTAAGAAAGGGTACCTGGAATGACGTCCTCTTCTGACTATCCCTGTGTACTCTCCAGGTATCACTCCTGAAGAAAGTGCTTGAGCAGGGCCTGCAGACATTGAGCTGAACCATGTCTGACTCGGAGAACAGGCAAAGTCATTGGGCAACACCGGAAGGCTGTTGTCAGACCATTAGAAGAATAGTTGGTGAATGTGTACCCTAGAGCCTAACAATGCCTCTGCTGACCAGAGAGCCACCTCCCAGAGTGTTCTGTCACCTCAGAGACTCCACTGAAAAATGGAGGTTTTAGGAATTTTCCTTTGTACCTCACAAGACTACCTTGAGGACCAAGGGAGACCGTTTGTTATCCAGCATATCCTGTTCATTTAATTCCCTACATGTATTGGTGAACTAAGAACTGGAACTATTTTACATACATGAGACTTAAGGATCAGAAAGTTCACTCTGGCTAACGTCACAGAGGAAGCTGAAAGGAAACTGTGACATTGAGAATCTGGATCCTACTGTTTCCCCGAAAATAAGACCTAGCCGGACAATCAGCTCTAATGTGACTTTTGGAGCAAAAATTAATATAAGACCTGGTATTATATTGTATTATATTTATTATATTATATTATATTATATTATATTATATTATATTATATTATATTATATTATATTATATTATATAAGACCCAGTCTTATATTACAGTAAAATAAAACCAGGTCTTATATTAATTTTTGCTCCAAAAGATGCATGAGAGCTGATTGTCCGGCTAGGTCTTATTTTGGGGGAAACATGGTATGTCCTATATACCTCAGCATCTTGCTGCATGGTCTCTCCTCATGAGGGCTGTGTGTCCTCTGAACGCAGAAGAGTCAATTAGGTGCTCACAGAACTCCCGGATGACGATTCGTCACTAGCAGGGGCATGACGTGCTCTGAGGGCACTGTCTGAGTGTGCTGCTCTGAGCACAGAGCAAACCACTGCCGATGACATGCTTCCTGCCCAGTGGGAACAACAGCTAAATGGTATGCAGGCCTGTCATCCAAAGACCATTAGTTCCACCCACAATTTTATTTCTCAGTTTCAAGGACGAAAGCAAAGGTTGGAAAGTTTTGCACTTTACAGGACACTGTATGTCTCTAAAGAGCACTAATCTCACTTCTCTGAAAAGATCCAATGTCTGCTCTAGCAATGTGGAATCTCAAATCGGAAATCTCAGTCTGAGAATACACTCGGCCATTTACTAATTGGCAATGACCTTGGGCTGGCTTAATCTCAATATAGTAATTTGTAGTTTGGGAATAGTAATGCCTACTTCTCAGGATTTTTGTGGGGAAATACTTACAAAAAGGACCTGGGGGAGACATTTGGAGGTAAGGGTATGCACCCAATAAAATGCAGCTTTGGCTCTCTACTTTGAAGGAAGTGGTTTATCTACTTGAATGTGTCTTTTCCACCTAGCACAGGACGTACCACAGGGGAAAGTACTTTCCAATGTTTGCTGAAAGTCTAATTAAATGAGTTTGAATACAGAAATGTGAAATTTTCTTTTGCTTAATACTTTACATATGATTTTTAGCAAAAAAAAAAAAAGTATACTATTTATTCCTGTGAGGGTTGTAAACCCATGATCAGAAATCAATTAGATTGTTGTTATTTTTTACTTATTTTTCCATGAGCTGGAGCTTAGATTATCCTAGGGCCATTTGAAGGGAAGAAACCCACAGAAACTCTGACTTGCATCTCCACCCTCACCTACCAACCAGATATGATGTTTAAAGTAAGTCTTCTTCCCTGGGATTGCATGCAAATTTTTGACACATATGTAAAAGTAACAAAAATGACAATGAATGATAAAACAAACACCCATGACCCACCACCAATACTGGATAATTATTAACATTTTTGTCACAGTTGCTTTAAATCTTTCTCTAGTAAGCAAATCAAACAATTCACATAAAATTAAAGTTTTCTCTAGCTTTCTCACTGCCAGTCTCATTTCTTCCTCTCTTTTCAGTGGCCACTGCTTTTATGAATTACGTATTTTTTCCAGGCTATTTTTTTTTTGCATATTTTTCTGCATGAACACCACAGTATTGTTTTAGATCTGTGTGGGTTTTTAGAAAAGATGTCCATGAGTGATATCATACTGTACATATGCTCAATATCACCCTGCACATTTTTTTCACTTAAATTATGTGTTTCAAATCTCACCATTAGTTTTAGCTCTTTAAGTATTCCATTATATACCTTATAGTCATCCATTCCTCAAACAATGGGCATACACATAATTTACATTTTTTATTATAAATAGAATTGCAATGAATTTTCTGATACGTTTCTTTGTGCATATGTCTATAATATTCTCTAGAGTGTGTGCATGTGTGTGTAAATATACACACTCAGACAGCCAAACTGTTCTTTGCAAGTGTATAATCAATGTATATTTCTTGAGCAATTCATGATAATTTTCCTTTCTTTATTCCTTCACCAACACTTGATTTTGTCACACCTTTAAATGTTTGCTAGCCTGATAGATGAAAAACTGTCTTTCTCATTATTATTTCAACTTGAAATTCCCCAGATTATTAAAGTTGGGACTATGTTTATTGGGCATTTTAGATTTCTCTTATGTGAATTGCCTGTACATTTCCTTTCCTTTCTTTCTTTCTTTCTTTCTTTCTTTCTTTCTTTCTTTCTTTCTTTCTTTCTTTCTTTCTTTCTTTCTTTCTTTTTCCTTTCTTTCTTTATTTCTTTCTTTGTTTCTTCTTTTTTTCTTTTACTTACTGATTCATTATTTCTCTGGATACTTGTACTTTGTTATAAGTGTATAAGTGATGAAATTATCTTTGAATATGTGAGTAATCTCATAACCTACATCTTGTGTTACACACCATTTTGTTTGTTGTTCCTCTTTTTTGTTATATATTCATTTTAAATTTTGAAGTAGTAAAATTTACCGATTTGTCCCTTATATATTATACTTTGTCATATTTATGAATTTCCCTATAAGCCATTTTAAGAGAATTTAAGTATTCTTCCATGAGCTTATGTAATGATTTTAAGGTTTGGTTTCTGACATTTAGGTTCTCCTACGGTTCTAAACCATACATTTTCTTTCCTTCTTTCCCTTCCCTCCTTAGTCAAAAATGAGTTATGTTTACCTCACTCTGATTAGAGCTGTCTTCCCTCTTTGTATCATGAAACCTATTCTACCTAAGGGTTCCTTAGAGAAAAGATTTTGTCTTAATTCATATATTTATCCTCAGTTCCTAATGTAGTACTTGGAACAGAATAGCTGCTTGAGAGAGAAGTGTATTAGCACAGTCTTAGCTGCAATGATGGGACTAGAGTGCTAAACTCATGAGAATACATTGCATTCTGAGCTAGATAAAACAGCACTGAAATGACATCATGCTAAAAGGGTCGAGGACCATGGAGAGTGTCCACAGAAGTGTGAGCAGTAAGTATGAAGAGGGCTCTTGGAAATTCTGCCGTGGAAAGAAAGGCAAATGACTTAGTGATGCCTTGTTTACAATCTTGATAAATGTAATTTACTCAACAAAAAAACTATTGTGTGTCTACTACTTGTCAGGCACTGTTCTAGATCATTTACAAATATTTGAACCCTGAGAGGAGCATAGCCCTCCTTTAAAGGTCTTGGATATGGAGTGGTTGCCCAAATTTGCTCTGACAGGAAGTGGCCGAGTCAGGATGTAAATCTGGCTCTGGCTGACATCAAAGCCCTGGGTCCTGCCCAGTAGACCTTGGTGCAGAGCCTCCATCATGGAAAGGCAGGAGGATGTCGTCACTAAGACCATGAAGTCCGAGGCCAGACTAACATGCTTCCTTCCTGCTTCTCCCACTTACAGGCCATGAGACCTTGGGCATGTCACTTAATTGCTCTGTCACCATTTTCCTTATTCTTAAAATGAGAAGGCTTTACTATTATCGGCCTTACAGAGTTTTTATGAATGTTAAACAAGTACATATATGTAAAACATCGAGAACAGTTCTGTATGTTAAGTTCTCATTACTGTCATTACTTAATGGGATACCATGATGTGCTCTGACTAAACTTACTCTCAGTACTGCTGGAGGGTAGATCTAAACCCATGGGCAGATGTTACTGAAATTCAGATTTAAATCTGATAGAAAGAAGACATTTCAAATAAGTAGCATAGCAGGGGCAGCTTCCCAGAATTATGAGCCCTGACCACCTTACAGAGATGTTTTCAGTTGCACTCGAAAGACGAGTGGGTAGAAGGCTGGACTAGATGAGCTCCTGTGAGAATCCTTGGAGTGCTAGGATTCTATGAGTCCACGGTAACATCTCCCCGAGTTCCAGGCCAGTGACATCATTTGGCATGCTAATGAATGGAAATATTTTCACGCAGGCTGGCCGATGCAAGCCATGCGTACGATAAAAAGGGCAAATCTTTTCATGTGAAATTGTGCATGAATAGAGGCTCATTGCCCACAAAAAATGCATTTTGGGAAAAAGGCTTTCAACAAAGCAGGGTAAGAATACACTGTGAGCTTCTCTGATTTAATCGTTTGCAGAAGAAACTCAGGCTGATGTTGCAGAAGCCACTGGTCTTGTAACAGACTGTACTTTCCTCTCTGGAATCAGGTGTATACATGATTAAAGCACCATGGTCATGGGACGGAGTGGAAGGGACGGGAGGGAATTGTTATCTCTGGTGTATCTACGCTGTGGCACAGTGAGGTTAGCACTTAATATGCCATTTTCTATGCTACCTGATAACCATGAAACTAAGGCTCAGAGAAGTTAAGAGACATGCTCAGAATCACACAGCTAGAAGCACCGAAGCTAGGAGTTCAACTATGTTTACTGTAGACCAGTGGTCAGAGCTGGTGCTCTATGGGTCATGACTAGCCTGCAAGACTTTGAAAAAAATAGAATTAATTGATAACATTTAAAAGTAGGGTATGTCATAAAAAGTAAATCTAGATTTCAGGTTCTTTTGAAAAGTGGGAAGACCTGGCATTACAGAGTCCACTATCAAGCATGGAAACAATCAGGTCTTGCTGAGAAACCACTGCCCCTGACAGCTTAGGCATGCACTTTCAGTTTCCACAGTCGTCTCCAATCTATATAGTATCACATCCTAATTTTAGCGGCCTGTGGACCCATGCACCCATTCGAGTAATGATCCCTATTCTATATACTATGCTATGCAAATACAGGGCAAGAAATAGACGAGGGTGGGAGAAAGCACTACAGGGAAAAGGGGTGAAGAAGGGGATACAATAGGGAGGGGAGGAGGAAGGTGAAGAAGTCCACGAGGCCTGGGAGTGCCATGACCAGAGACATTCTCCTGCCTCTGATTCTGCTCCAAGGACTAGGAGAGCCTGCCAACTTTGCAGTAGCTCAGTACTCATGCTGGTCTGAATGCTCTTATTTCAGGAAAGGTTGCAAACTCGGGTCGGGAAAAAAAATTAATATATGTGTCATTTCAAATGACTCTTTGGTCAGACAGAAGTCTTTCAGGTTAAGGAAATAAGGACAGAACATCTCACTAGTGCACTGAGCACGCCCTGCCTCACTGCCCTACCTCTCTTCTTCATTGCCAAATCACCCTATTCATCTGTAAAAGGGATCTTTTCCTGGGATACTCAAAAGTCCTCGGTGAAAACATCTTTGAGATTGATCATCCCGAAGATGTCGACCACACGTCCCTTTTTGTGTTTCTATCACATTCCTGTCTTATCTAGTCTCTCAAGAATGTCTTTCCTTCTGCTCATTTTCTATCCATTCAATACCTGTTCTCCCAAAGAGCCTGGAAGTATCACATTGGTGAGCATTGGGTGCTTTTCTTGAAAACATTTTGATGCCATATGTGTAATTTCTAACACACCACCTTTGTTTGCAACGCTGACATCACAGGAGACCTTCTCTCATTTCTCTCCTACCTACTTACTTGGGTCAGTAAACCTCTCTGAAATCCAGGCCTGTCCTCTGGCTAAAGCCTACCTCACATCATCGTAATAAGGGTTAAATGAAATACTGAACATGAAAAGATCTAGCCCCATCTCTAGCACATATTATACATTTAACACATGACAATTGAAATGAAATCTCTACCTGTGACTAGCATGTTACCCTAGGCAAGTCTGAGCTTCCATTTCTTGACTTAGGAAACAGAGGGGGTTGGACTAGATCTCTAAGATGTCTTGTAGCCAAGCGTTTTATGTCCACTGAGCTGCAGGGAGTCCTGAGTTGCCTCTCATACCCTCTGTGAGAGGCTTGGACACAGATTTCACGCCCTTTTACCTTTGTATCCACAGTGCCTGGCACAACCCCGCAGCTCAATAAAATATCTGATTTCATAACTGACTCAGCAACTCTAGCCACACAAACTCCTGTCATTTAGTGATGTCAGAGGTATTAGGATTATAGGGCTTAACAATGTGATCATTTTGCTAGTCCCATCCCAGGCTCTGGAAACTTCCCTTCACCCCGAACTCAAGCTGCTGCTTAAGGGACAGCCACACCATTGTGACTAATGTATCCTCTGAGCTAACCTCTCAGCCTCAGATAATTGGATAGAGGTGAACACCTGGCCCTATGGCAGCCAATCCAAAGGCTGACCAGACCAACTGCCAGGGAGACAGTGGGTGGGAGACGGTGACAGAGAGGAAGGAGAGAGGGCACCGGAGAGGTGATCTGGGGCAATGTGATTGTTAGTTTTACGTGTCAACTAGACTGGGCTATGGGATGTCACGATATTTGGTCAAACATTATTCTGTGTATTCGGGGATGAGTTTAACATCTAAATCAATAAACTGAGAAAAGCAGATTGCCCTCCGTAATGTGGGTGGGCCTCATCCGACCAACTGAAGGACTGAATAGAACAAAGAGGGAATTCCTCCCATCTTACTGCCTAGAGCTGGGACATGAGTTTTTTCCTGCCTTGGGACTGGAACTGAAACATCAGCTTTTCCTAGATTTCCAGTATGCCAACTGTAGATCTTGAGAATTAGTATCCACAATCACACCAGTCAATTCCTTATAATAAATCAATTTAGATAGATTGATAAATAGATACATGGATACACACACACACACACACACACACACACACATACACACACACTGTGTTTTCCCGAAAATAAGACCTAGCTGGACCATCAGCTGTAATGCGTCTTTTGGAGCAAAAATTAATATAAGACCCAGTCTTATATTATATAAGGTCTGGTCTTATTAAAATAAGACTGAGTCTTATATTAATTTTTGCTCCAAAAGACGCATTAGGGCTGATGGTCCAGCTAGGTCTCATTTTTGGGGAAACATAATATATATATATATATATATATATATATATATATATATATATATATATATATTCCTTCTATCCATCCAACCATCCATGTATTTTATTGGGGTTCTGTTTTTCTGGAGAACCCTAATACAGGCAATCAGATTCCTTGTTGGGGATCTGAACTAGAAACTATGAAAGGCATGATGTAGTTAGAAGCAGGAGATAAAAATGAAAGAAACCAGAGAAAGGTGAGGAGGAGCCAGAACCATGAAGAGGAGTCATAACTTGCAGGGGTGGCAGCAAGTCCAAGTTCAAGGGGACAGCAGGTGCTGAACTGTTGATGAGGCTGGAAGGGGACATCAGAGGGCTCCTGAGCAGCAGATGAGGAGGGATGGCCCCTTCTCAGCCACCCATCCTGATTGCTCTCTGGTTCCAGTCCTTACCGTACATCTGCTTTGACTGTTCTTACTTGAGCGAGATTTCATGACTTTTAACTAGAAGAGGCTGACCATATCAGAGGTTTCAAGTCTGTTGCAAAAGATTAGGGGGAGGAAGGAAGAGCGAAGAGAGAATGGAGGCAGGGGGCGGGGGAGAAAAGCATGGGGGGGAAAAGATAAAAAGAAATGAGAAGGGCAGGGTAAGGGGTAGTTAGATCTGATAGAGAAGAGATTCCGGCTGAGGGCCAGTCACTCTCAGGTTTTCTAGCTGTCCTCAATCACCACAATCAAGATAAGAGGACTCTCCTTTCCATTTCTTGTTCTTAATAAATAAATAAATAAGACAAACCTGCCTATTTCTTCCCTGGAGAATCAAATGTGATCAGTTCTGGCCATAAAGCCCCCGGGAGAAATTCACGGTGTTCAAGAAACATTAAGGGGCTGAAAGAGAGATGGTTTCTAAATCTCAGAGGAAGAAGCTTCGCAATGAAGTCTTGGACCTAATCATTTTATCCCTTCCCTCTGCCTGGTCACACTGCCAATTCCCTCCGCAGTAGCAATCACTCACAAAGAAAGAATCTCAGAGCCCAGACACAGTTTCAAACCCACAATCAAATAAAAGCATGAGTTCTCCGTTCATACAATTTCTGGTAAACACTATCAATTTCAGACTTCCAAATGGGGAGTATATTTTTATTCATTTTAAGTTATCCTCTCTTTCATTTTCTTGGAAAGTGGGACAATTGGGCAACCCGAGGGGTTTGATTTTCTGTACTTATTTATATTTTTCAACACATATATACCTGTCAAGACATAAACTGTGCTTTGATGTTGAGACAAAGGAAGCACCACTCCTCTGTGCCCCAAGTGGGGTATTCAAAGGCAAGGGGTGTGGGGACATCCTTGTGTTCAAGCTATAATAACAGATTAAAGGCAGAATTGGCTCAGGTTTTCGCTGGGAGAGAACATTAGCAAATGAATGAATTATTCTTTGTTTACAAAATAAACGAGCTTTCTACTGGCTGGGCTAGCAGTCTCCTTCCACCGCAGACCATTAATAAATGAAACTCTTTGGATTTTATAGGCATTATTTGTCATCAGTGTCCCACCGACGGGCAAATTGGTGTTATGGAGAGCTAGGTTCCGAGCCATAGGGCCAGAGATTCTGATCCTGAGCTCTAGCACTTTCTAAACCCGTGGTCTCTAGAAAGTTTATTTAGCCTACCTGAGCTTCCCTTTTAACATCTGAGAAACTGAAGGAATGTAATGTAATGTATACAGTTCTCGTAAGGGATAAAAAAGTCCTCAGTGCAAAGTGAGTGGCACCACACCCGACACTTGGTAGGCATTCAATAAATCTTCCTTCTTCCAAAAAAGAAGGAAACTTTGTAATTGAAACAACTAGAGAGCCAGAAATAGCCCTGCCCTAGGCAACATAATATTTCACCACTGCAACTGGATTACAAGCAAAAAGGCAATTCATGCAGTTGCTGACCTGTGTTCCTGGGGCCAGAACAGCATGTTGCTTTTATAAAGAGAATGGGAGGTGATCCCTTGCAGCAGCTGTGGTCTGCCTGAGTCAGCATCCAGTTCACCTGGGGTCTCGGGCCTTCCCCGGCCCATGGCCAAGAATTATAGGTCTCAGGCAACCTGACATTTCAAACAGCAGACACAGAGAAAGCCCTCAGTCTTGCTGTGTGCAAACATGGCTGACGACCTCATTTCCAGGAATCTAAGCCCCTCTGGACTGATGGTTGGAAATCAATATGTTGCTCTTAACTTCAGCTGATCCCTCTGGACATGGCCCCTGACCTGGTAACAAGTGCTAGGCTCCTAGCACTGGGTGTGGCTGGCCCATGTCAGGCAGCAGCAGGTAGAGAATGAAGCCATGGGCCCTGGAATCGGGAAGAAATTATTTCAGTCCCTGGGTCCACTGTTCATAATCTCAGTCTTCTCATCTGTAAAATGAGTGCAACTGGGGTCTACATCCTAGAAAAGTTGGGATTCTTCAAATAAGGTAGGTATTAGGGGTCTGGGATTTGGTGGACTATTTATCTACCCCCCTTTCCACGATGTTTATCCACATCCTTCCTCATTGTCGTCCAGTTTACAAAATAGTTAAATACCTAATTATCACATCAACTCCCAACACTGTGAAGAAGATACAATTCCTACTCTTTCTTCATATTTTTAGTGATAGATAGAAACGGACGTGCAGTTAAGTTCTGGGCCATTCTTCAGTGGCACTCAGGAGGTAGCAGAGCTGAGGTTTGAGCCTTGCTCTTCCAATTCTACAAGTAAGATTCTTTCACTTCCAAATGGAGAAGTGAGACTAGTAAATGCATCCACAAAGTAGAGTCCTGGACAGGCACCATGCAATCTTAGAGCTAGAACCACCCTTAGAGAGGCCAATGTTTACCTTTTAAAGGTGGAAAAATGAGGCCCAGAGAGTGAAATGACTTACCCTGGGTGACACCACTGTCTGAGGCCAAGCTACTGGAACTCAAATGTCTCTCCCGACTCCTATGCCTGGTGTGTGGGTCTTGAACTGAAACTGCAGACCAGGGGTGTGTGCACTGATTCAGGGCCTCGGCCCTGTCTGGTGCTCTCTTGGAGTTTGTCATTACCCTCCCCCCTGCCCCCTCTGCACCCCCCACCCCCCTCTGCTGCTACACACATGTGGGCATGATCTGCCTGGCCCTGCATACATTTGAATCTGCAATCTCTACAGAAAGCTACTTCTAATATGAATAAACAAGTTTTAAAAGCATCAGAATATAGCTCAACAATCTACTTTTTTTCTAGTTAGATTTTTATCAATTGAATTTTATGGATGAAGAAATTGAGACTCAGAGAAGTTTTGCAAGAGAACCAAGGTCTCACAGCTCGTGAGGGCCGCGCAGGGGCTCAGCCCCGGTGCATCTGGTCGGGGCACTTTCTCCTGCCCTGAACTGCAGCTCACAGTGGTCAAAGCTGAGCTCCAACACACCACATGCACACAGTGTGCCTTCACTTTGCATGCACATTTCTCAGGGTAGAGTCACTCCAGGAAAGGTGGCCGAAAATCAGTTCCCTGAATGACCAACTCTCAAAACAAACTAACAAACACCAAAACGAAGCCAGTTCTCAAAATTACATGGAGGTTTAGAGTA
The DNA here is from genome assembly GCF_057876585.1 of Rhinolophus sinicus. Taxonomy (NCBI): domain Eukaryota; kingdom Metazoa; phylum Chordata; class Mammalia; order Chiroptera; family Rhinolophidae; genus Rhinolophus; species Rhinolophus sinicus. The sequence continues at coordinate 41,474,828 of NC_142514.1, forward strand.
AATCTTGATATCTAGTAGAGCAAGTCAGTGCTTTTTCTTTCCCATCTCCTCCTGTTTCAATAACACTTGGCTCTTCTTGGCCCTTTACTCTTCCACACGAATTTTAGTTTCGACTTGTCAACTTCCCTGTAAAACTGTTGGGTTTGGAGTGAAATAGCCTTGAATCTCTAGATTAACTTGGGGAGAAGTGGTATCTTTGTGGCACTGAGTTTTCCTACTTATGAATAGGGTTTTATATTCTCCATTTATTCAGGCTTTCTTTGATGCTTTTCAATAAAGGTGTATATATTTCTTCTTCTGTAAATGTCTCACACAGGGAATTCTTTCAACAAAAATTTATTCAGCATGTGGTATGTGCAAGGCCCAAATTGGCCCATCCCATGTGAATGAAGTTTTTTTTAATTTTTCCAAACATGAACCATGTTTGTTACTCTTATACCAGGTATACACGCGGCTCATGAATCTTCCATTTGTATTTCTAAAATTTTAACTTTAAACTTCCAGCATTTCTTGCTACTGACAATGTACAGGAGGGAGAGATTCCAGGACGCATGGAGGTATCCTCTGTCAGAATGCCTCCTCCGTTAGGGGTGGGTGTGTTGGTTCGACTTCTCCGGGAATGGATAAGCCATTTAAGTCCCAAAGACTCTCCAAACCTCACTGTGCATCTTCCATCACCAGGCTGCCACATACAGAGCTCTGAGCCCGAATATCGGCAGTACTACATTCTGTTAATTAGTCATTTTTCTTTCTTAAATGCAAGCATCTGATTATAGTGATTAGATCACAAGGCCTTACTTAAAGCAATTAGTAGTAAATACTTCAGCTTTGTTCAACAAGGTAGGATCTAGGAGGCTTCATCACGTGGGAAAGAACAAAGACACTTCAAAAAGAATACGCTGGTTGTTCCTGTACTTACTCTACAACTGGCACCTAATCTGTAACACAGCAGTGGGGTTTCGGAAATAGATGTTTTTTTAGGAGAATGCACAATGCTTGCCTGAAGACAGGGTCATCTCCCAATTCCTTTTATTTGTTCAGCAAATACGTACTAAAGGCTGACTGTGTATCCACTCCAGGCTAGCTGTTGAGGCACAAAGATAGTCATGGTTCTTTGCCTGCATGCTCATGGAGTCTAGCGAGGAATACAGACAGATTGGCATGCAACTAATAATTGTTATGATAAGGAAAAGCATAGAGAAGGCACGCAAGATATAGGAGTTAGGGGAGGGAGGGGTGGTCAGGAAAGGATCCTGAATGGGGTGATTGCTAACTTGAGAAAGTAAAGGAAGGTTAGTATGTCTAGAGAGGAAATAAGAAAATAAGGGTAGCAACTGGCAAGACATATGAGATGGGAGACACAGACATTGGTAGATAATGCCAGGAACGGTAAGCCATGATCAGGAATTCAGACTTGATCCCAAGGGCAGGGAAGTCCTGGGGGGTTTTAAATCAGGGAACGTACATGATCAGATTTGCTCTTCGGAGAGAGATCACTAAGGTTACAGACTGAGGTCAGCATGGGGAAGTGGGGAGTCCACTTAAGAGGCCACTTCACTAGTCCAGGCCGAAGATGAGGGTAACGGCTTCTACTAGGGTAATGGCACTAGGAACAGATGAAAAAGTTGAAACTCAAAAAGGACAAGTGACTCGTGCTCTTCTACACCTACTGAGTGGTAAAGCATGATCTTGAAACAAGTTCAATCGAGTCCAAAGCCCGACATCTTTTTACTGCACCCAGTTTCCCGACCTAATGTGTAAAGGACAAAGTTAGTTTTGGGGGTTAAGGAAGGATGCTGAGTGGAGTGGAATATGGACTGCAAGGAGAACATACTAGGAAGGGAAAGACCCATTTCCAATAGCACATGAAGGAGGAACTAGGGAAAGAAAAGAGAATTACTATTTCTTGGTAACTTTAGAACAGGGGTGTCCAAACTTTTTTCAACGGCTTTTACCAAGGGCCATATGCGGTAAAATACACAAACAGCCGGGCCACTCACTCGAGGTGAAGTACGTATTGCCTCACCTGGTTTATTTAAGTAAACTAAATATATTTTTGGAATTTGCTGCGGGCCAATTAACAATGGATTGCAGGCCGCAATTGGCCCGCGGGCCGCAGTTTGGACACCCCTGCTTTAGAAGGTGGCCTACAGCCACGTTTCTCAAACTTTCCAGTGCATAAGCACTCCCTGGAGATTTTTGTTAAAATGCAGATTGTGACGCAGTAGGCTTGGGGTGGGGCCTGAGATTCTGCCTTCCTAACAAGCTCCCAGGTAAAGACAATGCTGCTGGTCCACGGACATACTTGGAGCGGTAATGGTAGAGGAAGGCTTAACAGCCCAGGGTGTCAGTCAGACCAGGCACTGAATCCTGGTGTAGGTACTTAGCAGTGTGACCTTAAGGAATGTATTAGTTTCCTAGGGCTGCTGTTAACAAAATATCAAAACTGGGTAGGTTAAAACAACAGAGAGCTATTGTTTCACAGATCTGGAGGTTAGACATTTGAAATCAAGGCATTGGCGGGGCCATGTTCTCTCCGATGTTTCTAGGGGAGAAGTACTTCTAGCTTCTGGTAATTGCTGGCAATCTGTGGTATTCCTTGGCTTGTAGATGCATCACTCCAGTCACCTACCTGCCTTCTCCTTCTGTGCCTTCACACTGTCTTTCTTCCGTACACTTCTATCTCTGTATCTAAATTTTCCCTTTTTGTGAGGACACCAGTCATCCCGGAGTAGGGCCCACCCACCCTAATGACCATTTGAACTTGGTTATATCTGTAAAACCCTATCTCCAAACAAAGTCACATTCTGAGGTACTGGGCATTCGGACTTCGACACACCTTTTTTGGAGGAACACAATTCAACCCATAAAAGTCACGTTATGTTACCTCTCTGAGCCTTGGTTTCTTTATCTGTCTATAGGGATAATAATTCATACTTTACAGAGTTAAATTAAATGGAATAATAAAGGTCAAGTGCCAGCACACAATAAGGGCTCAAACTATTATAGTTAAGGATTACTAGGCACCTAAGATACATCTTACTTAACCATCACAACTGCCTGCCCTGGGATGCAGGCATCAGAAGAGATGGAGACCCAATGAGAATAGGAGCCTTACACGGCATCACACTATGATTACGATTTAAAATCCACTATCCTCCAAAGCCCCTGACGTTTATTCCCCCTCCAAGGGGCCTGAAGGGGGTCCTGACAGTTGAGGCGGAGTTAAAAACTCTCTCCTGCAAAGGCAACAGCAGAGAAAGGTGATGATGATTTTTATTTAATCAGGTAGGGACATGTACCGGATACAGATTCAGGTTTCAAAGTGCCCAGAATCACAGGTGAAGTGCTGAGAAAGCACAGGGACTGCAGGGGGAGGAGGGAAAGGACAGATGATATTGATATATGAAGTCCAGTGGATTCATCATGTTCCCCAGGCTTTGTCATCCTTTTTCATGTTTCAAGGCTGCCTCGGCATTTTTTTTTTTAATAGGCCATAGCAATTCACAGTCCAAATTTCAAAGCTAAAAATACCTCCATTCCATCCTGTAAAATAATGTTTTTTCTCTCTTTGAGAAACAAAACACCTGAGTGTTTTCCAGCCAACAGAGAGAGGAACGTGTAGGCTGTAATGAGTAAGTGAACCTACTTTTGTCTGTTTGCAATAAACATTTGCAAAACACATTATCCTTTTGACATTTCCTTTAGGATTGCTCATACTCTATTTTCTGCAAAATGCCTTCCCTCCTAACTGGGTTCCTGTGATTACCTCTTTGGAAGGAGATTGTCTCAGCCTTTCAGGGCCATGATCAGTTTTAAACAGTTGATTCTTAATTTTTGCTGATGTTACTGTTATATTCAGCTATCTCTTGGCAGGGAAGGAACAATGCCAGCTTAAGCTATAGAAAGATATGGATAGCCTGATGTCTAGTCAGAAACATGATAGTGATGGAGACGCAGGTGGCAGATTGATCATCCTTCCTTCTTATCAATTCTATGGTCATTGCACGGCCCAGGAGTGGTAAGGGAGCTAGCCGCACGGCCTGGGTTCCGATCCTGGTTCTGTCATCTGCAAGCTGTGTGGCCTTGGGGAAACTGCTCAGACATTCTGTGCCTCAGATTCCTTATCAGTAAAACTGGGATAATAATAGTACCTTGTTCATAGAATTGTTCTGAGGATTGAAGAAGTTAATTCGTATAAAGAGCTTCAGTACGTGCACATTCTAGTACGCAGTCAGTAAGAGGTGGTTAGGGTTGGGGTTGTGGTCATTCGGCATGATGAGTGAGAGCCTCGAAGTCAGAAGACGTGCCACTTACTATGGGATAGCCTTGGCTTTGCCCGCGAAATGAACCCATGCAATGTTCCCATCATGCAAAGTATTATAAGGCAGAGTCACGAAAGTGTATTTTTTTGTTTTTCTAATTTTAATGGGTGCTTTTGTTGCAGGGGAGCTAAATAACCAGATTAGCATTTTACAAGGTTACTACAACAATTCTTTGGGGAAGAGACTGGGCACAGGTGATGCTGAGAAACCAGGTAGGTGAGACATGACAGTGGCATTGACCCCCCCCCCCACCCCCCCATCAATGGAGATAATGGAGATGGAGCAAAATGCACTCAACATATAAATTGCAGGCGACTCCACAGGACTCAGTCACAGAGCGGGGAACGTGAAGGACAATTCCTGGGTTTCAGACCAAATGGACGGAAGAACACATTGAAATGTATACAGGTATCTGTGTGTACTCTGAAGCAAAAAGCAGAGAGAACGAAAAAAACAGGAAAAAAATAGAAATATCTGTGTGGAAAAGAAGAGGACAGGAAGGAAGATTTGGGAAGAACCTAAACTCTCCATGGGGTGTTAAAGAATCGCATTGTGTGTTCACCATCCAGAGGCAATATACACAGCTGATGTATTACAGGAATGTATGCTTGGAACCTATATAATGTGACCAATCCATGTCACCCCAATACATTTAACAAAGATTTAAAGAAAGAATTGCAGCCTGAGGGATCAGCACAATTAAGGCAGAAGAGGGCACTGCCACATGTAAGGGACACTGTTTGTCGCTTACGCAAGGGCACAACGCTGGCGCTTAGTCACACCGTGTAGGTGTGGCCTTCCCACCAAAATGTATGGTCATGGCCTACAGCACAAAAATGGCTTCTTGTGTATCCCCATGTACAGTTCATCTATCACCCCGGTTCCAGGAGTATAAAAGAGCTCTTGGTAAGTACTTGAATGTAGACAGTTGTTGAGTAAAAATAAAGCATCTATTTACTATCAGCATTTTTTGAGGGCCTGCGCTAGGCTTTGGGACTATAGAAGATGAATGAGATATGGCCCAGGCCCTAAGGACACGCGTCTTCCCTACCCACCTTTCCTTTCCCCATTTCCTTCCCCTCCCTTTTCACCCCTTCTCCTCTTTTCCTCTCCCCCCACTTCTTTCTGTCTCAACTTTTGTCTCCCTGCCTGCCTGTCTCCCTCATACACATGTGCATGGCCACAAACATGCACACACATACACATGCACGAACGCACACACACACACACGCTCCCCGTACTGCACCATAAAGGGGATTCAGCAGCCAGGAGTCCAATATTGAATCTTTCTGCAGATGGAACCTAGGTCTGCTTAACATGTCTGTCATCCTCAGACTGACAGGCTAACCAGGGCATGTCCTCCTCATGGTGATGGATGGTAAAGTGCAAGACAGCAAGCCCAGCTCTATGAACCAGTTTGAAGCCTCTGCCTGCTCCACATCTACTTACATCCCTTTGGCCAAACAGGGCAAGCACAAGACAGAACCTACAGCCAAGGCGCAGGCACACACAATCTGCCTCCAGCAGCAGAATTCGCAAAATTACTTGGCAGATGGGATCCATGTAAGACTGCTATAGTTTTACCTTGGACAAGTCTCTTCCATTCTCCAGATGCGCTAGATGCTCTTTAAAACCCTGGATCAGATCTGTGTGTCCCAATGTATGAAATCCAGCCCTCTGTTAGCACGCACAACGATTTTAGGTGGCGCATGAAATTTAGTGAATTCTTTGACATGGTATTAACTAATATTTAGCACATGAATTGATGATGATTCACTTTGGAATGTGCTTTCCATACTGCCAGCTCCGTGAAGGAGACAGTCTGAGTCATGCCTTTCACTAGCCCAGGACCCTTGCTGATTTCCCATTTTACCAATGAGCTACCAGGCCACAGTGTGAAGTTCTAATTTCAAAAGATTGCTCATTTGTTTGTCTTGTTCTTTTGTTGTTTTTGGTTTATATACCACATATCAGTGAAATGAGAACAGAAACTCATAGACACAGACAACAGTTTAGTGGTTACCAGAGGGTAAGGGGGGTGGGGGGGTGGGAGATGAGGGTAAAGGGGATCAAATATATGGTGATGGAAGGAGAACTGACTCTGGGTGGTGAACACACAATGGGATTTATAGATGATGTAATACAGAATTGTACACCTGAAATCTATGTAATTTTACTAACAATTGTCACCCCAATAAATTTAAAAAATAAATTAAAAAAAAGATTGCTTTGTTTTCATTTTATTTATTTTGAATACAATGTATTTGTAGCAAGTGATGCTAGATTTTATTTAGTTACATAGTTTCTTTAAAAACATGCATGTAGGTAAACCTGTAAGCCTATTTAAAGAAAATATCACGTCAATGATTGGTGATACGCAGATAGCAAAAAACTCACGGCTATGGGGTTTGACACCAAAGTTTGGGACATTCTGGATATGATCATCTTTACGGTTCTGGGATCCTGTGATTGCTGCCAACTTTACTGCTCCAGCTGTGGTCTTTCCTTCTACCTCAAGGCTTTCCCAGAGGAAGATGAGCAGCAAGCAGATTGCCTTTCTCTTCTGAAGGACCTCTCGTTCCTCCCTCCCAGCTGCCAGCATGACTACCCAGCCAGATGTATTTGATTGACATGCTCATCCCCACACAACAGGCCAGAGTCAGTCACCCTGGGGCTGTCCCTGCCCTTGGCATTCTGACACATGGGCCCAGATTCCAAATGTCATGTCGTATCTCTTCACGGCATCGAAGCCCCCTTGAGAGCAGGAAACCCTAACAGGTGGCTGAAATGCCTTCCACAAGACTCCCCCAGACAGCCTGGGAGAGGCACAGAGCCCTGTCGGTGGTGATGGGTTGTAACATATGCTCAGCAAAAACCGCCAAAGGGAAGAGGGATTCCTGCACCCTGAGTCCACACAACGCTGGTTCAGATGCTGGGGATCAGCTGCCTCACACAGAGTGCCATTTGCCTTTGCAACCTATTACATCCTTGATCATGGACGTTTCATGGTCCTAAGAGGTAGTGATGGAAAACTTTTTGTTTCCATTGAATAGTTCATTAAAAAGCACATAAGTGGAAACAGGCCAGTTTCTCCTAATAGTAGACCGTCACTTTCTCTGATGTTGGAACTCCTAACCTGGATTTTGTGGAGCCGTAAAAAGTCCATGGCTGGTCTGAAAGAGGCCTGTGGACCTTCCAAAATTCCATGAGAAAGTTTGTGTGCGCGCGCGCGCGCGCGCGCGCGCGCGTGTGTGTGTGTGTGTGTGTGTGTGTGTGTGTACATAGGGACCTCTCTGGAGAAAGGGTTTAAAACTTTAGTTCATATTCTCAAAAGCAACCGTGTCTCGTCAGAAGCCGCAGCTCTAGCAGTGCTCCTTACAGAGACTGCACAGGGAAGAAAAACGTCAAAACTAAATTAAACTAAACTACACCAACGAACTAAACTAAATTAAACTAAATTGAGAGGCAATGTAAGGTAACAATGTTTCCCCCTAATAGTAACATTAAGAAAAACATTTGCCATTTGCCATCACCATAATTTCGAAAAGGTTATTTCAGTGTAGCAGGACATGGAAAAAAAAAAAAAAAAAAGGAAGGCCATAAACTCAGATTAAAAACATAAATTTAGCTTTATTAAAAAAATCACTACATTGTCCATTTTCACTTTCATTTCACTAATGACCAGTACCCATCTGTGGACAAGGATTTGAGAACCACTGTTCTCAGAGTAGGAAATTCCTACCCAGCCTACAAATCTTTGGGAAACTACGATCTTCTCTGGGACTTCCCAGACCCGAGTCCATGGCTCCCACCTCTGTTCCTGGACCAGCCCTACAGAAGCCGTGTATCTCTGATCCAACTACACTGTGACATCAGGTACTAATACCCCAAGGCAAGGCTGGTGGATTCAATGTAGCTAGCAATTCATTCCAAGAACTACTGATTATGCCCTTGGTGTGGGCCAGACCCTGAGCTAGGCATCAGACAGGCAGATGCGAAACTCACTATCCGTTCCCTTAAGGGGCTCATATTATAGTTAAAGAGACGATAAGAAACGGTGTAAACGGGCACCATGGACCACTCCACTTCCCTTTTCCTCACTGCCAAATGAGCAAAGGAAATGATGAATGATGCTACACAGTCTATACTACATAATCCATACTTCTATTCAACGAGGGAAACCCAAGTGGGACTGAATGATTGAATTCTCCTCCCCAAAGAAATATAAAATCCCTCTTCCTTTTGGAAGAGTGTGACAGAGAATACCGAATGAAGGGTGCAGAAAGAAGGCACTTAGCATACAGCCAGAAAGTTTGTAGACCTCACAATATGGAGTCAAGCCTCTTTAGCTATGCGATGGTTAGACACAGTTCTTTTTTTTTTGTTTAATATTATTATTTTTTAAAATTTATTGGGGTGACAATTGTTAGTAAAATTACATAGATTTCAGGTGTACAATCTGTATTACATCATCTATAAATCCCATTGTGTGTTCACCACCCAGAGTCAGTTCTCCTTCCATCACCATATATTTGATCTCCCTTACCCTCATCTCCCACCCCCACCGCCCTTACCCTCTGGTAACCACTAAACTATTGTCTGTTAGACTCAGTTCTTAAAGTACATTTTAAAAAATTGCCTATGCAAAGGCTGGGACTTCATGGACTCTAGAACTAAGAGCCCAGAGGAAGAAACCAATACCAGAGCATACACTGGAAAGAAACAGCATGAGTCAAGGGAGAGACAGACAGCAGAAACTGGAGGAGAGATGCAGACCGCATCAAAACAGAAATGGTTCTCCTGATTACAAAATCCAGATAAGGGGAAACTGGGAGCTGATTGTAGAATCCATTGGACAGTAGGCAGAGTTGTAGACAACATTAGGAAGGCTTTCATTCTTTGGTTGTTGTTACTTGTTTTTTTTGCTCTTTAGACTCCACATGTAAGTGAGATCATATGGGTATTTGTCTTTCTCAGTCTGACTTATTTCACTCAGCATAATACTTTCCAGGTCCATCCATGTTGTCACAAATGGTAAGATTTCATTCCTTTTTATGGCCGAGTAATATTCCCTTGTATATATGTACCACCTCTTCTTGATCCAGTTGTCTATTGATGAGCACTTAGGTGGCTTCCATATCTTGGCCATTGTAAATAGTGCTGCAATGAACATAGGGCTGCATGTATCTTTTCAAATTAGTGTTCTGGATTTCTGTGGATAAATACCCAGAACTAGAATTGCTGGGTAGTTCTATTTTAGTATTTTGAGGAACCTCCAAAATGTTTTCATATTGGTGACTGCACCAATTTGCAATCCCACCAACAGTGCATGAGGGTTCCCTTTTCCCCACATTCTCACCAACACCTGTTTATTGACTTATTGATGATAGCCCTTCTGATAGGGGTGAGATGATATCTCATTGTGGTTTTAATTTGCATTTCCCTGATGACTAGTGACACTGAGCATCTTTCCATATGTCTATTGGCCATCTGTATGTCCTCTTTGGAGAAATGTCTATTCAGGCCCTCTGCCCATTTTTTAACTGAACTGTTAGATTTTTTTTTAGTGTTAAGAAAGGTTTTCATTCCTGATAGCATGTTTGCTGCTCATTTAACTTCTTTGTTGTTTCCATGAAGTCCTGAGTTACGGGAACCACTCTGGCTAGTTTTACATAGAAAATCTGAATTGGGTGGATATTGCCAGATAACTACAACTAGCACTTATCAATCATGTAAGTACATAGGTCAGTAATGGCAGCTACTCTTAGGTAAGTTCCAAGGACTATCACACATGCTCTCTCAACACATGTGACAGTGATATTGCCCTTTCAGTTGAGAAGCCAAGACAGGAAGTTTCATCACTTTGACCAAGGCCATAAAGCCTGCCAAGGGTATCTGGGACTTCACCGACTCGGGTATTAAGAGCTCAGAGGAAGCAACAAGTCCTCGAGTGCTGGGAAGCAACCAGTTTCAGAGTCAGAGGGGCCAGGCCTCATGGTCTCAGTTGCCGCTCTGTAGTCCACGCCTAAATTTTTGAGACATCAAGATTAAATGCCGTTCTCCACAATTTGTAAGTACCCAAGCTAACAGAAGATTCATAAAGATGATTGAATGGTTGGAAAATGTCTCTTATTCTTCTTGTAAAGTTGAACTGTGATTAGTCTAAAGAAGAGATAAATTAGAAACTTGGAAAACCTAAGTGAATTTTAGCATGGGTCCGATTTCAAAGGGAATTCATAATTTACCCTGCCAAACTCGATGAGGTACACGGGGATGTAATGATTTTTGCACAACAAATTAGTAACAGAGCAGGGATCAGAGTTCAGTTCTCAGACATCCTCACCCAATGCTCACACCAAACACAAGGCAGACAGAGGATGCCACACCAACAAGTAAAGGGGACTGTGAACGGTGAAGAAGAAATTTTCATCAGAGAGAAAGAATCTCGGTGTTGTTGTTGTTGTTGTTGTTGCTGTTGTTTTCAGCGAGTCCAGACTTTTAAGGACAATACATTTTGTTGTCAAGGGAGGACATGGGGATATATTCCCTCGGTAAATAAATAAATGAGATTTTTTTAGCTGTAGTCTTTAGCAGAGGACCAGAATAGACCCCCAAACTGGTCCATTTTATTTCCTGAAGCAAAAGCTATGACTCCAACATTTCAAGCCTAGAGGACAACTTTAATACTATTCCCAAGTTCAAAGGTTTTACTTTCTTATTTGCTGCTTCTAAAGCCCCAAGCCTTTGAGCTATGGTTTTGTAAGAAGAAGACTCAGGCCTCTGGAGAGTGTGAAAGCAGATTGCATTTCCACTCAGATGACAGCCTCATGTGAAAGCATATTCAGGGCTAACTCAATTTTCTCTTAAACCCACTCCAGTCAGGCATTCATTCTCTCGCCTATATCAAAGCAGCTTTTGTCAAGGTCGCCAGTGACCTCCATGCTGCTGAATGCAATGGTCAGTTTTCAGTCCTTACTGACTGTCAGTGTCCTGCAGCACACACAGCTGCTCACCCTCCTCCTTGAAGCCCATTCGTCACCTCACTTCCAGGATGCCACTTTCCCTGGTTTTCCTTATCCTCATCTCCTCAAGTTGTAAACATCAGCGTTGCCCAGGTATCCATCTTTGAACACTTTTCCTCTTTACCATGACACATTCCTTAGGTGATGTCAGCCAGTTTTATGGCTTATATATCACCTATCATCTATCGGGTGACATCTTCCAAATTTCCTCAACTCTACCTTCAAAATGCAGTCTATCCACTTTTCACCACCTCTGACCCTACCGACATCATGTCTTACCTGGATTACGGCAATAGTTACCTGATTTCCCTCCTGGTGTTCACCCTTGCCCCCCTATTATTGACATTTCCCCCAGCAGCCAGAGTCATCTTTACAAAACATAAGGCAGGAAGAAATTGTTCCTTTATTCCTCTGCCCACCCACCTCCCATGTAAACATGAAAGTCTCCATGAAACCTCTCCTCTCCTATTTAGCACTCTGTTTCTAGCTCAGCCCACTGAGGACACAGTGCTATGCCATCTTGCTCACACATGCCAAGCACACGGCCCTCCAGGCTTTCACACGGCCCATTTCCTCTGCCTGCAAGTCCCTTTCTCCCAAATACATGCATACTTGCTCCTCACTTCCTTCAGGTCTCTGATCAAAAGTCATCTTGTTAATGGGGCCTTGACAGCTGTCTGTTGTACGTCAGTTCCCCTCCCTCCTCTACTCTCACGACGTCCCTTATCACTATAGCAATTATCATGATTGTACAAACTATCAATTTACTCTTCTGTTTTATGGAGTTTCATAATAACTGAAATTTTGCTTATTGTTTTCACAGCTCTCCTTCTACCACCTCAAATGGTTTGTGGCGCATAGTAGCTACTCAATAAATAGTTACACAATGGAAAAAAACAAATTAGCAAATTGTGTGCATAATCTAGTCAAATTCAAAGAGCAGTACGTATAAAGCTACCATGGAGAAAGGAAGCCTCCTTCACCCCCCCACACTTGACTGCTCTAGAATCAAAGATGTCTTGCTTCCTTTATCAACACAATAGGATTCCTGAAGGATTCAATTCTTTATAAAAATATTAAAAATAAATCATATCTTATGCAATAAAGCATAGTGGTTAAGGGTTAAGGTGCTAGATCCAGGCTGAGTGTATTCAAATAACTACGCTATTTCTTACTTGCTATGTGTCCTGGGGGAAGTAACATAATTTCTCTGTGTCTCAGATTCCTCCACTGCAAAATGGTGATAATGTTAGTACCTATACCATGAAGTTGCTATGAATATTAAAGATGACATATTACATTTAAGATACTTAGAAAAGGACCTGGTACATATTAAGTACTTAAGTGTTAGCTCATGTTATTACATTAAGAACCTGTATAAGTAACACTCTTTTTTGTTCCCCAAAAAGCTTTTTATAGGAGGATCTACATATATAGCACATATTCACATATACATATGTGTGTGTGGGTGTGTATATATACGTTTGTTATATATTTGTGTACATATATGTGTGTGTGTGTGTGTATATATATATATATATATATATATATATATACACATATATATACACATACATTTATATATAGACAGATAAATGTATATGTGTGTGTATATGCATATATTTACTTAAATTCCATATTGACTTTCTTTATTCCTGTGTCCAGTTTCTTATGTCCCACATAAACCCATAAACAGAGCTCAGCACTGCTCTTTCTTGCTAACCATAGTCCATTCACCAAATATAAATGAACAATATAGATTTTATTTAACATTTCATAAGGGTCTTGGAAGAGAGGGCTTATATCACATATCACACCAAAATCATTTAGAAGATCTTTTTATCCAGAAAAGGAGGGCCATTGGTGAGTGCCTGGAGCCTGGATTATAATTCTCTTCTCTGTGATTTTCTTTCTTTTTTCTTTTTTTGGTCAAAGTGAAGAATAACTCAACATGGATAAGAATAGAGATGGAAAGAAATGTAAACTTCTAAGGGTTCTTGTTTTGGGGTGTTTTAGGAAGGCCTTTCCCTTGGAGTTGGGGTGTCTTAGGAAGGCCTTTCACGTGGTGAAATCCTAACTAGCCTCGATATGCTGCCTAAGTGGCACATCATAGCTGTCGCTTCCTCAGTCCCAGCAAGGCTGACCCTTTGCTCCTCCATGACCACTCTGCATCCTGTACACGTGTTCGCCTGTCACCATAGCCACAACATGTATTATAGTCACTGTTCTCCAATTACAAGTTCCATCCCTCACAGACAATAGGCTTCCGAAGGGAAGTGTCCTATGATGCCCAGTATACCCTCAGGGGTCCATTAAATATAAAAACAAGTGGAAAATGTAAGCAAGTTCAAATTTCAACGCTGATCTAAATCCCTCTTTAACACAGACAAGTCTTGGAATACTAATCTGCACAGTAGACCTCACTGACCTCACAGGCTTGGCCAGGTAATTAAATGAGATATAGATACAGAAAAGCTTTGTCAAGGCAAATTGTTATACAATTTTAAAGCGTTATTGTTAAGGAATGTCATACTCCATTTAATTTTGGATAACCCAAAAATTAATCCAGGAACTGTTTTTTAAATGCCATCTAACATATGTTGAATAATAAAATAATTTAAATAGAAAAAGAGCTGAATGAATTCATTCAGAAACGCAAGGAACTTTTTAACCTGAGAGAAGGAATTCCTATTGGCATTTGTAGTATATAGTGTAGAAGGAGGCATGCATAAAATTCATGACGGGAAAGGCTAGGATCTAATAGGATGGATAAGATACAGTAGGATAGGAAAAGTAAGCTGGGAGAGGAGAGGAGGGCAGGAGAGGGCCGTGAGAGCGCTGGAGAGACACAGGGACAGCAAAGCAGGTGGGAACGCTTATTGTCTAATCCACACTGAGGAGATTACCAATCCCCTCCCCAGAATTCTATTTGCTCTGCATTGTTGTCTGCATTTAGTATTGTCAGATTTAAAACAATTTTTAGCCATTTCAGTAGGCATTCTCATTGTGGTTTTAATTCACAATTCCCTGATGATGCTGGGCATATGAATTGTGTCCCCAGAAAAGACATGTTGAAGTCCTAATTCCCAGTACCTGTGAATACGACCACATTTGGTAACAGGGTCTGTGCAGATGTAATCAAGATTAGGTCCAACTGGATCACGGTGGGCCAGGAATCGAATGGCGGGTGTCCTTGTGTACAGGAACACACAGAGAGGAGAACTCTGTGTGAACACAGAGGCAGAGACTGAAGTGGTACAAACCTCGGAAAAACAAAGACCACCAGCAACTACCAGAAGCTAGAAGAGAGGCAGGGAATAGATCCTCCCCTGGAGCCCTCAGAAGTAAAGCCCCGCTGACAGCGAGATTTCAGACTTCTAGCCCATTGAACTATGAGAGAATAAATTTCTGGTGTGTAAAATCACCCAGTTTATGGTACCCAGTAATTGTATGCAAATGCAATTAGTAGCCCAGAGAACTAATACGGCATCTTTTCATGTACTGAACTGGTCAACTACACATCTTCTTTGAAGCAAACGTTCAAATCTGCCTATTTTAAAATTGCATTGTTTATTTTCTTGTTACTAAGTTATATATCCACACACATCCATGCCAGTCATTTGTCTGGTATATACTTTATGAATAGTTTTTCCCAATCTGGAGGATTGTTTTTTTATTTTCTTGACTGCGTCTTTCAAGAGCAAATACTTTAAGTTTAGGTGAAAAAAAAATCCATCTACTTTTCCTCTTATGTCTCATCTTTTGATGTTATAAAAAATGCTTATCTACTCCAAGGTTATGAATATTTGCTTATGTATCTTCTTTTAGAAGTTTCATAGTTTCAGCCTCTCTATTTGTGTCTATTATCCATTTCAAGTGAATTTAATGTATGCTATAAGGATTTAGTACTTTTCTCTCCACATGAGTATTCAGTTATTCTGCCACTATTTGGCAAAAAGATTGTATTTTACCCCATTGAATGGTTTTTGCAACATTGTTGAAAATCAGTTGAACATGTATGGGTGGGTCTATTTCTGGAATCTCTGTTTTGTTCCATTGAATGATACGCTGTATCAATTCTATTCTGTGTTGATGACTGTAGTTTACAAATCTTGAAATAAAGTATTATAATTCCTCCAACATTGTTCATCTTTTCCAAGTTGTTCTGGCTATTCTAGGGTTTTTGCATTTTCATATAAATTTTAAAATAGGCTCATCAATTTATTTGGGGGTTGGAGGTAAGAAGCCTGTTGTGATTTTCATTGAGAAAAAGTGGATCAGTGGTACATGATAAACTTGAGAGACAGGTACGAAGGCACCAATTCACATCCGCCTTCCAGGCCAAAGTTAAGGAAATTTTAAGTGCCATGGAAACCCATCATAGAGATTTTATTGTTTGTTTTGTTTTGTTCTGTAAGCAGAAGAGTATGATAAAATATGAGTTCTGGTTTTTGAAATCATTCTATCTCCTTTATGAAAACTCTTAAAGAGTATTACAATTGTAAAGGCCTGTTGATAAAATTAAAATTGAATTTGACTAATATTTATTTACTAGATACTATATGTCATGTGTTTGGGGAACAAAAATCGATAATATTTTTCCCTGATTGCCAGAATCTCAAAATCTTTTTGAGAAGTCAGACATATGGCAAGTATCTGTGGCTGTTTATTTACCATCACTGAGCAGAGAATAGGAAAATCTTCAGTGGGTTAAAAATTAATGCAAAGTTTGAAAACTTTCTACCCAGAGACAGTTTCCCCATCACACCTTCCCTCTCTAGTGTACCTCTGGAGACTGTGTACCATTCCTCATCAAGAGGAGAGGTCTCAGACCACCAAGACCATTTTCTACTTTTCTCACCTGACAGTTCTGATTTCTCCACCTTGTTTGCTAATGATTAATCCTGAGACAGGGGAACAAGGTTTTAAGTTATAAGAGAAAAAAGTCACACCTACTGTGTTTCCCTAAAAATAAGACAGGGTCTTATGTTAATTTTTGCTCCAAAAGGTGCGCTAGGGCGTATTTTCAGGGGATGCCTTCTTTTTCCTGTACAACAATCTACATTTATTCAAATACAGTCATGTCATCTTCTTCTGGAACCTCGTCATAACGTACTAAATGTGTCTGTCTGGCTGATGATCTTAACTGGGGCATATTTTCGGGGTAGGTCTTATTTTCGGGGAAACTAATTAAATAAATTTTAGGCTTTAGGAATGGGCACAGTGTGATAATCCTCTGGAAGTCATGGTGGGAGATCACGGCTCCAAACTGAGTATCTTAATACAAGAACCAAAACTGGAGCCATTTAGGCTTCTGAGCATCTGGAATTTCCATCTTTAAATATGCGAGGTCTGACAATTAAGTTTGCAAACTTGTTGCAACGATGTTGCTAACCTTTTTTAATATTAGAGGGATTATTCATTATGAACTTGTACCAACAGGACAAACAGTTAACCAAGTTGACTATTTGGAAGTGCTGAAAAGCCTGCGTGCAAAAGTTAGATGACGTGAACTTTTTGCAAACAATTCATGGCTCTTGCATCACGACAATGCACCAGCTCACATGGCACTGTCTGTGAGGGAGTTTTTAGCCAGTAAACAAATAACTATATTGGAACACCCTCCTTACTCAACTGATCTGGCCCCCAATGACTTCTTTGTTTACCCGAAGATAAAGGAAATATTGAAAGGAAGACATTTTGATGACATTCAGGACATCAGGGGTAATACGATAACAACTCTGATGGCCGTTCCAGAAAAAGAGTTCCAAAATTGCTTCGAAGGGTGGACTAGGCACTGGCATCAGTGCATAACTTCCCAAGGGGAGAACTTCGAAGGTGACCATAGTGATATTCAGCAATGAGGCCTGTAGCACTTTTTCTAGGATGAGTTCGTGAACTTAATTGACCGACCCTGTGTGTGTATGTGTGTGTGTGTGTAGTGTGAATTGTAGGGCAGTTATATTCCTCATGCATTTTTAACATGTTGATCTACTGTGCCATTCTTAACTGTACAGAGCATAGGCATTAAATGAAATACAAAGTTATGACAAAGAGAAGGCAAAAATTGAAAATCAAGAAAAATAATTGACACAGATTATGAGAGAATTTGACAAACATTCATCAGACTAAAACTGATTACTAAGTAGCACAGTCCTGTTAGAGAGGGGTATTGTTTTAGGAACTCTTCACTATGTTTGAAACTTGGTCAACAATTGTTATATACAGATTTCTTCTTTACTAATTCATATTCAAATAGATGTGTTTTTCTACCTTGTATTATATTTAATATATGTTCACTGCTTTAAAAAATTAGAAAAATTTGAAAAGTGGAAAGTACAACAAGGAAAAAAATCCATATTTTAAAAGGTATAAAAAAAAATCTGTCCCCAATTTTGAAAAGTAGAAAAAGGGAAAAAATTACCATATTCTCACTACCGGCCACTTTAAACCTTCTTCATTGTTTCTTTCATTTTGTTCTATGCATGTTTTCTATATTTGGGATCACACTATATATATATATAGGTTTGCTGCCTAATTATTTTTCATATTCCCT
The DNA here is from genome assembly GCF_057876585.1 of Rhinolophus sinicus. Lineage (NCBI taxonomy): Eukaryota > Metazoa > Chordata > Mammalia > Chiroptera > Rhinolophidae > Rhinolophus > Rhinolophus sinicus. The sequence goes on from NC_142514.1 coordinate 41,492,731, forward strand.
TATTATACATCTCATATTACTGGGTTGTTGTTATAGTTGAATCATTTTTTATCATATAGATATAACCATTCTTTGTGGTTGGGATTAAAGCAACGTGCTTCATTTAGGCTACTTCCATTTAAACTATATAAAGAATCCAATATTATAGCCAATGGAATGAGAGTCGATGAGAGAACAACTTTCAGAAACCCCATCGCCACTTCACTGGGGTGTGTAGCAAACCTAACAAGAGGTATTATTTGATGATAACTCTTTTACGCCTGGCATTCTGCTAAAATATTTACTTACTGGATCTCTTTTAAACCTCAAAAATACCTATAAAGTGAGGACACTGCCACTTTACAGACAGAGAATGTGAGGCTCCTAGAAAATAAGCATTTTACCTAAATCATACGGTTGCGTAAATAGCAGAGATGAGATTTGAACACAGGCCTATACGATTCCCAAGCTTTTTAGCAGATCCCAATATGGAATAATTATCGAGCTGGGTCTTTGCACTTGGTTAAAAGAATTGAGAAAGAAAAAGTGCAGTCTATGGTTTAGTGCTAATTAAACTGGCCAAACTGTTTATATTTTAAATAATGGATAATTCGGTCCTTTGACAAGAGTAAAACTTATTTGGATTGTTACCTTTCTAGGGCAGATTTACGATCCAAATGTCTCCAGGACACAATTTTCTTTATTATGTCCAGATAGAAAATCTTGGGAAGTTTGAATAGAAAATAGGTCCAGAACAGAAAGCAACTAACTTTTAATATACTTTCAATATTCTAGGAGATTGAAAAATATTAACTCACTAATTCTACACACTGCAAAGCAATTACAATTAAACCTATTTTACAGATGAGAAAACATTCTGCAATGTTAATTTAATTCATATCTCCCATAATGTAGACTTTTACTACCTTGGAGGTTATTAATCTCACTCTTAGTCAAATAGTATTTAGCATAATTATTTGTCTTTTCAGGTAGACTCCTTTTCTTCCAACTAGAAGGCAACAGGTTTGAAGGCAGAGGATGCATCTTAAAACCAGAGAATAAAATCAGATTCATTAAGTTCCAATCAAACTTATTGCACTGGGCCTATATTTTATAGATGAAGAACATGAAAGGGAAGACATGTAACTTGGCCGAAGAGACGCAGCTGTATAAATCTCTGCAGAGCTAGACTTTCAAATCTGTGGCTTAAATCTTGACCCATTGTTCCCTGTTATATTTTGGTGATTCATGGTTTCCCATGTTATCCAGGGTGTGTAGATCTTTGCAAACACACGGCATACATGCTTGCAGGACCAAACTGGCTAATTTCCCTAGAGATTATGTTACCATCTATGCCAAGAGTACGCCAGAACCCAAAGTGCTCAATCAGTATTTATAGATTCTAAAACCACCTCTTTCTCTCTTGCCCAACATTAGTAAGTGAGCAATTACAAAAAAATAGTAGGAGAAGAGTTAAAGACAAAAAAGTTTTTATCTTGGGTGCTTTTTAACTTTTCTAGGTAAGAAGGTCATGCTTTGGAGCTATATGCGTTAAACAACTAATGTTACACAGCTACTCAATATTGGCAGCTAAAGATTTCTTTTTTTTTTCATATCATTTTTTAAAAATTTATTGGGGTGACAATTGTTAGTAAAATTACATAGATTTCAGGTATACAATTCTGTATTACATCATCTATAAATCCCATTGTGTGTTCACCACCCAGAGTCAGTTCTCCTTCCATCACCATCTTTTTGATCCCCCTTACCCTCATCTCCCACCCTCCACCCCCCTTACCCTCTGGTAAAATATTCCTTAATGACAGTGGTAATTGGGTGTATGTAACTAGAAGTCATTACAATAAATAAATGGATTTTAGTGCGAAGCTTGCACACCATCATCTACGATGAGTTTAGAGACAATGTAGGTGGAGGTGAAGTTCTGTGGATGACCAAAGAAAACCATTTTGCATGAATGGTTGTAAACAACCAGTATTCCATAAGTCAGTCTGTGCATCATCTAAATATTCTAGCGGCCACTTCTACAATTTTTGAATTTTGCGAAAGCTTTTCTGCAAAGCTAGTATTAATTATTCATAAGGTATTTTGTTTTTAAATATTCACTTGCTTAATGTCCATCTATATCAGACACTGTATTAATATAGATACTATTAATTGCTAATATTAATAAGGACTTATTATGGGCCAAGCACTGTGCTCTGTGCTGTCAGTGCTTCATTTTAATTTTATTTTCAACATAGTTCTATGAATACTATTATACTATTATTATCACTAACTTATAAATGTGGAGATGGGGGCTTATCAAAACTAACTTGCCCAAGGTTACACGGCTACTAAGAAACAATAAAAGGTACTATGTTTTGAGTTATTTCTATGTGCTTGACATTGCTTGACATTATTTACCTAACCCTTTTAACAACACTACGAGGAAGGTATTATTATTATGACCATTTTATAGATGAAGAAACTGAACCCTGGGGAATGCTGTAAGTGCTAGCGGGAGGCTTCAAACCCAGGCAGCCCGATTCTCGAATCTGGGCTCTTGAACACTATTACACTGTGATGCTTCTCCAAAACGTGATCCTGGTGCTTGGGCATAGCCCAGCCTGAGAGCAAAACCCCCATCTTAACCACTGTAGTGCACGGCTGGATTCCGGGAAAAGATTATGGAGAAAAATACCATTACTGCTTTGTTTTGTTTTTCAATAACTAATCCTCTATGATAGCATTAAAAAAAACAAAAAACATGAAATACATAGAGATAAATCTAAATAATGTAAATTTGTATGCCACTACCAGAAAAAGAATTGATGAGAAAATTTACAAAAGACCTAAACAAATGGAACGATAAACTATATTAGTAAATTGGAAAGCTCAACATTATTAACAAATCAATTATCCCCAAATTAATCTCTAGAGTCAATGTGATTTCAATCAAAATTCTAGTGGGCACTTTTTAAAAGACATTGACAAGCTAATTATAAAATTAAATGAAAATGTAAAGAACTAGAATGGCTAAAACAATTCTGAAAAAGAACGAAGTTGGGAGACTTAGACTATGTGATTTTAAGACTTAGTATAAAGCTGCAGTAATCAAGACAGGGTGGTATTGCTATAAGCATAGACAAATACATCAATGGTACAGAATAGAGAGTCTAAATACAGGCAAGCACATATGTAGTCAATTTTTTGACAAGGTGCAGTGGTAATTTAATGCAGACAGGATAATCTTGTCAATAAATAGTGCCAGAACAATTAGATGCCCATAGGCAAAGAAAACAAACAAACACTCAAACCATGTAGAAAAAATGAATTATAGGCTTACATTAAAAACTGAAATTGTAAAACTTCTAGAAGAAAACATAGGAGAAAAATCTTCGTAATCTTGGGTTAGGAAAAAAAATTCTGATATAAGACCCCAAAAGCATAAACCATAAATAAAAAAGTAAAAAACTGAACTTCATCAAAATTAAAACAAAACAGAAACAAATAAACAAACAAAAAACCCATAACTTCAGCTTTTCAAAAAATATGTATGTAACTGTGAAGTACAGAAAAGACAAACCACGGACTGGGAGAAAATATTTGTAAAACATATCTCTGGTAAAAGACCTGTATTCAGAACACATAGACTTCTTACAACTCAATAATAAAACAATTTTAAAAATGGGAAAGGACTGAAATAGACACTTATAAAAGAAGAGATGTGAATGGCAAATAAGGACATGAAAAAATGCTCAGCATCATTGATCATTAGGGAAATAAAAATTAAACCATAATTAGGTACCACTGGACATCTACTAGAATGGCTAAGCTAACAATGACAACAAAATCCTGATAATAATAACCAAGTGATGGAGAGAATAGGGAGCAGGTGGAATTGTCCTACATTTCTGGTGGGAAACAAATGTTACAGTCACTTTGGAAAACAGTTAAGCAGTTTCTTATAAAGCTAAATATATACTTCAATGATGCTCCATCAAGCCTGCCCCTTCGGTATTTAACCAAGGAAAATGGAAGCACATGTCCCCACAAATACTTGTACGTGAATATTTATAGTAGCTTTCTTCATAAAAGCCCCAAACTAGAAACAACACATGCTTATCACCTGGGAGATGGATAAAAAAAATTGGGAGCGTTCCTACACTGGAATACCACTCAGCAATAAAAATGAGTGAACCACTATGTGTAACAATACGAATACTTTCAAAAGCATTTACCTAGTGAAAGAAGCCAGACATACAAGGCTACACACTGCGTGATTCCATTTCTATGACACTACGTGTGATCCCATTTCTATGACACTACAAAAGGCAAAACTCTAGGGACAAACATCAGATCAGCAGTTGCCGGGGATCACAGGTGGGAGAGGACTCACTACAAAGGAGGATGAAGGAACTTTTTCAGGTAATAGAAAGAGTCTACGTGTTGATTTTGGTGCTAGTAAGAAAAGTGTACCTATTTATTATAACCATTCAAACTTTACATCTCATATGGGCAAAATGCTTTCTGTATGTAAATTATATGCTAAGAAACCTGACTTAAAACTAAGACACAAAAAAAGAATCATCTGGAGAGCTTGTTGAAACAGATGGTTGGGCTTCACCCCTAGAGTTTCTGATTCTGTCTGAGGTCTGGGGAGTGGGGAGCACCAAGACCTTGCATATCTAACAAATCCCCAGGTGAGGTTGAGGCTGCTAGTTGGGGACCCTACTTTGAGAACCACTGTCCTAATTAATATGGAGGGTGGAGAACATGGAATTGGAATAGGCTCTCTCACTGTGGGCTATTTGCCCCTTATAAACACATCAGTCTCCAAGGTTGGTCACTTGGGCCTTCTTCAGGCAATGATGCCACCAGATGTCGTCGCCCAGGGGGCTCTGCCTTAGCTCCAGGAAGCCCTCTAAGGCTGTGGCCCAGGGGAGTGCCATCACCTCATTGCTATTGTCTAGCGGATCCCTTGCCATGGGAGCAGCCCACCAGAGAGCTGGTCTCTGCCTCCTTCCATGATTCCTTCTGCTCTTTTCTCCAATTATGAAGGAAAGACTCCATATGTCACCCCACCACCACGTCTCTCCCCTCGATTTCCCACTGCTGCTTGAGAGAGCATCTCGTTGCTTCTGTGGGTGGACTTTGAAATCAGGCAGATCTAGTTTGAATGTTAGCGCTGCCACTTACTGTGTGGACCTTGGGACAACCTCCTTTATCTTGTCTGAGCCTGATTTTCTTAACTGAAAGGAGGGTGACAAATTTTACCTCGCAGTGTGCACGCAGGTGTGTTGTAAGCGTGTGTAATCAGATGCTGATGGAGACTCTTCCTTTTGCCTCAGAACCGGCAGGGAGAAGCCAAAGCTGAGACAAAATGACCCATATCTAAAGACTGCCATCACAAGTGAGGCCAGCCGTTCCCCTTAGGACTTATCATAAAACAGCAAGACTGACTTTGCCAGCCCCCGTACCCCAGCCATGACCAATTTCTCTGCTCCTTCACTTACAACAAACAAAGCAAAACAAAAATCCTGGAGAGTCCGAGAAAGAAGTCACTAGAGGCCTTGGAAGGGTGCAGAGTTTGGTGCAGAAGCTTTTCCTTCACCCCTTGAGCCACCACTCACCAAGACAGACAGCGAACGCTCTCAGAAGCTCCTTCACAGAGACTGTGGTACCTGCCTGCAAGGGAGAAGGTGCACATTCACTGCTTAGGTACCTAATTATGCAGCAGACCTGCTGAGCTGCTTCTTGTGCCCATGTGAGAAGAGGGAAAAGAAAATTGGGGAGAAATAGTGGGGAGAAAGAGGGAGGGGCCCTGAATCAGCCCTTACTCCCATGATTTAATGTGGTGAGGGTGAGTGATTCCCTGTGAGTCCACGTCACAGAAGTTGGCTAGGCCCCAGTTGTCATGACTGTTGACCAAGCGGTTTCTCACCAGGCGAGGGGTCCCAATGGCAAGAAGCTTTGTGCAGCCTGCCAGGGTGCACACAGACAGAGGTCAAACAATGTTGAGTCTACTGCATTGGGGCCACTCAAGAACCCCACATATATACCCTAAGACAACCTCCAGCTCCCAACATCAGAAGAGATAAATATTGGAATGGAAGGAGAAGTATCTCAGAGCCAGCCCCAAGCACCACTCTCCAGCATAGCCCCTAAGCCATAGTTCGGGCAGCACAGGGGGAGGGCACGTAGGAAAATCCAGTATGTGACTAGAGTTGCACATTGGATGAAACATTTAATACCAGAAAATGATTGGAAGGTTATAAATTCTCCCAAGATGCCATTAACGAATGAGAAAAGGAGAGCTTACAAGTATGTTGCAAGCAGGGAGTGGGGGTGGGTTGAGGGGGGAATCAGCTATATACAGCAGTGAGGTAGGATTGCTCAATAAACTGGTTATACAGCTATAGAAAGCACCTTGTACACTAGACTACACACACTCACATATGCTCACACACATATGTTTGTGTGTGTATTTGTAGTGTGTAGATATGCTACTAGGAATCATGAAAATAACAATATTAATGACAATAGTAATTGTGAAGTATGACATTTTTATACTATATAGTCATGGTCAGCATTCATTTGTACTTGCAAAGTCTTGTGAGAAAGAGATTAATTCGGCAAATATTACCCTCAAGTAGCTTATAGCCTATTAGAGATGTTCAAACCCATAGAAAACACACAGAGAACTATGATACCAAGTGTCTAGTACGAAAGAAAGATCTCTCTTTTTTTGTATTAAATTTCCTGGGAATTTTGGAATTCCACTATGCCACAGGCCCTGTGATGGAACGTGACATATATTGTTTCTCACAGCAGCCCTTTCAGGTAGGTATTACAATCTGTTTACATCTACCTTCCCCTCCTCTTGCTATTCCTACTTCTGTTTTTACTAGCTATCATTGCTTGAGTTCCTACCAGCTACCAGGTTTGATGCATCTTTATGCAAATATATAAGGATATGACTATTTCATTGGTGTGAAGTGAAAAGTGCGTCTAGATTTTATAATGAGATAGACTGGAGTTCAAATCCTGGGTCTGCTACTTACCATGTGAACTTGGACAGGTTTTTTAACCTCTCTGACCCTCAGTTTTCTTATAATAACATCTACTATAGAGGGTATGATGAGAAAGCAGTGAGACAATGTATGTAAAGCACCTACCTCAATGCCTAGCATGTAATTTGTTTTTGACACACGCTTGTGCCTTACCTCTTGTACATCCAAAGGGAAGTAGTTTGTTGAGCACATGAGCCCTGGGCTCCCAACCCTCATCTTCCCCTCCCCACCGAATGTCTGGGGATGCTCAGACATCCAACTTAGAATGTGGCTTTCAAGACTCTCTCATCAATCACTCCAGGCTTGACTACTCTCTCAATCTCTGAGCACATTTACTTCTTAATCAACTTCCTCTTGTCAGGATTCACCTTTATTTCTTCCAACTGCTACTCTCTCTCCTCTACAAGGGAATTTATGCTCACTTCCAGCATTCATCTCCCAACCTCTCCTGTTAACAGTCACCGAGGCAAAGGATTAATTTTTTAAAGGAATGTCTACTTTTCCTTGTCAATAAATTACACCGGGCAAGTCTCTGAGGTCCTGCCAACCTCTCCTTTGAAGACTTATTGGACATGTAGTTGAAAAACACGTTATTTATCTCTGTCCCTACTGTCTTCTTCCCCTCTAGTCTCATCTTGGTGTTCCCTTATCAATTTGGTTTAGTCTCTTAAAATTACTCCAATCTCACCAGGTTGTGTGGACAGCTTGGACAACGTGCAGGTTCCTATTATTCTCAAAGACTTTTCTTTTTATTTCCCCTTGTTCTTGTCAGACACATTTATTTATTTTTATGCCAGCCATTTTTATTGCTGAATGGAAGGCAGGCATTCCAGGAATACATCCCTATTATCTTTGAGGACCTTCTCTTTCAATTTGTCCTTTTTTATTATCTCTTTACAGCTCTTCTTCCACTGGGCAGACCCTAAGACTCTAGTTGATGAAGTTTTTTAGACTCCAAAGCAGTGAAAATAAAGTTAGGATGTCTTTTTCTACAAGCTGCCAAAGAGCAAACAGTCATCAGTCAATTTCATTAACTCCTGGGGCAACTGCCCCTCCCACGCTGAGGCATTACCTTTGCTGTAAGTTTCCTTAGACACCTAGGCCTAGCCAACAACTCTTTTCTCTCGGCTCTTGTGAAACCTCCTTCATGTTTTCCTTATAATTCCTTTCACATTACAGTGGAATTTGTTAGTGCATCTGTCTCCTCCAATATCTCAATACTTGTCTAGACTACCGAGATTTTTTTTTTCTTTTTTTAACTTACGTACTCCTAGCGCCCAGTACAGTGCCTTGCATGTATTAGGTGCTCAATGAATAGTTTTAAACAATTGATTACTTTGAAAGTAACATGTGGCTAACTGGCTAAAATTCCAGTTTTGGAATTTCCCAGCTGAACCATTAACCTCATAATCTTCAATTTCATCATCTGTAAAATGCGTATGAATCCCATTGTTTTACAGGGTTTTAAAGATCACAAATGTAATCTCACTTGATAGATAAGGAATCTAAGTCTCCAAGTGGGGAATGGTGTTATCTGTTATCTACAGTTGGCTTTTTGGCTCTCAATCTGAACTGTTATTTAGTAAGAATTTGCTGATGAATTCATTACAAAACTTTAGTGATCCGAACACAATGTCTAAGCTAGAGCCCTAAGGAACAAAATAGGGTACACATCCTCAAGGAGGTAGAGAAATTAAATGAACAGGAAATTACTGAGATAATTTTTTTTGTAATGTAGTGAGGTCCTCAGAGGAAGGTGTCACAGTAACAGTGAACCAAAGGGTGAGCGTGGAAGTGAAAAGAAGGCCATGAAGAAGAGACAAGTGGGCCTTGAGTGGCAATGCCAGTAGAGATAATGGGCCATGATTTACTCCAGTCCTGCACTGATATTGGCACTGAAAAATTTGCAAAGAATCAGCCTCACCAGTCCTTTGGCCAACATTGTCCAACACTGCAGAGAGGCAGTGAGTTCGAAGAGGGAGCCAGTGTAGAATAGCGGCTGAGCTACACTGGACTTCACAGTTAGGCCTGTGTACACTGGGGCAAGTTTCAAAGCCTCGGCTTCCTTTTCTACAAAACAACACTAGTAAAACCACCTTCTAGAGTTGTCATGAGGGTTACATGAGGTAACGATTGCAAATCGCTAGGCGTACGGTACGACTACTTAGCCCCAAAAGGAGGTGGCCTCTGAAATGAGTCATCCGACCTTCAGATCTTAGTGTTCTGGTTAGCTCTGGATACCCTGGTAAGACTGGAGCACAGCTTAAATTTTGGAGCTAGACTGGAGTCCTGATAACCCTCAGTGACTTTGTCGTATAGCATTGGATCCTCCTTGAACCGTAAACCCAACCTCTGGTCTGTATCCCACATGCAAGATGGGTCCCCTTGGACTGGCTGCATCCTAGTTCCTCTCATCCCCAGGAACCATCAATTTCTACTACTGGTTGCTCCTGTTACAGTCCAGCTTTTCGTCACCATCAGCAGAGGGGGAGGAAATCAAATCTACCTAGGAAAGCAGGGGACGGCTCCTCATTGTCAGCACGGCCAAGTTCAGACTCCTGAGCATGGGCACGAGGCCCATCATGGCTTCCGTCTGCCTCTCCTGCGTCAGCTACTCCAACACATCCTTTGGTTTCTTTATTCACGCATGTCATACCACCTCATGATTGGTGACAGTGCCATGTCCTTTCAGACCTCTTTACTTGACTACATGCTCTTTTCTCTTCTTGGGATGCTCTACATTTTCACCAGGCAAAAACACTAATTCATTTCACAAGCCCCAGCCTTGGCACTACTTCCTCTTCAATGCCTTCCCTGACCCCTTTGGGCAGACCAGGGCACTCCTTACCCTAAGCCTCCACGGCATCTACACATACACATCTTGTATAATACCACATTAGGTTACGATTTTGGTCTCTAACGTGTCACTTCCCAATCTCCTCTCCCCTCCCAGATCACAAGCCCTTGGAGAGCCAGTGACTATGCTTTATTTATCACTGTATCGCTAGCACACAACACAATGTCTGGCTCCTAGTAGATGCTCAAAAATATGCGTTGCTTTGATAAGCAAAATTAGTTTTCATGGCACAGTTCTCACCTAAACCTGGTTTCCTCCCTTCATTATTCATAGCTATAGGTATACGAATTATGGCAGCAAGTACTCGAGCAGAAATCAGGATCTTAGGGTGCCACAGTCACTTGACCTAATAACGGTCCTCTTGGGAAAATCACACCATTTGCTGGAGCGTGTGTCGCTGGGATGTAACTGTCCATCCATCCAGTCAGCTGAATCAACCCTAATGGTCAGTGGAATGACCCATGCTGTAGTTCGACTCTCTCCCATCCATCAGAGTTATTGATTAAGGTAGCACTGTTAGCACAGTAACATAAGATACCACTGGCATAAATGGTCCCCTGGTCAAATAGGGTGGGAAATGCAACATATTTTATTGCCCTCTAGGACTCACAAACCTCATTTATCACATCAAAGGTTATGAAAAGTTTTCAAGTAAAGACATCTGCTTAATTTGTATAATCCCATGTTTTCCAAATTTATTTGACCATTAGAACTCATTTTCCTTGTTACACCAATTTATATCCAAGGGAGCTAGTGTTCCCTCAAAAATGCTCTGGGGAATGCTAGACTAAGGAATTTCCCTGGATGTAGGGGAAGCATCTTCAAGGAGAGGGGATTTCTAGACAAAAAAGCATAGAAATGGACACCTAAGTAGGGGATAGGTCATAGGAGAATATTAAATACCAAAGAAGTATAATTATTATAAATTTCTGCTATGTTTTCCTGATTTTTAGAACTCTGACACTGCAGTCCTAAACAAACACCCTGAATGGCTTTTCCCCTTACAGAGTCTGAATGACTTTTTATTTTACTTACACTCTATAAAATATAATCACCCATGAAACATAATGCTTGGATCTATACGATATACATATGTGCTTCAACACATGACATAGTAAGGGGAATGCTGGTTTCATATTCAGAATATAAACTTATATCCAAATCCTTCCTTATCATATATAGCTGTAATCCTGGAAATATAATTTGCCATTTCAAATCTTCAGTTTCTTAGTCAGAGTTATAGGGAAAATGATCCATGCCCCTCCCAAGTCACAGAAATATTATGAGAATCCAATATCGTAAAATATAAAGTGCTTTAATACCACAAAGCTAAATAAAATAAGGCATCTTCATATATCTATATGGACACATAGGTAGGAGATAGGTAGATTCAGTATTCACACCCGAATAGCTTGCCCTCACTGTTCTAGCTCTTAACCATTGTGCTGTAGGGCCTCCTGCTCTGTCGAAAAGTGAAAGGCCGAAGATGTAATGATGGTGATACCCATATCATTGCCAAGGAAAACAAAGCAGAGAGTTGAGGTGACTTGCTCAAAATCACACAGCGAGTTAAGGGCAAACCCAAGGGGAGAGTGGGGGTACATGCCTTCTGGCCTGTGGGGAGCTTTTCACTGTATCCAGCTGCCTGCTTTGTCAGATAGCCTCAGGCATTTTGTCTCCTGCGCTTGTTCTGCCAAACCAGTCTTCTCAGAAGTCTCAAAGTGCAGAGGAGAGGGGTGTAAGCACCTCCAGCTCCCTCCACCAACATGCTGATGCAGCTCTTATTAGTCTTGTTAAAGGAAGTTGGCCATTCCACGTCATGGCACATTACATTCGTGCAGTTTCACCCTTCTCTGCTGCAAAAATGAGGCCACTAATTCATGTTAGCAGCTTTTCCCTTCCTGCCTAAACCGTGTCCTCTGATGATGATAATGCAGGGAGATGGGAAATGTTTTAATGTGATCAGTCCTTCACTGCGGGTTAGCATACATCCAAAGCAGCATTTCTTCCATGTCTGGGCTCACTTTCAAGACTGTCTGTGTGGATTAGAGAACAGTATGGTTTTGCAACTGTACATAAGGTAACTTATGTTCCCCCTGTTATCATTGGGTCTGACAGAAAAGGTAAATTTAACTTCAGGGGAAGGTATTACATATGCCTCTACACATTCATGCACATAATGGAACGTTTATTTTTGTCAGTTGAAGAAGCTCCTCTCAGAAGGTCACCAGCTGTCATCCAAGAAAATATTCAATGTAATGTAATGGGTAAGATGCCTACATTCAAATGCTGGGTCTGCCATTACTAGCTGTGTTACTTTGGGCCAGTTACATAATCTCCCTGTGAATGAGTTTCTTTGACTGCAAAATGAGGATACATTTTTACCATAAGGTTTTGTGAGGATGAGATGAGATTTAATGAATGGAAAGTCCTTCATTCAGTGGAGCAAGTTAAGGAGAGAAGTTATCAGAGCAGGTGGGGATGGATTTCCTCAGGACCCTCAGACCCCGCAGCTGTGAATGGCTTCCTTTTTCCTAGAGAAGCTGGGCTGTCATCACAGCATCTTCCTAGAGCTTCATAAGTCTCCCCAGTTCTTTCTACAGTTTTTCTTCTCGAAACCTTCAATGGTTCTATATCGCCTAAAATCAAAACTGCTCATGTGGGCTTCAAATCACTTTGAGGTCACGGGTCATGGCCTTGGGTCTTTTGGGAAGATTAAGCTTGTTGTCAAGTATACAACAGATGAGAACCATGGTCAGCAAACTACTGTCCATAGATCAAATCTGGCTGGCTATTTGTTTAGTCTGAAAACTAAGAATGTTTTTTAAATTTTTAATTAATTAGTTAATTATTCATTATTTTTATTATTTTTAATTGAGGTATAATTGACCTAATATTATATTAGTTTCAGGTATATAACATAACGATTCGATATTTGTATATATTACAAAACGGTAATCCCAATTACTCTAGCTATCATCTGTCACCACACATTGTTACACATTATTTTTTTGTAAGGAGAACTTTTAAAATTTACTCTCTTAGTAACTTTCAAATATGCAGTATCATATTGTCATCTACTGTCACCGAACAGTATTTCATGACAATGTGGAAATTATATGAAATTCAAATTTTAGAGTTCATAAATAAATTTTTATCAGATCACAGCTACATTCATTTGTTTACTTGTTTTTTGTAGCCACTTTTTCTATAAGGGCAGAATCGAGTAGTTACAACAGAGACCATATGACCTGTAAAGCCTAAAATATATACAGTAAGTCCACACTTAACGTTATTGTTATGTTCTGTGACTTCAGACAAAATGATGTATAATGAAACCAATTTTACCATAGGCTAATTGACATAAACAAGAGTTCAGTTCCTACAACATCTCATCAATATTATAATGAAATAAAGTGGAAAGAAACAACATTATTTGAGGACCTCTGTACTATCTGGTCTTTTACAGAAAATGTTTGCTGGTCCCTGGATAGGAGAGTAATTGAACAGTAGACAGGAGCCAGATTGCAATGCTAATAACGCCAGTCTAAAAACTGCAATCCATTGTGCACTTATGATCTGCCATGCATTTTATTTCTATGATGATGTTTAATACTCAGGACAACCCTGTACTAACATCTAAGTAACTTGGCCAAGGTTCCGTAGGGATGACGAGGCAGAGGCATAATCTGAACTATTGATGGAGCAGAGAATCTGTGTGTTTAATCATTATGCATGCTGCCTTTAACAGTCAACATGAAGGCTAATGAGGAATGGAAGAAAATGGGGGAATTCGAGAGGTATGTTGGAGATAAAACCAGCAGCACTCAGGCCTTTTGAATGGGAAGGCTCAGGGTAAAGTTGGAGAAGAAAAAAATCCTAAAGTCTAGGTATCCAGGACCAGTTGGAGCTCATTGCTTGCAAGGGTCCAAGTCGGAGCATTCTTAGCTAACACTCAGCTTCACACGGACTCTTTCTTCATGAGAATACTCTGTCATCGCTCTTGATCTGGTAATTGTGCCACTTGGGCTCCCAAGCACTAAAATTAAATCTGGAAATTTGTCATATACCTTCCCCATGCAATGGTAACACAGAAGGTTTGAGCTCCAACAGTCAAAATGAATTACTCAGCGAGTTCATTTGTCACCAGAAGGTAATTGGGATTTAAGCTACAGTCTCAGGAAGAAATATATCACATCGCATGATTACTTGCATTAATGGCAACGTATGTCTAATTTTCATCTCCACGCCGACCCCTTTTCCTCAGACCTAGTGATCTGCTGGCAGTATTTAGCTCTTTTCCTGCTGCCCACCTGAAATATCAGGCACCAGCAGAGGCAAGAACCACCCTGAAAGAAGGACGATGCCCTAGCTCTGACCTGCTGGTTTTAGGGATTTTCACAAATTCATTTATTCATTCATTTATTCATCCGTAGCAAACCATTTCCTGGGAACCTGCTCCATGCCAGACCCAAAACTGGTTCCAGAGGTCCAAAGGAGAAGAAATCATACTCCTACAGATAAAGTGGTTATTCCAGCCTATGGTTTTCAAAAGGATCAGGAGATCCCACATATATCATCAAAACACAACCCCCCATTCACTCTGTCACCAACATATGGCATTCCTGTGTTGCTTTTCTAGTATGTCTGAATATGCTGTTAGTTTTGATGGGTGAATCTATAAGAAAATATCACACTGGACTATGTAGGTCATGGAGAGAGCACGAAGGCCTGCATTTATTCCTGGCTCTGATATAAATTGCTGAGTGACCCTGGGCCAGTTACTTGTCTTATCTGGACCTTTGATAGCTCATCTGTAAGACGATGGGTTAGCCATAGTTATGTATAGAAAATAAAGGTGGAGATGCTTGGTTGAATTGGGAGGGACAGGAAGGGTGGCTGGCGCCTCAGAGCCTTCCTTTTTCTCTTATCCTTTCCCTGTCACAAAGGAACCCATGAAATAGTTCAGTGTCATGAAAGAAACGGATAATGGTTATATTTGGAACGTACGTTCAGAGAAGGAGATCGGAGAACGCCGTTCACAGCTTCATCCTCCTCCTGGGTACTAAGCCCACGTGCCAAGCAGGACAAAGCTCCTGCATCCATCAGAGATGAGCCTGGTGTCTGGCATGCCCAGGAGAAAGTCCTCTTCCTCCTCAGAATGGGGGCCGGGGGACCTCCAAGAGCGTCTCTCTCTTGCCACAAGGGGAGCGATTGTGCTACACACCTTTGCGGTTCAGATGATGATCTGACACGGCGCCTTGGATTCACTCCTGACCAAGCAGGAGAGATGGGTTTTTAGCAGAAACCAATGTGCAAAAAAAAGGGTTCCAAACCTAACTTGAAAACTCATTGAACGCCATACCCGTCTCTCAGGAGGAGTCTCCAGCTCTGAGCACAGCTTTCTCTGCCTTGGATCTAAGAGTGAGAGATTAGACAGGACAGACGGCTGAGGCCATGGTGTATTTCGTTATTATCCTTTTGGAAGAAAGACCAATAGGAAGCTGTCTCTACTGCTAAAACAAGCCCTTCTGTGATGCTGGGTGTCCATTTCCTGTCGTGGATGGGGGTCCCTGGAGGACGATGCAGGGACACAATTAGGGTACACATTTTAAATAGAGATCAACAGCTGAAAGAGAGGGGGAGAGCAGGACTAGGTAAAGGGAGAAGTTGAACTGTGAGGCAGGCCCAGCACAGCCTGTCCACCCTGGCAGAGAGCTCTAGAGTGAATATTACCTGTCAAGGTTGTCCTGACTCGGGCCTAAATGGCCTGACCTTTATATGCCTGCGTTCTTGCCTCTCTCAGTCACCAGATGGGAGCTGCCAGAAAGAGCATGACCCGGACAAGGTGGTCTCTGCAGCTGAAGCAAGGCCTGAAGATGCTGACAGTTGGAGGCTTCCTGCTGGGTCGGGCAGCACATCCTTCCGTAAAGGAATGTCTAAGACTTCTCCCCTCTTCCTCCCTCTTTCCCCCCTCTTTCCCCCTAGACCACAAGACCCAGCACAAAATTGATGGCACAGATGGATGATTGAGCAGAGTTGAGAAGAGGTACTCTTTACAAGTGTGCTGCACGATTCCTTGTAAGTGGTAATGAACTGTACCCACACACCTCAAGAACAAAGGAAAGTGATAGTTGCCACAGCCTAGAGAGGACTGCAGCAGTGGCTACAAGCATAGGAGAAAGCTGCTCGGTAGGGACAGTGGCCTTTGGCAGAGGGACACAGAAACTACCCACCTGTGGCCTAGGAAGGCGATAGCTGGGGAAATACGGTTCTGCCCTCTCCCTCCTGCCCTCCTTTTCCCTGCTTGTGCCTAGCAGCGCAGGAACCCAAACAGCAGCCAGAGGATAAGCACTGTCAGTTGATGCAGTCTCCCTGGTACAGAACCCTGTGGAAGGGAAGACGGCAGACATGCAGGGGCAGGCCAACAACAAACACCCAGCAGCACTCTCTGGTGCCAGATCTAGGACTTAACCTGTTGTTAATCTATTAGGTGGGTACACAAGTAATTGCGGTTTTTACTATTATTCTTAACCTTTGAAGCTGCAGTGACTTTTGCACCAACCTAATACAAAGGTCAGGATCACTGAGATCGAGTCTGAGCAAAATTAAGAGCCCACAGTGAAATCCTGGGACGTCTTCATTACACATTTTAGTGCATTAGACTTGGTCCCTGGACTAGGACTAGATCTTAAAAAAGGCTACAGAAAGAAAGTCTTTATGAGTCTCTCATTTGTCTTAGTTCTATTTTCCCTTGAGACTGGTTACTCTATCCATATCTTCATGAGTCTTGAGACTCAAAGGCCAGAGACCTTGTTTTTTCCTTTAGCTTGGTGTTTTTCAAACTATGTATTACAATTTATTAGTAGGCTATGAAATCAAGTTGTCGTGGCCAACTTAAAAAAAATGGTATAGGACAGATTCTATCAGAATGCACTGCGTTTAAAAAAAAATAAGGTAATTATTGTTCTATGAAACTTTGATTTGGTCACGTGTATGTATACTGAGTCAAAAATATAAAATATATTTCTTATGTGGGTCCGAATAGAAAGCCTGAAACCATTATCCTCGTCCATCTGAAGTCACAGAAAATTATGAAGAAACATGTGTTACAGATACCCCCATCGCGTGTGTACAACAGATCAGGAATCGGGGTGCAGGAATGAAGAGCAGGGGTGGTGTGAGACTCAAGGTTGGGTGGGGAGTAAAGCTGGCATAGACCTTCATCTTAGACTCACAACATATTCAAATTGTCCAAACGACTATCTCAAAATTCCTTCTTTCCCTCTTTAGTTCTTCCCACACGAGTCTACTTCTAGTAACCATCATATCTACCCCAAACATGGCCTGAACGCCTCATTCTAAGCTCAGCCAAGTACTCAGAGGCTGAGATGGAGCTCCGGCCTCGTGCAGAGGGAGGAATCAGATCCAGAGAGAAGCACTCTGGGGGGTGCCTATGGGTCCGAATCATCAGAACTGTTGCCCATATTTGCAGATGTCTGATTTTCCTTTCCCAAAACAGAAGTGCAAGGGCTCACACAAGTAGTTGCCAGCTTCTCTTTCCTAAACAGCACTCTTACGTCTGACTCTCCCATGATAACTGTATTAACAATTCAGCAGCCTTGGGTGCAGAGGTTAGAACTGCATGCATTTAATTGCCTTGGATGATTAAGAGTTAACACTGCTGACCTACCCAGAGGGAAATTGCAAGGAATATCCAATTAGAGGCAACCAGCATTCTTTGAAAATATCCAGCGTACCAGGAGCGCTTAATAGCAATCATGATAATCGTAACAATTCTAAATATGTATTTTAAAAGCTGTGAGCCATTTTCTTACCCGTGGAAACTTTATTTGCTAGAAAGCAAATCCTTGCAATTATTCAAATTGGAGATTTGTAATTTTGTTGTTGTTGTTGTTCCCCACGGCCTCTCGGGTGGAGGAAGGACAGAGAGAGCCATCCCAGAGGGGAACAGAATCAATCCCAGCTGCTCATTAAAAGGTAAACCGTCAATAATCTTTGTCAGGCCTTTTTATCTTGGGCTTTAGTACAGGAGGATCCCTAAGGCAGCGTGTGGTACTGAGATTTAGAACAGCTTCAGGTCTGCACATCCCCACTGGTGTGGGGTTAACCCTCTGCCCGCTGCTGCGGGCTTTCTCTGGATCACTTCTGAACCCTGAGTGGGCAAGGCTTATGCGGCTGATAGAGCCACCTGTAGGAGGCCTGGGCGTTCCTTAGGAAATATAGTATGAATATCGCAAGGTGCTTGAGAACAAAACCCAGACATTAGGAGGGAGCAGCAAGAGACAAAAATTTAGAGTATCGTCCCCGAGGTGTCACTACTTTAAAATTCAACTCTTAGTACGGGCACTTATGGAAAGCCCTTTATACTAACTGCTCATATTTAGGTTTCAGCCGATCCTCACCGGAATCTGTGAGGGGAGGGTTATGATCCTTATTTTGCATTAAAAACTCAGAGACGGTCACTTACCACTAAAGACATCCATGTGTTACATGTCTTTAAAAATCTTTCACGTACTGATGACGTCCAAATGTATCCCTCCAGTTTAAACTTTCTGGAGCTACAGATTTGTGTATCCAGCCATGTACGTGACAACTCCATTTGGATATCCGAGAGGCATCTCGAACATGACGTGTCCACAACTGAGCTCTCGATTCCCCTGAATTTGTGGAGTTTATGGCAACTCCATCTTTCTGCTGCTCGGGCTCCACACCTTGCGATTCCTAGTCCTTCATCTGATTCATCAGCTAACATATCCAGAATCTGACCATTTCTCATCAATTCTGCTGATGCTACTTTAGTCCTGCCACCATTATCGCTCCCTCAAATCACTGAGTCACCTTCTAACTGTGCCCCTTCGTTTTCCCTTGGACCCTGTCAGTCTATTCCTAACACATTAGCTATGGCGATCCCAGGTGAACGTAAGACATATGTGATCCCTTTGCCCTAAAACGCCAATAAGTTTTCATTTCATACAGAGGAAAAGCTGACATACTTCCTATAACCGAAAGGCCCTACCTCATTCGGGCCCCATTATCTCTCGGAAATCATCTCCTAGTATTTATTTTTCCCTTTGCTTTCTCTACCTCAGTCACAAGGTCTCCTTTTAGTTCTGCCTGACCTACACATGCTGTAGGGCCTGTTATTGGGTGGAACTTGGTCTCCCCACAACGATATGTTTGAATCCTAACCTCCAGTACCTCAGATGTGACTTTATTTGGAGAAAGGGTCTTTCCAGAAGTAATCCTATTAGAATGCAGGCATTAGGGTGGGCTCTAATCCAACACAGCTGGTGTCCTTATAAAAAGGGGACATTGGGACATAGCGTCATGCACACTGGGAGAACGCCCTATGAAGATGAAGGCAGAAACTGAGGTGATGTATCCACAAACCAAGATTGTCAGCAAACCATGGGAAGCTAGGAGAGAGGCCTGGAACAGACCCTTTCCTCATGCAAACTCCTGCATCTCAGACTTCTTGCTTCCAGAAAGCAGAGACAATACATTTCTATTGTTTAAACCACCCAGTTTATGGCACATTGTTACGGCAGCCCTAAGATACTAATGCAAGGCTTTTGTCCTTGCTCTTCCATCTCCTGGAATATTCTTCCCCCAGGAGCCACATAGCATGTTTCCTTATCTCCTTTATCTCCTTGTTTGGGAAACCATTCTCTGGGTACTTTACCAAAAGTTAACACATTCTCCGTAATAGGACCCTCTCCCTTCCCTCCTTTATACTTATTCCTTAAAGCATATGTTTTATATACATGACTTGTTCACTTTCTATTTCAGCTCCAATGTCAGCTATAATTTCAGCTCCAATGTCAGCTCCAGGAAGGCAAGATTTTCTAAGGGTGCGGTGGGGGTTGGGGGATTGCTTATTGCTGAATTGTCAACACACCTGCATATAATAGTCATTCAATACACGTTGAATGGATAAATGAATGAATGACTCTATCACTACTCTCCTCTCCCATTCCCCCTGCCACTATCCTAGTCTAGACAATCATCAATTACTTCCCTCCATACCATGATACTAGCTCTTCACTGCCCTCTCTGCCGCTGGCCCTATCTTCTCCAATCCGTTCTCCAAGTTGCTTCCAGAAGTTAGCTATCTAAAAATATGCCCTCTTCTTTCCCCTAGTTAAGACCTCCCTTAGTGGTTGCACCACAGGCTTCTGGATAAAGCCAAGTCCTCCATGGCATGGCACGCTCACATTTCTGCAGTGGACTGCAGTCGGGGCTGCTAACAAGTCTCCCGTCCCTGAACACTCATTCTGCTCCTGGTGGAGTTTATTTTCCTTTGCCTTGAATCTGGAACTGCCCTGTAACTTGTCTGACCAATAGCATGTGGCAGGGGTGTTACTATGACACTGTGAGGCCTAGGCCAATACCAGTTGGAGTGTAGATAAACTTTTCCCCAGAGCCCTGACTCCACTGAAGAATCAGGAGCAACTAAATGTTTTTATGGCATAGCTTTGGGGTATCTTGTTATGCAGCAATAATAATTGAAACGTTTTTTCAGCTTCATCCCAAACAGTGCCGCTAACACCTCCACTTATGTCACTTATGCTGTCCACCATATAGAATTGTTACAGTTCCACAAATGTATTATTCTTGCACGTGTGCTCACTTTTCCTCTCTCTCTCTCTCTCTCTCTCTCTCTCTCTCTCTCTCTCTCTCTCTCTCTCTCTCTCACACACACATACACACACACACACACACACACACACACGAGCCTTTCCACAAGCTACGTTCTCCACTTTGTACTCCTCTCATGTTTTCACCTGGTGACTGTGCCCTCACCCTCCCAGTCCCAGCCCCCCCACCCTGCTCTGAGAGCCCCCTGAGCTTACCAATGGCAGAGCACTCAGCACCCTATATTCTAACCATCTCTCGATTGCCTCCTCCACCAGAGACAAAGCTCAGTGAGGGTAGGAAAAGCATCTTACTCACCTCTTTGTCTACACTACTTTGCTCTGTGTCTGGCACAGGGCAAGCATTCGGTAAATGATTTTGAAATAGTGAATTGTACTGATTGATTAAATGCTCATAGATGCTTACAAATTTACTTGGGGTAGAGGGGTAAGATTAAAATGCATGAAATACATAGAGAACAAAGCAAAATAGTATAAAACTAAATACCAAATGGATACCAAATGTTCACAATATCAGAAATACTCTTATCTTGACAATGGGTCCATGCCATATTAGGTTCTTCATAGTAGTAATTAGAATAATAATGATCCATTACAATGAAAACTTCAGTTTTCAAAGTGCTTTCACATGCATTATCTCATTTGACTCTATTCTAATTATTTAGGGACAAAGAAGACATAGAATCACTTATACCAGATCATGT
Source organism: Rhinolophus sinicus (assembly GCF_057876585.1). Taxonomy (NCBI): domain Eukaryota; kingdom Metazoa; phylum Chordata; class Mammalia; order Chiroptera; family Rhinolophidae; genus Rhinolophus; species Rhinolophus sinicus. The sequence goes on from NC_142514.1 coordinate 41,514,023, forward strand.
AACATGAGCAGGTTTCATGTCATTTATTCTTTGCTGAACTCAGCTGCTTGCGAACCTGATTGCTACTCAAATGTTTGTGTGAGCTTTAGGAGAAGGTGTAGTTTCTCTGTTCCCCTACAAATGTAAACAAATGTAGTTTCTCTGTGCCCCAACAAACAAAGAGTTCATGTTTCTAAGGACTGAAGCCACTTCATAGACTTCTTGGGGAAACAAACAAACAAACAAACAATAAAATCACACACACAAAATACCCTCTGAAAGCATGAAACTATGAGCAGAGGGGCATTTGGTAAATGCAACTTAATGCCCTTAGATTTAAAAACTACCACGAATAGTTTCTATGTACTCATATTTGTCCATTTGCAGATTGGCAATTCTATCTCCAAACACTCACAAGGTTCTCTACCCAAGAGCAAAAGAACATCATTCAAAACCAACAGGATGATTAGCTGTGAACTGAAGTAAACCTGACCAGAAGAACATTTGTCAGCTCTGGCTTTCTTATCACTAACTGGTACTATTCATTGAACAGCTACGCTGAACCAAGTACTGCAGCAAGCACTGCATGAAGTGCTTTCTCATTATCATCTGTAATCTTGCGGTGTTCCAGGGAGCAGGTATCATCCCCATCTTACAGATGAGAAAACTGATGCTCAAAGAGGTAAAGGAAATGTTGCATTACAACCTATTAAGTGGCTGCTAGAATCGAACTGAGATCTTTCTGACTACAAAGTGAGTGCCCCTGTACCTTACAAAGGTTCGCTAATCAAAGAATAGATGAATATTTTAGGGTTCCCAGTAATCTTAAGGACCTGTCATTTCGACTGTTTCTCATTATTGCTCCTAATGAAAACATGAATAATTAATTGAGGACTGTCAGTTGCCTCCTGATACAAAGCATTCAGAGTTGCAGATGGGTCCTTCCTACATGACATCCTAGCAACCAGTTGAAAAATTAAAACAAACAAACAAACAAACAAACAAACGAACAAAAACCTTCCTTGATCACACAGTTGATTGATTCCACTCTAGGTTGAAGGAAGGAAGCAGAAAGAGATCACTGTCCTCATTTCTTACTCTTAAGTGGCATCACATACAACCAGAACATCTGTATTTCCCACTGTGCCTCTCCGCCTTACAGGACCTCAGAGCCGTCTAGCAGCGCCCACGACAAAAACGCTGCCTGCCCTGACAGAGCCAGCTAATCCAAAAGGGTCTACTGGGGCTTTCCCAACTCCCTGTCAGGGGACATCAGTACCAGGACGTTACGTGACCAGCCTGTGGGCATTTGCTGGGAGACCATGAAACCTTCCCTGGACGGGTTTCCAACCCAGTTGCCACTGCCAAAAGGTTCTGCTAAAGGCCTCCCTCCCCATGTCTAGGTGTTTTTGATCCACAAGGAGGAGAGGGGGAAAAAAAGGTAGTAGCAACAATCATTACTGAATTCTGCTCAGGCGTTTTCCCAATACATCACTTCTGTGATTTCAGAGCTCTGATAAACAGGAATGGGGTTTTGTTAAGAAGACCTGTTGCTGAAGTCGGCTGAGAAGGCAAGAAAGGATGACATGGGAAGGGCTTCCTGCAGAGGGGGTGTTGGTGCAATCTTGACTAATGAAGAGAAATTTGCCAAGTGCAAAAATTAGGAGGTATGCATATGCGAAATATGGTGTGTGTGTGTGTGTGTGTGTGTGTGTGTGTGTGTGTATTTGTGTGGGGGGTAGGTTTAGAGGGTAAAGAAGAAAAGGGCACAGGAACTAGCATGTGCAAGGCATAAAAGGATGAAGTAGCAAAGTGCACTTTATAAATGCAGTTTGCTTGGCCTGTAACCACCTGACCTGGACTTGTTTCCCTCACCTGATTAACAACTCACATTAAGCTATCAGGTTGCAGCTGCGATGTCACTTCATCTAAAAAGACTTATGTGATACAGCAATTCCAGAATAAGCTCGCCTGCTTGTGTCCCTAAAAGTAGCACTTATACTACATGGTAATTTCCAATTTACAACTAGACTTTAAGGTGTGAATTAGTTTCCTTTTGCTAGGAAACTATATAACAAAAACTGTAACAAATTACCACAAACTTACAGGCTTAAAGCAATAGAAAAGTATTCTCATATAGCTCTGCAGGCCAGAAGCCTGAAGAGAAACTTACAGGGCTAACATACAGGCATTAGTAGGACTAGTTCCTTCTGGAAGCTCCAGGGGAGAATCCATTTCTTGCCTCTTCCAGCTTCTTGTTATCTACTGGTACTCCTTGGCTTGTGGCTGCATTGCTCCAACCTCTGTTTGCGTGGTCAGTTGCCTTCTCCTGTTCTGTCATCAAATCTCCCTCTGTCACCTGCTTATAAGGACACTTATGATTACGTTTAGGGCCCACTGATAATCCAGGATTGTCCTTAACTTAACCACATCTGCAAAGTCCTTTTGCCATATAAGGTGACGTTCACATGTCCTAGGGATGAGGACCTGGAGATCTCTGAGGAACGTTCTCCAGCCTACCATAAAGTCTTTATTGTCATGGGTGCCATCTCATCCCAGTTCCATTCCTAGTGCCCTGTAGAGGGTCCAGCTCATAGTGGGTGCTCAATGAATATGTGTTGAAAGGATGAGTGAAATCAGTGGATGGATGGAAAAATGGATGTTCTAGGTAATCCAGGCCGTGTGGGTGTGAGTTATTCACCAGGCTAGATGCAGAGCAGCGATAGATGGTGTAGGGGTGGGGCTTCATTCCTCACTCAGGGAAGGTACTGAAGAGCTGCAAGCAGAACATTTTTAAAGTCGTATGTTGCCATAATAAGAATAACATTGGTCCCCACCTAGCCTCTGAGGTCTACATCTCTGATGGTTAAACTTAAAAAATGGGATTCCTCCTTTTGGATGGTGAAGATATCCTGCTCTGATTTTTACCTGTTGGTGGAATGGGAGACATGTCTGAGGCAGCCTCATGGGGAGGGTGCCAGTTTAAAAAGACAAAGTCCCTGCAGAAACCAAAGACTCGTGTGTTTCAATGGGAGAGTCCAAGAGCTTTCTCCTGGGAACAGCTGCCTCAGTCCCTGGAAATCCACACACCCTGGGTTTCCTTGCCAGTTTCCAGGAGCAGAGTCTGGAAGAAGGGAAGCTCTCTGCAATGCAGAAGGGGCCACGGACCACTTAGAAGTCACCACAAAAGAGCAGAAGCATTTACTTCAGTGAAGACGTGTGTGTGCATGTCCAAGTGGGGGAGGAAGCAGAGAAGGCCACTACAGGTAGAGGCAGGAAAAGAAAGGGAACAGACAGCACGCAATTTTCCAAGTGGGCCCCACAGCTGCCAAGAGAATGGGACTGTGTTCAGTACTCACAGGAAAAGGCAAAAAGGCAGGGCCAGCTCTGCTCTTGGAACCACTGCCTGCTACCGGGAACCTTTGAAAGTGCTTCTTTCATTTCTTTTTTTCCTCATTCACACTCCCCAACAGTAAGTAGCACTGTCAGACCCAATCTTGACTCATTTGGCATTTTTCTAATCCTTTCTATTGCTTCAACCAGCAAAGGGTTCCATCCACTATCTTGTTTGAGACCCACAGCAACTCCTTAGAGGAGTGGCAGCTCTCAGAGTCTCTATTTTACAGATGAAGGAACTGAAGCTCAGAGAAGACATGGGCTCCTGCTCAAGGACACACACTGAGTTAGTCTAGGTGGACCGTTCCAACTCCAGCTGTGTGCTGTCTGTGCTACCACCACACATACCACCCTCAGGCTTCAGGCTGTTCTTCTGAAGGGTCATATCATATATTATATATATGTCGGGGTTTTGGCATGTACATGTACACCCACATGCCCATTAGACGTATACACCTATACCTAAGTACGTAACATATAGAGTCTAGACATGGACATGTTTATATGTATCTATAACATACAGGTCTAATAGGAAAGCACTTGCGCTTGCATTGAGAGAGTGCCAAGAGAAAAGTATTATATTATGTTCAAAGGAAATCATGGCAGGGAAGCCCTTCTTTACTCTTAATAACTAAAGGAATAGAACATCCAAATGACATATTCATCAGGGCCAATAGAGAGCACCTGGATATTTTTTGGATAGAAGGGCTAGATGTGAATTAGGATATCTGTCTTACTCCTCCAGAGCAAGGACCCATTCATCCTATCCTCAAATATCTCAAACATGAAGACTCTTCAAGGTGGTAAGCATGATGCATAGTGTTGGGGACACAATGGCAAATGGAGTCATGGTCTCTGTCTTCAAGGAGCTCACAGCAAAGTGACCGGCAGACTTGTAAATCCAGCAACTATCTGATGACGCGACTGGTGCTTTCGTGGCCCTAACCCATGGGAACACGGGATGGGAGGCAGGCATCTATCTCAGGCTTAGTTCACAGGAGACTCTGGTAGAGAAAATCTTGGGCTGCAGGCAGAATGTTGTGTAGGAACTGGCTAGATGAAAAATGTTCAATAAATATGTATTGAATCAACCAGTAGATGAATAACTGAATAAAGGGAGAACTCCAGTTTCTCCCACGGTTCTGATTCTTTCCCCTGGTAACCGTGGCAGCTCTCCACTCTCCTTACAGAGTTCAACTATGAGCAATTCAATGCGTCAAAACCTTAAGAATTCATAGATAATTCATTGACGGTTTAGGTAGCAGATGTCACCCTCAATAAACAAAGAAACCCACAACTTGGGGAAAATGAAAGGATCTGCAGCCTCTTCCCACTGTCTAACGAAAGGAAACACGCATGCTGGTCCTTCTTCACTCAGCATTGTTCCATCCTCTTCCTTCCTTAGTGAACTTTTTGGATGTCCAATTATCAGGAGGCTCGGAAACAAGTTTCTCTTCTTAAGATAAACAGCCAACGACTGAAGCACAATTTATATCGATTATTTTTTCATCAAGCTCCCATCTCAGCCTGGGTGAGGCTAAATAAGAAGAACTGTTAGGGAAATTGGAGGCGAGGACACAAATGAATGTTTTACCTTTGGCATTTAGCTGCGGATCTGATCCTGAATCCTGTGTGACATTTCCAGTGCTGCACTGGAAAATATGAGTCTAAACACACATATAGTCTATAATGAATCCATCTGGCCACATAACAAGTTTTTAAATATTTACAATTATGTCCCCGGCCTTATTAAACTTGCAAGAAAACAGCAGCAGCAGGATTTACATATGGGGCTCGAGAAGCCTCCCTGAGCCAGCGTCACGACAGCAACTGTCTGAAATTTCTAGAAAAAATATATATTCATTTGCCAGGTCAGGAAACGGCATGAAAACATCAGGAAAATGGCGTGCTGGGCTTTCTCAAACTGCACACGGGGCTCAGTGAAGAGCATGTATGAGCTATCAAGCCCATATTTACATTTTTTCCCATCCTGAAAGGCTATTCCATGTTGATTGCCCCAAAGGAAGCAATGCCAGATAAATGAGAACAAGTAATAAATACTGGAAAATTAAGAATTTCCTGTTATCAGGGGCCATGCAAAAATCAAGATTTGAGTCTGAGTTGAAACCCAGTCTGAACACTGTCCTCTCCTCTGAGAAGGCAAAGCGGTTTCCCCTAAAGCACCACACTGGGGGGGGGGGGGGGGGGGGCTGGGCGATTCTGGTTCCAATCCGGGCCTGCCTCTCACTCACATCTGAGGGCAGGCAGATCACTCAACTCCCTGAGGGTCCGTTTTCTCATGAGTAAAACGGGAAGGAAAGTCACCGGGGTGTTGGGGATTCGGATGCGGTTGCAGTGTTCTTCAAACTGTGGTTTAAAGAGCCATTCGTGTATATCCCACATATCAGTCACGTCATAGGGTTCTCTGCTTTTTCTGTCTGACTTATTTCGCTTAGCATTATACTCTCAAGATCCATCCATGTTGTCACAAATGGTCCTATTTCATCTTTTCTTACCGCCGAATAGCTTTCCATTGTGTATATATACCACAACTTCTTTATCCATTCATCTATCGAAGGACATTTTGGTTGTTTCCATGTCTTGGCCACCGTAAACAAAGCTGCAATGAACATTGGAGCACATGTGTCTTTATGGATAAATGTTTTCAGATTTTTTGGGTAGATACCCAGGAGAGGGATTGCTGGGTCATATGGTAATTCTATTCGTAATTTTTTGAGGAACCTCCACACTGCCTTAAACCAAAAACAACAAAAGAACAAGACAAACAAATGAGAAACAAAAACGCATAGACACAGACAATAGTTTAGTGGTTACCAGCGGGTAAGGGGGGGGGGGTGTGAGATGAGGTTAAAGGGGATCAAATATACGGTGATGGAAGGAGAACTGACTCTGAGTGATGAACACACAATGTGATATATAGATGACGTAATACAGAATTGTACACCTGAAATCTATGTTACTTTACTAACAATTGTAACCCCAATAAACTTTAATTAAAGTTAAAAAAAGAAAGAAAGAAAGAAAAGAGCCATTAGTGGGTCTGGAAATTAGTTGGGTGAATTACAACTACTTTTAAACAAAATAGAATTCGAATAGGATAAAACAGAATGGAATGGAATAGGATAGAATGGAGAGTTGTAAGTAATATTACAAATCTATACTTACACGTATAGTAAGTATAGATCTGTAATGTTTTTGTTTCTTTTTTTTTGTACATATGTATGTACTAGGTTGTTACACTAACTGCATTTGTTACTATAAACTAAGGCTAGAGTATATAAAGGGTTTTGTAAAACATAAAGGGGCTGGAATCTAGGGAAGCAAGTTAGTGGCTCAGTGATCACAAATGTGTTTTGTTTTGCCTGCACAGTGGTTTCAATTAAAAAAAAAAAAAAGAAAGAAATCTCTATTTTTCAGAAGAGTTTTAGAGTTACATGGCAAAGGTACAGAGATTTCCCATATACCTCCTGCCCCCAGCATATACAGCCTCCCCAATTATTACCAACCCCACTAGAGTAGTGTATTTATTACAATTGATGAACCTACATTAGCCCGTGATTATCACCCAAAGTCCATAGCTTGTATTACAGTTTACTCTTGGTGCTGTACATTCTGTGGGTTTCGATAAATGCATAATGACATGTATCCATCATTATGATCTTACACAGAGTTTTACTGCCTTAAAAATCGTAAGTGCTCTCCCTATTCTTCCCTCTCTCCCCCAATCCCTGGCAGTCAGTGATTTTTTTATGTCACCACAGCTTTGCTTTTTCCAGAATGTTATATAGTTGGAATCATACAATATATAATCCTTTCAGACGGGCTTCATTCACTTAGTCATATGTATGTCTTATCAGGGCTCAATAGCTCATTTCTTTTTAGTCCATTATCTGGATGCACCACAGTTTATTTATCCATCACCTACTGAAGGACATCTTGGTTGCTTCCAACTTTGGGCAGTTATGAATACCGCTGCTATGAACAGCCATGTACAGGTTTTTGTATAAATATACGATTTCAACTCCTATGAGTAAATATACCAAGGAGCACGAGTGCTGAATCCTATGTTAAGTTTTATAAAAAACCACAAATCTGTCTTCCGAAGTAGCTGTACCGCTTTGCGTTCCCAGCAGCAGTGAATGAGAGCTCCTGTTGCCCCACATCCTCATCAGCATTTGGTGCTGTCAGTGCTCTGGATTTTGGCCATTTTAAGAGGTGTGCAGTGGTATCTCATTGTTGTTTTAATTTGAAATGCCCTGGTGACATAGCATTTGGATCTTTCATTTGCTTATTTGCCATCTGTCTAGCTTCTTTGGTGAGGTGTATAAGGTCTTTGGCCCATGTTTTAATTGAGCTGTTGTTTTGATTGTTGAGTTTTAAAAGTTCTTTGTATATTTTAGATATCCTTTATCCGATATGTCAGATATATCAGATTTGCAAATACAATCTCCCTGTCTATCGCCTGTCATTTCATTCTCATGAGTGTTTTCACAGAGCGGATATTTTTAATTTTAATGAAGTCTAGCTTATCAATTCTTCTTTCATAGATCATGTCTGTGGTGCTGTATCTAAAAGGTCATTGCCAAACCCAAGTTCATCTAGATTTTCTCCCATGTTATCTTCCAGGGAATTTACACTTTGGTATTTTACATTTAGGTCTGTGATCTACTTTGAGTTCATTTTCATGAAGAGGGCAAGGTCTGTGTCTAGATTCATTTTTGTGCATTTGTATGTCTAGTTGTTCCATCGCCATTTCTTGAAAGTACTATGTTATCTCCACTGTATTGTTTTTACTCCTTTGCTAGAAATCAGGTGACTATATTTATGTAAGCCTATTTCTAGGCTCTCTATTCTGTTCCATTGATCAATTTGTCTACTCTTCTACCAATACCACACTGTCTTGATTACTGTAGCTTTATAGTAAGTCATGAAGTTGGATAGTCTCAGTCCTCCAACTTTGTTCTTCTTCCATATTGTGTTGGTTACTCTGGGACTTTTGCCTCTCCTTGTAAACTTTAGAGTCAGTTTGTCAATATCCACAAAGTAACTTGCTGGGATTTCATTGAATCTATAGATCAAGTTGGGAAGAACTCACAGTTTGACAGTATCAAGTCTCCCTATCTATGAACATGGAATATATCTTCATTTCTTTAGTTTTTTTTTTTTTTTATTTCTTTCATAACGGTTTTGCAGTTTTCCTTATATCAATCTTATGAATATTTTGTTAGATTTATAAGTAAATATTTCATTTTTTTGGTGATATTGATGTCAATAGCATTATATATTTAATTTTAAATCCATTGTTTATAACTGGTATATAGGAAAGTGATTCACTTTTGTTAATCTTGTATCTTGCAACCTTGCTATAATTGCTGATTAGTTCCAGGTGTTTTTTGGTTGATTCATCCAAATTTTCTACATGAATGATCGTGTCATCTACAAACAAAGGCAGTTTTCTTTTTCCCCAATCTATATACCTTTTATTTCTCTTTCTTGTCTTATTGTATTAGCTGGGATTTCCAGTATGATGTTAAAACACAGTGGTGAGAGGGGCTATCCTTGTCTTGTTCCTGATCTTAGTGAGAAAGCATTGAGATTCTCACCACTAAGTATGATTGTAGTTGTAAGTTTTTTGTAAATATTCTTTATCACGTGGAAATTTCCAAATTTAAAAAAAAACACACACAAAAAAAACAAACAAAGAATGTACTCAGTGGTCATTCATGTTCCAGTTCCCTCAACTGCTCTGATGGCTTCTTCTCAGCATGTTTCACTCATGTTACCTGAATGACCCCTGAAAGCCTCTGAAATTGTAATATCTGGGTAAAGTAGAATGTATACATGCCCCTAGTTTTGTATTTTTCATACTGAATTAGAATTGCCTCTGCAATAGCCCTCCAGTTTTTTAAGAACAGAAACTCACAATGAATTACAATTGTCTCAGCAATTGTCCCCCAAATCCTTATGAACAGAAACTTGAATTTTCAATGTGTTCTCTAGGCTAGCAATGTCCTTTACATAGTAGCTACCTGATAAATATTTCTTGAACTAAAGCACATGACTGGTAGATGAAGAAGCAGAACAAGATTTCTAGAGCCTTGCCTGGATCTAGAATTTGCCATCATCCACCTGGGTGATACATTTCCCTGCTCTGTACCTCTATTTCCCTCATTGGTAAAATTAGACTACTGAACTCAAACCAGTGTTTTCCATATGTATGTGTGCTCTGGGAGATCCACAAACAAGGAAAAGTATTTGTCTGCCAAGTAATGATTGATACTGCCAGGGCAAGCCTTTCATTGCTTTCATCTGTTTTATTTATTCAGGTTATGCCTTAAGACTTCATTTGACAAGATGCTATCTAAGATCCTAGCTAGCTCTGCCATTCAAGAAATCCATGACTCCCAGTGTGGTACTATTTCAGGCACATTCCAACACCTTCATTAAGTTGTTATGTTCTTTCTGCAAAGCCTGCTAATGTACCGGTGAATGAAGCAGTGGCTAATGTGAATAGAACTTTTGACAACACACAGCTGGGGTCTTCATTTGTTATCTGCTTTCAAACAGTGTCCAGGCAAACGGTCCCATCTTCCTTGTGATGCCTGCAATTTCTGATGACTAACTGCATTCATCTCCTCTGATATGTGGTTACTCCCATAGATCTTGCTGGGAAGTTCCTGTTTCAGGGGTTCATCCATCAGCCAATGTGGATTAGGAGGACATTTAATGGAGAATTCATTATGATGAGAAATCTGTGAGTTGCAGTCATAAAATTTGTTCTCGCTTTTATAGAAAGCTTCATCACTCATCCATTCCTGAAAACGATTGATACCAACCAGGATGACCTTCCTACATCTGGCCTCCTGCTCTGCTGTGCAATGCTTGCCGTGTTTACCCAAATATGTTATTTGATGCATTTCAACCTAGGTTTACTGAGTACCTGTAATGTACCAAGGCGCAGTACACTCAGGTGCACTTTCCATATCCATGTTCTTGACCATTGGCATGCCTTCCCCATTCTCTTTCTAATCTCTTAAGAGTAAACTCACTCATAAATTCTACTGTGCCTTTTCAGACCCACTTCTTATAGGTTAACTCATTATTCGTCACACTCTGTACTGATATACCTTGATTTCTTTCTTTTGATCACGTTCTACCTTGTGCCTATTTCCTTGCCTTGTGGGAAATTTAAAATGAGTGGAGAGAGATAAAGCACTTAACTGGTGCCAGCTACATAATAGACATTAAGTAAACATTATCTATTATTATTTTTATATTTAGTATTATAGTTGGCATCTATATCTATTTCATCTGAGCAGATAAAATAGAGCAAAAAGCAAAGATGGGAGAGGACTGGGCATTGGGGTAGGTCATTCAAAGGGAGGAGAAAAACATCCAGAGGGTTGGGGTTGTTTGGATTCCTGGACCAGATGTGGAACGGGAAAGAGCTGGTTTTGGACTGAAAATACATAAAGCTAGAAACATTCTTCTGATTGCGTTAGACGTCTAGCCCGAGTTACATATGATCAGCTGCCACGAAGGGGCAGACATCATTGAGTGTCCTTGCTTCTCCAGTCCTATCACCCTGCAGCTCTGGAAGGAATTTTCTGTGCTGTCCTTTCACGAGGAGCTGCCTCAGGCTTTCAGCTCAGGCTGCCAAAGTCAAGGGAGAGGGTCACACTTCTTGGCAGCCAAAGGTGAAAGGCTCCTCAAGCAACACTTGAGCTGCTGGCTGCTTTTCTGGCAGCCCACTCAAAATTATCGATTTGAGTGTGTAGATTAGAAATGAGGAGTAGAGCTGCAAAGGAGACTGCTACTTATCCCTAACAGAACTGGTATCATTTGAGGGTCCTCTGTTCACACCCTCTCAGAGGATCTAAGTCTGTGCTTTCCTCAAGGCCAGGAAAATGTTGCTCTTCACTTAAGAACAAAGCCCACAGTCCAACAAGTCTCAATGCTCTATTCGTCTGCCTAGGCGAAAACTGGTCAATTTAAAAGCATAGGTGGCAGTAATATTTACTCATTATCACATGGTCATATGGGGGCGTAAATGCTTCCTTAGAATATATATTTACATATATATAATGAAGACTTTTATTCATTTTCTTTTTCATTACTTGGTTCATGCAACAAATACTTCCTAAATCCCTGGAACAAGTACTTCATATTTAGATGAATACATTTAAAAACAGCAATAGATCATCTCTGCTCTCTAGCGATCACAGGCTAATCATGATAGAAGCAGAGCTAAAAACAAAACTATAGCTTATGAGGAGCGTTATAACAATGCTCAGTACATATCAAAGCGTGGGTAAGGCCCCTGGAAACAGCAATATCAAAGGGATCCAGTCAAACATTAAAAATGCGTTTTTTATTGTTTGTTTTTTTAAAATGCGTGCAATCAACATGTGTAAGTCTACCTCTGCTGCTGAGCCCCACCCTGACCCTGAGTCTCCGCACATTTCTGACACCCCCACGTCCCTACACGGCCCACTTCCTGGGGAGGCCTCCCCAGGACGGGCTCAGCCTCAGAGACCTGTGGATGTTTACTGTACCTGTCAGTTGGTAGTAAAACACGTTTCTTTATTTTATAGGCTAAATAAAAAGATCCGTTCAAAATACCATAGTAAATTCTTCACAGAATGATAATCATAATTGCTAACACATTGGATTCTTGCTATATGCTCTCTATTTGGCTATTTTGCAGCCATTTCTCATTCAGCCCTTGTGAAACCCTGTATGTTAGGATCTATTCCTCTTCATCATACAAAAGACGACGTGGAGGCTCTCATAAGTCACTCAAAGTCACCCAGCTAGTGTGCGATGGAGCTGAAACTTGAACCCGTGTCTGACTACTAAACCACCCCTCCTCACCACCACATCATATTGTTTGATAAAGGGGGGCTTGGGTGCATCAAGGGACACAAAGGAAAGCTTCACAGAAGAGCTGAGTGCTGACAAACAGGAATTTAAAAATCTGTTCATTATAACTAATCAAGTAGCCTTTCTGGGTTTACAAGGCTATGAAGTTCATTTTATTTTAATTGAATGAGCTAGTACAGAGACAGCAACTCAGTGCCTCAAATTTGGTAAATGTAAAACAAATAAATTCTATTTATTTTTTTGGGTTTTTTTTGTTTGTTTGTTTTTTTCTCCTCATCCTCCCTGTTTTCTATCCCCATGAGGCTAGCATAGTGCCAGATACATATTTGACTGGTGACTGATGGATGTAGCAAAATCTGAGATTTGGGGAACCTCCCAGGCCATCAGTCATGGCGCAGGACATGAAGGTGACAGCTACATATCCCCAGCCATGGTTCGTGCAAAAACAACATTTTATTTCAAGGCACAGTTGAAAGCACCTCCTTTGCTTTGAGAGTGTTAATTATTTCTGAAGTGTAAGAATGTGTATCCAGCCAGAGGTAGAAATATCCAGACCTTTTGCTACTCATTTCTAAAAACAGATTCTATTCCTTTGCAGAAGATATCTTGGTTTTCAAACGTTATGTACTCTTAATTTTCCTTGCTGGTTTCTGCTTTCCTTCCCTTCTGTTGTTCCACAATAATATTCAGAGATTTGGGGAGTGGGTGGGAAAGGGAAACAGTTTTAATAAGCCAAGAATAGTAAACAGCTAATTTTTCTTTCTGCTTTTGGAAACAAGAAGACCTAAGAACAAGTTAAGGGATCTCTTTCTTTCCTGGCAAATTCATTTCCCATAACGAGAGGTGCTCATCTTTCCTGAGGAGTCTGAAATTCCAAGATAAAGATGAAAACATGGTGTTTTATCATAATGACATGGGTCTGCATCTCCATTTACTTTGTGCTCCAGCAGCAAAATATACTGGGGACTGTCATTCTACTTTGCAAAGTGGGAACATATTTAGCCGTTTAAATAATTCGAAATAAAAAGAGGCACCAAAAGGGAATAGCACAGAATAAAAGCATTACAGTTTCCCTAGGGGCAAAAACAAAACAACAACAACAACAAAAAAAAAAACCCCTCAAACTGCTGACCCAGATAGTCAGAATTTATAACTCGTCTCCTGAACTCTGTCTGCAACTGGTGCTCTTTAGGAAAGAGTATTTCTTTGGCTGTTCCTTACTAATAATAATCATACATTGCATCCCCATTGCACTTTAGACCTTTCTCTCAGTACTCCCATGTCCATTATCTCATTTGGTCCTCACAGCAGCCTTGGGAAGCACACAGGGCCAAGCTGCTCACCTCCATTAACAAAAACCGTTGGCGTTCACAAGCCTCACACTAGCCCTGGGTGTGGTTAAAAGAGAAGCATCCACAACCATATGCTCTGACCCAAAGACCAGAGCTCTACTCTCAGAAACCTAGTCTTTCCTCTCTGGGAAGGTAGACTAATGTTAGCCCCTTACAAAGTTACAAACCTCACCATCTTCAAAACACTTAATTTCAAGTGTTTTTACTCTGCGCCAACACTGTTGAAAAGATAGTCCTGCTCTGCTAGCAGCCGATTCGATCTTTCCCCTTGCCCACCCATTTTTTTTTTTTTTTTTAATACTTGAGTCCAAGAATATTTGGAATAAGTTCTGGTAAAAAGCTTAATCCCTTTAAAAAAAATGTAATGCAGAAGCTGTATGTGAAAACCCCTCCCTTTCCCTTCCACCGTATCTGTTTCAGTCGCTTCTTGTTCGTGCTTACCTCTACCTCTATTTTAAATCTACTGCTGGGTTATATTTTCACCTTCTGGTTTAAATACATTTGGAATGTGTCAGTATCATTGCTTATACTGTAGATTAATAGGATCAGCCAAAAGGATGGCTGACATTTTTGTTGCTATAGAAACCGGTCCTGATGTTACACAGCTTGCCTTTCCCCTATTTGCCATACCTCTATCCAGCTATTGAACACACACATCTTTTTGTTTCACAAGGAATTACATTAAAAAATTAAGCCACAATTTCATCCTGGGTTAGTCCCCATTCTGCTGAAAAAGTATTAAATTATATTAAGGGGCAGTCACAAGAAAGTGGGAATTGGTGATAATACTGCTCAATAGCTTAGGAGCCTCCCAGATATAAAGAGAATACCAGTTCAGTAAATTATTCTACATCCTAAATCCTTGTTCTTTTCTACTTGAGTTAAGTACTTCAAGGCTTTTCCTCAGCAAACCTCTAAGTGAAGCCAACGTATTCCGCCTTATCCTGTGGACAACCAAACCAAACCAACGCCTTCTCTTCTCCCTCCCCCCACCAATAATTTCGAGACAGCTGTTTCCTTAAATATGCCATCAACATCATCCAACATATCACCTCCACTGTACACCAAAATTTGTTTTCCACAGATGCACCATTGCCCCCAGAGAAAACCTCTCACACAGAATTAAGATGTAAAGTCTCAACACTTAATGATGCAGCCAGCATGTATGGCTGGTGCCAGAAGGTACACTCAAGAAGGAAGAGATAGAAGGAATGGAAAAAAAAAAAAAAAAAACAAAAAGCACCCTAGGACATGATGGAAATACAGCTTCTCCAACCCCTGTAATGACTGATGTTTATCAAAAGCAGAGGCAATAAGCAGCTCTCTAATTGGCAGGGTCTCAACTGTCAGATGTCCATTTGTCACAGCTATGATAGTAATAGCAGGTTATGTATTCCAGAGGAATTCTCCCTTTCCCATTGCAGCTTTAAATAAAACGTTCACAACCATTTAGGAGGCAGAGATGACCCAAAGGGACAGATTCCTTAGGTAGCTCTCTGGGTTATCAAGCTTACCTGCAGCAGTCGTAGAACTTGAGGGTTGTATCCAGTTTGGAAAGAGGTGGGATGTATGAGTAGTGTATTGACTAAGAATATTTAAAGCAAAACTTTCTCACTTGATGGAGCATGGAACTCACCCTGTATGTTAGATACAGAGGACTCGAACAAGGTTGAGGCTATTTTGTACCAAGAGCCAAAGAAGAAGCAGAACTGCCAGCAACATTAAGAAAGAAAAGAAAAATAAGATGCTATGTCACCCGTTTCCCACGTTGAGGGAGTGAACTTGCCTTTAGGAAAGGGCATCAAAGCGTTAACTGAGCCTCTGTTATATGGCCATATTCTGATGGGGACTTAATCACTATGATCTTACCAAAATTTCACAATTTCAGTAAGGGAGAGGTTATCCTCAAATTCACTTGACAGGTAAGGTTAAATCTGCTCCCTAACACCAGTGCTCTGGGTCGCAGGCCTCCTTCAAGTGGCTGAATTGGAAAGGGGAATAGCCGACATTAGATAGGGTGTGTACCTGACCATTTTTATAATTTGCATCGAGAGTCTACACAGAACACAACATGAGCTAACTAAAGGAAAATGACTGTGGACTCAAGCTGGCTTCCCACCACACCCCGCAATGTTTCACAGTCCTCAACAGGAGACATCAAACTGTTCATGGTCATCACCAAGGGAGGACAGTTACTACTCGAGACTCCAAGTAGGAAGTGCCTCTTTCCTGCCAGAGGGGGTGCAGGAGGGGCAGGGAGACAAGCCCGTAGAAAAGCAGGTCTGTCTGGGCAGAATACAGACTCTAGTGATGGCCACATTGGGTGGGAGCTCTTCTGAGAGAAGGGTCTGCAGAGTAACCTAAGAGCTCAAGGTTAAACTGTACCTGGACAATAGGCATAAACTGTGACATTCTTGGGCTAATCCAGAAATACAGTCACCCGATTTATAAGGTAGTCATATGAAATAGAGATAATTAAACATCATCCTGGAAACAGGCTAGAAGTGTAGTCACTCTCAAAAGATTCGGTTGTCTTATTGTGCTTCACTTTACTGCACTTCACAAACGTTAGTTTTATTTACAGATTGAAGAAAAGATCTTCCACTGGCAAAAAGATTATGATTCACTTTGCTGTGAGGCTTTGCTTTATTGGGATACCTGGCGTTCCCGTGTTTCCCGGAAAATAAAACCGGGTCTTATATTAACTTTTGCTCCAAAAGACGCATTAGGGCTTATGTTCAGGGGACGTCATCCTGAAAAATCATGTTAGGCTTATATCCAGGTAGGTCTTGTTTTCAGGGAAACACGGTAATACTGTGGTCTGGAACGAAACCCGTAATATCGCTCAGGTATGCCTGTATTTAGCCATTCAAGTAAAGTTCTGATTTAAGAAGGTTGTTAATATTATTCCAGATTAGTGATATCCAAAAGAAGCAATGCGGGCCAGATATAAGTTTACCTTCTCTCATAGCTGCATTAAAAAGTAAGAAGAAAAGGTGAAATTAAATATATTTTATGTAGCCCAATATACTTAAATCATTTCAACACGTAATCAATAGAAAAAAAACTATTAATAGAACACCTTGCATTCTTTTTTTCATGCCAGATCTTGAAGAACGGGTAGATTTTTAATGCGCTGAGACAGAGGGTTCCCAGGAGAAGAGGAGAGAAAAAACTCGGTGGGCTTCCCAGAGAGAATGAAGAAAATAATACCAGACTATTTTAACAAAAGATGAGAACCATAAGTTTTTTTTCAGGCTTTACTGAGGTCTAATGACATGTGAAACTCACAACGTGTGAATCAAGCAGAGGGAATTCTCACCCTGAGTTGGAAGAAAAGGCGGTGAGTGAGGAGGTGGGACTCAGAGAGAGGGAGGAGGGAGAAGACGGCACATGGACCCTGGAAGTAAGCCCGGGGTTCTTCCTACACAGAGCAAGTCTGGGCCTTGTGGAGAAGGAGCAGGTTACGCCCTTGTGCAAGACAGGAGAACAAATCTGTAGTTCTAGACAAGAAATAGAGCATCAAACAGGATCTGGATGAGACTGTGAGCCCCCTGAGGTGAGTACACGACTAATCTTTCTATCTGCGGCACCCAGCCTGGCGCCTCGTGTACCGTGGTGACTTCATAACCGTTGGACGGATGAATCCCCAGGGATTGATGTGCACAGGGAAACCGGTCCCGGAATGAAAGGAAGGGAACGACTATTTGTAAGAGGCCTCCAGGTTCTAGTGCCACCTGGAGGTTCACATCATGTACCTATGTCACCTAAAACAATGACAATGAAGTAGGGCATGCTGGTCCTACTTTAAGGACGAGGATGCAGAGACCCAAAGTGGTCCAGTAACCTGCCTAAACCTTCACAACTGGTAAGCGTCAAAGGTGGGATTTGAACTTGGGCCTGTTTGGTTGTGAAGCTACGCCACTGCTGTCTAGCCAGTTAGTGACTGTCCTTTGAGAGGAATAATAATAGTAATAATAAACATGGTGGTGATGTTGCTCTTAGCTACTACATATATACTATTCGCTAAGTTGCCAGCACAGTTCCAAGCACTCACTCTGTGTTAATTCATTTAGCCCATGTAATAACCCTATGAGGCAGGTGTTGTTATGATCTCCATATTATAGAGGCAGCTGAGGCACAGAGAATTTAAGCTACTTGTCAAAGATCACACAGCAGGTGAGTGGCTGCTCTGGGATTTGAGGCTTGGTTGTTTGGGTCCAGAGTCCATGGCTCCATCTCACCCCCAGTGCCCATCAGGGAAGGTTTTACATTATATGCTATGAATGGGGTCAAGTTGTAGGACAGGAATTTGCCTTGGAGACTGAAGCACAGTGTTTTATTCCTGGGCTGGTGACTATGGCTGACTGCTTTTCAAATTCAATTAATTGTTCTTCCAGGTTGTGACTCAGAGAAATAGGACATCCAAGGCATGTTACCTCCAAATGGGCTTAAAGGAAAGCCTGAGAGTTTCATTAATGACAGGGGTACAACACATGCAGACATTTTCAGCATAAGATTTATATTTGACCTCAACGATAACATGTACAGAGACTGATGTATGTCGGATATTCAGCAGCAGTTTTGCCCGAAGCCAACAGCAGGACCTACCTCTTAACCAATGCCACAGTGTAAACTCTCAGAGAAAACAAACATTTATTCCCTGTGTCGGTCATCCGTTGCCCACAGCTAATATTTATGGCATACATCCCTAGCACTAGCCAGTAGAGAGAGAGTTTCATCAAATTTCAGGGGTTCCAACAGCCGCTAGGCAGTAAGAGCGCTGAAGTTTCCAGGAGAAATTCACAACCTCCTGGCAGAAGGAGCCGACAAGGGACCTGTCTGGTGAAGAACACGAAGGACCCCAAGCTGTGCTGACGCGTGGCCGCAGGGCTGCCTTTATGAGGGAGTTGAATGTCACCCAAGATGGACTGGGAAACACAGTCTTGGGCGGTATCTCAGTGTCCAGGTGGTCACTGAACCCCACGATCTCAAACGAGGCACTGTACGGGTCTACGTTTCAGCTTTCTCAGAAGTAACATGAAGGGGCTGGTCCAGTTTCATTCAAGAGCCTTTCGATTCTATGCTGAGCTGTTCAAGCTCATGGTCACTTCCAAACAAAGGCCGGGTTCCTGGGAATCCCAGGCTGAGTCAGAAGTTTAGGGTACCTGGGCTCACTCAGAAAAGAAACAATGGCATCTCCACCATCTTTGAAGATGTTCATCCAGCCTGAGACAGCAGTTTGGATGCTCAAGAAGAACTTATTCTGTAAACTCTCTCAAATTCAAGAATGTCATGCTGCAGGCGAGTTCCTGCCTATCAATTAGAGAACAACTCAGGGAGAACATCAGAGGAGGCAGGCCTGTGCAGAGGAACGAGCAGAGGGCAATAGTGAGAACTGAAGCCAGACTGTGAAAGCAGATGACTGCCTCTGAGTGCAGGACTTCGGATGTTATTCTGTAAAGGATGAAGTATTCTCACAAGTTTTATGCCAGGGAATGGGTGACTTAAGTGGGTTGTAGAATAATAGCTCTGGAACAGGGCAGAAGTTGGACTGTAGAGTGGCGAGACATTTTACTCTTTCATTCACTCACTCATTTATTATATAATTATTGAGGTCTTCCATAAATAATCGTTGACTGAATTAGGTGACCATTTGGTCCCAAACAAGAAAAAAAATTTTCTTTATTAGACATTTTGCTCCTAGGATCTGGTGTCTAGTAAAAGCATAATTGCCCTTCACTGAGCTAATAATGTGAATGTTCAGGTCGGATCCCACAAATGGATGAGATCATGGGGAAAAGGTAAAGAAACAACACCTTGGGAAACTTGGTACCATTTCTGATTTCCTGGGTCTGACTCCCTCTTGAAATAATTTCACATGCCCAGCTGCATCAGCAGGGTGGGTATTACAAGGTAGCAAGCTGTCGCACTGTAACAGGCGTGACGTATCATTCCATCGATGCATGAAATTAAAAAGATGCGGTTTGCTAGAGATACAGCAGATAAACCAAACTTGCTTCTCAGTCCATCTACTTTTATTCACATGTAAAAATCTCAGAAGAAGAAAAGGAAGAACCAGTCTGATTAACTACCCATAGATTGGTGCCAGTAAACAGTTGCATCCCGTCCACACTTAGGGAAGTGGGGTGTTTGAGGTTTATTAAGTTCCTACTGTGTGCTTGGCATGTTAGGAGGTGCAGTATATTGAGGAATAAACAGAACTTGCAGAATATCAGAGACGGGGCATCTCATCCAAGATGAGAACATTAGGGAAGGCTTCTTGGTGGAGGTAATGGCTCACCTGAATCTTGAAGGAAACTAGGAATTAGCCAAGATTAAGAGAGGGAAAAAGCAGGGGGCAGGTATGCAGAGGTGGTAGCCCCACATTGTTCACCATGGATGGAACATCTGCTATAGATACTACTGCCTGTGGCTCCAATGTGGACAGCAGATTTCTGCCAGAAGATGAAACAGTGCGTAGACATCGGAGCAGATGTGGCAAGTGCATGAGGTCAGTCAATTATTCTGCAGCCACCAAGAGAAATAAATGTCCCCAGAGCTATATTGGCAGCAGTTGGCAGAAGATGGCACTGACTCAAGCTTTGTGCTCCTGGAACTAGAGGCACTCTGCCCCTCTGACAACTGAAGATGCTCTTCGAGAGCTCCTCTCTGGTCCCTCCTCACTCACAGAGAGGGCAAGGCAAAGGGGGAAGGGAAAGGAAATTAGTAACAGTGTCACTGACCTACAATAAAGAAAGTAATCAATAATCGTTCGACGAAGGAAAAAGAGAGGCAAAGAAGATGGCTATTTGGTAATTTGATGGTTTCTATTTGCCTCTCTGGCTTTGATTTTACAGTTGGGAAGGATGTTAGTGTTATTACATGGCAATGAGGTTGCTATGGTAACCCCTTATTGTTTAATATAAGACTAGCTAAATCTTAGATAAGTTACTGGGAGAAAAACTAATGCTGCCAAAGGCCAGATCCAGTTTTTGATTCTCTCTCTCTCTCTCTCTCTCTCTCTCTCTGCTTTTTTTTTTTTTTTTTTTTTTTTTTTTGTAATATGTATGCCCGTTTCCCCTTCATAACCTGCCCTTCTCCTGGAGGACGTCAGACACATATCAGAATGAAGGATAGCTCCAGTCATTGTTGAGGGATCCTGCGATCATAGAAAAGCAACCAGGGTCCAGTGGTCAGGAAGAAAAAACACAATAGGAAAGGTGGGTGTCTGTACTTAGGAAAATTCACATGGGGCTCAACCCTCGCTTTGCAGTCTCACGTTAGGGAAGGCCTCTTGGTGGAAGCAACGCCTGACCTGAATCTTGACATATCTGTGTTAGAATTCCAGCTATGCTACTTAGTCATTCTGGGTCCTCAGGCAGCGACATTTTCTCGACCTATTTCTTAAGTTTTAAAATGGGGGAAATTTATGGCATATGTCTCATTGAATTGTGTTCGGAAAAATAAATTATCTTTTATTGGAAAGTAGTTAGCATAGTGGCAGGCAATATTTACTGTTCAATAATCAATAGCTATTCTTTATGAGTATTTTCTCCTCCTTTTCCTCCAGTTACTACTACGACTACTATTATTACTACTACAACTGTTGTCTTAGTAATATTTCAACATCCAGTTCAACAGCCACGCCTTCCACCTTCCCTGACTCCTGGAACACACAAAACTTGCTTCCCTCTCTAGTCCCTTTGATTTGCCTGTAGGTATCGCAAGGTGGCACTAGGTTGGGGGCAAGGAAGGAAGAGTCACTGACAAGTCCTGAGAGCTTGTTTTGTTCCAGGTTGTAAGCCAGGCCCCACTTGATTACCTTATCATTTGTTACAATATTCCAATGATGGAGATGTGATTATCCCCATTATACAGAGGAAGAAACTGAGGTTCGGAGAGGTTTAATACTTTGCAAATATTCCCACCACTCAGAAGTGGTAGATCAGTGGCCATTTGATTTCAAAACTCATGCTCTTTGACAGCACCACACAACCATTCTGGGTATACATTTTTATAGGTTTCTTTTGATGCATTTCTTTCTTATCTCCTGCGGCACCCAGCAATTTTGGGTGTCAAAGGTGGGCCTTCATTCTTTCTTTCTTGTGTGCTGATCCCTCTCCTGTTCCAGTGATAGCACATATTACATGCTCAACAAAAGCCTGTTGATTGAGGTATTGGCATCCAGTCAAAGAAAAAAAAAGTGAGACAAGAAAAATGGATGCAGCCGTGTATGCAGACAGCGGCTGACTTGGCTAACGTATTACATCTTAGATTTCAATTGACAGCAAGGAAACACAAAGAGAAAAACATGTCATACTTCTGACATAAGTGACAATCAAGAAGAAAAGGCTATGAAAATGGTGGTTATAAAACAAAGCAGGTGAAATCTGAAAAAAAACTAATTAACTTTCCTATTATGTCAGAAGTTGTAAATTATAAGTTTTTGCACCATTAGAAAGGAAGCTGAGAGGAAAGGGTGACAAACCAGAGGTTTCAATATTGCCGAAGCACACATAACTTTCATTTAATAGGCAGCTCTGGCGGTAATATTATAAAAAGCATTCTGGTTTCCTGAAATTCCCCTGTAATGAATGGCTTCTCAATTCAATAATTTTATTTCAGTTAATCTATCACCTTGAAAGCACATGCTAAGGAAGCTTAGTAGAGCGCTCTTTTGGATAATTTAATAAACGTTTCTTTTTTTTTTTTTTTGCCAAACTCCCTCCCCTCAAGTAATAACCTTGTTTGGGTGATAGCCTTAAATGACAGACAAGAGATCTTCCTGCAATGTCTGCGCGGAGGCTGTTCTTCTCTTGCTAACATGCATTAGGAAAACTTTAAAAGTGAATTATGAGGCTATATTTGATTACTGACTAGCAATTTTATTAAAAATTAAAGAAGTCCACTTAAGAAAAAGGAAATACAAAAATAATAAGACAATTGAGCATTAGGTGGTTGAAAATATCTTGTGCCTTTGGTGCCTCACAGAACTGAGTTGGATCCTGGCTCTGTCCCTTATTTGCTTCGGACTTTTAGCTCATGGGGCCTGAGTTTCCTCACCTGCATTAGATGAGATCAATTTCTACCTCGTGAGACTGCTAGCATGCTGCCAGAAGACAATATACACACAAAGCTCTTGGTAGATAGTAGGTTCTCTCATGAGTAACAATATTTTCAGCTGACAGAATTCATTTATGCATCAATACTCATTTACTGAGAGCTCCTTGCCAGGCAACAGACACTGTGCTAGATGCCAAGGACCCAATATGAAAAGAAAGTGTCTAGGAATGAGAAACCCCAGTCTGGTGGGGGCACAGTGTATTCTCTCTCTCTCTTCCCACCCCCCACCTCCCCACCTATCTCTCTGCTCAGCTTGACTTCTTCCACCTAGAGATTCCTACCCCAGCTTAAGATTCATAAGTACTTGGTAAGATTTATTTAAAAAACAACTACTGAAAACAACAAAAAAAACACACAAGACAAACAAATGAAGAAACAAAAACTCATAGACACAGACAGTAGTTTAGTGGTTACCAGAGGGTAAAGGGGGAAGGGGTTCGTAGATGAGGGTAAAGGGGATCCAATATATGGTGATGGAAGAAGAACTGACTCTGGGTGGTGAACACACAATGGGATTTATAGATGATGTAATACAGAATTGTACACCTGAAATCTATGTAACTTTACTAACAATTGTCACCCCAATAAACTTTAATTAAAAGTTAAACAACTAGAGCCCCAAATTTCTTTGTCTGATAATAATATAATCCCTTACATGATTATGTATAGAACATGCTATAACCATGATCTCATGTGAACATAACTGCAACACTAGTACTAATAATAGCCAACACTGAACAAGTACGCATGTGATGCTATGTCCATAGCCTTACTTTACAGTGTGGAAGGCTGAGGTACAGAGACAGACCAATGAAATCTGACTCCACAGGGCCAATGTTTGCCCGTGATACTCTACACTCTCTTCTGCTCTGCGAAGACAACTGGCCAGACAAGGACTGCTGTTTTAATCGCAAAGATGAGGAAACTGAACCTCAGAAAAAGAACTAACATGCCCATTGCTATGCTGTACGTGACGGGGAGAGACAGAATTAGAACCCAGGTGCTTTGTCACCTGCAGATTCATTCAGTCATTCAGCTGTTGTGCACTGAACTAAGAAAGGCAATGTGGGCACTGAACTCACCAGGAAGATCACTTCATAAGTGTGTAGATGCCTGACAGCTGCACTGTACTCCTGACGCTGAAGTGGAATAATACTGTCAACTATAATACACACACACACACACACACACACACACACACACACACACACGGACAATTAAGTTCACGAGCTTGTTGCAATCATGTTACTTACCTTTTTTGATATTAGAGGGATGATTCATTATGAATTTGTACAAACTGAACAGTCAACCAAGTTTACTATTTGGAAGTGCTGAAAAGGCTGCATGAAAGTTAGACGACCTAAAATTTTCGCCAACAATTCATGGCTCTTGCATCACCACACTGCACCAGCTCACACAGCACTGTCTGTGAGGGAGTTTTTAGTCAGTAAACAAATAACTGTATTGGAACACCCTCCCTACTCACCTGATCTGGCCCCCAATGACTTCTTTCTGTACCTAAATATAAAGGAAGTATTGAAAGGAAGACATTTTGATGACATTCGGGACATCAAGGGTAATAGGACGACTGCTCTGATGGTCATTCCAGAAAAAGAGTTCCAAAATTGCTCTGAAAGGTGAACTAGGTGCTGGCATCGGTGCATAGCTTCCCAAGGGGAGTACTTCGAAGGTGACCATAGTGATATTCAGCAATGACGTATGTAGCACTTTTTCTAGGATGTGGTCGTGAACTTAATTGTCAGATATTGTATGTGTGTGTGTGTGTGTGTGTGTGTGTGTGTGTGTGTGTAGTCATGGGATGTGGAATACAGCATAGAGAATATAGTTAATTACATTGCTTTGTACACCTGAAACTTATCTAAGCCACCCTCCAGTAAAGAGAAAAATATAAGGTAGACAATTTTTAAATAAATATATATGTATATACATATATATACACATATATATGTATATATGTATATATATACACATATATATATATATATATGTATATATGTATACATATATATATATCCTGTTTCCCTGAAAATAAGACCTAGCCAGACAATCATCTCTAATGCGTGTTTTGGAGCAAAAATTAATATGAGACACAGTATTACATTATGTTATATTATTATTATTATTATCATAATTATTATTATTATTATATAAGACCCGGTCTTACATTATAGTAAAATAAGACCGGGTCTTATATTAATTTTTGCTGCAAAAGACGCATTAGAACTGATTGTCCGGCTAGGTCGTATTTTCAGGGAAACATGGTGTCTATATATAATAAAGACCATGAAATAACCACAAATGCCTGAATATTAATGACAATAATGATGACACCATCCTCTAGTGACTGCCCACTTCCTCCCTATCTAGCACTGCTGAATGAGGGCTTGACCGCATTCAATCCTTGCAACAATGCTATGAGATAGGTCTAGTACTTTCCTATTTTTATACATCAGTAAAGAGCATAGATAGATTAAGAAGTTTGGGTTTTTTTGGTGTTGAGTTGTATGAGTCTTTTATAGATTTTGGATATTAACTGCTTATCAGATGTATCATTGACAAATATCTTCTCCCATTCAGAAGGATGTCTTTTTGTTTTATTGATGGTTTCTTCTGCTGTGGAAAAAAACTTTAGTTTGATGTAGTCCCATATGTTTATTTTTTATTTTGCTTTCTTTGCCAAAGGGGATATATCTGTAAAAATACTACTAAGGGTAATGTCTTCCTATGTATATATATATTTTTTTCCTGTATTTTCTTGTAGGACTTTTATGGTTTCAGGTCTTACATTTAAGTCTTTAACTCACTTTGAGTTTATTCTTCTATATGGTGTAAGAAGATGGTTCAGTTTCATTTTATGCATGTATCTGTCCAGTTTTCCCAGCATCATTTATTAAATAGACTGTCTTTACCTCAATGTAAATTCTTGCTTCCTTTGTCATAGATTAAATGACCTCATAAGCATGGATTTATTTCTGGGCTCTCTATTCTGTTCCAGTGATCTATGTGTCTGTTTTTATGCCAGTACCATGCTGTTTTGATTACTAGTGATGGTTGCTAGATGCGGGGGTGGGGACGTTGGGGGATAGGGGAGAGGTGAAGTGATTAGAAAGTACAAACTGGTAGTCACAAAATAGTCATGATATGAAATACAGTGTGGGGAATATAATCAATAATGTTGTAAAGATCATATACGGTGCCAGATGGGCACTGGACTTATCAGGGGGATCACTTCATAGATTGTGTAGATGCCTGACCACTGCACTGTACACCTGAAGCCGAAGAATAATAATATTGAATGTCAACTATAATTATATATACGAATTCTGACAAGTAAGTTCATGATCTCATCCTAGAAAAAGTGCAACATATCTCATTGCTGAATATCACTACGGTCAACTTCGAGGCACACCCCTGGGGAATCTATGCACCGATGCCAGCAACTAGGGCACCCTTCAAAACCATTTTGGAACTCTTTTTCTGGACTGGCCATCAGAGCTGTCATCCTACTACCCTTGATGTCCTGAATGTCATCAAAATGTCTTCCTTTCAATACTTCCTTTATCTTCAGGTAAAGAAAGACGTCATTGGGGCCCAAATCAGGTGAGTAGGGAGGGTATTCCAATACAGTTATTTGTTTACTGGCTAAAAACTCCCTCACAGACAGTGCCCTGTGAGCTGGTGCATTGTCATGATGCAAGAGCCATGAATTGTTGGCAAAAAGTTCAGGTTGTCTAACTTTTTCACGCAGCCTTTTCAGCACTTCCAAATAGGAAACTTGGTTAAGTATTTGTCCAGTTGGTACAAATTCATAATGAATAATCCCTCTGATATCAAAAAAGGTTAGTAACATCGTTGCAACAAGTCCGTGAACTTAATTGTCAGAACTCATATATCATCACAGGATGTAAAGTACAGCATAGGGAATATAGTCAATGGTACTGTAACAGCTCTATACGATGTCAGAGGGGTAGTAGACTTGGAGGAGGGTTATCACCTTATCAGGGGTGTAGATGGCTAACCATTATGTTTTGTACTCCTGAAGCTAATATAATTAAAAAATAATAAAATAAAGTAAAAAGTTTGCTCAAGGCAACGCACAGCAATTATGGCTAGGGTTTCAATCCAAGTAGTCTGATGCCAGAGTTGGCTCTTTTACCTACGTCACTAAACAACCTCTCTCACCCAGTTGTTGGTTAGTGTGTACACATGTATGTGAGTATGTGTGTCTCCCCACAAACACGGAAAAATAAGAGGTAGTCCTCTGTGCCGGGAAGAATTAACATAACAGGCCTGAGGCTACTGTTTGAAAGGACCTTCATACAAGATTGGTCCTTGGCTGGTGATAGGAAACTTGGCTCTTTAAATGGTCCCTACCTGATAAGACTGGTTCACTGTACCTAGACTGTTTATACACACTATGTGGTTTATACTGAACACCTGGTTTCTTTTTTGGAGACTGGAATTTTTGTACTTGCTAGGCAGAGAGTACCTATGTCACCAGCCCCTTGTAAAAAACTGTGGGCACTAAGTCTCAAAGGGGCTTCCAGAACCTCCTTAGCAAGGTTGCTTCGTTTTCACTCTTGGGCGTAGCGTGCATTCTGTGTGACCCCTCATGTGAGGGAGAGACATTAGGAAGTCTGAATATTGATGACTCCATGGTCCCCTTACATTTTTCACTTACTGATCCAGCTACATATTCTTGCTGTACCTCTGGAATAAATCTTAGCTGTATGACTGACTAGATGTTGAGTCCTGTGAGTCTTTCCAGTGAAACACTGAAAGTGTGGGTGGTCTTGGGTCTCCCTGAAACATTGGCTCATTCATGGGCTATGGGGAAAAAAATCCTCAGATTAACTAAATAGTAGATATTTACCTATTTTTAGACTTTTAAAAATATTTAATCATTTCCCCTTAGTTTTATGAGATATCATTGACATATAACATTGTATTAGTTTTAGCTGTACAGAATGAGGCTCTGATATATGTGTATATTGCATATCGATTGCCACAGTAATCATTTCACAGTTAAAATTTTTTTTTTCTTGTGATGAGAACTTCAAAGATTACTCTCTTAGAAACTTTCAAATATATGATGCAGTATTATTAACTATAGTCGCCAGGCTACTATGCATGATCTCACCAGAACTTATTTATCTTGTACTTGGAAGTTTTACCTTTTGACCACTTTCTTTTATTTTTACTTGGACCATATTTCTTTTATTTGTCCAATCATTCATTCAATAAATACTCATCAAGGACTTACTCTGTACCAGGGATTGTACTTTGTGCTGGGGAATGAACCATATTCCAGTGGAGAGGATACACATTAATCACACAGTAGGATAATCATTCAAAAATAAAACACACACACACATACACACACGTATTATATATACACATAAATATGTCATATACATACATGTCTATAGAAAATAAACTGCAAGCTGATGTAGAAAGGGAGAGCACAAAAGGCCATACCAGACAATAGTCTAGTCAGACTTAAATAGAGGTATCATAGAAACCTTCCCTGAGGAAATGACATTTGAGCTGAAGTGTGAAGAATAAGTCAAGTTAACCAGGTGAAAGGAGGGTGGGGCACAGAAGAGCAGGACTTTGGGGGTTATCTCTCATTTTTCCTCCAACCTTTAGATCCTGGGCCAATAAATGAAAGGAAAATAAGTGGCAACCACACCTCTGGATAGCCATTCTTGTCATAAGGTCAGTTGTTAAGAGCCATCAATAGGACCCTACTGAGATATCAGAAAAGTGGAATCTTCAGGAAGGTTCTGTTGGCTCTTTATGGAGATCTTGGCCAAGCATTTCAAATGACTCCTGAGAACGGCCAACAATTGTGCTCTCCTTTGCTGTGTGTTTTAAGTCAGATGCTTCTTTCCAGCACTGCTGACAGAGAATGGTCACGCCTGGGTCATCTCAGCCAGCCCTGGATCTTTCATGGTGGAAATCAGGGCAGGCTGTCATTGAATAATTGTAGCCTGCCTGCTCAAATGCAGATGTGCAGTCAACAGAGAGGATTCAATTTGTGGAGGGGCAAAGAGGGGAAGGATAGAGGGAGTCAAAGTAGCTGCAGTCTTTTCACTTGTTCTGTCCTGAGTCTTTCATCACTCAAAGAACTAGAGTAGATTTGTCTATTTTCAGAGGGAACTGGGCTCAGACGCTTGGGTTTTTTTAAGGGGAGGGAGCATGATCAGACAGGGGCTACCGATGGGCTGGGGTCCACCCAAAACTGACCTTAGGGTATCATTGTGGGGTTGGAGGAGAGGGATTAAGAGCTGCGAGAATTCCCTTCCCCTTTTCCCTTCCCCCCCATGAAGCCCGATATTCCCTACCTGACCCATCAGGCATGTGAGCTCAGGTTGGGAGGAGGGAAGCTCTGTGGGGGCAGGTGAAAGGGAAATGGAGCAAGCCTGGAAAGGACGGCCTAAGTGGTAGGGGCTGAGACTAAGGAAGATCTCTGTGCTCACAGTCCTTTTCCAGGATAATCAAAAGTCAGGGATTTATCAATCCGCCCCCAGTGAGTCTGCTTGGTTATTGCTGTTGCATATTATGGGTGGTGAATCATGCTATCTTTCTTTAGGAAAGAGATCAAATTAACCACCTATTACATGCCAGGCACTCTTTTAGGTGCTATTGGCCTATTATTTAATTCTGAAACAAACCAATAAGTAGCGTTGACTTCTTATTTTACAGATTTGGGAAGGGGTTCATTTATGCATTTTTCCTATGAACTCTGAGTGCTGTACGTCTTACATTGCATCACATACTTTATAGATTGCATTTTATTTAATCCTTATAAGGAAGGAATCTTCACTACATAATAGAGAACACTCGCTCCCAATCTTCCTGTTCTCATGTATTCAACCCGTTCTAAGCATCAGGCACTGTCCTGGGCCCCAGCTAAGCAGGTTGCCCTGGGCCACACGAGCTTACACTTGGGAAAGAGTGTGGGAAAACAAAGATTTATGCCAGGAGCACGGAGCAAGATGCAGAGTTGAATAAATACATGAATGAGTGAATGAATTTGGTGAATTAATAAATACATAGAATGGTTGGTGAATTGAAGAGCAGGCTAAAAGTGGAAACAGCAATACATTCTCATGAGGAGAACTGAATATTTTCAAACTCATTTCTAGCCTGGTCTAACCACATGAAACCCAAAACATCATTTGGCATAGGTGACAGAAAGTCATCAAACGAGGAGAGGCCAGCAAAACGACGAAAGAAACTCATTTTGTTCAGACTTGTTTTAGCTATGGTTTAACACAGTTTAGGACCACGGCCATAAAGCCCGCAGGAACAATCTAATGTGCTTGAAAGTATCATATTAAATTACATTTCATTACATTTTGCCCAAACAGCATAGCAATATCTCTGTACAATATTTGTAACAGAATGCAAAAATGTGCCTTATATTTGCATCCTATTAACCTATTTAAAATCCCAAACAGAAGAAGATGAATTGGAATATTCTGCAGTCTAATGCATTCGACTACAAAATGTGGAAATATAAAGTAGTATTAAACAAGTGTACAGATAACAATACGCACTGTAATAGTGATACAGTGATTTCAAATTGCAGTAAATTCACATAGTTTTAGCTACAATATCACACTGAGGTGAGGAATGCTGGTTTGAAGTATAAAATGAGCTTTAAGACAATATAAATTTTGCTGCCCCGATTCCCACCATTCCACTAAAAAGAATCAATTAACCTCATTTTGGAAAAAAAACATAGCTAAATAATATGAAGAGAAAGTTCATGCTGACTGCCTCTTTACACACAGTAGAGACTCAATGAATAATTATTGTGGAATTAGATACATATTTAATTTATTCTCCAAACATCCATTAGTACCTCCTATGTGCCAGGCACTAGGTTATTTATACAAAGTACAAAGGGGACATACACAAGGGAGCAGAAGAAATAGAAAGGTGGCCCTGAATGTCTCCCAGGGCTGAGGCCAACCCCCATCCTCCCATGTGGTTGACAGAAGTGTATTCAGGCAACAGGGTAACACAGGCCCTCCCTTGTTTGTTAAACTCGAGGGGTCTGAGTTTAGTTTCACTAAAAGAGATATCAGTTCTCCTTAGACAGGGTTCAAAGATTCATGGAGAACCATTTTTGTCAAACCATGACGAATGAGTGAAGGAGGAGCATTCTTTGGTGAATGGAGCAATATGCGCAAAAGGACCTATGAAAAATTAATGCGTTAGAGGATAGGGTGTGAGTAAGAGACATAGCGCATTTGATCACAATGATTGTTAAGAGGATTTTAGATTCTCTGCTCAGACTAAACAGCAGTGGCCCCATGATTCAGCACTGATATTAGGAAACATTGTGACCTAGGGGGAGAAAGGAGTCTGACATTTGCTGAGTGATTATTATATGCCAGGGACCATGTCTGGAAGTTTATAATCACCATCTAAGTCAACTTTTATAACCAACTTTTATGGTAGTTATCAGCATCCCTGCTTTCACATGAGAAAAGTAAGTCATAGGGAAATTGAACAATTTTTTCCAATGTCTTATATCAAAGAAGCCTTCAGTTATTAATCCTATCTATTCCTCAAGTAGCAATTGTCATTATAAACCGTAGAATGCCTCTGGGGACACTGAGATCATGAAAGGGAGGCCTACAGAGTCCACATGACTTGCCCAAGGTCACCCAGTAAGTGGTTGGCAAAGCCTGGACGTGAACCCAAGCCTCCTGGTTTCCCTTCTAGTGCTCCACCAATACATCAGGCTGTCTCCAGACTCACACTTCTCCAGTGACAGCCTGTGCAAACAAGGGAGACAGTGCAGTGATAGATTGTGCCTAAGAGCTATTTTAATAGCCCTGCTGTTTTGCTGGAGAAACACAGATGTTGTGACTCGCTCCCCCTGAAGCCTGCAGCCGAGTTACTGCTCAGGCAGCCACCAGATGCTGCTGTTTCCAAGATACCTGAACATAGCCAAGCCTCTGAGGACACACAAGCAGGACTGCCTAGATGATGAAAGCCCCTGACATCCCTTCGCAGCCACCCTGATCCTTTGCTGATATAGGCACTCAACCTGTTTGGGTCAAGGCCCCAAGGTAAACGGATGGTTAGTGATCCCAAATATTAGGACCCCCCACTTTCATGAGGCTCACTCTAAACCCAACTCAAGGCCAGGCATGTGTGATGACCAAGTCTGAAACTATAAAGTAGGAAAAGTAAACAGTGGGGAGAAAAAGGAGGAATTAACACTTACTGCATTTCCACTGATGCATTTGGTGTCTAATTAATGTTTTGTCATTTAATCTTTGCAACAACTCTGTGAAGAAGTTATTATGATCCCTATTTAACAAATGAGCAAACTAAGGCTAGGAAAGTGAAGAAACTCATCATAATGCAATATAGCTAATCTTGGGTAAATCAGGATTTTGACCATTGCTCTGAAGGGTTCCAGTCCTATACTCTTTCCAGGAAAATGGTAGCAAAGGTGACTTTCAATACTTAGCATGTCATTCCCTTTCAGGGAAAATGACGGACTCCACAATCCCTTGGGTTACTCACTCCTTAGCCTATCCTATCCCTATCTCTCCAATGATACCCATCTTTTAAAAAATGGTTCTTAAAAAAAAGATGATGTCATAAAATGTCAACGAGAGGTGAGCCTCTTTAAATCTCCCCTGGAATTTACAACAAATTGAACAACTATAACTCCACAAAGAACTCCCTGTGCAGCAGACAGGCAAGACGAAGAGGCCCACTACTGAAATCATCTAAAGGCGGGCAAACTGCACAAGCAGGAGAGAAGGGAAGGGAGAAGTGAGACGAGGCTGCGTGGGCACAGGACACAGACCTAGTTCGGTGCTCCGAGCTCGCTGCATCCCAGAACTACCGCAGCTGCGGGAGAGGGAAGAACTCAGACTGCTAGGGCTCTGCTTATGGCCCACAGGGCTGAGGGGGCAGCATATAACAAGGCTGAACCCAACGCTCACGGCAGAGAACTCCGAGAAAAGACTGAGGGAAGAAGTCTGAAAACGGTGGTTTAAGCCCTCACTGCAGAGCAGAGAATGGAAGCCTTAGGCACTGAGACTAGCTGCCCCTCCCTACCCTCCCAGAGCTCGTCCCACCCCCACCTGCCCGGTGCTGCAAGCAGAACAGTAGCAGTGTCAGATCAAAAGAACAGAATATTTGCAGTTCTGAGAACTGTGGTCTGCAGTCATGGACTCACCACCCACCTAGTTCTGGCAAAGGGGAGGGAGCCATGGAAGCAGGACCGGCTGTGGTGGTCGTTGTTGCCATTGCTCTGGGCCCCCTCTCACAACCCACCCACCCCAGTCCCCACCTATCTGGGTGTATCTCTGCAAGAGTAAACAGAGCTGCTGAAACACACAGGCTCTGAATCTGGTGCAGGAAGAGCTTTGGAACTTCAGAAGCTCTCCACACCCCTCCACACACCCATAGAGGCGGTGCCCTATGACCCAGGAGAACTGTTCACAGAGGAGAAGCCCACCTTCCAGAGAATCCCCCCAGTGTGTGAGAAGCTGGAATAGTGCAGAGAAAATATAACACTACAGTGTGAGAGAGAATAAAAGGCTGCAGTTGGAGAGAAAATAAAACAGTCTACCACCACTTACTGGAAAACAAAAGAAATACCTCTTTCTATCAACCTGTTGCAGAACCCACTCCTGTAGATGTCTAGGAAGAGAAATAATAAATCATTAACTGCCATGAATAACCAAGGTAACAAGACAGCTCAGGAAGAAAATGAAAAGTCTCCAGGAAATGAACTTAAAGACATGGAAATATGTGACTTAAATGACAGAGAATTCAAGATTGCAGTTCTTAAAAAAACTCAACAAGATGCAAGAAAACACCCACAGTCAGTTTAATGAATTCAGAAACACAATCAAAGAACAAAATGAACATTTTACCAAAGAGATTGAAATTTTAAAATAGAATTTCTGGAGATCAAGAACTCAATAAAAGAAATAAAGAATGAACTAGCTGGCTTAGGTAGTAGAGTTGACCAGATGGAGGAAAGAATCGGTAACATCAAAGACAGAAATCTGGAAATGACACAGATGGAAGAAGAAAGAGACTTGAGACTTAAAAGAAATGAAATAACTCTACAAGAACTTTCTGATTCCATCAGAAAGAGCAATATAAGAATAATGGGCATACCAGAAGGAGAAGAAAGAGAGAAGGGAACAGAGAGTATATTCAAATAAATAGTTGATGAGAACTTCCCAAACTTATGGAAAGAACTGGATCCTCGAATCCAAGAAGCAAATAGAACACCTAGTTACTTCAACCTCAACAGGCCTTCTCCAAGGCACATTGTATTGAAGCTGTCAAAAATCAATGACAAAGAAACAATCCTTAAGGAAGTCAGGGAAAAGAAGACGGTAACTTACAAAGGAAAGCCCATTAGATTATCATCAGATTTTTCAGCAGAAACTCTACAAGCCAGGAGGGAGTGGAACCAAATATTCAAACTACTGAAAGAGAGAAATTATGAGCCAAGAATAATATATCCAGCAAAGATATCCTTTAGCTATGAAGGAGGAATAAAGACCTTTCCGGACATACAGAAGCTGAGGGAATTTTCTAACACATGACCTGAACTGCAAGAAATACTGAAGTAGGCTATTCGATCAGCATCAATAGGGATAATTTGTGGCAACCACAACATAAAAGGAGGGAGAGTAAAGGCCTGAACCAGAATATGGGAATGAAGAAAGTAAGCATACTGAAGAAAATGGAATACTCTAAATATCAAACTTTCTTTTACATAAACTTAATGGTAACCACTCAAAAAAAAAAAAAAAAAAAATCCAGAATTGAAATATGTAACATAACAAAAGAAGAAACAGAGGGAAAAGTCATAGAATACCACCACACAGAAATAATAGACAACAAAAAGGCAAAGAAACAATGGAGACACAGTCTTACCAGAAAACCAAAGATAGAATGATAGGAAGTCCTCACATATCAATAATCACCCTAAATGTAAATGGACTGAACTCACCAATAAAAAGGCACAGAGTAGCAGATTGGATAAAAAAAACTAAACCCAGGGCGGATGGTTGGCTCAGTTCTTTAGAGCCAGAACTCTGGGCAACAGGGCTGCCGGTTCGATTCCCAGATGGGCCAGGAAGCTGCACCCTCTGCAACTAAAATGAAGTCAATGAGCTGCTGCTCAGCTTCTGGGTGGCCAGATGGCTCAGCTGGTTGGAGCGTGGGCTCTCAACCACAAGGTTGCTGGTTCCACCCTTCGACTCCCACAAGTGATGGTGGGCGGCGCCCCCTGCAACTAAGATTAAATACGGTACCTTGAGCTGAGCTGCTGCTGAGCGCCTGACGGTTCAATTGGTTGGAGAGCATCTTCTCAACCACAACTTTGCCGGTTCGACTCTTTGACTCCCGCAAGGGATGGTGGGCTGTGTCCCCTGCAACTAACAATGGCAACTGGACCTGGAGTTGAACTGCGCCCTCCACAACTAAGATTGAAAGGACAACAATTGACTTGGAAAAAGTCCAGGAAGTACACACTGTTCCCCAATAAAATCTTAAAAAACAAAAAAAACAAAAACAAAACCTAAACGCAACCATATATTGACTCCAAGAGACACATCCAGCTACAAGGACAAACATAGACTCAAAATGAAAAGGTGGAAATTGACACTCCAAGCAAATGGGATCCAGAGAAAATCAGGTGTAGCCATACTGATATCAGATGAAACAGACTTTAGGATAGAAAAGGTAACAAGAGAAAAAGATGGACATTTCATAATGGTAGAGGGGACTATACAACAAGAAGACATAACAGTCATCAATATTTATGACCCCAATCAGGGAGCACTGAAATATACCAAGCAACTACTAACAGAACTAAAGGGAGAAATTGACCAAAACACAATTATAATAGGGGACTTAAATACATCATTGACAGCTATGGATAGATCATCCGAACAGAAAACAAAGAAACAGCAGCCCTAAATGACACATTAGATGAAATAGACATAATTGACATTTATAGAGCACTTCATCCTAAAACATCAGACTACACATTTTTTTTTCTAGTGTTCATGGAACATTCTCAAGGAAAGATGATATAATGGAACATAAAACTAGCCTCAGCAAATTTAAGAAGATTGAAATCATACCAAGCATATTCTCTGATCACAAGGCTTTGAAATTGGAGATCAACTGCAAAAAAGAAAGCAGGAAAAAACACAAATACGTGGAGATTAAACAACATACTTTTAAAGAACAACCAGGTCAAAGAAGAAACAAGAGGAGAGATCAAAAGATACAAAGAAACAAATGAGAATGAAAATACATCCTAACAAAATTTTTGGGAAGCAGCGAAAGCAGTTTTAAGAAGGAAATTTATATCATTACAGGCCTATTTCAAGAAACAAGAAAAAGCCCAGATAAATAACCTCATGTTACATCTTAAAGAACTAGAAAAAAAGAACAAATGAAACCCAAGGTCAGCAGAAGAAAGGAAATAATAAAAATCAGAGCAGAACTAAATGAAATAAAGAACAAAAAGACAATAGAAAAAAATTAATGTGACAAAGAGCTGGTTCTTTGAAAAGATTAATAAAATTGACAAACCCTTGGCTAGACTAAGATAATAAGAGAAAAGACACTAATAAACAAAATCAGAAATGAAAGAGGAGAAGTTATCATGGATGCCACAGAAAAACAAAGGATCATCCAAGAATATTATGAAGGACTATATGCCACCAAATTCAATAACCTAGAAGAAATGGACAAGTTCTTAGAAACATATAGCCTTCCTAGGCTGAATCACAAAGAATTGGAAAATCTAAATAGACTGATAACCAGTAAGAAAATTGAATCAGTCATCCGAAACCTTTCCAAAAGCAAAAGTCAGGGACCAGATGGCTTCACTAGTGAATTCAACCAAACATTCAAAAAGGATCTAATACTTGTCCTACTCAAACTCTTCCAAAAAACTGAAGAGCAGACAACACTCCCTAACTCATTTTATGAGGCCAATATTACCCTGATACCAAAACCTGGTAAGGATAACACAAAAAAAGAAAACTACAGACTAACATCTCTGATACAGATGCAAAAACCCTAAATAAAATTCTAGCAAATGGAATGCATTAAATGCATTAAAAAGATTATTCATCATGACCAAGTGGGGTTCATCACAGGGGCACAGGGATGGTTCAACATATGCAAATCCATCAATGTGATACATCACATAAACAAAATAAAGGACAAAAACATATGATTATATCAATTGATGCAGAAAAAGCATTTGACAAGATACAACATCCATTTATGATTAAAACACTTAATAAAATATACTTTAATGTAATAAAAGCCATATATGACAAACCCTCAGCTAATATCATAATTAACAGTGAAAAACTGAAGCCCTTCGATCTACTTTCAGGAACACAACAGGGCTGTCCCCTATCACGTCTGCTTTTCAACATAGTGTTGGAAGTCCTCGCCAGAGCAATCAGGCAAGAGAAAGAAATAAAAGGCATCCAAATTGGGAATGAAGACGTTAAATTGTTACTCTTTGCAGGTGACATGATGCTATATATAGAAAACCCTAAAGACTCCACCAAAAAGCTATTAGAAACAATAAATGAATACAATAAAGTTGCCGGCTAAAAAATCAACGTACAAAAGTCCATTGCATTTCTATACACTAACAATGAAATCTCAGAAAAAGAAATGAAAAACAACAACAACAACAAAAAACTTCCTTTTGCAACTGCAAAAAAAAAAAAAAAAAGAATAAAACCTACGAATAAACTTAACCAAGGATGTGAAAGACCTATATACTGAAAACTGTAAGACATTTTTAAAAGAAATTAAAGACACAAAGAAATGGAAAGACATTCCGTGCTCATGGATTGGAAGAGTCAACATAGTTAAAATGGCCATATTATCCAAAGCAATATACAGATTTAATGCAATCCCCATCAAAATCCCAATGGCATTTAAAACAAATAGAATAAAAAAACATCAGATTTGTATGGAACCACAAAAGACTCCAAATAGCCAAAGCAATCCTAAGAAAAAAGAACAATACTGGAGGTATCACACTCCCTGACTTTAGCTTGTACTACAGGGCTACAATAATCAAAACAGCACAGTACTGGCAGAAAAACAGACACACAGACCAATGGAATAGCATTGCAAACCCAGAAATAAAACCACATATATATGGACAGATAATTTTTGACAAAGAATTAAAAAACATACAATGGAGAAAAGACAGCCTCTTCAATAAATGGTGCTGGGAGAATGAAATGTGCAAAAAAATGAAACTGGATTGCTATCTGTCATCACGTACCAAAATTAATTCAAAATGGATAAAAAACCTAAGCATAAGACGTGAAACAATAGACTGCATAGAAGAAAACATAGGTACTAAACTTATGGACCTTGGGTTCAAAGAGCATTTTATGAATTTGACTCCAAAGGCAAGGGAAGTAAAAGTTAAAATAAATGAATGGGACTATATCAAACTGAAAAGCTTCTACACAGCAAAAGAAACCATCGACAAAATAAAGAGGCCACCAACTGAATGGGAGATTTTTGTAAACAGCACCTCCGATAAGGGGCTAATATCCAAAATAAACAAGGAACTCATACAACTCAACCACAATAAAACAAACAACCCAATTGAAAAATTGGCAGAGGACCTGAAGAGACATTTCTCCAAAGAGGACATACAAATGGCAAACAGACATATGAAAAAATGCTCAACATCACTAATCATCAGAGAAATGCAAATAAAAACCACAATGAGATATCACCTCACACCAGTTTGAAAAGCTATCATCAACAAGACAAATAGTAACAAGTGTTGGAGAGGCTGTGGAGAAAAAGGAACCCTCACACACTATTGGTGGGAACGCAGATTGGTGCAGCCGCTATGGAAGGCAGTGTGGAGGTTCCTCAAAAAATTACGAATAGAATTGCCATATGACCCAGCAATCCCTCTCCTCGGTATCTACCAAAAAATCTGAAAACATTTATACATAAAGACACGTGTGCTCCAATGTTCATTGCAGCTTTATTTACAGTGGCCAAGACATGGAAACAACCAAAGTGTTCTTTGATAGATGATTGGATAAAGAAGATGTGGTATATATACACAATGGAATACTACTCTGCCATAAGAAAAGATGAAATAGGACCATTTGTGAAAACATGGATGGATCTTGAGATTATTACGCTAAGTGATAAAAGTCAGACAGAAACAGCAGAGAACCATATGATTTCACTGATATGTGGTATATAAAACTGAAACAACAAAAGAACAAGACAAACGAAGGAACAAAACTCGTAGACATAGACAATAGTTTAGGGGTTACCAGAGGGTAAGGAGGGGGTGCTGTAGAAGAGGGTAAATGGGGTCTAAAATATGGTAATGGAAAGAGAACTGACTCTGGGTAGTGAACACGCAATGTGAGATATAGATAATGTATTACAGAATTGTACACTTGAAATCTATGTAACTTTACTAACAATTGTCACCCTAATAAACTTTAATTAAAAATAATAATAAAAATGATTCTCTGCCTCCAATCACTCTGGTTCAAAAAGCATCTGTACTCACTCTTTTGGGGATGAGGGAAGGAGAGCTGAAAGGAGGCAGGGGCAGAGATTTAACCAGAATCCATTTTCATAAACGAGAACCTTTTCGCAGTGAAATAAATTTCCCACCTATGGTATCTCTGCATCTAATTCGGCATCCCCCATCTCTTGATTATCACTGTGGGTTGTAATGTACACTCTATTAAATGGGCAATAAACACAGCAAGGGTTATTGCAGCACATAATAGCTAACAGAGATCTTGTCTTTTTCCCTATATCAGAGACTTCCACACCTTCCTTCTACACCCTTCCTATCTCCCTAGTAAAAGAGAAAAGCCAGAAATATGTCCTGATCTATGGCATAAAGTCTCATCACTCATTCAACAAACTGAACACTTCATCGCATCCCCCAAAACATGATCTCCCTCCAGGGTCCTCATCTCAGAAAATGCATTCATCTATCTTCATCTCCATCCATCTAGTTCCTCAAGACGGAACCCTAGGAGTGATCCCTGACTTCTCCCTCTCCTTCTGCTCTTCTCAAAATCAAAATCTACCTCCTGAATGTTTTTCAAATCCATCTTCACCACTACCACCCTAGTCCAAACTAGCAGTGTTTCTCTCCTGGACAGGGATACACACAACAGGTCTCGCTCTCTCCCACCTTTTTTTTTGCACCTTCTACCTCTATTCCTCATACATTTTCCAAGCAGTAACCAGAAAGATCTCTGAAAAAAAAAAACATAAATCTGATTGTGCCAACTTCCTATTCTTAACACCATTCAGTGGGTGCTAGTATGGACACGGGGCCAAGTGCTTTTCATTGGCTATTCATTAAAGTATCCCCAGATCTCCTTTTTGTAGGTGAAACATCTCCAATATGTCCATCTCGCCACTCTTATGCCATACTCTCCAATCTTCACAGCATCCTGTTTGACCTGTCCAAGGTAACTTCCAGGTTGTTTCCCTTCGGCCTGAAAGATGATTATTCTTTGTTCCAAATCAGATCTGACCTTAAATATGCAGAGTGGGTGGATGCCCAGATGGTGACATCTCAGGGATTCCTGTCCTAAAATATCCCCTTCATTCTAAATTAGATCATGTCCACCACAATCCCCAGCAGTGAATACTTATTGAGTATTTATTCTGTGTCAGGCACTCTACTAAGCCTTTACATATTTTGTCACATTAAGCATCACACAGTCAAATAGCTGACAATTGCAAGAGCTGCATTTGAGGCAAGGTATGGTAACTCTAGAGCCTAGAACCATAACTATTATTTCCTTCCTTTATTACTTGTGACTCCTTGAATGCCCTAGCCTGCTTTCTCCCTGCCTCCCCACCTTCCTCTCTCCCTCAGCTGCTTTTTATAATCCAATGTTTGGTATTTGCTGTTCTTTTTTAACTACTGTGAGTTTTCATTTTGTCTTTGGCAAACTCTGATTTATCCTTTAATATTCTCTGTAAATCTTTCCTTGAACCTTTCAGACTTCCTCTGCATTCTTTTCATTTGTTCACATTCTTCTATCATAACACTCACCATACTATATCATAACTCACCTTTCATATAACTGTTTCATTCATAACTATAACCACTCGATGAGAAATAGAGTGTGCGTCCCATCCTAATATTGCTATTTGATGCTAGACAACTTAACAAACATCTCAGAGTTTCAATATCTGCCTCACGACATTATTAAGAAATTAAAGGTATGACTATGTGTAAAGTGCTTAGAAAAATACATGGTAAATCCTCAATAAGTGTGTGTGTGTACATATATATTTTTTTTTCACTTAATAGTGAATTTCTCAGGAATGAGTTTTCTTAACTGCATTTCATTTAATTTATCACAGTGAGGAAGTTAAGTACAAATATATTAATAACTAAGTTTCCTTTAAAAAAACAGGTTCCAGAATTTATGAATGCTTATCATACACTCACTGGAAATTGCTATTGCCCCTTTAGAAAGCAATTTGGGAATATATATCAAGAGTCTGGCAATATTTAGGTAACTTCATGCAGCAACCTTTACTTTTGGAAATTTGTTCAAAAGAAATGATCAGAAATGCATGCAAAGATTGATCTGCTCATTTACACAACACATGGAATGTCTCATGCACTGTGCTACCGTACACTCAATTTTTATTAATTTTTAAATAAGGCAAAAAATTGGAAACAGCCTAAATATTCATCAGTAGGGACTATATGCCATGGAATATTATGCAATTACAAAATAATGTTTTTCAAGAAACATCAAATAATGCTGCTTTTAAAAAATTAAGATACTAAAGAGTCATAAAATACAATCTCAATATTTTACTACATTTATACAGAATAGAATCCTTGAAGAAAATACAAACAGAAAGTTAACAGTAATTTATTTGGATGATGGAATTACGGGTGATTTTATCCTTCATCTTGAGTTTTTAAAATATGATCTAAAATTTAGATAATGAGTATATTGCCCATGAGAGAAGAAAAATAACTGCTATGGTTGAGATAGGGAGAAGGTATAGAAATACATTCTTCCAAAATGTTGAAAGGAAAGACTTCCCTTCTTTGTCTCACAAAGGGCTCAGACAAGAGAGGTAATCAGATTTGGTGACAAGAGCATGGGATTGGGAGTTCTGCAGTGACTCTGTGGCTTTGCCACTTACCAACTATGATACCAAGTAAAATACTTCATCTCTCCATCTGTATGCCAGGGGGCGAAAATGGGAGATAAACTGGTTTAGTGCAGAGGCTCAAGGAAATGTGAAGTCCTCTTCTTAAGACCCAGCAGCCTGTTTCCTCAGACCCTTTCTCCACCCCCATGAGATGGAAATGAAACCCAGCATTTCACTGAGTGACTCTGACAGTTCTTAGCCATGACGTCAAAAGAAGAGTTCAGTGTCTATGTCACCTACCCCAGTGATCGGAATTGCCCCACATCGCCTATCCGTCTCTGAGTTTTCCATCCCAATTGACGGAGACATGGAACAACTGCATTTATAATTAGTATTTTTGTCATTTAAAGTTCACTAGATTTGTAGTCAATTATTGGCTAAAAACCATTTATTATTTGTAATATATTATTAGTTTATTATGGCTCATTGCTCTAAAATACTTCGTTTAATCCTTTGCAGGTCCTTAAACACAAATATGGCAGCTATTAGCAACCTCTTCAGTCAGGCATAAAATTGTACCCAGAGGCCTCATAAACAATAGAGCGCTTTGCAAAGATTAAATCAGTGTACACAGCTGTGAAGGAGGCCATTAGGAAATGCATTATCATTCTGTTTTACTATTACTTTGTGTGCCACTGTGCTCTTGTCAATACATCAGCTAGCCCTGCTCGCGCTCCATAAGTGGAAGAGCATCCACGTCTTACCAGGTAAGAGGCAGCCACCGGGAGCACTACGGCCCCAGCCTCTCCATGTAAGGTTAAGGGGACCTGGGAGCTGCTAGGCAGTCAGCCCCGGGGGGGCGGGGGGGGAAGGCACAGCATCTCAGTGTTCACCTCCTTCATGGAAAGAGGCTGTGTTTGTTACAAAACTTCCTGGAAGAGGCAAATTTCAAATAAAATAATTGTTTTCCTGTTTGCCTTTAAGCCTTTATTCAAAATGTCTGCTGCCTCCAGAAAAAAAGGAGAGCGAAAAGGGAAACTATCATTTATGAAGCACCTGTTATGCTGCGGGCTCTCTCAGGAAGCCATGAATTCGTTCCACAGGACACATTTTGTGGCTGGAGCTGAAGCCACACGGCAGAGTGAGAAGGGAGCTCAGCGTGGGGGGGGGGGGGGCGCAAATAAACAATCAAAGTCCATTCAATACTACGTGACAGTGCAAGGCTTCTTAGTGGAAGGAGTACCGAAGCTAAGTCGGGAGAGATAAAGGGAAAACATAGGCAACAAAAGCTATGGGGAGCTGTGCGGATGGGAAGGATATTGCAGGCGGTGGGATTGGCATATGCAAAGGCCTACCGTGTTTCCCCGAAAATAAGACCTAACTGGACAATCAACTCCAATGCGTCTTTTGGAGCAAAAATTAATATAAGACCTGGCCTTATTTTACTATAATATAGACCAAGTCTTATATAATATAAGACCAGGTCTTATTTTACTATAAGACCAGGTATAATACAATACAATACAATACAATACAATACAATACAATACAATACAATACAATACAATACAATACAATACAATACAATATAGTATAATACAATATAATACAATAGAATAGAATAGAATAGAATATATACTGGGTCTTATATTAATTTTTACTCCAAAAGACACATTAGAACTGATTGTCCGGCTAGATCCTATTTTCAGGGAAACACGGTAGAAGTGTGAAACTAGAGTGGATTCTATTTCATTAAATCTTCCCAACAACCTTGCTAGGCAGATGGCGTCCCTTTACAGAAGAAAGGCCTCTTTCTGCCCTAATGCTCCTACCCCTGACTGTGTGCAGCCTGCATTGTCTGTTAGAGGCACACACATAGCACAATGGCAAGAATGCAGGATTTGCACTCATGTCCATTGAGTACGAATTCGCCACTGGTTACTATCCATTTGGATGATCTTGGACAAGTCACTACTCAGAGCTTCAGTTTCCCATCTGCAAATGTAGGCTAATAATAACACCCACCTCACAGAGTTACCAGAAGACTTATTCAAGATAATATAGAAAAAGCATCTAGTGTGTTATCTGTCACATAACAGAGCTTCAAAAATTGTTGGTTTCCTTTCCTCTATACTTCGGCAACAGTTCAAATTATTTGTCCCAGGAAGCCTTCCAAGAGTCACCAATTTAGAAATTACCTAAGGGCAGGGACATAGCCTGTATTGGCATTTTCCAGAAAAACTCTGCACCAAGAAAGCTTTGGAGAAAGAGCAGCTAAATGGAATGAACTTGGCTTTGTGCTTACTCACCTAAGAGCTTCCCTGA
This sequence comes from Rhinolophus sinicus, assembly GCF_057876585.1. Lineage (NCBI taxonomy): Eukaryota > Metazoa > Chordata > Mammalia > Chiroptera > Rhinolophidae > Rhinolophus > Rhinolophus sinicus. Next base: position 41,558,329 of record NC_142514.1, read on the forward strand.
CGTTCCTTTAAGCTCTTTTCCCCACAGAGTTGAACACCCTGGGCCCTGGGACACCCTTCCCTTTTGCTTTCTTGTAGAAGGCCGTGTGAGGGAACAGGCAGCAGCAGCAGTGCCTGACATTTTGGGGAAACACTTCCCCCTGACTTGGTGCACTGGAAGAAGCAAGAATTTGACCAGGTTTGACCCTCCCAGGAAGCTCTCTATCCCCATAGACCATTATACAATCTGTGCCCATTGGTCCAACCATAATTACTTTCTAGCTGTTCCCTAAACACGCTCTCTCTTCTCAATCTTATGTAACACGGCATTGCCACGTTGTCTTCCAGGAATGGTCCTGCCCTCTCCTGCCACTATAAAGCTCCCATCCATCCTTTCAGACCCAGACATCATCATCCTAAATTACTCACATTACCTGTGAACCCACAGACCAGCACTCATACTTTTATGTTACAACTAACATGTTGAGATAACTGATTCTTTCATCTATTTCCCTTAGTATATGGTGACATGCTAAAGGACTGGAGTTGCACCATTTTCATCACTGTATCCCCAGCATTTAAAATAATATGTGACGCATAGTAAATCTCTGGTGAATGAATGGATGGATCTGAACATGCAGGAGAAATCCTTCAAGAGACTCAGACACACGGTAGCCAGCCTAGTATTTGCGGGGGTTGCAGTGTGAATGGATGACGGATGCCTCCACAAGAAATCATTGGAGAATTCTCTAACCCTTTCCTTTCTGAAAGCTGGCCCCAGAGAAGCAGAGGGTCTCTGCTATGGTGATTCAACGTGGGCTTTCCTCCTGCATTCAGCCCACCAAATCACTTATCCAATCTCCCTTCGTGAACTGGTTATCTTCTGTGTGACCCTTGCCGCCATCCATTTTCCACCCTTTTCTGCCCTGTTTTGTGGCCCAGGAGACTGATGCCCGTGAACAGCTTCATGCGGACTTCTTCGCCTTTTGACTCTTGGCTGGGTTCTGCCAATAGGGAGCTATGGCAGGAGGTCAAGGAGCAGGAAACTAAAGAGGCAGGGGTATTTCTTCCCCTCTTCCTCTCTGCTTTAGAGCCTCTTGTGAAGTAGCTGTGCCCATCCGGGGATGGAGCTCCAAGCCAGCTGCTTCTCCACAGCGCAGACTCTCATCTTCTCAGACAACACTATTCCCTCCTTTTGTGTCTTCAGCCCTGAAAGTGGACATACGTTCCCACTGTTGACGTCCTTGGATGCCTCACCACCCCCACTTGATCCCTGTGGACTTACTTGAACCCTGTCCACAGATGTGCAAGTGGCCCTTGCATGAAAGTGTCTTTCTTTGAACCACCTGAGGTTAACTCTGCTCCCTGACAGGGCCCTGGCAATTGCACCATCCCTTGCATATCATCAGGGAAAACCTACTCTTCTACTTCAGGTCTCATTCATGCTGATGACTAGGGCACCTCCAGGTGAAATCTGAATGAGGAAACCACTTATATGTGAGGCCTTGTGATGAAGGAAGTGTCCCTGTGATGAGCCATAATTTTGAGAAGTGGTCTGATAACACACGTAACGTGATAGTGAGAACCATGAAGTATCTAATTTTGTGCCGCATAGTGAGGTTGATTTGAGGGCGGGCAGAGATGGATAGAGAGGCAGCAGGAAGATAAAGGAGAAAGGATGACGGGGGCGGGGGGAGTGGGCTGATGGATTTTTCAGTCTTGCATCCAATTTCTGGTGGGCATGCAGATCTGATCCTCTATCTGTTTTGGCAGACAGCACAGTCAAGTGGAAAGAGAACGAGATGTACAGAGAACAGAGAGGTTTGAGTGTCAGACAGACTCAGTCACATGCTGGCTGCTGCTCAGCTTGGTTAAATCGCAACCTCTTTGAGCCTCAGTTTTCAATATCTGTTTAATGAGATAATATGTTTCCTTACTCAGTCAAGAGTACCTAGGAAAGCCTACCACAGTGTCCCCGACAGAGCAAGAAGTAGATCAAAGGTAATTTTCTCTTCTCTGGCTCCGGATTGAGGCATCGATTCATGAATTTACGTCACATGACTAAATGAACAAACACATCCCCCTTCGACAAATCTTTTGTTATATGTTAGGTGGAGCTAAAATCTGCCCTCCTATAACTTCTATCCAATGAACTTAGGCCTGACTTCTAGCACCAAGCAGAATAAATCGTCTAAATGAAAACCCTTCAAATATTCCTGTTTAATAAATTGAATAAATAGACTCCACTTTAATAAATTTGCCCTAGGCCTGGGGACTGTGTCAGGCAGGCAATATAAATGAAGATGATGTCTGCACGTGAAATGCTTTGTGGATCACGTGACCACCACTCTGCTCCAGAGAGAGAGGGGGACATGGGGGAGCCTCATTTAAAAGGGGCCAGCAGTGGTGGTCAGACATAAGCTTTAGTCTTTCTGAAGAAAGCAAGATATCACTGACCTTGATTTTTAAAAAGTGCATCATACGTATTTAAAAACCAGTTCTTCCTTTCCTCTCTTCTGTATTTCTTCCCTCTTTTGTTCATTTATTAAACTATAGATTGACTACCTAGTAGGCGCCATGTACTCTGCTAAGCGTTTCCCATGCTTATCTCATTATCTCATTCAGTCTTTACTCTAAGGGAGACGTGATGTCAGTGTCCCCACTGTACAAATGAGGACACTTTAGCTCTACCCAGGGCACCCACATAAGAACAGCCACAAAGAACAGAGCTGGGACTCAAAGCCAGGTAGGTTTGGCCAACAAGTCCTACTGCATAATGTTATCTACAGAAGAATGGGGCAGTACACGGGGAAGAAACCCCTCTTCAGCCCCCCCACCCCCCACACACACACACACTACATTAGGCCTTGAAGGGCTTTTTCAGGCAGAGAAGAAACGGTTTGTGCTAAGGTCCATGGAGATGTTTAAAAATCCCTCGGCTCTGGGAAATGGTATGAAGTTTGATATGCCTGACACACACAGCACATAGCGAAGGACAGTAGGAGATAGGGCTAGATAGGGAGGCTGGGAGTCCAGAAATGTGACATAGAGCCAAGGAACTTGGGCTTTATACAGCGGCGATACGGGAGCTCCGGGAACAGCCATCACTATTCCTCTGAGGTTTAAGACCGATTTTATTGACTTCCGCACTCAGTAGCCTGGCTGCTCACCCACCATTACACTTCTGTCACTATTGGAGCTCAGGGATCATTTTTTTAGCTTTACCCAGGACGGGCTAAAAACAGATATTTAGCTTTTAGCTCACTAGAAGAAGAAAAAAAAGTACAAAGATAAGACAGTCCATATAGAAAAACACAGGAAACAAAGGAAGCTGCAAGAACGTATAAAGAAGAGAAAGCATAAAACAAAAAGACAGGAATAAGACCAAACATATTAGTTATGACAGTAAATATAAATGGTTTAAGTTCCCCTAGTAAAAGATAAAGTCTTTCAGATTGCGTTAAAAGCAAAATTCACCTCTATGTTGCTTATAAGAAATGAACAGTAAAAAAAAAAAAAAAAAAAAAAGAAAGAAAGAAAAAAAGAAGGAAGGGAAAAGAAAAGCCGGTGAATGAAGTTGGGCAAATGTTTATCAAACACACAAAGTAAACTAAAAGGAAGCAAGAATTGGCACCATTTCAAAGTAGAATTCAGGATAAAAATCATGTGAGACAAAGGTTATTTTATATTGATAAAAGTCTCATTTTACAATAAAGCACTGAGATGTACTGTTTCATAATGGCAAAACAGGAACCAAAAACTTTTGGAAATATAAGGAGATAGTCATATAAACTTCTTGATAGTGACTTAACAACTAAAAAGACAAAAATAGAAACTATCATTAATAAGGTACATATGCATCTGTACACAATTGCTAAAAACAGTACTTACAATGTTCCAGGCAATGTTCTAAATATTTACATGTACTATCACCTCATTTAATCCTCACCGCGACCTTATGAGCTAGGAAATTATTATCCCTGTATTAAAGATAAGAACACTGAAGCACAAGGTGTTTAACTAATTCACCCAAGACTATAACACCGATGCATTGCCATAGAGATTAAGCCTGGTTCTAAAGTGAGGCGGCTATCTCTGGAGCTTGACCTTTCAACTATTAAATAACCTCAAAGAAAGAATGCATGCCCTTTTAAAGCAAACTAGGACACTGGCCCTTCTAAAGGATCATAGGCCAGGCTACAAAGAAAGACTCAAAAAAATCAGAATGGACAGAAAGCAGAGTCTAAATGATCTGAACATAATGTGCTAAATCTAGACATAATGGCACCAAAACTGACCAAGGCAGAACCCGTGTGTAAGCATACACACACACACACACACACACACACACACACACACACTGGATCAAGCATAGGGTATGACACCAAAATTCTCCATCAAACATTTACAAAGCTATTTCATCTGCTTATTAAAATTATCATGACCAACTGTGATTTATCCTGGACTATAGGGATAATTATATTCATATAATGCCTCTTCCCAGTAATTCAAAGGCAAAAATCCCATGGTGATCTTCACAGACCGCGTGTTCTCACTGAGTTGTAAGCTTATGAAGTTGGGGTGGGTAGGGCGAGTGGTATTAAGAGATCCAGGCCAGTCAGAAGGGGCTGTTGTACCACAAAGCTTACCGGAAACAATGACGCAAACACAAGGGACCATACAGAAGTGATCGGGAGTGCTCAAGCCAGACGAGCAGCAAAACAACCTGAGGTCGGAGGAACCTTCTAAGTTGGTTCTGCAATGCCCCAAATCAAGGTGAGTCCAGGGCCTCACGCTGGACCTGGAGCTGCCTGTGGTGGTCGTGGGCAGGGTGGGGATGGTGGTGGGTGTGTTTGTGGGTGTGTGGCTGTGTGATCCCAGTTTTGCAGACAGGGTACCCATGAGGTTGACACTTAGCAGAACCTGGAAGTCCCAGGAGGGTCCACTCCAAGATGCAATCCTCACTCCAGAAGGAAGAAAATGCCACCTCAAGATTGGAAGTCATGTCTGAAAATATTCCTGGAAAGTGAGATGTTACCTCAAGGGATTCTGAATCCTCTAGAAATGCTAGAAATGGGGATTCTGTTTTTTCAGTATTGTAAATTTGAGCTGCTGTTCTCTTGAAAATGGGCTGCAAGTTTGGCTTCTCATGCAGCTAAAACTTGGGAAAGGATGCTTCAGACAGTCGGAGAAATTTACGTTTCTCTCAAATATCAGTGCTGGAGGACCATGTCACCAGGGTGTCCTCACAAGGGACAGGGCCCAGGCTATAAGGAACAAGGCTGAGATGCAGGTAATTGACTTCCCAGGCTAGTACACTCATGTTTCTCTTTTAAATCATGTTCATTTTTTCCAATTAAAAATAATATATCCTTCACAGACAATTTTGAAAAATCCCAACAATGCCTAGAATTAACATCTGGGAGCATTTTTTTTTCCTTCCAGCATTCTTTTTTCCTTTCCAACATCATGGGTACCCCATCTGCAAAACTGAGGTCACATAGCCACACACCCAGATCTGAATGTATGTATATGTATGTATAGGTACATCATTATAAAAGCAAAATGGAAAATCTAATTCATGTTTTGTGTCCCAGTTTATTTTGTCACCATCATGTGCGTGGAAGGGGAAGCTTTTATGGAAGACAGGGGCATGGAAGGTGAGATACAGATGGCAAAGCCAACGTTGGACTCAGCGAGAAGGTCCCTCTCCACAGGGAGAGGCCACGTGGGTGGGGCAGACCTCACCAAAGAAAGAATGGGAGTGGGGAAGGAGGGACAGCACCTCTGGACAAGTAACTGAAGGAGCTTCTCTGAAAAGAAGGGGAGCGCCAGGGTAGAGGGCAGAGGGGACCGAGGCAGAGAGGGCTATGGGAAGGAATGGGAGCCTGAAAGCAGGCGCCATGCCAGCACTTCAGCTCTAGCTCTTACAAGCCACAGGTCCTCACAGGAAGGTGAGGCAGGGACTGAGCAGCATCCCAGGAGTGACGCACCTGTCCACCTTCACGGTGGATCGGACATGCACTACCAAATCTGGTCAGGAAACTGAGCTCAGGGAGGCGCAGTTCACACTGTACAAGGGGCAGAGCTTGGATGCCATCTCAGGACTGCCTAACTCTAGACAATGTGGTTGTTTTTAAATGAAAAAATTAGGCCACTCATTATAAAATGTAACTTGATAACTTACATAATTAATTCTTAATAAAGACAAAAGAAGACATGCACCACAGCTGAAATCCTTTGTTTTTAACCACTAGGCTCCCTGAGTCCTCCCCTGGTGCTAGAGTGTGACCTTAGGGTTTTGTATGGAGCCCCTTGACATGGTCTGGGGTTACTGGGATGGTCCTGTCAGTCTGAGGCAACTGTGTATTCACGGTGGTACACTTCCTCACTCCCACACAAGGATGCCTCCTTCCCCTTCTGTATCTCACACAATCTTGCTTCCCAACATGCTTTTCTTTTCTTTTCTTTTTTTTTTTCCCCATTTGACTGAGTGGTCTGACCTAGAACAGCTATGTTATGCGTGACTTGAAATCTAAGCATTCCTCTTTCAACTCTCTGATAAGAATCTTTTCCCTTTAATAATGCTCCCAGTGGCTCCTCGCCCATTCCTTTTCATTTCTGCTCCGTGCTTTTAAGTTCGGTTTTACTTCCACCCCCTGCAAACTCCCCAAGGCTTAGCTTCACAGAGAAGGCTCTCGCAAGACCCAATCAATTCCAACATTCAATTAAGCTAATTAAGTTCAGGTTGCCATCAATATATTTCTTAATTATGGTTTAAACATAGGTAAAACCTGGAATTGTTCATCAACAGCGCTTAGCCTCAGCTGAAAGCTAGCATCTACCATAAAGAATTCCCATGGGTCAAATTGAGGTTCTGACAATAGTTAGAAAGACCACATGTGTATTTGCATAGGATTTGCATATATCTACATAGGTTAGTCTCTTCACAGTAGATTTCCAATTAAAATGTTATTATTTCAGCCTTGAAGTTGTTGTTTCCTGATTCTCCGATTCTCTAGTACCATTAGCAACACCTGTTCACTTTGACGTTGATTTTTCCGCAAGAGGACAACAGGAATGTGAAGAGAAAGGACAGCTACCACGATCCACAGCCAGCTGTGAAAGCCCTGAATATTAGTGCACACCTCTGAGATGGGCTGGCCTAGCGACGGGGAGGTTTTCTCTGGTGGAGGGAAAACCCCAGACATGTCATAGAATAGCTGCTGGGTTCTTAGGCAGATGCGGACTGGGATTGGACCGGATGTTGCTGGGCCAGTCTCCATCTCTCCTTGCCTACTCTCCTCTACCCTTGTTCCTGGTTGAAGCATTTCTTTCCCCCCAGTGAGTCTTCTGCTTGCAAAACATAGATACTAGAAGAACCAATCTGAAACACAAGATCTGGTCATTCCATTCTTTTGCTTGGAATGATTCCCCAAATGGTGGAGGTGTGAATGCTACCATCCTAGTATGACATGCAAATTCCTTCATGATAGCAGCCTACCTCTCTCTCGTTGTATCTCTTGACTGCACTTTGCATCCTGGGTTCTAGCCAAGAACTTCCTTCAGTTCTTTAAACCTACCAGATGCCTCTATACCTACAGATCTTTACAGACTGCTCTCTCCGGCCACCAGAGTGTATTTTGCCCTGACATCCCACAAATGGATGGCTAACTTCTACCATGTTTCCCCGAAAATAAGACCTAGCCGGACCATCAGCGCTAATGCGTCTTTTGGAGCAAAAATTAATATAAGACCCAGTCTTATATTATATTATATAAGGTCTGGTCTCATATTAAAATAAGACCGGGTCTTACATTAATTTTTGGTCCAAAAGACGCATTAGTTCTGATGGTCCGGCTAGGTCTTATTTTTCGGGGAAACACGGTGTGCTGTTCTTACTTTGAGGAGTCCATCTCAATTGCCTCCTCCCACCTCCGTGCTCCAAATGCTTCCGTACTTATTTCTGCAGCTCTTCATGTTTCTCTCTCCCCTCCAGTGGTAACACTCACGAGGGGTCCAAGGATCCCGTGGGTTCCAAGGAGCACCACTTCTTCACCTGCCCTCCTGTCACCATTGGCAGGAAAATGGAGATAGCTCACCCAGAGACCCCACTTCTCCTTCCCTCCATCACTTATCATCTCACCACTGCCATCTTGCTCGAGGCCATCAGGAATAATGTTATACACACACAGAATAAGTTCATTATTCCAGGCCATCAGTCAACCCCGGATTCTAATCACCATATGGCTTTATGGGCAGTGAGATGACCCCAACCTTTCCTCCTGCCCTAGTATATATCCCTGCTTTATTTTTCTCCATTGCATTTATTAAATCTATTATCATCTGACACACTCATGCATTTTGCACCTATTTTCTTTTTTATCAGTCTATCTCCCTCCCCCAGAATGTAAGCTCCATGAAGATAGGAAATGTTGTCTGTTTTATTCATTGCAGTATCCCCAGAACCTAGATAAGTGAATGACACATAGTATATACTCAATAAAAATGTGTTGAATGGGTGAATCTTAATGTTTGTTACACTACACTTAGTGTGATAGCTAGTTGAGGGCTGGGCCTATAGCTTATTCTTCTTTGTCAAATAGGGTAAAAAAGTGACAGAGTACAATTAATCACAATCTCTTCCCTCCCACATTCTAAGGCGGGCAGGCCACTAGGAAGAAAACTTTCCTATGGCTGATTGGAATGATAGATGTGGCAGAAGCTTAGAAAAGGATTATTAGATCATAATACATTTGAAAGGATCTGGGGCTACCTAGAGAAAAGAATGGTGCTCATTGCATTCTTCCATTTTAGAGAACAGAAAAAATAAAGGTAAAAGAGAGGTATAGAGTCAGGTGGCTGACAGGAGATGGTGATTAATTGAGCTGCTGATGTTTAGAATAGGTTCATGAGGGTAGATATTTGAAAAGCAGATTTTAAGAAGTTCTTGCAGCATATTATCTGATGGGAATCTCCCTATCCTCAAGAAAACCCTCAGTAAAAATTCACGTAGACCTTGGTTGAATGTGACACATATGAACCTAAAAAAAAGAAAAAGAAAGGCCATCTGTACATCCCAAAAGTGCAGCTTCAGGCAAGACACAGAACTGATGCTCAATATGTGTTTAAAATAAAAGAGTGGCTGGATGGATAGATGGATGGGATGGATGGATGGATGGGATGGATGGATGGATGGACGGACAGACGGACAGAAAGACGGATGGACAGATGTAGGGATGGAATGAACCACAGCCAACAGGTAGCAAGTTAAGGACACAGATTTTGCCTGAATTTGAAAAACTTTTTTAAATTCCTAATTTTTCAGCACTAGAATGAGTTTTTCTCTCAGTTGCTTTTTTTTTTTTTTTTTTTTTTTTTTTTTTCAAAAAACAGCAGGATAGTCATCCTATCACAAGTGTGGTGGCAGAAATGTCTGCAATGGGGATGGCAATAGGCCAGATTAGTGGTTTTCAAACTGTGTTATAAGGGGCTTGAAGATTTTGGGGTCAGGCTTCAAAAGTCATTTCCCAAGGTAAGGAAGGGCCCGAAGGCAGGCTTCTGAGACCTCAATGTCTGTTTTCACCTGAGTAACTCTGCTTTTAAGTGTATTACACATTCAATCATTTATTCATTCATTCAACATGTATATTAATATTAAATGCCCACTATGTGCCAAACACTGAACTGGTTCTGTATAATACTGCCTTTAAAAACAATGTTAAACTTAAAAAAAATGTCTGGAACTGAAAAAAAAATTCTGGAACTGATACTGGAACTGTAAGACTCCAACTCTAAGGCTGTGATGCTTCCACAAGCAGAGCAAGAAGTAGTACACAGTGTACTACTGTGGGGTGTCCACTGGGTCCCATTACTGGACGTGTGACCCTTTTCCTGCAGAAGGAGGGAATGTGATTGTCGCCTTGCCAAGGAAGAGCCCAGTATGGGGAGGAGGAAAGACTTGCATTCATCAAGCCCCTCTGAGCAACACATTTCGTCCAATCTTCATAACAACCCTGAGGAAGATATTTTATAGATAATGAAACAGAGGGTCCCAGACTTTAAATGATTTATCCAAGATCATAAACATGATAAGCTTGGGTTTAAACCCAAGTGTCTACTGCCAATGCCCTCTCTTTCCACTACACTTGGGAATAGTCAGTTTGCAAGTTGGTAGCCTGGTTGCTTCTCAGCCTCTAATATGCAGACTGTACTTGGTGTTTGAGATGAATGCAGTGAGCACCATTAGCAGGTAATACCAGAAGGCTGATGTGTTGGGATATCTGGAGAAGGTCTGGCTAGGGTGGCCATGATGCCAGACACCAGGATTCAGACAATACTGAAAATGGTCTGTGATGTGAATTCTTCATGTGGAATAGTTACGCTCAAGACTTGGATACAAATCCCCAAAGGCATGAAGAAATAAAAGAAAAACCAATGACTTACCAACTCATAGCAAAATGTAACAATCGCTATATTTTGCTGTACTTTTTCTTTTCTTTTTTAAACTTAGAGGAATAAATGTCCTGGCCCTGATAAAACAGAGGAGCAGTGGTTTCAGAGTGAATGAGGCTGAAAAGAGGAACATCAGGCCCGATTTTGATGACTGTCTTGTGAGGGTGTCTGTGAATACACAGCACCCCAGGCAGGACTGGGGGTGGGCTATTGGAAAGGGAAGGGAAGGGGGGGGAAGTGAAGTAATAGCAAGAAGCAACCAATGCTACAACTCAAAACTTGAAGCTTGATATTTTATAAATATGCTCTTATTGAATCCTCACTCATTCATTTATTCATTAAATACTTATTGAATGCCTACCATGTGCCATATCCTACTGAGGACACAGGAATGAATGAGGCTGGCCACGTCCCTCTCCTCATGGAGCTTACATTCTAGTTGAGGGTCATTTAATAAACAAATAAATAAACAGCTATTATCATGTCTGACAAAGATAAAGAATATAAAGTGTATTAAAGCAGGTGAGTTTATGGAACACGACAGGGGCACTAGTCAAGGAAGACGTCTCTGAGAAAGTGACGTGTGAGCAAAGACTGGAATGGAGTGAGGGAGGGTCATATCATACCTGGAGGGAAAGTGAGGGAGGAAGAAGGAAAACGTCTTCACATGTGAGGAGTCATGTTTGAGGAAGATTAGGGAAGGTCAGAGTGAATAGGAGAAAGGCAGTAGGTGAAGGCCAGATTATGGGGGCCTGGTAGGGCTTTTATGGCACTTTGGGGTCTATCCTGAGCATAATAGGGAGACTATGAGGAAGTATGAGAAGAGGGGTTTTTGTGATCTGACTTTAATTTTGAAATTATCGGTCTGACTGCTGGGTAGAGAACTGACTGCAGATGGGCAACAATGGATGAATACAGACCCAACAGGCTATTGCAATAACCTCATGAGGCATGGATTAGAGTAGAGGGAATGTAAAGTGGCAATAATGGGGATACATTCTGTAAGTAGAGTTGGCAGAATTTGCATTGGATGCATATGTGATGTGAAAGAAAGAGAAGCACAGAGAATGGCTGCAAAGACTTGGGCCTGAGCTAGGGCTGGTCTGGAATCATCTACGGAGAGCTGGTATCCACAGAAAGGACTCAGTGATATTGCCCTAGATAGTAAGTACAGCTAGAGAAGAGAAAATGCTGGAGGGTTGCCACACAAGAATCTGAGGATGTGACTAAGATTATGCCACTTTATCAATTAAAGGGGACCTAAGATAAGTAGGATGCTTCTTTTCAGCCACTAAAATTGTTTTTTTGTCCACAGTATGTCATACCTCAGAACACTTACCATGGTATGCTGCAATCCTTTCCAAATCTGCCCCCAACCCATGAGATGAAGAGCTAATCAATAGCAAGAAGCATGCGTGTACAACTTTTTCTTTCTAGCATCTAGCCACTTTCAATAAAAGTAGTGACTGTGCATATAAAAAGTTTATTATCAATATTTACAAAAACTTACTATTATACCTCTAACAGAAGGGTCTCAATAGGAATGTGTTCAACAGAGGACTGGGCCTGTGAGGGCTGTGAATGATACACTCAAGGTATAGAGCTAATAATCATCACCTAGAACAGATCCTGCCACACAGAAGATGCTCAATAAATGCACATTCACCTACTGAATAAATGCTTCTGTGGAGAATATGATGAATGCAGCCATTTAATGGGAGCCCTACTCAGCTAAAACCCAAGTATCTTTAAAAAATATTCATTGGTATCATTAATGCTGTCTCTCAGATGTTAGAGAAAGCAATTAGTACCTTGTCAAACCCAAAGAAAGAAGTCAGTTAAAAATATAGAAGATATAAGAAACTTGAAAGTGAAGTAAATATGGGACACTATAGTTGGAAACAGCTTCAGAAAAACAAAAAAGTAAGGTTATCATTAATACACAAAGAAAAACTCACCTCCAAAAGTTCTGAGAAAAAATTATTAGGATTGATTCTTAATATAACTAAAGAAGGTTTCTCCATCAACAATGAAATACTGACCAAGCTTGCGGTCAATATGGCAGAGTTGGTAAATACTGTACTTGTCTCCTCTCACAACCACCTCAAAATTACAACTAATTTTGTTCTCTAGGGAACAACCACCATTATGAATCATCTAAAGTCTAGTTGAATAGAAGTTCTAATACTAAGGACCTACAGAAGATGCCACTACAAGACTGGTAGGAGAGGTAAAGACATGAAACAGGCTGGTCCCACACCCTCATGTGGCAGTTTAAAAATTGAGAGGGATATCTCAGCTGCAGAGGTTCCATTTTAGGTGCAAGTAGCCCCAGAGCTATACCAAGCTCCTAAGCCCAGGGTTTCAGTGCCGGGAAGAGAAATCCCCACAAATTCTAGCTGTGAAAAACCAGTGGAGATGGTGGCTGAGTGAGACGAAGGGCTACTGGAGTCCCAGGCATTCCTCTTAAAGGGCTCATACTCAGACTTACTCACTGATAGACTCACTTACTCTGAGATCCAGTGTTGGGGCAGCAGCTTGAAAGGCACCACGGACATATGGGAAGGAACTAAATTGTCTGGCTTCAGGGCAATGGCTGGAGGGGCAGTTTTCTCCCAGAGTGTGGGCAGAAACCATTGTTTCTTTGTTGAGCCCTCACACCACCCAGGCTGCACACACAAATGGGCACCATACTTGAGTCTCAATCACCTCAGATAACACCATTTGCCTTGCCCTGGTGATTCCCTGATACACTGCCCTATCTAACTTGTGGGCCCACCCAAGTCCCATCAGTGGCTTTTCCATACAAATGGCCTGTCTTGGCATTTGCTGACTTCAGACTTTGCTAAAATCTCTCAAAGGTTCACAAACCCCAAACAAGCAGCATCTGGCCTGAGCATGCCCTGTACCTCTTGCTAAGCAGTCCTAAGCCTGGCACTAGTGGCAGCCAACTTCAGTTCATAGCTTAGCCTCTCCCAGGCACCTCTAAGACTAGCACATGGGGCAACCATTTGCAGATCACTATGTAGCTCATACCAAGTGGCCCTGGGCAGGACACAGGCTGTGGCAAACCTTGGCCTCCACCAGAGGCCTCATCCCCAAGCAGCCCCAGAACCAACACACGCGATGGCCAGCTTCAGACCATACAAGAGCACCAGTCAACCACTTCCACAAATCACAAATCCAGAGGGCACACTGGACAGGCACAAGAGGCCAGATAAAGCAAATCCTGCTATGTAGGTGCAGCCCCTGCACAACAGCTCATCTGCTTTAGTCACAGCCAGTCCTCACAACAAATAAGCCTTAGGGTCAATCTCTCCTATTGATGTGCCAACAGCAATCAAGGCTCAACTATAACAGGAGGGCACACACAACCCACACAAGGGACACACCTGGAGCACCTAGCTCAAGTGACCAGGGAGACTGTGCCACTGAGACCCATAGGGCTCCTACTATATAAGGCCATTCTACCAAGACCAGGAGACATAGCAGATCTACCTAATACATAGAAACAAACACAGGGAGGCAGCTTAAGTGAGGAGACAAAGAAACATGTCCCAAATGAAAGATCTTAACAAAGCTCCAGAAAAAGAGTAAACAAAATGAAGATAAGCAATCTACCAGATGCAGAGTTCAAAACAGTGGTTATAATAATGCTTAATGATTTCAGTGAGAACTTCAAAAAAGAGATAGGAAACATAAAAATGGACATAGAAGACATAAAAACAAACCAGTCGGAAATGAAAAAAAAATACAATGGTTGAAATGAAGAATACATTAGAATAAATCAACAGTAGATTAGATGGAGAGGATCAAATAAGCGATTTAGAAGATAAGGTAGTACAAAACATCCAATCACATCAGCAAAAAAAGAATTTAAAATTATGAGGATAGTTTAAGAAGCCTCTGGTACAACATCAAGCATACCAACACTCACATCATAGGGGTACCAGAAGGAGAAGAGAGAGAGCAAGGAACTGAAAATCTACTCAAGGAAATAATAGAAAACTTCCCTAACCTGGCAAAGGAAACAGACATACAAACCCAAGAAGCACAGACAGTCCCAAACAAGATGAACCCAAAGAGGCCCACACCAAGACACATCATATTTAAAATGACACAGGTTAAAGACAAAAAGAGATTCTTAAAAACAGCAAGAGAAAAGCAGTTACTTAACTTCGAGGGACTGCCCATAAGACTGTCAGCTGATTTCTCAATGGAAACTTTGCAGGCCAGAAGGGATTGGCACGAAATATTTAAAGTGATAAAAAGCAAGGAACTACAACCAAGACTACTCTACCCATCAAGGCTATCATATAGAATCAAAGGACAGATAAAGAGCTTCCCAGACAAGAAAAAGCTAAAGGAGTTCATTATCACCAAAACAGTATTATAAGAATTGTTAGAGGGACAACTTTAAGAGGAAAATAAATAAATGAATAAATAAATAAATAAATAAATAAATACACGAATAATAAAATGGCAATAACTACATATCTATCAACAATTACTTTAAATGTAAATGGATTAAATGCTCCAATCAAAAGACACAGGGTGGCCCAATAGATAAGAAAACAAAACCCTTACACATGCTGCCTACAAGAAACTCACTTCAGATCAAAAGACACACACAGACTGAAAGGGATGGAAAAATATATTTCATGGAAAAAAAAAGAGCTGAGGTAGCGGTACTTATACCAAACAAAATCGACTTTAAAACAAAGGCTGTAACAAGAGACAAAGAAGTACCAAGTAATCCCACTTGTGGGTATTTATCTGAAGAAACTCAAAATGCTAATTCTAGAAGACATAGGCAACCCTATGTTCATTGCAGCATTATTTACAATAGCCAAAATATGGAAGCAACCTAAGTGTCCATGAAGAGATGAATGAATAAATAAGAAGTGGTACATATATATAATGGAATATTACTCAGCCGTAAAAAAGAATGAAATCTTGCCTTCTGTGGTGGCATGGATGGATCTGGAAGGTATTGTGCTGAGTGGACTGCGTCAGACGGAGAAAGACAAATGTCATTGATTTCGCTTATAAGTGGAATCTAAAGAACAAAATAAACAAACAACAGAAACAAACTAATAGATACAGAGAATATTTCAACAGTTGCCAGATGGGAAGGGTATTGGGGGGGGATGGATGAAAATGTGGAAGGAATTAAGAGGTACAAATTGGTAGTTACAAAATAGTCACGGGGATGTAAATTATAGCATAGGGAATATAATCAATACTATTGTAATAACCATATATGATGTTGGATGGATACTAGATTTATCGGGGTGATCACTTTGCAAGTTATATAAATGTCTGATCATTATGTTGTACACCTGAAACTAATGCAACATTGCATATCAACTGTAATTGAAAAACAAACAAAACAAAAAAACTATTTAAAAAAAGTGAAATATGACCATATCATCATGAGGAGTCCCAAAGAAGTAATACCTGGATTACTAAATGACATTGACATCTAGAGAAGGGTTCTGAAGACATTGGAGATAACGGAGGAATTACAGAATAAGTAATGATGATGATAACGGTGATGATGACGACGATGGCTAACACTTATACAGGGCTTTCTGTGTGCCAGGCACTGTTGTGAGTACTTTGCATATAATTACTAATTTTATCCTTAGAACAACTCTATGAGATATGCATTATTATTAGCTACATTTTATAGATGATGAATCTGAGCCAAAAAACATTAAGCAATTTTTTGATGGTCATACAGCTAGAAAGTTGCAGCAAGTGAAAAAAATAAGATATGTAAAATGGGATTTATCCATTCACTTTCCATTTACCAAGTACTAGCTGTGCACCAGGCACTCTGCTAGAGGTTGGATTTGGGCTTTATGAAGAAATGTTTAAGATTCGATAAAGTTAAGATCACCAGTCAAGATAGAAGTATTTAAAAATTATCGCAATTTTATAAATATGGAGTCACAGATGTTCACTCAGGAAAATACTTTAGGAGTTACGTGGTTCTTACTTACCAATGGGGAAAATGAATCCCAGAGAGAGGACGTGACTCACCCACTGACATACAGTTAATTGGTGGCAGAACAAGAACAAGATCCTAGGTCTATTAACTCCTAATCATGTTACCCTTCAAAACCAAGCAGAACAAATTAAGCCACATTACTAGGGAGTTGAACCTGGGTTGCTTTTGTGAAAATGTCAAGATTTATCACTGCTCCACCCATTCAAGTCTGATTGACAACTATTTCACTTGGATGTCTGTGTGTGTGTGTGTGTGTGTGTGTGTGTACATATACATATATACATATATATACACATATATATGCACATATATGTGTATACATACATGTACATGTATATATGAATCTAAGGGAATCTTAGGGATTTGTATATATCTCTATTGGGAAAAAATATTGGGAAATTATGGCTCAACATGTTTAAATAACATGCTCTAGGTTTCACGGTAGTTTCAAGAATTTCCATTCCCATAGTGGATTCAACACCCTGTTTGACTTAACAGCACTGAAAAGACAACTGTCCTGTCCGCACAGATGAACTCTGAACCTTGTCTTTGGCCAGCTACCACAAAGTATTGCAGGATTGGCCTCAGGCCGCTCCATGATCTCCCTGAGCTCTGTGATGTGGGTAGGTGATAATTAGCATTCACATTTAACAGAAAAAAAGCTACTCTCTCTGATATTATTCACTGACACAGAACTCCACTTCCTAACAGTTGGACTTAACCTCTGCCAGACAGGGGTTTCTTAAGGGCTGACTGTGGTAGCCGGCCCAGCTGGGAAGCTGGGTAGTTTAGGGTTGACTGACAGATGGAATTCATTTCAAGTGCTCTCTCTTTGCTTCTGGCAACTCCTTCATATCGGGCTCCCTGAGGTAAGAAGTCAGCAAGACAATGGCCAAAAGGCATCTTGGATATGCCGAGATTTCACCTGATTAAGAAGAAACTGAAGTCGGGGGACCAGCTCACTCCACTATCCTGAGGGGAACTTAGTCACATGGTGACTCTTAAGGGAAATCCCACTCCCTGACATTCAAGAGCTGTGATTCCAAGTGTGGAATGCAATACTTGTCATTGGTCAGAACCCTGTGCCCGGAGCACCCCAGGCTCCCCTCTCGCTAACAACCTGTTTTCCATCAGGCGCTTCTGCAGGGGGTTGTCACTGGCGTCCTTAAGGAGAAAACGATGGCCTGTAATGGCGAAGACGAGGACAAAGCTTCCCAAAGTGGCTGAGACGTCTGGCCTGTCCCATACCTTTTAGCTGGGATCCCAAAACTTGGACTTATTTCCTGGCCTTGACTCCAAATGATTTGTCTCCATCAGCTGTCGGCTGACTTATTTCTCATCTCCCTGTCTCTCGACCCCTTACATTTACTTCCTACTAATGGTTCCTATTTACTGCGCAGACCACACATTTGGAGCCATTCCTCTGCTTGGGCTCTGCTTTCCTTCCTGATTATAGTTATTATTACTATAGTATTTAACATATCATATGTGGAGGCACTAATGTGGAGGTACTTTGCCTTCATCTGCCCTCATATTTTCAACAACCCTGCAAGATAAGTTGCATTATATTCATTTTGCATGTGAGAAAATTGAGGCTTATGGAGATAAGTGACTTATCCAAGACCACAGAGCTAGAAAGGTGGTAAGCCTGCAGGCTTTGAACCCATTTCTCCTTCTGAGAACTTTGCATGATGCTGTATAATTCACATCCATCCTTTGGGTCCTTCTTTCCTTGTTTATCTAACCTAACTAGTACAACTCCATCCCCTGACTCCTTTTATTTGCCCTGGCAATGGGCTCTTCTTATATACATTAACTGGAACTAACATAGAAACTAAAGTGAATATAAAATAAGGGGGTGGGATAGGTAAAGGGGCTGCAACATGATTTCAAATATCTGTTTCACCCACCTGAATATCCGGGCCATACCTGGATACAAATAAAAGCTACTATTAGACAAAGGTCTCCAGTTAGTCTCCCAGGGTTACTAACCTTCCTCACCTAAACCTAATACCAGCAATGAATTTAATTCACCTCTTGCATTTCCATTCTGATCTTCAGAACTTTTTCATATCACTTTTTCAAGTGGACTCTACAACATTTATTATTGTCCCCATATTTCAGATGAGGACAAAAATCAAAGACAGGTTAGGAGATCTCTTTAAGAGCACAGTGATTTACTAATATAGGGTAGAGGGGAACTAGATCCTAGTCCTTAAGATGCTTAGATTTGTGTTTTTGTCAGATGAAGCACAGGAAAAAAAAAAGTATTTTGAAGGGAACTAACATTTGTTGAATACCTACCTAATACAGGATATTATCCCCTGTATCTTATGTTCATACATTAAGTTCACAGCAGTACGTTCACATTAGCATGAGGTGCATGCTATTATTGTTCTTCATTTTCTAGGTTAGGAAACTGAGGCTCAGATAGTTTATCTAAGTTGCCCAAGGTCATAGGAGTCACAGAATCAGGGCTGCACAAGAGTGTGTCTAAAGCTGTTCTCAGGGTTTCCCCATGGTGTGCTTTTATTCTCCATTGTATCCAAGATGCTTAAAGAATTGTACACAGTGTTTAGACCACAAGGACACGTCCCCAGCACTCCCGCTGGTTGCTAGGTAACGCCCATTTGGTACAATCTGGTGAACACGGTCCTGGTTATCTTGCCAACAGGAGCTTGTAATCAGGATGGCAGTGAGGCAGGCACTTGTCAGAAGACTGGGCCTGATTTTTAAAAGCCACAGAAGTATCTTTGGATGATTAGGATCTAAGGGTCCAACAGCTTTGCAATGACAACATAAATATTATGCGCTGGGTGGACAGGAACCAAATGGGGACATTCCTTAATGCTGTGTGATGAGAAAGCTGGCACTTCTGAGGACTTACAAAACAAATAAACACTCCACATGCCAGAAGGAAAAGCATGAGGAAGTCCTGTTCCAACTGAAGATGGTGAATGTCATTCCCCCAGGAAGTTGAGACCCTGCTGATGGTGCTGAGTAGAGAGCAAGTTGGGTGACTGACCCCAGGCATGGCTGCCCTGGACTTTGGCTACTTCATGGAGTGACCTGCTGAGCCAACAGAAGAGAAATCTTTTAGCTGTGGACCAAAGCCTGAAGCCATAGTCCCACTGACTCAGAGCTAGACTGCAGTGGGGGTGGGACAATGTGGAGAGACAAGGTGTTGGGGGCTGTTTGTTTCAGCAGCATCTGTCCCTACACTATGACTAAGCAGAAGGAAACTGGCCACAGAACACTTAGGTTGCAAGCACGTATTTAAGTCAAACATACCCATATTCAAGGCTCTGCCCCTTCAAATTGTGTGTTACTGGGCACGTTATCTACCACCTCTGAACTCATTTTTCTTATCTATCAAACACAAATAATATTCATTCTTTCCTTAGGTGATTGTTGTTGTGATTAACTAATACTTTATAAGTGCTTAGCACAATGGAACACTCAATCAAAATAACTTATTAGTATATCTTGAATAGTATATATTGTATAATACATAGTATAGTATGCATTATAATGTATGTACTATAAAATATAATATATATAATAACATGCTGTTGTTGTTATTTCCTACCAATAGCCGAACGTTTTTTTAGGAACAGGAGAGACACAGGAAAATCAGTATTTTTCTCAAGGCGACAATCATCTCTTCTAGAACCTGATCAAATGGTTATTCTTTCTCTGCTTAAATGCTACCAGTGATTAGAGACCTCGGCAGCTTATGTGACAGTCTATTTCATTCCATTTATTGGACAGCAATGAAAAATAATTCACTAAATTAAATTGAGACAATCTGCTTCTCTATGGTTTCAAATATTTGGCCCCACTTCTGTTCCCTAGGCTCAGAGAACAAAATAATGCTAACATTTATTAAGCTCTTATTCTGTGCCTGGCATTGGTCTAAGAAATCTATTCATATTTACTTAATTCTGACAATAATCCCCTGAATTGGATAATATTATCTTGATTTTCCCAGATTGGTAAATTGGGAAAACAAAGTCACCTTTCACGTGCTTGGCTTGAAGTATTTAAAGTTAGAGCTTGTCTCATTTGTTAAACTGAAATTCACTGAACATTTTCAATGTGTAAGATTGTTGTATTCTAGTTTCTAGGATTATGGAGGGGAATACAACAAAACTGCTCTATTCAGGGAACTTGGAACAGAAATTGAAAAGGCAAGTCACAGATCAGAAGACAATATCTGCAAAAGATTTATCTGACAAAGAACTTATATCTGAATATATGAAGAAATACTTATAACTCAAAAAACATAATCATAAAAATGGGTACTTTACCAAAGAAAATATAAAGAAGACAAACACATGACAAGATGCTGAAAGATTATTGTTTATTAGGGAATTGCAAGTTAAATGCATAGTAAGTGCCACTATAACCCACGAGACTGACTGAAATTAAACAGACTAACCACACCACAGGTTGATAAGAAAAAAGGAAGAAAACAAATGGGACTCTCATACACTGCTGATAGGAATATGAAATGATACAACCACTTTGGAAAAGACATAAACCTACACCTATCATATAATGCATAATCCCACTTCTGGGCATTTACCCGAGGAAATGAAAACATATATCTACACAGATTTGTATACAAATGTTCATAGCAACTTTGTTATAGCTCCAAACTAGAAACTTCCCAAGTGGACAACAGGTGAACAGATACACTAGTTGTGATATACATCTAAGATCAACAGCTAGAAATGCTCCAGAAAAACAGAATTTGACATATAGTGGAATACTAATCAGCAATGAAAAAGAACAAACTATTAATATGCCTGACAGCATTGCTGAATGTCAAAACAACTATGCGAGAGAAAGAAGCCAGAGATTTTATTCTGTAAGATTCCATTTATACAAAATTTAAGAAAATGCAAAGTAACTGGAGGGAGAAAAAGAACACCTGTGGTGGGTTGGGTAGGCGGGTTGTGTGTATAGGGAGAGGACGTATGGAAGGACGATAGATTATAAAGAAGCATAAAGTCACTTTGGGGTATGATAGAAATGTTTTTATCTTAATTGTGGTGATGATTTCACAGGTGTATGCATATGTCAAAACTCATCAAATTGTATGCTTTTAATATGTATATTTATTACACAACAATTACACCTCAATAAAACTGTTAAAAACCCTGGTGGGAACACGTGACCAGATAACAAAATGGCCCTATAGTCCAGTCCTGTTTTCTGAGCCATAGTTCCAATCTGTAGGCTATGATAACTTAGATAATATGGACACAAGTGTATTCTACAACACTGGCAATGAATGCAGTAGGGAAGTTCTGGGCACTGAAGACGGGGCTGTCACCCTTTCTGGGAAGGTTACCAACCCTTTTCTTAGGCACAGAGTTTCTGTGGAAGCAGATTAGAAACTAGAGATGTGGAGGTAGCTTTTAGAGAAGAGAAAAAGAATAAAATTTGTACACAGGCTTTGGATTGATAAATGATCCACTACACCACAGAGGGAAAAAGAAACAGTAAGATCAGAAGTAAAGCGAGGACGTGGCACACGGTGCGTGTGTGATAACATCATCATTTACTCTTCTATTTATTCATCCAGTGTGTATCGGGCTCCCACTCGATGGCAGACACCATTCTAGATGCTGGAGATACAGCTGTGAACGAGAGATAAGATCCTGGCTCTCATAGAACTCACATTCTATCGGAATGAGATGGCACATCAATACATAAATGAAGGCTGTGTAATGCCCGGAGGCGCTCTGTGCTACTGTGTTTCCCCGAAAATAAGACCTAGCCAGAGCATCAGCTCTGATGCATCTTTGGAGCAAAAATTAATATAAGACCTGGTCTTATTTTACTATATTATATTTATATTATATTATATTATATTATATTATATTATATTATATTATATTATATTATATTACATTAAGACCCGGTCTTATTTTACTATTAGTAAAATAAGTGAAATAAGACTGGGTTTTATAATATAATATAAAATATATAATATAATACCGGGTCTTATGTTAAGTTTTGCTCCAAAAGACGCATTAGAGCTGATGGTCCAGCTAGGTCTTATTTTCGGAGAAACACTGCAGGAGGAAAAGGTAAGGCAGGCCAGGGAGTCAGAGCAGGGACTTTGTATTCAGTGGTCCATGAATGCCCTCCGAGGAGCGATTTGAGTAGAAATGAATGAGCAGGGTGAGCCACGTACAGATTGAGGAAGAAGATTGCCTTCTGGAGAAGGAGGTCTGTGGGCTACGAACAAGAAAAACAGTGCAAGGGCGGGGGTCTAAAACAAGTCTGTCCCTAATGGAACAGTGATAACAGTAACATAATAACTATTTCCGCTTATGATGATCTTGACCATAAGGTTCATCCTTATGACATCCCTCTGAGGCAAGTACTGGTGTTATCCTCATTTCGCAGCTGAGGAAATTGAGACCAAGACTGTGTAAGCTGCTAATAACAAAAACAAACAAACAACAACAAAAAAAACGGCAACAACAACAAAACCCAGAGGTGATAATTAGCTGAGGAAGGGGCTCGGATCCACCAGAGCTGTCGGACTTTTGATCCTGAGCTCCAAAGCATTCAGTGGGCAAGTCAGGCTGCATAGGTTTGTGAAGGTCCCAGCAGTGTGATGTGGGATAAGTGAGTTTACTTCACAGTTACCTGCATTGTATCTAATTCCTTCCTTGCTTATTTCTAACGAAACAGTACTTTGCAATTGTTTCTTGTAACATTGTTTTCATGCAAACCATGAAAGTACTCTAAAAAAGTGCTCCAGAAGAACTTGACAATTGCTTTCAACTTACTCCCTCTGTTTACTGTTCCATCAGAATGGAGGATTTAAAGAACTCTTGCTGTGGAGCACACAACTATTTGAATGTAGGAATGTTCCAAGCTCTTATCCCATCACTTCCGGCCTGGACCACGGGTCTTCCTCTTGCTCGTCTCCATTCTTTATACGATGTCAGAGCAATCCCTTTAAAAGACAAATCATGTCTCTGTAGCTATCCTAAAGCCAGCTACTGTCACAAAGTTCAGCACTTCAGTGGCTTAACCCTGTAGAAGTTGATTTCTCATTCACAAAGACATTCCGTCCACAGGGAGCTGTGTGCCCCATGGTGAATCAGAAACCCCCGCTCCTTTCACTTTGCAGCTCTGCCGTCACCTAGGGTCTCAGTGTTGTCTCCTTCGAGGAAGTAGCAACATAAAGAGGGCCCAGAAAAGACATACCTATCTCTTCAAACCCCCAGCCTGGAAGCCTTTCTATTCACATTCCTTGGCAAGAAACAATCAAGTGCCCACATCTTGAACGCAGAGGGGTAGGGCAGAAAAGGCAGGCAGGCCCTGTTTAGACAGCTGCTCCTAGGGACAAGCCCATAGTATAGAGGGAACACCATACATTTTGGGTGGATAACTAGCTGTCTCTGACACAGTTCCCCCGTTTTTTGCTTACAGTCCATACAATGAAATTCAAAACTCTTTCACGCAGCCTACTCGGTGCTATGTAAGGTGGATCCTGACCCATCTACCCAGCTTCATGTTATACCAGTCCTATTGGCCTTAATGCTCCCGCTACACTGGTCTCTAAATGCTTTAAAAAAAAATAAAAAATAAAAAATGCATGGTCCTCCAAGTCCACTGGGTGGGATACACTTCCTCTTCCTCTTCTCCTCAGTCTGCATCTAATGTGGCCGCTTTTTACATTGGCTCTCTTCTCTTACCCAGGCCAGGCTCGTTCCTCCTATTCTAACTGTTCCTCATCTCCAAACCCCCATCGGCTCCCCACTGTGCCCTCAGGAAATCCCAGCACACTTGTCATTACTTGCTCAGTTTCTAAAAGCACAGGAGGGGTCAGGCTGTGTGCTTGCAAAGCATCGGTCCTCTACCAACTGGTGGCCTTAAAACTCCACCACGTTATTTAAATGTTCCTTGCCACTAACTCCTCATTTGCAACATGTAGATAATTATAATGTACTCTTTATTGATCATGGGGAAGGTGAAACAAGATTCAGTTTGTAAAATACTTACTGTAGTACTAAGGTGCAGCATAAACGTGAAAGAGTAGCTGTCCTAGTTGTTACTGTTACCATTCCCCTCACAGGCAGAGGGTGAGTTAGCTGCCTGACCGTTTATCTTATTCACTGCTGTATTTTCTTATTCACTGCTGTATTCTCGGGACTTCAAAAATGCCTGGCCAGAGCGGGTATTCAATAAATACCTGTGGAAAAATTAATGCCTTCCTTTTCCTTGCATATTATGTGTCCTCTTAAAGAAACATGTATCTGTGGTCTGTCACTCTGTATGGGCTGGTCCTTGTTCTGTGAATGACACCCAACTGCAGTCTAGCCGAGGGGTGCAGTGCACAGCTCTAGACCAAGGCTGTGGGACCCGGCTTGGTTGTTTCCCAGCTGTTGAAGCCAGCTTCTTGACACCTCAGTTTCCCTGACTGTACACTAGAAATAATAATAGAGCATGACAGATTGAGCTCTCACGAGGGGAGCACAGTGCCTGACACAGAGGAAGCATCCCGTAAATGATAGCTGTTATTTAAAACAATTAGTTGTGAAGGTTTCTTTTTACAACAGAAATGAGTGCAGGATTGACTTAATGTGCCCTTCTTACTTTTCTTTGGATGGGTTTGAAAGCCATGATGTTTACAGACTCCCTGGATGGAATGTCCTTTTGAAAGAGGGTAGCTGAGAGTAGGCGAAAGCTCCCGGGCCTCATTTATTTGAGGTCAGAAAATAACACCTGACACAGTCACCCTTCCTGCCTCCCTTTGGTTTCTCCTTTCCCTTCCATCTCCTTTGGGGATGGGGCAGAGGCACGGGGGCACTAATAGAAGAATTACCACGTCTCCTTCGAAAGAAGGCATTTACCTAATTGCAAGGGAACACATCCTTGCTGCAGACAATAAATGATGTGTGATGCTTTCATGAAGTGAGATGGATGGAGCTCTTCGTTGCTAACCGGCCCGTAACCAGGGTCATTAATCATACGTGCACACCCATTGCCAGTAATGGACTTCAACCCTGGGAAACTCCAACTCATGGTGCCAATGGGTTAAAGAAAAGGCCTCGCCTGTTATGGAAATACAGGTCTCCCACTGGGATTAACCCTGGGCATCTGCCACCCTCATTCCCTGAAAGGCCCTTTTAATTGATTTTCCCTCTTATTCCCTCTGACCTGGCGGATAGCTTACCTGCCAGCCTCTGCCTGGACCCAGACTCTTGGCCTGAATTATATGAATTGCTAAGAAACCTCTAGTCCATAAGAAATCTCCCCTCTCTTCTGCCCTTGACAAAAAGAGTCACTGAGCCTCAAATGCAGATCCTAATTTTTTACCAGACCCCACTTCCCTGCCGCCAGATCTGGACGGGAAAAATGAGTTGACATCATCAGCTGTAATTTACCAAGGG
The DNA here is from genome assembly GCF_057876585.1 of Rhinolophus sinicus. Classification (NCBI taxonomy): domain Eukaryota; kingdom Metazoa; phylum Chordata; class Mammalia; order Chiroptera; family Rhinolophidae; genus Rhinolophus; species Rhinolophus sinicus. The sequence goes on from NC_142514.1 coordinate 41,584,203, forward strand.
CTTGTTCTGGGCCAGGCTTGGTGCTTTATGCTCATTTCCTCACAATTATCCTAATAACAATTCCAGGAGGCATTTGACTCTCTATTTTTTTAGGTAAAAAGACAGGTTCAGAGAGGTTAAGTAAATGATTTGCTCAAGGTTTCACAGCAAAAGGCAAAGCCAGTGTCCAAACAGGCATGCCAGATGGCAAAGCCAATACTCTTTCTGAGATGCCTACCTCGGAGTGCCTTAAGAGTTACCTTGTCTCCAACTGGCGTCTGAATGTTCCTTGAAGCCACAACTGAATCCCTCTTTTCCTCTGGACCAGCATTAAGTAGTACCGGGTGTGCTTGAGATAATCATGACAAGTAGACTTTCATTTTAAAAAAACAGTTAAGTTCCATCACATTGATACTCACAAGCTAGACCCAGTAAATATTGCTTCACTTAATGAATAGTCTCTGCTCAGCTCCTACTTGGAGATACTCAGGGTGAAGTGAGTGAGACATGGTTTAGTCTATTTCCTTTTCATGGAAGAACCACGTGCTTAGGTAATTTGCAATAAATTCCTCAGCTGTGCAGAGTTTCTGCAGAGACACTATTTACTTAATTTGATTAAAAAGGAAGAAGCCATCTGACGTTCCCTTTTCGTGTGCCATATATTCTCATAAGCCCTGAGTGATTCTGAACCAGAGGTGGTAGAATTGCATTTTCAGGTCATCCCAGGCCTATAATAAAACAGCTGAGGCAACTGGACTGATTTCTTTTGTGCTGGGAGGTCATTTGCAACGGAGAGGGTTGGCCGTTGTCATTCCTACTGTTACATTTGGTTGTAGGAGGCCACCTGATCGGGAGAAGGCACAGGCCAATTCTTCGGTCTGGCTGCAAGGTTCTCTGTGAGCTGGCCCCAGGTTGTCATTCCACTAGAGCTGCTGACATTTTAAAAGGGCCAGATAATTATTTGCTGTGGGGGACTTTCCTATGCGTTGTAGGATTTTGCAGCACTTCTGGCTTCTACTCACTACATGCCAGTAGCACTACTCAAATTGCCACAACCAAAACTATCTCCAGCCACTGCCCGATGTCACCTGGGGGGCAAAATTGTCCTGGGTCGAGAGCCACTGCACTAGAGTATTGGAGTCTGTATCGTTCTTTGTGTTGTTCGCAGAGGCCATAACTGTGCCCGACACATAGTAGGTCCTCAGTAATGATTTGTCATTGCATGAAGGCAGCATAGGACCCAGGCTTACATTCCACTAGGCCCCCTTCACACAACTCACTCTTCCTCGCCTATGCCTAGGGTTTTTCTTTCCTACTTCGAGGTCTTCACTCTTCTGCCTCAAATGTTTTTCCTCTTCCATCTTGATGTGTTAAAAATCTGTCTTTCCTTCAAAATTCTCTTCCAACACCATCCTAACGAAAGCCATCCCTGATCACCCACATTCAACATATCTTAAGGTCCCATGCCCTCCTTATGACCTGCTATCTCTGTTTCTTTGATGGCATATCCCACACTTTCTGAGAGAAATAATACAACCGAGTAGTTAGGAGATCAGGCCCTGAATTGAAATTGCAGTCCCACCATGTACTAGCAGTGAAGCTGTGGAACAATGACTTCACCTCCCTGAGACTATTGGTCCATGTCTAAAATGCAGATAACAACAACATCACAAAGGTCTCTTGTAGGAATTAAAGGAGAGGACAGATCTGATGGGCATGACTAAGGCCCTGGCACATAGGAATAGGTAGCGATAATTATTATTCTCCCTGCAGGAATGAGAGTTCCCTGGAGACAGAGCCCACTTCTTACTCATCTTTATATCTGTAGCTCTGAGGTCAATGTCTGATGAACAGTGGATACTCAATAACTCTACTGCAGAACAAATGAAGTTGGTGCTTCAAGCTGGGAAATTCTCCAGGATGGTAGAGTCACGGACTCTTACTGTGTAATAGAAGAATCAATCTCAACAGAGGTCCTCATTTTACAGAGGGGGGAAAAAAACAACAGCCAGAAGGTACAAATAGCTTGTCCACAGTCACACAAGGTAATACAATACTGAGAGTCACGCGATGGGCCCTGCAACCTCCATGCCACCCAAGGACCACTTTCCTTAGAAGTCCAGCAGAACCCCTCTCTCTCCTGTTTGCAAAGTGATAACAGGAGAGAAACTTGCTTCAGTGTGTGGGAAAGCTAATTAGAGCTAATTTATTATCTCTCCTGAAAACTAGGATGCTGGGAGAAAGCTGCTGGAGGTCTGTGCTGCAAAGAGAAATGTTTTTGATTATATTTACACATCTGATTTGAGAAGTACATGGAAACTTAATCATAACGATAACAACGCACTCACTGGCTCTCGGTAGGCTTACCTTGGCTGCACAGTAAGTTTTCCAAGGTGCAGCTTGGGCTTCGTCTTTTGCATGAAGTCTTTCCAGACACTGTTCTGCATAATTCAAACCCTTCTGAGGCAGCATGAGGGAGTAAACCGGGCCTTCGAGTCAGGCAGATTGAATGACTTGGGGAAAAGCACTTCTTTCTGAGCCTCTGTTTGCTCCTCTATAAAATGGGGCAAGAGTATCTATCTTATAAGCTTGTATGAGGATGAAATGTAATAGTGCATGTAGCTGGCATGACCAATGCCGGGTGCTTACAGGAGATGCTCAGTAAATGTGAGTCTACACTGATGTGTATGTCTCGGTGTTTGCTGTAGAAAACTCTGGCCCTGCCTGTGACTTCTGACACATCTTCAGCCTCAATTCCAGGCTCTGCACTTGGGGCTGGAAAGAGTTCTGAGTCCAGTATAGTGGGAAGATGGCTGGCGGACATCTCAGAGGCCATTTTGTAGGTGGAATATGGAGGAAGCACCGTGACACGTATGACTGGAAGACCCCGTGCCTAGGCATTACACAGACTTGGGTTCGAATCGCAGCTCTGACACTGTCCAAATGTAGGGCTTGACAAATTTCCGGAATCTCTCTGAGCTCAGTTTTCTCATCTCAGTGTGGGCAAAAGGCCCTACCTCACATGGCTATTGTGAAAATGAATTGATAGCCATGCACATCAAAAGGCATAGCACATAGTAAGGGCAAAATCACTGAGTATGAGGCAGAAGCTGGTCCAAGCCCTGTCAGGCACCCAGCACATGCTCAGCTAAACGAGTCATGATTTGGGTGGAACTCACTATAATCCGGGAGGACTGGGGGAAACAAAAGAATACTGGATTGAGAAACAGCCATAATGATCTGCATCCCAACGTTGCCACTTTGGCAAACCCCCACCCTCCGTCTCAATGGTCTCCTCTGTAAGAGAGTGACTCTAATCAAGATACAATAACTGATACTTGGAAGGAGGATCTGTAAATTATAAAGAGGGATCTCATATTTGGAAACCATTTAGGATAGCACCTTCAAACAGTAAACTATTCGATAAATGGCTGACAATATCATTAACAGATACTTACAACGCACCTATGCAGTGCCAGTCATGAGGATTCCATGTGAATGAGACACCCCCTGCCTCCTGGGAGGAGAGACAGCAGTATCATCCCCCCTTCATCATCACTAACCAGGGAATTGGAAAAGTTAGCATCTGTAGTCGTGATCCAGCTGCTGCTGACAGAAAAACGTATGTGCAAAATATGCATATTTGTGTTTGTGACAGTCAGTGTTTTATTTATTTATTTAATTTACTTATTTTTTTGAGAAAAATGTATCTTTTTATTCCTGTTTCCCAATTTGACTTTTTATTTATTTATTTATTTATTTATTTATTTATTAAACTTTTTTTTTATTAGATGCTAAGCAGGGTCGGGCCTGGTTAGTACTTGGATGGGAGACAGTCTGTGTTTTAAATGCGTGTGTGATAGTCTGTGCTTTAAATGCCCTCATGTGCCCTCCATTTTAGGATTTTTTTTTAATCTTATAATGTTTCATGTTTTGTCTTTTGTCATATATTTTTTCCCCTTGTTGTTGCTTTCTTTACAACAGTTTCATCTTTCAAGTATTCTGATTTCTTGTGGCCTTCAAAAGCATATTCCAAGTTAGAATGTTGTACAAAAATAAAGAACAGGCTTTGAAGGGAAAGCCTGAGGGCTCTTCTGTGAATAGAACATATGAGTATCGATGGGTGAAATTACTGATGGCTATTTTGCCCGCTTCCCACCCATTGACACGAACCCAGATCTACTGCTCAAGTCCTCTCTCCTAGTAATGCTGGGGCAGGCTGCTCGTTTGCAGCCCCTGATGAATCACCCCTCTTGCATTTACACCCCTGCTCCTCCCTTCCACAGCCCCTGAATCTGGGCTGGCCCTTTAACTCTCACCAACAGAGTGCTGCAGCAGTCCTGGGCCCAAGCTTTAGAAGGCCGGGTGTTTCAGCAATGTATTAATCGTTTCATGCTCACTACATCCCTCTGAAATAGGCACAGTTATCAAAGAGCTAATAATAGTTTCCTGGGTGTTGGGTACTGTTTTAAATGCTTCAAATGACTTGATTTATTTAATTCTCACATCAACTTCATAAGGCAAATGCTATTATTATAATATTTATTTTACAGGTGAGAAAACTGAAACAGAGATCACACTGCTAGTGAGCTTAGAGCTGAGTCACTTAAATGCAGGCCATCTTATTCTAGGGCCCACACATTAATCACTCTGTTGAACTTTACAGGGGTTAACTGTCACAGAGAGGGCATGGCAAGCCTATGGACTCCAAAGGCTGACCCTTTCGGCCTACAAACACCTAAAAGACTATTCTGGATCTGTCAGGAACTTCACCTAAACCCACAGGCACCTTTTACAAAAAAATAAAAACATACAGCTCACAGCCAGTGTTCATCTTATCAGAATTTCATAGACTGCTACTCTGGGGCAGGGTGTGCGTGTGCGTGTGTGTGTGTGTGTGTGTGTGTGTGTGTGTGTGTGTGTCTAACTCTACTTGTATATGTGAGTGAAAACACTTCTAGATCCCTTCCTTCCTTCAAACACAAGATGTAAGTTCATTTGTTCATTCTACCAACATCAAAGTACAGCAGTCAAAGCACATTCACTCATCCAGTCAACAGACATTCATCAAGCACCTTCCATGTGACTGTGGCTGGTGTTGTGGCAACAGCGGTGAGCAGAGCAAACAGACTCCACCCCCATCCCTCAGAGCGTGGGATCCACTCAGGCTCTGTTGTTTCGAGTTGTGTGAGCAGGACAGGTATTGCACTCTCAAAGCCTTCGCTTCTCCTCTGCAATCTGGAGTTAATAGCAGTATCTATGTAATAATCTACGCTATAAAATTCTTATGGTGGAAACACAAAATAAAACAGGTGAAATCCCTAGCAGAATGTCAGATAAGGATTGCAACCAGATGCTTTAAAACTTATCAGTATTAATGGCGTAATAATGATAGCGATGGCGATGATGGTGATGATACTAGCAGTCTCCTCTATACTAGACCACTGTGCTAGGTTCTTGGAATGCAGCAAGAAACAAAGCCTGTTCCTTGCCATCAAAGGGTCACCGCCATGCTAGTCAGAAGAGCGAATGTGTAAATGACAGTTAAGACTTAGCCCTGCAGGTGCAGTAACAGAGGGGTACCTTCAGGGCTGGTGGGGCACAGAGGAAAGACAGATTGATTCCTTGCTGTTGGGAGTGGGCACAGGGGATGGTTGGGGAAGTTCTGCAAAGAGGGGTGTTTCCACCTGGGCTTGGTGTTTGGAAAGGGTTCCGGTAAGTAGAGATGTGAGAAGGAAAATGTGAAAAGGGAATTGGAGGTAGAGAAAAAAAAAAAGGCTAAGCTAAAGCATGGTGTGTGATTGTGCTTGGCTGGTTTCCAATGAGGAGACATTTTCTGGGAGACAACATCTGGAGTGGGCATTTGGAGAATAGGAGGCAAGAATTATTAGGCGATAAGCCTGGAAAGATATCTGAGGACAGATCATGGAGGATCTTAAATGTCAGGTTAAGGAGGTGCGATTTATATTTATTTATATTCATATTTATATTTGTTTATATTTATAAATACAGGGGTATATACATATAGATATATTTTATAGATATGAATATGTATAAAGCTACCTCTGTTTATCTATCTTCTGGTTTATTTTTCTTTTTTCAAAAGTAAATAGGGTAAAAGCAGGGTATGCTTGTTCTTTGCTCACAATTGTAGCCACTGCATCAAGCATAGAACATTGAGGCACTTGATAAAATCTCACTGATTGGATGAACGGATGGGGTATAACCACTATACTTAGATGTTCGCTGAATGAACAAATGAACTTGTCTTGATGTGGAGGAAGGTGGTTTCACAAAGCAAGTGGCATTTAATCTTGGTATTGTAGATAGGTGCAACTTGCTTTGCAGAAATGGGCCTTCCCTAGTGGTGGAAACACATGTATGTAGAAAATGTCACTGCACAGGGTATAGTATGGGGGTGAAAAGCATGGATTCTAAAGCCAGACTTCAAGTCTTGGATCTGCCATTTAACAGCTGGGGGCCCTGGGGTCTGTTCATTAACACTCTGTGTCTCACTTTTCTCATCTATACAATCGGGACAATAAGAGTACTTTCTCTATAGGATCATTGTGAAATTGTATTATGAAAATGCCTGGCACATAATAGGCTCACAAAAACGTTTGTTATTATTGCTATTAATCGTATTATTATTGGGCCCTGAATGCAATCAGCAGACCGAATACCCTAGAGTCCTATCACATATACACCAGTTCTTTCTTCGTATATCTGAAGTGTCTACACGAGTCTCTTGGACACAAATCTCTTTGGTACCGATGAAGACCAGAAAGGTTGGGAGTCACTTTTGAAGAGATGAGGGAATGACTAAACAAAGGGGAATAAGGGAGAGAAAAAATAACACATATCCAATGCCAGGATTCAGAAGGGATTTTTTTCCAAGATATTAATGAGCAGAGAGCAGAGCGATCTGGAGAAACCATGTCAAAGCTTTCTAAAGGAGAGTGAGAGCAATACGTAGGGGACACCAAAAGGAAGATGACAAAGGAGGAATGACAGCTCCCTGCAGGCCTGGACCAAGTGGGACACAGAAGAAGCAACAAGGCCAGAGGAAAATAGTGTATCTTGTTAAGTTCCTTTGAGAGGCTTTAAATCCACAGTGGCTTCCTGGCAGGGTGAGGCAGGGCTCCAACCATTGCAGGTTACCCAGAAGCCACCAGAGACAAATGGAGAAGGAAAGCCTTGAAGAATGAACATGGTCCCCAATGTGATGTGGTTGCCATAGAGACCACTCTCAACGGTAGCCAGGAAGGGCACTGCCTGTCCTCAGAGCAGTTAACAAGCTATTAGACCCAAACATGAAGATGCCAGCAGGTGAGTAGAATGAAGCCACTACATCACAGCTGCCTGCTTGCTAAGATCAAACATGGGAAGAAACAGCCATAAATCAGCCAGGCCACTGCAGCCATTGAGTCAAGTTCAGGGGAGCATGACAGGATTTCTATCCTGTGAGTCAAAGCCCAGGAACCACGTCCGAGAGGAACATGCTCAGAAAAGGGATGCTCACATTTCCCCACACTGGCTTGAGGATTCAAACAAAATTAAAACAAAACAAAACTGCAAGACCAATGAACGAAAACACAGGGACTAAGAACATGGGAAAAGACTCGCTGAGAAAAGTACAGAAGGCAATGCATCAAGGCAATTTCACACTGTGTTGCCTAACATTCAGACAAAACTGAAGAGATAGCCTGGTGTTGTAGCAAGCAGGAGGAATGGCAGAACCAGGTCTTTCTCCGAGCAGGGACGTTGGTTCTATCAGACTGCCCTTTTAGGAAAGCTTCCAAAGGAGCTGGGCCCATGTGTAACTTTCTTCTTTATGTATGACCTCCACTCCAAACACAGCAAATAATGTACCCAGGTGACTACTCATTGTGTGCTGAGATCTGCCCTCTAAAGGGGTACAAAGCCCCGTGGGGCCTTTCTGCCTTCTCTGACTGTTTGCACAGGTGGTGACTTAACATCCAAGGTCCTTCTAATTCTTGACTACCTGAAGCCCACCTTCTGCCTCCCCTCACACATGACACCTTCCTCTCTTTGCAAATGCTGTTTCCACAGCCCCAAATGCCCTTTACCTCCTTTTCGGCTTAGCCAGTTTCTACTTCCTTTCAAATCTCAGTTCCAGGCCATCTCATTCATTCATTCATTCACTCACTCACTCACTCATTCAACAAGAGCTAAGTACTCACAAAGTACATGGAGCACCTTCTGTGAGTCCTTCCTCAGTGCTTCCATATACCCTGCATTTACGTCTAACAAACATTCGACCAGGCCTGTTCATTGATGTGTCTGTTGAGCTCAATAGATGTTAGAGGCCTTGAGGGCAGATAGTATCTTGCTCAAAGTCTAGCATAATTTCTAGATTTGAACATATAGAAGGTGCTCAGTAAATATGTATTAAAGGATGAACAAAATAATAGATGATTATATTGCATTTTTAAGTCTATTCAGTTTGCCATGTTCTAAAGGGAATTCACCAAGCCCTCACGTTGGCCTGGGATGAAACGTTTTTGTGCACATTACTTAATAAAAAGAGCTCTGGGTCAATTGAAAAATTTAAAGTCAATACGAAATTGATCCCCATCAGCATTTTCTCCTCCAAACCTATAGACCAAAGGACATTTCTGAAACATATGTATTAGTGTTGCATTTTCTGCTCCAGAGACTCAGCAATCGTTGTCACCTCCACGTCCAACCCTCATTAATTTATAGGGCATCCAGCGTAATCAGCAACAGGCTTCTTGGCAGCATAAATCAGAGACCATCCTAGAATTTGGGGGAGTCTCTACGCTGCAAACACAGCAATTTCCTTTCATGCTCTTTTCTCTTAGAAGTCCCTGCACAGTATTTAAATGAAGCTGAAGAGCTTTAGGCTATATTTCAAGGCTACTGCAGAACCATCAGCAAATCTGTCCTCTTCAACTCTGCAGGGTAACGGTGTAGACAACCCCAATAACACGTCTAATGGCAACTTCTCATCCCATCTTTGCTCATTTTAGCAGCCATATAAATAAAGTTGTGCCCAGGAAAGGGGGAAAGCAATCAGCAGAGGAAACAAAAATCTTCTTGCTGGAGGAAACACAATACAATGAAAGAGCCAGATGCCCTGGGAGCGACAATGCTTAGACACAAATCTGGCACATACATGGATTCATTACTGGAGGTGATGGCTCTGATGATCTGTTGAGACTGTTTTCAGATGGAATTTGGAAAATGGTTCAGGACCTCTCGCTTGCGCAGCAGGAATATTGATACAGACTGCATGTTTGTGTCCCCCCCCCCAAATTCATATGTGGAAATCCTACTCCCCAATTTGATGGTACTAGGAGGTGGGACCTTTCGGAGATAATTAGGTCATGGGGATGGAGCCCTCATGAATGGGATTAGTGCCCTTATAAGAAGAGTCCTCTCTGCTCTCTTTGCCACATGAGGGCACAGGGCATGCACCTTCATCAGACACTGGATGTGCCCGCACATGGATCTTGATCTTGGACTTCCCAACCTCTAGAACTGTGAGGAATAAATGTTTTGTTGTTCGAGCCTCCCTGTCTATGGCATTTTTGTTATAGCAGCTTGAGGTGACTAAGACGAATGTGAAGTCACAGCTTCCAGGGCTGACTTTCCGCTCCTTCGACTCTGTAGTATAGTGCAGTGTTACAGCCCAAGTGTCTCCTGACCCAGAAGCATCTGGTGAGAACTTATAATGCCTTTTGCTTTGGAGATTTGTCTTAGAAGATTTCATTTAGGATGCTTTCCCTTTCTCCTGGTTGATACGAAGGCCGGACATGGAGTGGGCCTTGATTGCCTGGATGCCCAATGACCATGCAAAGAAAAGACCAGGGAGACTTCCCAGGATGAACATCCCTAAATTTTAGGTGAGGGTCACACTGTCAGAGGCCCTAACGCTCCAGTGGTCCTGGGGAAGGTTTAGTAGGGGTAGGACTAGAGGTGGGGCATGAAGGCTGGAAAGGATCATGAAAAGTTGCAGGGAGGACGGGGCTTTCTCCCAAAGTGTACCCCTTTGAGCTCGGTGGGAGGTGTCAGTCTTTAGCTTCCACACTGTTACAGGTAAACTGCCCCAAGCTTCTGTGAGCCAGGCTGATTCTCTCTCTGCTGTTTCGCCAGATGCTAAAAGAGGCACAGCTAATAAAAGGTATTGGCCAATACGGTCGATAAGAACACACCACGATGCCATTCCTTCCTTGTTTCTAGTTATTCCTAAAAAGTTATGTTCCTGGTCTAACTGTTAAAATCCCTCACATTTTGACTCCTTGGGCTTACTGGGAGCGAGTGTGAGTGCGTGTGTGTGCGTGCACAGTACCTGAATATATGATCACATTTAATGTCACAGCAATCATAGAGAGGGTAGTATTATTTCCATTGTTAAAATGGGGTTCCGAGTGGATAAGACACATGCCCAAATCCACACAGCTAGTAAGTGGAGCAAAGGCTTGAACCTGTTGCCCTAATCTTGAATTTTTAAATCCATTTAGTTTTCCCATTTTGAAAGCCAGTGAAAGCTGAGATGTGTGCCCTCTAGCCTTGTTGAAGAAACTGTTGTGGGCCCTCTAGTTTGCATGGATCCTGACCTTCAGCATATCCTTGGGTCTAGAGCCTGCTCCTCCTTGGGCTTGACACAAATCTAGGCTACGTCCTCCTAGGATACACACAGATCTTGGCACACACCCTCTGGCTGTTCCCTCCTGAGATACTTAGAATAATTCTCCCAGACCTGAGTCAGTCCTGGTCCAAAGCTTTGCCTCTGTCTACTTCACTTTGTAAAACATTTTAATTGATTTATTTGTTACATTTACAAAAGCTTTGCATAGTCATCATAATATCAGACTTAGAAAAAATATATATATAAAGAAGGAAATGAAAGCCCTCCTTATCCTACTACTGTGTTTCCCCGAAAATAAGACCTAGCCAGACAATCAGCTCTAATGCATCTTTTACTGTATCAAAAATTAATATAAGACCCGGTATTATATTATATTATATTATATTATATTATATTATATTATATTAGTAATACATATTAGTAATATATATAAGTAATATATATAAGTATATTATATTATATAAGTATATAATATATACTATATTATATTATATAAGAGTGGGTCTTATATTATAGTAAAATAAGACTGGGTCTTACACTAATTTTTGCTCCAAAAGACACATTAGAGCTGATGGTCCAGGTAGATCTTATTTTTGGGGAAACACAGTAGGAGAGAAATTCACTCCTAATTCTTAATGCATTGTCTTTAGCCTTTTTCAGGTGTCTATGTCTACACACCTAAACATATGTTTGCAACAAAATTGGAACTGTGTTGTATATAAAATTCTGAAGCCTACCTTTGGTCCATATGCCATTAAATACATTAAAAATTCTCTCTCTCTCTCTCTCTCTCTCTCTCTCTCTCTCTCTCTCTCTCTATATATATATATATATATATATATATATATATATATACACACACACACACACACACACACACACACACACACACACATACACACACATATATATATATATGTTTTATTTTAATGACTACAGTATTTGAATGTGAGAAATATTTTCCTTCATTTTTGGAAATTTAGGTTGTTTTCCTTTTTCAAAATTGCAAGTAATGTGGAAACTTGCTTGTTCACAAATCTTTGCAATTTCTATTTTTAGGATAGAATACTGGAAAAGAAATTCTGAGGTCAAAAGTTATGAAGTCATTTCAGGTTCTTCTTTAATTATATTAATTAAATTCTCACCCGTAGATTTCCATTCTATACAGGAAGATCATTTTTCATGGAAGGTCCCCTCCAAATGGTGGTAAAGGGCAATCTTTTAGATGATCTTGCAGTCATTTGAATAGGAACTGAGTTTAAGCGATCATGTCAAGACAAGACTATGTGTTTCTCTAAGCAGGGCACATGGTGACGCTGTATTTCCCAGGTCCCTTGCAATGAAGTTGGGGAATATGACTGAATTTTGGTCAACGGAATATGAGTGGAAGGGATGCAAACCACTTCTAGAAATGATCCCTAAAAATCTCCCAAGCATGATCTCCTTTTTTTTCCCCCTCCTGCAGAGACTTTAGAAGCCACGTGTTAAAGATGGCAATGATACACATCATCATAGGATAGAAAAAATTCTGAGTCCCTGAATGAGTGCGTTAAGAACAACAATATACTTTTATTGTGTTAAATCTTAGGTTGGGAAGGGCTGTGGTTAAGGCCATGAGCCTTACTTATCTGACACAGGGCATGTCTAATTTACTCAATGGTCCCCAAGTAAAAGAAGTTTCAGCTAGTTATTTGTATATCCAGCTATGAATCAGCCTTTGGCCGCCATGACTTTTCATGGAGGCAGGTGTGATACTGTTGCCCCTAGCCTCTAACCTAGTGTTCTGCATATAGTGGGGCTCACCTGGGTGTGGGCTCACGTGTGTTTATGAAATGAATGAAACCATACAAGAGCCTTGTGACTCCAACCAGTTGATACTTAAGCAAGGTTTACTCTGCCATCTGAAGTGGATCATCAGCTGGCCTCTGCCCCCTACTGCATGTTAGTTCTTCACCACCACAGCAAGCCCATTTCAAACGCACAGGGCATCTGCAGCCCACCTCTCCACAAGAAAAGACCCATGCTGGGAACCACCCTTCAGAACGGAGGCTGCTGTGCAGAGAAACGTGGTGTTTCCCAACACAGTTATTTCCCGTCTCCTGCTGATGCTAATTACAGTTTACTAAATGTAAATGGGGGAAACATCTCACCCACTCAAAAAAAGTTCAGGAAATGGGCCCATTGTCTTTACAGTAACTTGGGAGCAGAAAGCCATTCCTCCTTCTAAGTTGTTTACCTTTTTTTCTCCCATTGAATTTGGTAAACACAGAGAAATATGCTCACAGGAAAGGTGAGAAGGAAATTGCAAATCTTCCCAGTCTTAGGACCTTTCTTTTGGTTGCTTGCTCTGAGGCAAAGCTGGAGCTTGAGTGGAGAAGACACTGCTGGGCTGGGAGGGGGTTTAATTACACGTGTGCAGCACTGTGGTGGCAGTCTGGGAACGCAATTACACAACTAATTATACTGAAACAACAAACTTGAGCTTTCTTAAAGGGTCCCCGCCCATGTCATTTTGCCACACAAGCATCCCTTTCTTCCATTATAGTATCACTTGTTGAATCTTCTCCCTCTAGTAAAATCCTTCTTCTCCTTTCAGAACATTACCACGAGTCACCTCCTTAGTGCAGCTTTCCCTGGTTTTATGCGTGATCTGTAGTTCCCAGCATCTAACCACCTATTCCATCTGAATGAATCCATCTTTCCTCTCTGTTGTCACAAGACATGGAGTAGCATGGGCCTCTGTGACACTACTTTCAGTGTTTAAGCTGCAGTTGTCAAATCTGGGAGACAAGGCTGATGGGTCTCTAAGGTCTTTTCAATATTCAAAACTTTATTTTTGGAATTCTTGGGAATAATTAAAACTATTATACATAGTGGAAAGATTGTGGCTTTGACACCACAGAAGAAGAGTCTATGCATCAACTCAGTCACTTCTAGCTGAATGATCTGGGCAGGACTTGTCTGTCAGGACTTTGGGCCTCAGTTCCCCCATCTGTAATTTGGCAGCAGTGCTGATATTACTTCAGAAGGCTGTAGAGTAAATTAAATTAGGCTGTGCATGTGAAAGCACTTTTAAAATAAATAATGAAATAGAGTGTTTGTATTAGTCATATTAATAAAAAGCCCTGAGTGAATCTCTCCCTACTTAGGGAATACTGCCACCACTGCTGGGTTACACATCTTAAAACATACATCTCAGATTCTCATAATCATGCCCAACAATCTCCACTGCCTTCCTGTCTATAAAATAAAGATCTTTCATTACAAATCCTCAGGAAGCTTAATGCTAACAGTCACGACAACTCAGGCAACACTTTTGGTGTTACCTATCTTATGTTAAGTATTTGCTAGGTATTTGCCACATAAACAGAATGAGAGAATTAGACAGACTTAGGGTCAAGTCCTGGATTTGCAAATGAATATTTATGTGATCTTGAGAAAATTGCTTCACTTTTTGAATCTTAGTTTCCTTGTCAATAAATCAGCCATGACAGTGTCTACTGTAAAGGATTGTTGTGAAAATTAAAATATGACAACCCACGGAAAGCGTGCAGAGGCAATGCCTGACACATAGCAGGCACTCAACAAAAATTAGTCCTTTCTCTTACCTTCCTTTCCTTTTGAGCACCAAGAATGCCACGATATAAAACATTCCTACAAATAAATAGATGTGTGATAGATGATGGGGGGCCTCTAGGGGAGTGATGCCAGAGAAAGATTTTGCCAGAATCTCCATTCCAATATCACACTAGGGACCCTGCATGAGCTTTTCACCTACTGTGCTCACCGCCACAATATTTTACAGTGAGCATTTAATTTTTTTATTAAAAAAAAGATTATTCTCAATGATGCATGTGATAAATATGCCGGCTTTAAACCTTTTAGAAATATTAAAGGTTTCACAGCTCAACATTTGACAGACTTGATTAATCCCTTCCACACAGAAATATTCAGGAAGATAGCTGCCGTTGGGTTTGAAAGCTCCAAGAGTGTTCTTTGACAAAGGTAAAGAAAAAGTAAAGAGCTTTTTAAAAGCGAGAGATTCTCATGCCACACAGAACAGACAAAGAATTGGAAGACCTAGAAGGCTTCACAGCGTGGTGGAGAGTTGGAAGCTGGGGTGGGGGTGAAGCAGGGAGAATAGTGCTTTAAAATTTCTCTCCTTTGGAAGAGTTTTCAAATGAAAGGTGCACATCCGCCTGACCACAGGACATTCGTCTGAGAGTTTTCTTCTCTGCTGGGTTCTAAAATGGATGCTGTGGGAGGGGGCACGGGGCAGGATATACCAATGGCAGTATAACCTTCAGAGAGGGATGAAATGGAATGTACCATCGCTCCTTCTCGTGGTCCAGGACGATTCACCGGCCTCCTGCCTGCTCTGTCAGTCACCAAGGCTATTTTCTGTACAGACCTCTCCAAGTCCCAAATGGAGTTTCAGCTCCTCTAAAGAACAGGAAATATGTTTTGGCTATTTTCCCTGCCTCAGCACCTACCCAAACTTTTGTATATAATAGGTGCGTAATAAACATTTGTTAAATGGATAGAGTAGGTGTTTAATAAATCCTTGATGAAATGCTCTGATGATATAAGTGGGGCAAAACCCCTACTTAAGAATGAAGCTTTTGGGTGGACGGGTGGCTTAGTTGGTTAGAGCGTGAGCTCTGGGCAACAGGGCTGCTGGTTCAATCCCCACATGGGCCAGCGAGCTGCGCCCTCCACAAGTAGAATGAAGTCAATGAGCTGCCGCTGAGCTCTCGGGTGTCCAGATGGCTCAGTTGATTGGAGCACGGGCTCTCAACCACAAGGTTGCTGGTTCCAGTCCCGCAAGGGATGGTGGGCTATGCCCCCTACAACTAGCAACGGCAACTGGACCTGGAGCTGAGCTGCGCCCTCCACAACTAAGACTGAAAGGACAACAACTTTACTTGGAAAAGTCACGGAAGTACACACTGTTCCCCAATAAAGTCCTGTTCCCCTTCCCCAATAAAATCTTAACAAAACAAAAAAAGAAAAGAAAAAAAAGATTGACGCTTTAAAAATTACTAACAGATTCTGCTTCCTTCTGATTCTCATTCTACAAAAGAAAACTGAGCTTAGAAACTGAACTATTAAGAATTCAAAGTAAATACTCATTAGACAAACAGTTCTTTCGTGCTACGACCATCCTGGGTGACTGAGACATGGTTCCTAGCTCAGCCACAATTCCTGGTAAAGGAGACTTGTCATCATGACGGAGGTGTTATGATTGACAGGTATATGGGAATCCATGCAGGACGAAGGAAATTACACCAAACCCAGCATTTTTGTTAAATAAAATAAAATAAAACTCTGAGAATGAGGGGCAGATACATTAGCTGAACACTGACGGACAACGCGTAGGGAGACTGGCAAAGGATGCATACTTTCCGACAGCACGTGTACAGTTTTGGTGGGTGGGCTTCCATTTAAACTCCAAATGCAACGCTTGCTCTGCTAATCAACCTCCCACACAAAACCTCACAGTGTCAGCTCGCTTGGCTCTGATGTTTTCTTTGACGTCCAGGTCAATGTCCATCCCCAACTCCTACTCCATTTTTACGGAAGCATTTCCCAACACAAAACGCCGACATATTTGCCACTAGATAGTATGGGGGCAAAGGTATAATTCAATTACGTGACTTAATCAATGCAAATGGCTAATGTACACGGATCTTAGGATGCCGTCCAGCTTTCAACTGAGGGCGAATAATTGTTCCATAATTTCTTAATTCTCCCACAAGACAGTTTAAATTAAAGGATGTCAATTTGCAAAACCAGACTGCATTGTATTCTTAAATTGGGCCTGAAATAGCCCCGAGATGAAGGGTAATAAGGCAGAGAGCAGAGCCCAGAGTGCCTGGTGCTGTGCAAAATTGTTTAATACGGTCAGACCCTTTAATCTTCATATCTATTGATGCAGAAAGCAGCATATTTCTGTCACTTATGATAAGAAACATTACTTTTTAAATTCCTTGGTGAGGCCTGCAGATCTTAGGCAGCCAAGATAGCAGGAATCTCTATTTCTGTGTCTGTGAACATTTCTTTTTTCCTTTAAATTGGTTTTATTCTAATCCATTTAGACTCCAATCTAAGTCAGAGACAAGTAACCCTGAATGGAACCACACAGAACAAAGGCTTGTGCCTTCCAGTTCTGATTCTATTGGCTACCACCTCCTCGAATAAGTCAGTGATTATACAAATAATGCATCTGAGAGTATAAACTACGGGACAGGCAGTTAGTTCCCTAAAGTAAGACAATCGGAACATCTTTTGAGAAATACAAAATCATGCTCAAAAGTACAGAGAGCAGTAGAAGGAGAAGGGGATGATTTAAACTATGTTCATAAAAAATATCAGGAATTTTACTCACGTGTGTCCTAGAAAATGCTTCAGTCAACGTGTCCAGGCTGGGTGGGGGTGACTCTGGGGGAAGGGGGGCCACAAGGTCTGGAATGAAGAAATTGGATGATGTTTTCCCCAGATTGCCAGAGCCACGAGTCAGGAATCGTCATCGAGAGAAGCCAAGGACATAGCTGCAATAAAAGAAGTATATGTCAGTTTTCAAAGCAAACCAATGAAGGAGAAAGGAGGATGAAGTACAGTTGTCACATGGAGTTTAGAGTGAGTGGCTCAGGATGAAGCGTCGTTCTAAAGCGTATGTGATGCATGGAGGTGGGTCTGGGGCACCGAGTTCTTAGGGATAGTGCTAGGGTAAAAAAAATAGGCGGGGGGAGAGCGGGGATTTGTCAGTACCTAGCATTGTGCTAGACAGCGTGGGGGGTAGAAGCAAAGCCTAAAACACTCATCAATCTTTAACAATTTGAACTATGTTATACATGTACAGGTTAAAACTCAAAAGGTTCCAATTACACATTTTTCACTTGTGTGAATCTACCTGTAGGATAAATACCTAGAAGTGGAATTATTGGGTGAAGGAGCATATCCTTTAAATGTTGATAGATATTGTCAAATTGCCATCCACAAGGGCTGTACAATTTTACACTCTCTTTAGCAATATATGAAAGGATAACCTTCCCACGCCCTCACCAGCAGAGCCCATCACAGTTCTTTATTTGGAGAGACATGAGAGATAAGGCACAATAATGACAACCATAATGCTAATATTTAATGAATGAGCACAGCCTTTTAAGGACAATTTTCAGTCTCTATATGTATTAATCCATTGATTCCTAGCAGCAACCCACTGAGGTACAGACTATTATTTTTATCATTCAACAGATAAGGAAATAGAAACACAGAGCATTTAAGAATCTTATTTCTGACCACAGCTATGAAGGGTAGAGCTGGGATTCTAACCCCGGCACCTGGCAGCTCTTCAATGCCCACATTCTTAACCATGAGCTCTCATTCCAGCAGATGGGATGTTATCTGTGGTATGCGTTACAACAGGTAAACACAAATCGGAAACCTGAGTTGGGGGTGTGTGTGCAGGAAATCAAACAAAGGAACAGGAAATCAAACAAGTTGTTCCCATCTTAATGAAAGTAGACACAGGCTATCAACTGTGAAAATGTGGGGCTATAATGATTGATAAGCAGAACTCGGAGAAGAACACACTGACACATTATTCTTACTTTTTTTCTTACCTCTGTCACTGTAAAAAATAGTCTATAAATATTCATGATGTGTTAGAAAGGTTAGAGCTACAAAAATGAACATGTGGTGTGGTCAAATGAGCATGGCACTTTAAATAACAGAGACCTGGGCTCAAATCCAAGTTCCACCGCTCTTTAGCTGATGACCTTAAGCAAGTTATACAACTTTTCTGAACCTCGTTTTCTTCAAATGGAAACAATTAGCCTATACCCCCCATGAAGACATTTATCATGACTAAGAAATACATATAATTAGTGGTAAACAATGTATACCTATCTATTTAATCTTATTCCCCCTGCTTCTTTTTACAGACCCTCTTCTTCCATCCAATTAGTGTATTTACTTTTTTAAACATGGTGGAATTTTCCAGTCTGCTTGCATTTCTGCATTCCATTCTCTCTTCTTGGTCCCTACGTCTTTTCTGTCACAATCATACCATCAAGCCAGCCAGGTCTACATCGAATGCCACCGACTCCCCAATGTGCTTCTTGACCAACACCTTCTGCAGTGAACTACCCCTAAGTGGTTGCAATTCCTAAACACTGTTGAATTCCTTCTACTTTCAAGGCATCAATCATCGTAATCCCAGCAGTTAACAAATGCTTTATTACATACCAGGCACTGTTTAATCACTTTATATATTTTCTTAGTTAGTCATCTCCACATGTGATAGGTACTGTTAGTACCCCACTTAGACATATTCGTGAATGTCAGTCACTATTTGCACATCATATCTGCACAGCTGGACTGAAGGCTCCAAAGGGCCATGTGGTTAGATGTCTACCATTTAAACTTGGAGGCTTTGCTGTCAAAGAACCTGGGTTGCAGGCTTGGTCCTGACAATACCGGTGGTGTAATCTTCAGCAAGTTACTGACTATCTCCAGGCATCAATTTTAATTGGGAAAAGGGGATGCTGATTATACCTACTTCGAAGAGTCATTATAAAGCTTAATTGCATTTGCAGATATAAAAATTTGAAACAGTGTGTGGCAAATGGTGAACATTTAAATGCCAGCTTATATTATTATTATTATTAAAATAACTGTATAGGTTTCCAACAAAAGGCTTGCTTCACGACTTTGCATTCCCTATTGAGCCTGAGTGTGTTGCCTTTTCCGACCTTCACCCATCATTTCAGTGCCATATGAAGAACTCAAGGCGTAGGTCTCTACATTATGCTCTAGCACCTCCTGCTCTACAAAGCCTTCCTTGATGGCCCCCTCTCCTGGGAGCGCTCCCTCTGTCTCACCCTGTGTTACCCAATTCTCTTGCACCACTCCTCTCACTGTGCTGCAAACACTTGTTATAATTCCTGCTCAGAACTATGAGCTCCCTGAAGATGGGGACAGTATCTTAATTATTTTTAATCCCTAATACTTTAGTGCACGACTGGCATAAGTTGGGTGCTCTATTAAATGCATAAATAGATGAGTTAAAAATAAATACCCGAATGGTAAGAGAGGAAGAGGTACCAATTCTTAACTCACTACCACATAATTCACTAAAAAGTCATTCAATATCCCAATCAAAGCTTAGAAAAGAAACTCTACTGAAACTAAATGTTTTATAAAAATAGACGGGAGCATTCTGTAGGGACCCATTGCCTTCCTGTTAACCACATGTGCATTCTCCACGCTGCCAATCTATTGATGTTTTAGTGACAGACATTGCAACACGACAGATTCACCAGCAATGCTAAACTCAAGACATTAACAGACACATACTGTTTGGCTGCTCACATATAAGCAGAACATTATGGAAGGAAAATAATAATTAACTCATAAGGAGAGGGGTAAGTAAACATTCTATTAAACGGGGGGAAAATCCCAAATGAATATAATCTCCTTCCATTATATTATGAGCATTAAAATTAATGGTGTTGGTTTTTCTGTGGTTTGGACAGTCATTGTATTTAACAAGCCGAAGTGAACTTCACAGGGAAAAAGAAAATAAATTAAATGCGCCGGTGTCTCAGGAAACTTCATTTTCTGAGTGAATAGCCAAGTTGATGCACTTCACCAGAATGTCTGACAATCGGTTTTCCATACTGGTGTGTTCTAAATGGGAAAGGAAGCCAGCTCTTCATTTAAATTATATTGCAAATCACTTCTTGCCTGCTGAATGGCATTCAGCTGCAGTGGGTGGCTTTCCCTGTAGGGCCCCCACACACAACACTGGCTTATTAATGCTAATTTGAAACGTTTTCTTTGGGGGTGGGGACAGGCACATTATGTCGGTGTGTGTGAGGCTGAGGAAGTTTTACGGTGGGTGACTGACTGACTCAAAGGCCAACAGCATATATGCCATCAGATAAAAATGCACATTCACAAACATATCAAGACAAGTCAATTATTCCCTGGTTCACCATTCCCTGGGTCCCTTTGTGTAAAGAAAACTATTTTTACTCCCCATCAGATGGATACACAGAAGCATGGTAAACAAGCCCCTGATTCCACTATTCTGTATTTCCCAGGGCACCTTTCTTTGTGGAAGTCATTAGTTTGGGTCTTTTTGTTCCTGATTTATCAAAACAGACATTTTGCTACAGAGCTCAGGTTTCCTCCCAGATGCGACAGTCAGGAGACACAATTCTGACCAACTGCAAAAAAGAAGCAAAACATGCTTTGTAATCTTTTGGGGTGGGTGACTGAAAATGTGTCCTTCTCTACCTTGGAAACTGACAATGTGGATAAATACGACAATCAGTGTTCAAAAGCTTATGACTTTTCCCCTTTGTCGTGCGGGAGACCCTGCTCGCTGCGCCATTTGTCGTGCGGAGCGGCCTGCGGGGTCTCTGCTCCTGCTCCCCACATAAGAACGCAGGATATGGTGAGGCCAAAAAGGAACACCCACGGAGCCATAGGTAGGGGAGTCATACCACTATGGTCTCACTGGAGGCTGGGCCCACCGACGCCGACCTGCCGTCCGCCTTTCCTCCAACCGACTGACAACTCTCCTCCACTCTCCTCAACTCCTGGGCTCTCCTCCGTAGCCGCAGCAGTTATACCAGCGGCCAATCGGCTAACCGGCCACAGCCGACGGCCAATCAGCCACAGCCGACGGCCATTCACCACCCGAGCCAGCACCCCTCCACATGAGGCCGAGAGCCTGTAAACTACTTTCTGGGGCTCTGTCCCCACACCCTTCCCCAGCTTAATAGTTCAAAGAAGCAAACCCACCTATCCGTGTCTTTTGAATTATTCCCAATACAATGCACTCGAGTCAGATCATTCAAAAATAAGGAAACTGATTAGAACTAACATCTGAAAAAATTAACATGAGCCATCGTATTTTACTTGTCAAATCCTCAATACTCTTGAAAAAGAAAATAATACTCAGAGTGATTCTCCTGGGGTGACCCCACTCCTGGGCGCCCGTTCATGCTTCCTGTACATTGCTATCACTTATGCTAAGACGTGTGTGGTACAGAGTTGAGAGTGTTGGAGACCAGACGGTCTGGCATGGAATCCTAGCTCTAGCACTTTTAACTTCCCTTCCTTTTATGAACCTGTGTTTCCTTCTTGCGGAGTTATCGTGATGAATTGAGGTGAGCTAACTAACTTGCAGCGCAGTGCCTGCCATAAAATAGACACTCCATACATGAGAGCTATTATTACGATGTCTTCAAAACAGAGCCCCTTTCTGCATGTACCAGTGTTTTCCTTCCCGACCTCCATGAAAATCAGTGAGCGCTCAGGAGCGGTTATCAGTAGATCTAATGGGCTCGCTTATATATGCATAAAGAGCCAGTGTGCCAGAAGACCATGTTTTCTGTTATGTGTGTTTAAGTCAATGTATTTCAATAGCTGAAACCTAATTTCCACGTAGGTCTTTGACCTTTAAAATTACTGAATGTACTGCTCTCAAGTGACAGGATCCTTTCTGTATCTGACACTGATTTGCAAAATTAGATGTCTGGAAGGCTGAAACATAATTTTTTTATGAACAAGACAACAGTGTAACAAGCCTGGGAATATCTCAGTAAATCTGACTATAGCAGTCTTGGTGGCCATCAAGTGACAAGCCTGCCGCCACCACAGGCTCGTGGAGCAGCTCAGGACCTTTAGGCAGGGGAGCCATGGACACAGGCCTCCGTGAGAAGGTCCCAAAGCCACAGCGAGTATATGAGGTGCTGTGCACAGAGTGAAGGAAGCAGTGGTTTTCAAACTGCATATTGGAGTCACCTGGGGAACTTTACAAATCACTGCAGCTCGGGCTCCACCAGATCTAGTGACTGAATCCCTGGAGGTGGAGCCTGCACATTGGAAATTTTTTACAAGCTCTCTAGGTTATTTTAATGTGTAGGCCGGGTTAAAAAAAAAAAAAAAAAAAAAAATCACTGGAGTAAAGAAATGTTCTGATTGGCTGATGGTCCTTAAGCATGGTGGTCTTTCGTTTCATAAGAAGGCTGAAAGGGTGGAAGTAACACCTGGTAAAACAGAACACAGGAAAGAAGAGACAGAGCAGGAAGAATGGGATGGATCTCATGGGGGGTGGCAGAGGGGTAAGTGGTAATTAAAGCAGGGGGTGGTGCTGTCCTGAGGATCTTGCAGATGGGAGCAAGAGCAGGTCTGATTTGGGGGTGGAAGGCTGGACAGCAGCCATGGGCCTACACACCATCGCTGCAGCCTTTGAGAGGGTGATACCACTCTTGGGGAGAGGAGGAATCGGGAGGAGGGAGAGGTAAATCAGGGGGAGGTGTGTGGATAAATTGAGGAAAGAGAGTCACTTCAGCTGCCAGTTCTATGGCCCCCGTTTTTCACCTTTAATTGCCCCAACTTTTTTCATACCTCCATACCTTTCCATGTTCTGTTCTTTCCACTTAAAATGCTCTGTTCTTCTCCACTGTATGAATGCCATCAAATATCACCTCCTCTATGGAGTCTTCCCTGATTACCTCAGGCACAATTTACTGCTCATCTATTCAGTCAATGAGCATTTCTCTCAGAACATTTTATGAGTTCCCCTTGGTGACAACTCATCTCATTATATTAAACTGTGTTTGTGGCATATCCTGTTGTACCTGCATGCTAAGTCCTGGGTGTTTTTCTGTGCTTTGTCTTTGGTCTCTGCACCAGTGCCCAACCCAGCACACAGTATGAATTCAGTATTTTTTAAAGGAACCTGCAGCATTGTAGCAGACATCTATTGCTTTAGCCTGCACACCTTCCTTTTTCCATAGGCCCTTCCTATGACCTTCTGGAGGAACTGTCAATCACTGACTTATCACTGGCCTTAGGGGTCAGCATGTGACCCAGACAGGATAAGTAAGAGTTGGTTCACAAGAACTGATATTGAGGAAGAGAGCCTCTGTTCCAAGACCTGTAAGACTTTTAGCTAAGACTACCAAAATTATCTTGTTTGCCACAAGTGTAGAGCACCCTTTGGCAGGAGTGAATATGACTAAATGTTGACACACTTAGAAACAGAGGGAGGTAGAATCAATAGATGGACAGAGGAGATGAGCCCTGATGAAATCATTTTAGCACCTGAATACAACCATGCCTGATATCCACAACCATCACTCCATATGCCCTTAAATTTATAATTTTGCTTGAGTTAGAGTTGAATATCTGTCACTTGCAATGAAAGTTACTTGCACCAACTCAATTATATTACAATAATAATACTGATGACAGAGCCCCCAGTTATAACAAGCCACATTCGATTCTTCTAGTTAAGATACCAGTCGAGTGTAAGCTCACTTTAAAACAGAGGTTTTCAAATGTTTTGACAGGCTCCAAGGTATCTGTGGAGGAGTCTATGAGAATAAATGATGGATAAATTGGAAGGCAAGTGCCAAGGGCTTCGCCCACTCCTTCCTTCTTTAACTGAAGTAACCCTATTCTGTTTTATACATTGCAATTCGAAAATTCTACTTAAGAAAAATATCCCATTGCTTTTTTAAAAAAGCATGAAAACCAATGCATTAAAACATATCCTCAAAAACAGTATAAAATTTTCCACACATAAAAGACTAGCCCTCATCTACCTGAAAACTTTGCTTGCATGGAATGACTCATTCTGTAAGGGATCTGGGGAACTGGATGTTGCTATAACTGAACAGACGGCCAGAGACATTGGACAAAGATGGAGGGCCACCGCCATCATCCCTGGGATCCAACAGGACATTTTGTCCCCAAACCTCATAGGGAAGAAATACCACCTAATGCTTATTGAGTGTGTTGCAAGAAATACCCAGCTGGGTAAAAATAGAAGGTTCTGCATTAGGCTGTTTTTGGGAAACCGAATCAGAGAGAAACCCTAGTTTATGAAGAATAACTTTCAAAGAGCAGCTTTTTCAACTTGGTCCTGTAAGTTCAAAGCCTGAGCCATACTTGACTTCCTCATTTCCCAAGATTAGTCCTGCAAGGCTGAGTCACCTAATATCCTCAAGTTCGTTTCCTCCTCTCTCCCTTCACTGCCATGAAATCTCATCTGCTCTTCCAAGGCAGTTTTAAGGTTCTCCTCCCTGGCCTCCACCTCCATTCTTGCCCCGCCTCACTCCCTTCACAGGACCCCACGGTGAGCTTTCTCAAGTACAATCTGACCGCAGCCCTGGCTTCACTGCTGCAAACCTGCAAACGCATGAGGTTCAGCCCCCCTCCCATGGCCTGGCTTGTACACGCCTGCCCTCCTCTCCCACCACTTTCTGTCTCCAACTCCACAGCCCACAACACAAACCTGCAGTGCTTTTGCCTATATGTTCCGTCTCCAGGTACGTGCAGCCAGGGCTCAGAAATACCATTCTACAACAGTATTTCTCAATTTTTAAAATTTGCTTAAAAGAATTACCTGGTGATCTTGTTAAAATGCAGGTTCTGACTCAGTACGTCCGGGGTAGGGCCTGAGAGTCTGCATTCCTAACAAGCTCCCACATGACACTGGACGCTGCTAGTGCAAGGACCACACTTTGAGCAGCAAGATCTGCTATCAGTTACACTGGAAACAACCCCCTAAATAACCTCCCCACACTCACCTGCCCTAATGAATTAAGTACATCTGATAGCCTTTGCTTGCAATCAGATGATAGTAATAGCAATTAATACCTATTGAGCGCTCACCACGAACCAGGCCCTGTTCTAAGTGTGTTTCATTTATTAACTCATTTAATCGGCCCAACAACCCTATAAAAGATGTTACTATTAGCATTACCACTTTTATTTTATATATACAGGAAAAGCTAGCACAGAGAGGTTAAGTACTTTACCCAGGGTCACACAGCCACTAAAGAGGGGAGGTGGGCTTAAACTCAGGCCAGTTGTCTCTGGAGTCCACACTTTTTTACCTGTACCTTATGCCCCTCTCAAAGATTCTCAAATGACAGAGTCCTGCCTGTGCTTCCTTAGCGCGTTTTGCTTTCCTCCATTCCAACACCCACCACAGTATACTGCCATAGACTGTTCACTTGCCATTCTCTCCCCATTAGATAGTGAGTTCCTCAAAACTGGGACTCTTTCTGGTGTAACTCTGAATCCTGGGCACCGGGGCAATTCCTGGCATACAGGAGATGTTAATGGACATATTTCTAAACTATTGAACTGTATAAACACATTCATAGAAGTTAGCAACTTTTCCATGCCTCTCTGACAAAGATTACTTTACTGCACTGGTTTTCAAACTTTAGTTATTCAGAATCACATGGAGGGCTTATTAAAACACTGCTTGCTGGTCTCCATCCTCAGAGTTTGCTTCGGTAGGATTAGAGCGACTCCTCAAACTTGTTATTTCTAACAAGCTTCCAGGCGATCGTGATGCATGCTCTGAGGAGCACACTTGGAGAACCACTGTTTCATTTACTTAGTCTGTTGTCTCTCACGAAGGCTCCTAAGGCACTCCACAGCATGTTGTATTTCAGGAATAGATATGGGAAACTCTGAGACCACAGGGAATTCTTACTTCTGCAATTCAGGAGCATGAAGAAAGTAGAAAATAAATGTCAGAGTAGTTTACTAACAATACAGAGTCTGGTTTTATGTTCTAGGGGAAAAAGAAAATGGAGAAGTCAGGTGAATTAACAAATGACATTTAAAGCAGAAGCCAAAATCAAATGTAGAATTTAATTCTAGATACTCCAGAGGCAACTACATCAACCTTTGGTGTACTGTGTACCTTTCACTCGGATTTCCTGTGTCAGGGACTCAGTTACAGTGAGAGCCAGACAGGCATGGCCCCTGTCCTCAGGAAGTGCATAGTCTATCAGGAAAGGCCAGGAAGACACAAGCAAACATATAAAGAAATTAAATAATTACAGAAGGGAAATGTTCTAATAAAAAAGAAACAATGTGCCCAAAGAGAGACTAATGGGGGGAGGGTGGTGCTCATTTTAGGGAGGGTCTTGGTACCGGACTCTCTAAGGAACTGATATCTTAAACTGAGCCACAACAATGAGGAAATGCCAACTCTGTGAATAGCCAGGAAAGAATATTCCAGATGGAGGGAAACACACAAGTAAACACCCTGGTCACAGAAAAAGCTTGGCACGTTTTAGGAACTAACATGTTTTAGGCCAGGGTGTGTGAAGCACTAGTGTGAGGTGGGCCTTGCACGGCAGGGGAGGAGTCTGGATTGTATGCGCCATGCAACAGGAGGAAACTAGAAGGGTTCCACAGAGAAGGGTCGTGCCTGATTTGCACTTGAAAAAGATCACTCTGGCTACCCCATGGAGAAAGGTTTGTAAGGGGCAACAACAAAAGGAAGGCTCAGTTCAGAGTGAATTGTACTATTCAGTGTGCAACAGGGACCACCTAATGGCTTGGGGGGAGGGGCGGGGGGGAGAGAGCAAGGAGAGATTTATCAGCAGCTCCAATGAAAACTTTACAGCCTGTTCAAATAATCCACTGGCATCACACTATTTAAAGACAACATACACAAACTGGTCTGGGCTCATTGTAGCAAGTTGCTGCAATGCAGACCTCCAGCTCGCTGGAAAAATCCACCGCAGGCCTGCTTGCATTGCTAGCATCTTTCACAGAAGGGCTACACATTAGTCCTCAGAAGGAACGATTTAAAGAACACGGTGACCACTAAACTATTGTCTGTGTCTATGAGTTTCTGTTTTTCATTTGTTTGTCTTGTTCTTTTGTTGTTTTTGGTTTATATACCACATATCAGTGAAATCACATGGTTCTCTGCTTTTTCTGTCTGACTTAGAGGAGAGGGTAAGGGGGATCAAATATATGGTGATGGAAGAACTGACTCTGGGTGGTGAACACACAATGGGATTTATAGATGATGTAATACAGAATTGTACACCTGAAATCTATGTAATTTTACTAACAATTGTCACCCCAATAAATTAAAAAATAAATAAATAAATAAATAAATAAATAAATAAATAAAAAGAAAGAACACGGTGGCCCTTTCAGAGCTGAAAAATGTAAATAGTAAAGCATGTGTTTTTTTTCTTAAAAAAATAGTCCTTTTCAAATTATAAATGGAATTCAATCCTACGAGTGATGGTCAATAACAATCACCAACACTTACATAATGGCTGTGCCCTAAGCCCCGTTGTCCTAAGTGGAGATGCATGTTTACTCCTTCAATCTACATGGCAGACCAAGGAGGGAGGCACTCTGATTTCATCATTCTCATTTGATAGATAAGGCATGAGGCACAGAAAGGGTAAGGAAGTTGCCCAAGGTCACACAGCTAGTAAGTACTGGAACTGAGGTTTGAAACCAGGCAGTCCGGCTCCAGAGTTGTGGCCTTAACCACTGTACGATTGCCTCTAGAGAATTTGCAAAATAAACAACTGTACTCAGTGAAAGGGAGACCCCACTGTACTCAGTGAAGGGGAATTTGCAAAATAAACAACTGTACTCAGTGAAAGGGAGACAGGAATCCTAGCATGATTCCTGTCATAGAGTAGTGTAGTTCTGATCCTGAGCTGATACCAGATACTGAGCTTCACTACTCACTGTTCTGGAGTAAAAAGAAAAGAGACCAAATCAGAGGCAGGAACTGAATTCCGAGATATCTTCATACCAATGATGTATGCAAACAGAAAAAATGCATACTGCTGTTTATTGTAAGACTCCACAGAACGTCAACAAAATTTTATACAGCTTTAGATCGTGTGGAAGAGTTACTCAAACTCAGTTTTCCTAAAGTGAGGGGGAAAGCATGCATGTAGCTACACCAGCTACGAACCCCCAAACCCGGTGGGTGCATGAGCCAGCCAAGCTTCTGGCTGGCAGCAGGGAAGAGCCTAATTCACCTTAGTGTTGCCAGAGCCAAGGATAACGCCTGGCACACAGCCCATGGCACCAAACTGGCTGAGTGGGGAGAGCATATCCCTCGAAGTCCCTGCTTTACCGCTTACCAGCCATGTGACCTTGGTCATGTGACTTAACCGTTCTGGGCCTCAGTTTCTCCAT
This sequence comes from Rhinolophus sinicus, assembly GCF_057876585.1. Classification (NCBI taxonomy): domain Eukaryota; kingdom Metazoa; phylum Chordata; class Mammalia; order Chiroptera; family Rhinolophidae; genus Rhinolophus; species Rhinolophus sinicus. The sequence continues at coordinate 41,612,833 of NC_142514.1, forward strand.
GTGTAAACCAAGCATGATATAACCAACCCTGTATCATGACATGTTTGTGGACTTGAAAACTAGCGTTAAGGCCAAACGAGTTAGGAAAAAAGGGCTTTATCATAGAAGCATGATTGCAGTCAGCGTTTTGATAAATATTTTATAACAGGTATATTCTGTGTCAGTTAACAGAAAATATTGGACCAAAATATAGCGTAGTGCTTAAACCCCAGCTTCTCCACTTATTATCTATGTGGTCCTGGGCCAGTGACTTAACATCTCTGGCCCTCAGTTCTCTCATCTGTAAGGTGGGAGGGTTAATATTAGTAACCTGCCTTGTGGAACTGTTGAGTATTAAATGAGATAGTATACATAAAGCGTTTAGAAATGCCTAACAGTGTGTGGGCACTCAAGGATGGTTAACTATTGTGATTATTATTTCGTTCTTTGTCCACTGTGTGTGTTTAAGGCAAAACCAGGAGACCAGTAACAACATGAATTACCGGGCTCCTGGTTTGTGTCTGCAGGTGGCTAACAATGAAATCAACTCCAAAGGAAAGAGAGACATTGCCCCGCTCATTATATTACAGCACTGGGCAATTCAGGGACGCTGTCTGGCAATCCTAACAGCTACCGGCTGCCTATTTAATGACTTACAAAAACAACAACAAAGAGGAACCATCATTTGATACCTAAAAGTTACATAAAATGAAAGAGAAGGTTTGAGTGTGTAAAAAAGTATTGTTCCATTCCTTACGGCAATTAGTGTAATCAGGAAAGATACAGCACAGCATGCTGGCATATCCAGGAACTCCTTTTTCTGTTCTATCAAAGGATAATATATATTTTCACCTTCAGAAAGGTTAGGTAATTATAAATGTATTCTCCTTACTCATAATATTTTAAGCAAGTAATTGTTGCCCATGGGAAAATGTTTAATTATTTCTGATGAACAGTTGTGGCACAGAAACAAGAGAACATGACAGGCAAGAGTGTGGAAACCACGGCCCAGTTCTTAATTGTGTGGGAATCTTGTCTTTTCATGGTGGAAAGAATAATCCCATATTGATTTTTCTCTCAATTGATTTCACAAAATTTTCAGTTTAGCAACACTGAGTCTCTCCAATTATATAGCATCTTGATTTCCTTGGCTAGAGCCTGCCTCATGCCTTCATGACAGAAACCTCACACCCTTTGGTGTTGGGCTGCCCAGCTCGTCCCCATTCATGGACACTACAGCCTCATACCTGTACCCCTCTTCTCCCCTGGGCCAATATTTTTAAAGGGGATCTAGAAATGGCAAGGGTATGCAGTTTTGGGATTACACAGACAGATGGAGGAGCCATTTCTCTCTCTTTGTATGGGAAGCAGGAACATCAGAGGAGGTGGGGCTTTGGGTGCCTGGTAGATGAGAAGCACCCTATTACGGATGCTTCATGTTAGGGATGGGAAACCCAAGACCAGCTGGGGAAGTGGTTTACCAGAAGCTACACAGCAAAAGCAGGTCTTAAGAGAAGACCTTCTGACTCCAAATGCAGTTCATTTGAGGGTGCGGGAGGGGGGACGGGAAACGAAGCAAGTTGAATTGGGAATAGCACAGGTTTCAACCCCAGTGGAGGTGACATAAGTATCTGAGAACTGGCCCTGCAGAAATGAATGGGCTTCCAGGAAACTAACAGAAAGAGGGACAGGGCACGACAGACAAGCCCCGTGAGGCTCTCGTCCCTGAAGGTGGCACCTACTGACTGCACCTCTGCTCAGGATGGCACAGAGGCACTAAAGAACAAGCACCATGGGAATCCCACGCACCGGACTTCGAATCTGCCTTTCCCTAACAATGCGGTGGGGCAGGCATCACGGTCACATTGTACGTGTTTAGGCAACGGAGGCTCAGACAAAGGAAGGGACTTTCCCAATGGACAGTATGACCGGGACTTGAACTTCTCATTTTCGCGCCTACCCCTGCCAATGGCTGGGAGAGTTCCATAGTTTTTTTTTTCCCTACATTTACAAAGATATAGTAACTCTAAAATCAATCATTTTGTACCTTGATTTTTAATCCACTTGTACATTAGAATCTGGTTATAGACATTATGGTAGCTGTCAACTCTTCTTACAAGAATTTTTTTAAAGTGTAAAGTCACATGAAGTTATAAGAAATAATGGTGAAGTCCCATATACATGAGTCAGTTTTTTGATGAAGGTTTTATATCAAATATGGAAGACTTTGGGCCAAGGGGACTTAATAAAAAGAATATATATATATTCTTTTATATATATAATTTATATATTACGTATATAAATTATATAACATATATCAATAAATTATATAATATATAAATTATATAATATATATAATATATAAATTATATATAATATATATTATATATAAGTTATATAAGATATATAATGTATATATCATATCTATGATACATATTGTGGTTAAGTCTACAGACACTAAAGCTATTGTCTGGGTTCAAATCCCAGCACTTCAACGTCTCAGCTTTATGTTCCCTGGTGACTTATTTGGCCTCTGTTTCCACACTTGTGAAAAAAAGACACTCACAACCACCCGCTTATAGGATTGTTGTGGATTTAAATGAGTTCATACACACAAGGCATTTGGAACACATAACCAGCTGACCTGTGCTATCCCTGGCATGTATCTACTTCTGTGTGTGTTGCTAACTCAGAAAGCAAACTCAAACCTTTTCCCACCTATTGTATGCCCTTTGGGGGTATTATTTGTCCCAGAGTCTGGAAATAAGTGTAGCTTTTTTGTTTTAACCTAAATAACACCTGCTTAATTGTTTGGTTCATCCATATCATCAATAAATGGGTTCTTTCATATGTAGGAAATTTCTACATTTTTTTTTACACCAGATTTCCCTGCTTGTGGGGGAGATATTCAAAGACACCAGCAGTTTCTTGCAAACGTGTGAATTTTACTCCTTTCTTTTGTGAATTCTCGAATGGAGTGCGTGATAGAAAAAAAAAATGTTTTTTTTCCCTCATGAAATAGAAACTATTGCTTAATTTCATCTATGTGTGAAGTTTATGTGTTCTAAACCAACAGGGATGGCAACTGCTTCTGGATCCTGCAGGCAAAATGGAAAGTGTGTGATCTGATTCCATTGTTAGATATGGAAGTCCTTGGAAAATTCTCTCATTTTGTTCTATTCAGGAAATACCTCTCTCAAGAACACAGGCAGTGTTTACACCTGTTTTATAGACTGGTAAATAATGAGGGCAGATGAAGGTGTCTCAGGTGGGTTCAACTCCCCCCACCCCAACTCCCACTCCCTACCCCCAAGCCCCTCACATGCACAGACCACCACCCCTACCTGAGGAGGGAACCAGAAACCATAAAATGGCAATTCCATGCTCATTTGCAGAAAGCCTTCCAAGGAGTGAATGACAAGCCAAAAACATTCTTCAGAACCCTCATGATACGTTCGTTTGAGCTTTTTTAACTCTTGCAGGATGCGCGGCATTTGCTTCATGGCCCTGCTCCCTGAATAGGCTAGTGTATTTACCTCTGGACACTCCATGCCCAGCACTGAGTTTCTCTCAGTGGCTGCTCAGGAAATACATTCCCCATGGAAATGAATGCAAACCTCCCATCTCCCTGACATAGGCTTTTTATTGTGGACTATCCTGTCAGCTTCCACAAGTCCTGTCTTTCAAGGGCAGTTTTATAAAAGCTGGTGTTGAGCCAGGGTCGGGGATAAACACCACGAGTGCCACTGAGCAAAGTCTTATGGCAAAGTTATTAGTGAAAATGGCAGGCAGTGGGCTAGTAGGATGGAGGCAACCTGCCTCGGAGAGGTGGCGCTTGGGATGTGCGCTGCTGTGGGGAGAGGAATTACCTGGTCACTTTGGGAAAGTTCAAGCTTTGTTATCAAGGTGTCAGTAGCCTCACACAAATGACGGATGCCCTGCGCTAGGGTGCCAGCCAGAACCCAGGGAATTTGCACAGCAGACAGGCTAGGCGATTTTAGCAAGATGGCAGGGGTCACTCTGAGGACACACTGGCTTGCCTCCCCTCAATGGGGACATTTGCTTCCTTCACCAGGTTTCAGACCTTTGGCTATATGTTCAACCAGCGTCAGCATTTACGTCCCTGACCCTGCTCCATGGGAAGGACAGTGCTATTACTGTTAATGATGGGTCTCCTTAATGATATCCCTTCCTTCAGAAGGCCTTTCCTAACCTCCCAGCTCAGCCTGTGTTATACTCCCAACAGCAGCTCATATTTGTTATCACTTGGTCGATGCCCCTCTTCTTTGCTTGATGACCAGTTCCATGGGGGCAGGGACTGTATTTTCCAGTCCACTGCCATATATCCTTTGAACCTGGCACCGCCCTGTTACACAGTAGGTGCCTGATAAATACTGCTTGAATAAATGACTGACAATAAGACAAAGTACTTTTCAGACAAACTACTTTTTCTATGTATTAACTATTTCATTTAGTTCTCAGACAATCTGTAGGAAGGAAAGTTATTATTATTCTAATTTGTACCCATGAGAAAACCAGGGATTAAAGAAGTTCAGCTGCTTAGTAGCAAGGTTGAGAGTTAGTCAAGTTGGGACCACCCAGTCTAGTTCTCTTTCTACAATATTACATGACCTACATACGTCCTTGCTCTTTAAATTCCCTCTTTATTTGCCTAACCCCCAAAGATAAACTGAGAATCACCAGCACCTTCCATCCCCCACACCTGCTGTGGGATCCCAATTAATAACTGCAAAAAGCATTTGCTATTGTTCTGAGGAGCTGGGAAATCAATGTGTTCATTAGCAAGCTTTCCCCTCCCTGCAATCAGCTAGCAAGACAAGGTGCTGGGGCCTGTTCTCTGTATTTCTCTTCAACCATCTGTGACTAAAAATGCTCTTTGCAGTTCCCTCTTCCCCAACTCTCACCAATATAATTTAATCTCATCTTTATCTCCCTTCCCCACACTAACATCCCCAACCCTGCAAATAAAACCCCAGAACCTCATCCGCCCCAATGAACTGCCTCTTTCCCAGACCCTCCCTAGCTAGCGGGAAAGGGGCCTAGATACAGTAGGCAGCTTTAGGGCTCCAATTTTTGCTTAAAAGGAAAGCAGGCTTTCATTATCAGTGCTTCCCAGTCTGTCAGGCTCTGTGTTCATGGCTTGTTAGTTCAGACACTCCAAAGAGAAGGCAGATGATGTGAATACTACTCAGACAGAGGCTAAATCTAAGGCCTCAGAACCCCAGCCCCCCTGTCCCTTCTGCTCAGGGCTAACCCCATTTCCTGGGGTGCAGGCTGATAGCCAGCGGCCGGACTAAATGGAATCCCAAATGATGTGAGTTTTGGGGAATCCTTTATATCTATTGAACTTGGTCCGTATAGGGTCAGCCACAGAGGATAGTAAAGCACTGCTTTTATTTAAAACAGTTTAAATCTATTTAAAAGTTGCAATTACAACACAATACCCTTTACCTAGATTCACCAACTCCTAATATGTTGCCACCTTTGTCTTATCTCATTCCCTGTGTACTTTTTTGTTCTTTTTTTTCCTTAAACCATTTGAGAGTAAGTTCACAATGTCATGGCCCTTTAATCTTACATTCTTTAGCATGTGTCTTCTATGAACAAGGATGTCTTTCCAAATAACCACAATACTATGATCTGATTCTGTACTGTTAGCAAACTGTTTGCAGAACAGTTCGAGAACTGTTATCTAATATACAGTCCATATTCAGATGTCCCCAGTTTGTCTCAATAATGTTCTTTCACTATTTCTTTCCCATGTAGGATTCAATCAAGAATCATGTGTTGCATTTAATTGTCATTTCTTATTAGCCTGTAATAGGAAACTGGTTCTCAGCCTTTTTTTTTTTTATGACTTTGAGACTTTTGAATAGCATAAGCTAGTTCTTCAAAATGATCCTCAATTTGAGTCACGTGATTCCAATTAGCCCCATCATTGGTGACATTAAATTTATCATATGATTAATATGGTGCTCACCAGATTTCTTCGTTGTAATGGTACCTTTTCCCCGTGTAATTAATCAGTACTCTCTGGGATGCTATAGGAGAGTGTGTGAATATCCTTTTCCCAGACAACATTTAATAGGGTGGTTTAAGCGTCTATTGATAACACTTACCTAAATTATTACACTAGTGGTTGCAAAACAGTAGTTTTCTAATTCTACCATTTCTCATACATTAGTTGATTTCTTCTGTAAAACGAGCTTGACCTCTTCCTCTCCAGTTTTGAGTATCATTCTAGACTCATGGATTCTTTTTTTGTATTGTTCAGTGTGTTAGAACCCATTGCTATCATTCTCCTTTCTGTTTCTCCAATTGAACATCTTAAAGGAAAAAATATTAAGTCTTCTAACTCCCTTCCATCCTCTTTCTCCCCAACTTTGGCCCTTGAGGCTGACCCCTCCTATTCTCTGCTGAACTTTATTCCTGACAGGGAAACCTGTGTGACGCAAGGTCACATGGAGGAATCTCAAACTCCATCATGATGCCTCTTTTCATGCTGAGCTCCAGAGGGATGGGGTCACATGTCCTCACTCTGTCCCCAGCACCCAGCAAGGTGCTTGGCAGGTAGTGGGCACTCACTAGTTACTGCAGAATGTAACCCAGGAAGGATTGCTGCAACTGAGTACAAAGTAGCCACTCAACAACTCAGACGATCTTCATCAGAGGAAAACGGAAGGAAAATTCACCTTTCCAGAATACTTAGAATGGCCCAGGCCCCTGATACACTTAGCATAAAGCAACCATATTAGCTTGGACATTTACATGAGACGTGAATACATTTATGTTCTATTTTTAAGCCACTGTTATCCTGGGTCTGCACATGTGGCTGAATTTATATCCTAGATAATACATTGTACTTTATGCTCTAGTCATGATGACTATTTTTGGTTCCCTGAACACACTACTCTAGGGCTTCCCAAAGAATCCCCTGGGGGTCTTATTAGAATGCAGATTCTGATTCAATGGGTCTGGGCTTGGGGCCTGAGACTCTGCATTTCCAACAAGCTCCCAAGTGAGGCCAAGCATTGGTCTGAAGATCAAGCCACACCATTTTGATAATGAGGCACTACTGTTTCACATCTGTATGCATTGCAAATGCTGTTCCCTTCACCTCAGATCCTTGCCTCTTGTTGTGTATCTGGAAAATCCCTATTTATTCTTTAAAATCTTGCCCATCTCTTCTTTCATTTGTAAGCTGGCAGCTAGTGTGTGCCATCACTGGTCCTGGGACCCACGGCTGTACATGGTAAGTGAAGTCTGTGCTCTCAGAGACCCCATACTCTATAGAGACTATAAAAGAAGCAAGCAAATAGACCAACACAAAAATGGCACTTTGAGGTAAATACCATGGAAAAGGAAGGGGGAGAATGACAAGGGCAGGGACACTCCCTGAGGCGCATGGTCAGAAGGCCTTTCAGGGGAGATAATTGAGCTGAGATCTGAAAAAAGAGAAGTCAGCCCTAAGAGGGAGGGGAGAGCATTCCAGGCAGAGGAAACAGGGGCAATGCCCCAGCTCTTGCGATGTTCAAGAACTTAGCACAGGCTCAGCTCTCTCTCTATCACTCAGGATCCTTAAGCTAAGATCAGAGATGGGAAGAATCAAGGGCTAAGTAGTGAAGGACCTTTGGCCAGAGTCACATTAGAATTTCATTGCAACTGAAATGGGAAATCACTGGAGAGTTTTAAGCACAGGAACGATAGGATTTAATTTATGTTTTTAAAAGATCACTCTGGCTGCACCATGAAAAATGTATGGGGGCCAGCCTGGTGGCTCAGGCGGTTAGAGCTCCATGCTCCTAACTCCAAAGGCTGCCAGTTCGATTCCCACATGGGCCAATGGGCTCTCAACCACAAGGTTGCCGGTTCTACTCCTCGAGTCCTGCAAGGGATAGTGGGCTCCACCCCCTGCAACTAACAACGGCAACTGGACCTAGAGCTGAGCTGCACCCTCCACACCTAGGATTGAAAGGACAACAACTTGACTTGGAAAAAAGAAAAAGTCCTGGAAGTACACACTGTTCCCCAATATAGTCCTGTTCCCCTTCCCCAATAAAATCTTTAAAAAAAAAAAAAAAGCAAAAATGAAAAAAAAAAATGTATGGTCATGATGGCTAATAAGCTAACACTTATTGATTGTGCTTATTATACGCCAGGCATTGCTCTGATTATTTACCTATATTACTCATTTAGTGCTTACAATGACCATCTGAAATAGCTACTATTATGATGCTCATTTTATAGATGAAGAAATTGAGGCCAAAAAAAGTGTTCATAAACTGTCTACATCATATTGTGAGTATATGTTGGAGCTAGGATTTGAACCCAGGCAGTTTGGCTCCTGAGTCCTTGCACTAAACCTCTATGCTCCAGTACAGGAGCAAGCACAACAGTAGGAAGACTCAGTAGGAGGGACTCGCAGCAATCACGGCGAGGGAGGTTCCAGGCTTGGACTAGAGCAGTGATCACCAAGGAGGGAAGAGGTGGACAGATTTAAAAATTATTTGGGGGCCGTAGATGGGAATGGGAAGGGGGTTGGAGGGTGAGGCGCCATCAAGAATGGTTTTGAAAGTGTTGGACTCCAAGTAGGTTGGTGGTGTGTCCATGTGCTGAGACAGGGAAGACTGGGAGAGAAACACATGTGGTGGGAAATCAAAAGTTATGCTTGAAAACAACGTACATTTTGAGATGGTTATTCTATAGACAAGTGGAGAGGAGATGACAAGGAGGGCTGAGTGCAGAGTTCCGAGGAGAAGTCTCAGTTAAAGATGCAAATTTGGGAATCACCAGCCTCAGTGGGGGATTCCTCACCATGGGAGGGAGTGTAGCTGGAGGAGACAGGCAAGTTCATTAGTAAAACTGGGGCTCCCTAACATGCAGAGATTGGGAAGGGATGGAGAAGCAGTAAAATTGATTTAAACAAACACGCAAACAAACAAACAAAAAATAATGGCTAGGAACGTAGAAGAAAAACCAGGATGGTGCGGTGTCAGAGAAGCCAAGACAGACAAATACATAGAAAGGAATGTGCCGAATGAATGAATGGTCCTGGGCAGTTAAGTGACAGGAAGGCAGAGAAGGATCCATTACATTTGGCTTTGTGGATGTCACGGAGTCTGCCATTGCCTGAAAACACTCCACTCTCCCTTCTTCCTTAGTAACAGTATCCCCATTGGGGCACAATACTGTTTGCAATAAAGATTTCACTTCCAAGTGTCTCTTACAGCTAAGTGTGTCCATGAGCCAGGTTCTGTAAACAGGGGTGTGGTGAGACCCTTCTGGAAGGATCCTTAAAGGAGCTGAATCCAAAGGCAGAAACTCTCTTGCCCTCACTGCTGCCTGGGACGTGGTTTGGGGGGTTGGAGCCCCATAGTCACTGTGTATGTAGAAGAGTTTGCACAACAATGTAGAGTATCCAATGTTAATAATGAACGCATGCCTACATAGGGCCAGGCACTGCTCTAAAGGTCCCATCTGTTTTGAATTCTTTAATCCTCAAAACAACCCTATGAGAGAAAGATGATTACCTTTATTTCACATGAGAAAAATAAGGCACAGGGACGTTAGGTCACTTGTGCGTGGCACCCCAGCTAGAACACAGAAGAACTAGTCTACATACCCACGCGATGTGGGTTAGCGCCTAACTATTCTGCCATATCCCCTGAGATGGAGATTTGTTGTCATGAAGTCCAATCGGGCTGCCTGACGGTGTGCTTTTATTCAGCGACATGCAGAAGCTCTAGTGCCAGATAAAGCGGAAGACAGCTAGGCTCCCCAGAACTGTGGCATAGATAGCACAGCAGGACCGGGGTGGAGAGAAAAAGTTCCTGAGCCCTGTTACAAGAGAGATTCTACTGGTGGATCACGGACTCTGCGTGATGGTACCCAGGAGAAGTCTGGGCCTTGTCATATTAAGAGTCCAGGTTCCTCTTCTCCACATTGAGAGACCTGAATAAGATGACGGCATAAGTCCTGTCTAGCTCTAAACTTCCGCAGTTCATTTGGTGTTCAATAAATATTTGTTGAATGAATAAATGAATAGATAGATGTGTATGCACATAGGCAATACATATTTTCTTAGCAAACATATATATAAATAATAATTTAATATCTATTATATATTTGCTGAGCAAATGAATATTGTAGGCAAAGAGAGTACCTAGATCCTTGGGAAGAGAAAGGTGAAAACATATAGGCACACGTCGATGGCATTATTTTGTAACTGAATCACATGCAAATAAAGCAAACGCACTGCTGCTCCATATCATTGGATATTCTGTGTCCAAATTACTGGGGCTTTGCGGCACTCTTAGAATGCTTTACCAGGACCTAAGCAGGGCTCTCAGTACGGCCACACTGGGCATACATGTGTGGTTCCCATACAGATGCGGAAGCTTGCACATAGCAAAGACATCCCGTGGCCACAGTTGCTCCACGTCTTCCTCACACAGCCATGCTGAAAACACGGGAGAGGGCTGACCATGGGGTAATCAGAAACCAGTAGTTCTCCCGACCAGACTGCAAAGGCACACCAGGATCGGTCTGAAATCGCACTGAAATGAACTGGCACAGAGCGCCCACGCACCTGGTGCGTTACCTATTTTATTAATAACCTAATTCGTAGCATCAAGTAAGTGCTCACTTTAAGAACAGTGATTACACACCAAACAATGGACTGAGCACTGTATGCATATTAGCTCATTTAAACCTCTCAACAGCCCTGTGGGAGAGAGAGATGCTTTTTCTCGCCGCATTGTCATAGAGAGAGAGCTGAGGCTTAGCGTTCATCCTCTGCCCCAGGTTCCAGCTGTTTGTGGCAGCACCAGGAGCATAGGGCCACGACCTGCATGAAATCTGAGCTCTATGCCTCCTCACCATCTGTTGGCACGTGGCTCACCGATAAAGCATTGTTTTCTTCTTCCTTTAACAGAGTCGCCTGAGAAACAGATTTCCTAGGACCTCTCTCCCGGAAGCCCCGGGCCTCTGGTGCATATCTGTGAGCCCTCTGCTCTTACAGCCCTCTCAGAGACCTCCATCCTCCGCCTTTGGCTACGATGCCTGATCGGGTTACTCAGCCTTGTGCACGTACATTAGCTAAACCCATTAACCTGACACGACTGCACGGACGTCCTTCTCAACAAGCAGCCCAACAGCCGATTTAACAGATATAGATTTATTGCTTAATGCTAGAGAGGAGGGAGCCAGGAGGAAGGGCGGGCGCTAGCACCCCCTCCTTCCCAGGGCTGATGGGCAGCCAGCTATCCTCTCCTCCAGCAATTACTGACACTAATTAGCAGCTTACTACAGATCTGAGGAAAGAGACTGACACTGGCCCAATCCCTGCCTACCGCATTGCATTCCGAATGCGTCAGAGTCTTCAGGAAAGGCCCTTGTCAAGGGTCTGTCTGAGAAGAACTTGGCAGCTCAGAAATCAAGCAGATTGGAGGGGGTGGAATGAGGATATAGAAAATAGCCCCATAACCAGGGGCCATTCCAGTGTCTCGCTCGCAGCTTTGGTCTGGCTGCCACTTCTCTCAGCTGCGGCCCTGGGCTGCCACCGTGGGCTGCCACCGTGAGCAGCGAGCGCTCTCGTCGCAGACATGCAGCTGGCTGCAGATCATGGAGGCATATGGCTCAGATTCATGAAGCCAAGTCATTAGCCCTCTGACCCAATTATATGGATTACCACAAAGAACAAAGCAATTGGGATTCGGCCATTGTGCTGTTCTTCGCTTTGGGGAAGGGTTTTGGGAACCAGGACTATTTTCCCTGTTTTCTAAAAAACATGCCTATTTTACATGATACAGAGGCATTTCCAAGTTTAGAAGGCAGAGATGATGACGGAAGGAAGAGGCTATTTGTGGGTAGATGACAAATATGTCTTGAAGGGGACCAGCTGGAACGGTAGAAAACAAGCGGGGTTGGTCAGGGATTCTAGTCTTGGTTCTGGCTACAGTGTGTGGTGTGACCTTGGGTAAGTCACATTTCCACTCTGAGACTCAGTGGACAGCTGTCTTCATAAAATGAGGAGTTAACTCAATGATCCCTGAGACTCTTCCAGCATGCCGGTTGTCAGGTGATCACGCCCCAGAATCCCATCACAGGGGTGAAAAACTTAGTGAAATAAACTCATGAAATAATATTAATTTTTAAAATAAGCTGCATTTCAATAGCAAATTTCGTGCAGGAGAATCATGAATGTGTTTTCTTTGCTTTATATTTAGTGTCACATTGAACTAAGAAAAAGATCTAATACCTCTGAATCTAAAAAGTGAACAAAATCAACTATATGACTTTGTATCCTTTGGTTAGAGAAGCAATTAAAAAAAATAAGAAAGTGCAAAATTGTAATTGCCCATGGTAGCTATCTACTGAGTAATAACTGTTGCTGAATCTCTGTCATTTAGCAAAAAAATATTGCAAAGAAAAAAAAATATATTGCAGGTTTAGTATCTTAATTATGTAGATTTTACATTCAATGAACTCTTGCCAAAATAAATTGCGTATATTATCTAAAAAGCAAATGTTAATTAAAACTGTATGTTGATCGTGTTGTGGCTCACAAGACATTCGAGCTTATGAAACTATATGGCACACATTAGCTACAATCAACTCAGACTGAAGGTTCGGGTCATTTCAATGATTCATGTGAAGACAGGCAGTATAGGCTGGTACTGGCGTCTAACAGCAGTGCCTCACATATTTATATAAAGATGCAGCTTGATCTCAACATATTTTTCCAGATGAGTGGTGTCTCTGCCTGCTCCAGAGTCTCATAAGTAGGACAGCTGACTTGAGTTGCCATTAATTAGCGTTTAACACAAAGTTACCCAGCAATCGCTGCATCCAGAGTGCAAAACTAAAACTCCCAGCAAGGAAATGAGACTGGGGAACAGACACAGAGAACTGGAGGCCACCATATTCATCACTTGTCTCTTTCCCTCTGCTCCCCTGAGCTTGGAAGTCCCCAAGACCAAATAGACCATCATCCATTCACCCTGCTGGACGGGTAATTGCATTCTTGAGCCACAACATCTGGTCTTTTTTGCACATCTTCACTGCTGAGCAGTGTATACAAAGAACAAGATCCAAATGCTGCAGAATTGATTCTTCCACTCTCTCCAAGAGGCACTGCTCCAAAGCTAGTTTAATTATAGGTGTTTGGACTAACCGAGATGAATACCTAGGGAACAACCGTTCCACAGCACTGCTCTGGCAACCATGTACTTTCTTTTCTTTTTTTCCCCCCACTTTTCATTTTAACAAACAGTCAACTGTGTGTTGCATGTAAGTGATCTGTAATCAACAGAACACTAAAATGCCAAGTGTTAGGAAAAGGTCAGGGGAGGGTTTTCAGACAGGAGCCTGGAGCCACATCGTGGCCACAAATGGCAAGGCTGTCATTTCCATTGGACTTCCAGGGTCAGTTAGCTTCTATGCTGCTACCAATACACCCTCATGGAAACGCAGGTATTACCAACAAGCTGCTCTCTACCTGCCTCTGAGGATCACTGAAGAATGCCCTTTAAATGTTGGCCTACATTACAGAAGTGCGGAAACGAGTAGCAGCGATGGAGACCAGCAGACCTGGGTTTGGATCTCATCACTATGGAGGAAAGGTGTGATGGTGAGGAAGTCACTTCACCCCTTGGAGCTTCACTCTCTCTGGCGAATGGGAGTGAGAATGCCTACCTATACGGATAGATGTGAGGCTTGATTTAGAAAACAGATGTAGGCACTTAGCACAGTACCAGATTCTTAGCAATACCAGGAGCAACTATAATTCATTCATTCAGCAGCATCTATAGATGATCCATACATACAACCAGCCTTTTTACAGAGTGTTGACATTGATAATTCAGAGTCAAATTTATACACACACACATTTAGAAAATTTTGCGTTTTCTTTTTTCTTTTTTTTTTTTTTTAAGGATAGAGGAGCTGTGAATAACCAGTGGGCTGGTCTAATGTCCCCAGGAGCAACGTATAAGGTGAGGAGAAGAAAGGGGACAAGCACAAGGAGGTCTCCTTTCTCTCTATGCTGGTCATGTACCGGTTCATTCTCAGCTCCCAGTTTTGCCCTTTTCTGCCTGGAACCTCAAAACCTGCATTTCCCGTATTCTTTTGCCTGGTGACTTTTGCTTAGATTTTGTCAATAGTGAGATCTGGTAGGATACTGTAAGGCAGAAGGAAAGGGGGAAAAACTCACTTCCTGCTTGCAGTGTCTGCCAGCCTCTTTTTAGCAGCAGCAGACATCTAGGATCCCTGGCATTTTTTGGCAGTTGCCACCCTTATAGTGTAAAGCCTCTTTCTGGATACCAGGGCCAGAGCTTAGCAGCTCCGGCACAATCTCAGCACCAGCTGAGTGGTGTCCTGGGGACCCCAGCATCCGCCAGCCAAGCAGTGTTAACACAGGATTCTCATCGCCACATAGTGACCCTCAGAAGCTCAGCACTACAGCCCAGCCGCTGGACGTCCCGGTACAAGCCATGCAGTAGCAGCCTAGGCAAACCCTTCCCGCTGCTTCCAGGAAGACTGGTCCCTCAGGCTCTCGGCAGCGCAGCTTAGCATGAGGGAACTGCCGGGTGCTAGAAACACCCCGGCTTTGCTTAGGTTCACTCAGTAGGAGTGGTACCTGCTTTCTATACTTACTAATCTCTGACCTACCTCACCTCTCCCTTTTTTTCTTTCAACTTTCCAAATGATTTTATAACTAATCCCCTGCATTAAACCTCCTCTGTGTGAAATGCCAAATGTGGCCTGCCTTCTCCCATCTGGACCCTGACCAGTATACATCCTATACATTTGAACATGGACATTGAAACCTGAGAGGGAGGGGAGATTAAGAAGACTGTTTTAAAAGTCAATACCTTTTTATCCAATAATTCTACTTCGGCAAATCTTAAAAGTCACATAGGCTAACTGCGATCCTTCCTTCAAGCTTCACTTACATCTTAACCCCTCATAGAGGCTTTTTCTGGTCTCTGAATTTCAATGACGTGCCTCCCCATAGCAGTCTGAATCTTTCCTTCACAGCATTCACCACAATTTGCAATAATCTAATTTTGTGATTCTGTTTGTCTTTCTCTCTGTTAGGCCAAAGCTCAATAAGAGCAGAAACTATGTCTATTTGATCATTGGTCTTTATAGCACCTGGAAAGAGGCTGACCTTATACAGGTGCTCAAAAAATGTCTCCTAAATGAATGAATAATGGGTGGTCAAAGATGTTCCTTGTGGCACTGTTTATACTTTAATTAAAAACTATAATTGACCTACATACCCATTATGATGAAAATGGAGAAGTGTATCTAAAAATCCACTCAATGGAGCAACGTAACCATAATATTTCCTCTGAAGTAAATGTTTCTCCAAGTGTGGCCCATGGGCCACATGCCGCAAAATCACCTGCAATGTTTGTTAAAATTCAGGTTCCCAGCCCCCCTCACACACACACACACACACATACATTTTCATATGCTCTTCAGAGGATTTTCACGCACCCTAGCTCTTGGGAATCCCTGGTCCAACAAGTATAGATGCAATTGCAGAGATTTTGCACTACCTTGAAAATTGCATTTTACCATTTTGCTTAAGCAAAACAAAAATGAAACCAACCAACCCAATAAACAAAAAACAAGAGCAATCATATGATTAAGTTAGGTAAGCAGGTAGATAGGTACGTAGGAAGATAAATAGACAAAGAACTAATATAATGACTTTCTTTTTAAATCAAAGAAAAAGAACTGGAGGAAAATACATCCAATTGTTTCTCTTTGAGGAATGGCAAAATTATTACATTGTCTTCTTTATAATTCCCATCATTTCCGAATTTCTGATAATAAGCATGTATTTTTGAACGGAAAAAATACCAAACCCAATGATCTCTTAAAATAAAAACAAGAAAAGACATGCTTAGCAGATCGCCCAGGCCACTGGAAACGCCAGGTCAAGAGCTCAGACCTCTTCTCCTTGGGTTCCCTGTCACCCATCGGGCACGTGATGTGATCACTTCCTTAAATCTAACCCCATCTGCACTACTAAAACCAGAGCTCTGCGGCTGGAAAGCCATTGGAATTTCATACTTAAGACATCAAAGCTGGCAGCCTTGCTTTCAATTTCCCCTGGCTCACAGTCTTAGGAAGAAAATTTCTTGAAAACGCTTGATCCCTTGAAGTTATTGGGCACCACATTTAGCCAAAGCCCTGCTCCGGATGGAGAGGCAAAGTCGGACAGAGCCCTTGCACAGTATATTAAAGGCTTGGGTGTGTGCGTGACACAGAGGTGCAAAAGAAACCAAGCAGACCATCACATCAGGGGCCCTAGAGTCCAATTCCCGACAGACTGTACAATTATTGTCATGGGAGGGAGAGGGAGGATGGCAAGTGTGGCAGGAGTTAATCTTGGGAGAGACTCTCTTTGCAGCCAAGTCTGGAGCCTACCATTACCCAGAAACAGCATAATCACAGGCTGTTAGGCTGTCTTCCAGGAAGAGAATTTTAGGTGGGCCCTTTGACATCCTTAAAATAGAGCCCCACTCAGCTGAGCTGCTTGGTGGGGACCATCCTTCCAGCCTGCTGCCAGTTCTTGAGCTGGCAGCTCTGTGCCGAGACCACAGGCTTCTTTCTCACTGCTCCATAAAGACAGTCACTCCCCCAGGCAGGTGGGGGGGAAAAAAGATTCCTGTATCCTATAAAATAATAGGCCAAAGCGTTCCCTGACAGGGCGATCGGGGCTGTAATAGCCAAACCTGCACGTCAGAGCAGGCGATTTGACAGGCACTGACAAAGCCCAATGCAATCAGCAGGGCTGGCCCTCCTCTCTTCCAGACAGTGAAATTACCATGAAGACCTTGGCAGCAGCCTCTACGCTGGCCTTTTGATTCCAGTTTTCCTCCTACTTGAATCGATTTGAACACAGGTAAACCTCCTCAAAGCCCAGATTTTGTCAGGTTCAAAAACCAAGAGTGACAGAATCGAGGATGTTTCGTGGCCTGGCAGCCAAGTCCTTGCATATTCTAGTTCCAACCAATATTTCTTAATGTGTAATAATATCTGGCATGCTCACTATGTACTAGGCAATATTCTCAGGGCTTTAAAAAAATATAGTTCATTTAGTTCTCAAAATAACCCTATGAGAAAGCTCATAAGAATGAGCCCTGATTTACAGATGAGGAAACTGAGGCACAGACAGGTTAAATAGGTCAAGGAACTTGCCTAAGATTCCATAGTTTCTTGGTGGGAGGGCTCAGGACATTCATGCTCTCCACAGGGTAGGGCAGTCTTGGACGGAGATCTCTCCGAGGACGCAATGTTTTAATAACTGGATTTATACTTTAAATTATAAGTTATATGAATTACATCTCAATAAAGCTGTTTTTAAAAAAGCAGCCATAGATAATGCGTAAACAAATGGCGTGGCTATGTTCCAACAAACTCTATGAAAAAAAAAAAAAAGGATTTGAGACTTCATGCCAATTACATGAGATGGTGTGGGTGAGGGTGATGGCATATTTTCAAGACCCCAAGCCTTGAAGTAAGACAGACCTCAGTTTGAATCCTGGGTCCTTCCACTCACTGTATGCCCCTGGACATGTTACTATGCTCCCTAGGTCTCCAACTCTTCTGCTGGGATATAGTGATGGAACCACTTCCTGTTGTTGGGATGGTTACAGTCCAGGCCTTTCCTAACATGGCTGACATAAGTAGGCACCCAAAATTGGCAGTTTCTTTCCGACGCCAGCACTGTGCCTTAAGCCCTGTGTTAAGGGCGGGGGGCAAAAATGAAGGAGTCACCATCCTTTCCCTCAAGTAGCTCCACAGTTTATTGGGGCATATAGAAACACACATTTGTACCTATACCATATCATGGGACAGGTGCTAGCAAACCATTTAAAAGGGGCACCAAATAGAAGATGGGGTAAGGGACAGTCAGGGATGGTTTTCCAGAGCCCAGGGTGGGTAAAGCTTGAGCAAAGCCATGAAAGGTAAAAGGATACAGACTCCACATCAGACAACGTGGTTCTAATCCTCACTCTGCCCCTATTTGCTGTGTGACCTTAAGAGAGAAAGTTCACCTCTCTGAACTTTAGTGTCTCTTCCAAGCACTATAAGGCAGTAATAAATAACACTTAATTTACAGGATTATGGTGAAGTTTCCAGGAGACAATGACAAAAGCATCGTGATGGCTAAGCTTGGACTGAGTTTAGGGACTAAGCTAGATGTCAGATTAGGGGGAGTCTTATTAAAAATGAAAATTTAAAAATCCGTGTATCTCTCCTTGTGAACTGGACAAAGTAGTTCAGTGTGTGTGTGTGTGTGTGTGTGTGTGTGTGTGTGTGTGTGTGTGTGTGAAGGAGCACAGGTGCGTACTTGTGTTTGTATATGAAACAAATCCATTTGAGGGAACTTATTCCTAAGAAAGGCCTGGGGAGGCCAAGGGGACTAACGGCTCCACGTCCCTGCGGCCACCCTCCTCCCAGCCTAACACAGATGTATGGAGTGTGTTTTTCTTAAGTTGCTCTAAGTGCCCCGGGAGTACTATCTGATTTACCTTTATGCCACCCAGTGTGGTTAGAGGCAGGCAGTATTATTCTCACTTTATCGAAACAGCAATTAAGGCTAAGAGGTGAGCAGGCTCAGTCCATGGGGCTTGTAGCTCAGACAGGGGCCTTGGAGACCATTTAGTGTGACCCTCACACTGGGGTTCTCATGTCCTCAGCAGCGTTCCAGACAAAGCCTTACCCAGCCAATGTCTGAATATTTCCAGGGACAGGGAGTTCACGGTAAGAGAGAGCGCTGTAAGTGTGGGTTTAGGAAAGTCCTTTTCTGGCCAGGGTAAGTTAGAGTCAGTCTGGGCTTTAACCTCAGAGACTTGGATTCGAATCCCAGCTCCACCTTTCACCAGCTGGGCAAATGATCAATCTCTTCAAGTCTCCATGTTCTCGTGTAGAAAACTAGAACACAAAATATCTACTTTCTAGAGTTGTTTTGATGCTAAATAAATAATAGATATCAAGGCACTCTGGTAAATACAAAGCAATACACATATAAATTATCACAAATATCACCATTATCATAAAGGCTTTTCACTTTGACATGTACCATCATGCATTATTGCTGGACTATATATTAGCATGGACTATATATTCTGATATAGCCGTATCTAACAACGTTTAAATATATACATTCCTTCTGAGCTACAGGCCTACTTCTAGGGATTTATTCTACAGATCTACAGATCCACCAATCCTC
Organism: Rhinolophus sinicus; assembly: GCF_057876585.1. Classification (NCBI taxonomy): domain Eukaryota; kingdom Metazoa; phylum Chordata; class Mammalia; order Chiroptera; family Rhinolophidae; genus Rhinolophus; species Rhinolophus sinicus. The sequence goes on from NC_142514.1 coordinate 41,632,088, forward strand.
AGAGCTGCCCTGTCTCTTCTTTCATATATAATTACCAACAACTCCTGCCCGCTGCGCTTTTCACCCAGATCCAGATCAGATCGCTTCATCCTACTCTAGGCTGACACACACTCATCTGTCACTTAGACATTTGTACTAATCTCCCCACTAGCCTCTCGGCTTCCATTCTCACTTCCTGAAGTCTCTTCTCCATGGAGAAAGAAACCCAACTGATCTTTTTAAAAACCTAAGTCAGATCAGGTCCACTCTCTGCTCAAAACCCCCAAACAGGGCAAATGTCTGTACCACAGCCCCTAAGGACTCCCATGGCGATGGCCCTAGCCACCCTTTGGACCCTAGCTCCTCACGTCACATCCCCTCCTCATTCTGCTCCAGCCACACTGGTCGTGTCGTGTTCCTGGAATGCTCTCCCACCTCTGCACCAGCTTTTCCCTTAGCCTGGACGGTACTTCCCACATAGATTCAGCTGGTGTGCTCTCACTTCCTGAAATGCCCCCCTCATGTTTGCTTCCCCACTTCCATAAAATAGCACCTCTATCACGCTTTATTCCCTCGTTTTGCTTCTTTCTTCTATGTGGCAATATTCCCACCTGACACTATCCATTCGGTTGTTTGTGTGGTTTCTTCTGCCCCAGTAGAGAGCAAACTTCAATATTCTTCTCAGCACAAAGCACAATGGTAGCAACATGGAGTCACTGATAAATCCCTGTTGACTTTCGTGAGGTCATTCATTAGTGTAATAAAATGAGAACTGGACCAGAGAAAGGAGACCTGAACTCTTGCCCTTGCTCAGTTACACCCTATGAGGAAGGAAGGAGGAAAAGAAGGATGGAAGGAGGAAAAGAAGGATGGAAGGAGGAAAGGAAGAATGGGAGGAGGAAAGGAAGGAAGGAAGAAAGGGAGGAAGGAAGGAAGGAAAGAAGGAAGGAAAAGAAAGGAAAGAGAGAAGGTGGGAGGAGTTTGGGAATTACTGTGCGAGACAGAGAAAGGAATTAGAGAAAACAGAAGCTGAGTAGAGCGCACAGCCTGAGGGCCTAATGTCTGGAGGAGCTTTGCCTTGAGGAACCACCGTCCTCTGAGATGGTCCTTTTTTTCCATTAAAAGAGTGTCCATGAACAAGTAAATTGAGAAACGCACATCATGGTAAACCCCTGGTGAAAATATATGATGTCCACAAGCATGATAAAAGTTCTCACGAGTTTTATAGTTAAGGACCCTGTTTATCTTTGTATTCCCAAGCTTTCTTTTGACTACAGAACTTTTCTCTCCTTCTTCCTTTTCTTGTTTTCTACCTCCCTCACTTCCTCCCTCCATCACTTCCTTCTTCCCTTTTCCCTCCCTTCCTTCCTCTTTTGTCTGAATGGAAAGAGAGGAGATAATTTAGAGAATGGGACAGAAAGCAGAGACTCAGGCTGAAACCCTAGAATAATCTCATGCCCAGTAAATCACCATCTCCTGAAGCCTTCAACCTCACTCTCCTGTCTATGAAGAGATGCAACAGGAAGAACAAGGGTTCCACAAGCTTGCATCAGTTTTGCATACAAGGGCTAAAACAGGCATTTCCTACTGATAGCTAATAGCAGTGGAAATGATTTTGCCTGCAAATGAGGACGGAGTGAGTGAGTGTGTCTCCCAGTGATGAGTGAGTAAATGTGTCTCCCAGTGTGCACAGTCTAAATAGATTGGCCATCTGTGATCAAACACCCAGAAGCCAGCTCCTGAGACCACCAAATTGATAACATTGGGTTTGCAAACTACACCTCTCCATTTAAGTGTCCATGACTTAGAGGCATTAATAGTGACAAACACCAGGCTGCAATCATGGTTTTAATCCTGGATCCACCACCGGCAATTAGCAACTCATGAGACCAGGTAAACATAGTCCCCTCACTGAACCTGGAGTGTCCTCCACAAAATTCTTTCAGGACAGAATGTAAGTCTGAAGTGACGTCATATGCTGGACCCTAGCGCAGTCCCTGAGGTAATGCTGAATGAATACTAAATGGATGAACAAGTAATAGCAGGGAGTGAATCTGAGTCTCAGGGTCATCCTGTGTATAACAGGCTAAAACACGAACCTCACAGGCTTATTATGAGGATGTTGTGACGCGTTAAACATTTGGTTTCTTCCTCTGACAGAGGTAGGCATTAATAATAAATAGTAAATAGCATTCCTAATAAATGCCTCTAAAACATGGAATATAATTTTAGTAGGAATGGAGGAACTGCACACACAGGCCATAATTTTCACTTCCAAATTTCATACAAATGCAAACCAAACACAATTCAAGTGAGGTGAGAGTTAGCAGACAAACATGTGGGCGTTGAAGTCACTGGACTAGCAGGCACCTTTCTTTCAGTGGCCACCTCGCAAGTTCAAAACCTGTTAAATAAGGCTGAGTACGAATGTGAAACATCAAAAAGTAAATAAATAAATAACCTTTGTATAGCACCTTGACTCTTTATAGAGCAGTTTCTTATCAGTCTCTCCTTTAATTTGTGTATTGATTCAGAAAGCAGTTAACAAGCGCTGTTTATGAATCAGCCACTTTGGAAGACACCCAGATTAACCATGCACCTCAGGGCTCTGACTGCCTGATGGAAGAGACAAACAATGTGAAACGTATCTAATTTGATTTTTATAACTACCCTGTAAAAATGATCAGATGTTATAATATCAATTTTGCAGTCTAATAAACTGAGGGACAGTTTTACTGATGGAGAACTCCAACTGTAGTCAGACCAGGTAAATGAATCATTCAATCTGCCATCTCCTCACTGGGGGAACTGGGCTGAGTTACTGAAATTCTCTGTGCCTCAGTTTACTTATCTGATGGATAGTAATAATTGGTCTTCCTTCAAATGAATTAAATCAGACAACGTAAGGTTAAAAAGGAAAACAGTTAATAAAGCATTTGACATATACAGCTCCTCAATAAATACCAGTTATCCTATTAACATGATCATTTTTATTGGTAACATTGTTATTAATGGTATAGTATTGGGTTTACCTGAAGTCACATGATTAATGAGTTTCAGAATGGGAGTCAAAGCCATATCCTCTAAGATGAACAGCTGGGCACGTCCCATGTAAAAAGGAGGTGTGGAAGGAAACTCAGTGGTCAATTCCAGTTTCCCTTCTAGTAACTAGCAGTCATCCTGTCTCATCAAGGTCTTTCACTCCCTACTTTAAATGTTAACCCTCCAGGACCTGTCACAAGTAGAAAAGTATGGCTCGAGCTGAGTCCCACTGTCACTCTCTAACTTTGCCCATCAGTCATTCTTCAGACTTCTGGAGTGACGGAGAGAAAGTCTTAGCCTTCTATGTCATGAGAACCTTTTGGAACCAGTGATTATATTCTGACAGGTCTCTAGGATGATTAACAGCCAGCATTTCCAGCGTGAAATGGGTCACACTTGAAATACATGCAAGAGATGTACAGGAGTTAGGGTAACATGGCTCACCCTAAGCAGAGGGGCTCTCCCGTTTTTATCACTCACTCAACATTCATCAAGCCTCATTTATGTGTCAGCAATGGGGCTAGACACTGGGGCCACAGAGAACACAACACGGTCCTTGCTTTCAGAGTTTCAGACTTGAAAAAAGCTCCCAAGTTCTCCATGCAAGGGTCTTCTCACTTTATAGTTCAAAAGAATATATATATATATATATATATATATATATATATATATATATATATATGTATAATCTGGTCCAACTGTCACTTTCCGGAGGAATAAATGGAGGCCCAAAGATGTAAAGTGACTCAAGGTCACAAAGTAAGTTAATGGCAGGCTTAACTAGATGTCTTAAGCAAAGACATGATCCTTCACAGATAAAAACTACAAATGCTCATAGACTGATGATATAAAGAGGTCTGAGGTTCCTTTAGGGCCTACCCTGGTGTTCTTTTGATCTTGGACATGAGGCTTGCTAATACGTTTCAAGGCTGTCATATGGGATGTCCCTTTCTGCTCCTCGGCAAGAGCTCTTTGGGGTATTTAAAAATACATTACACGATGTGATAGCTGGAGCACAGTCTCATGGCGGGCTACACGGCACCGCGGTTCCACTCCTTGCTCTGCCAGCTACACTGTGTGATTGACAGCCTGGGTGCTGGTGACTGTGGGCCACATCTCCTAAAGTTCTTTCCTCTCCACAGAATGGAGAGGACAATGGGAGTTCCCAGGCACACTGGTCCATTGTGAGGATGGATTGTGTCTCCCTGCCACTAAAACTTGCTGAGTTCTGCTGTGAAAGCCCCGATTATTATGATCCCCTTGAGAGGGCCCCTTCCATTGTAATGAAAGTGAAACTGTACTTTATCTCATTAACTCCACATTATATATTGGTCACCTACTAAGAATTTGCAAGATTTCACATGTAAATTAGCCTGAACCACGAGGTCTGGAGCCAAAATGGGATAAAAAGCAAGTGAGGTGTGAGCTATGCTGAACTAGGTGTCAGGGGGTTTGGATTCTCAACTTGGCTCTGTCCTTTGCCTGGCTGTGTGGCCTTGGGCAAACTTCTGGACCTCTCACCCGTCCTCCTGGAATTTACCAAATGGAGATAATGATGCTATTCTTGTTTTCTCTGTCTTGCAGTATGGACAAGAACACAGACATGAAGGAACTCTGCAAATAGCACAGCCACGTGTGAGCACCGGCCATGACTATTAGAGAGGGGAGCTTATGGACAGCTTGTCTCAAAAGTTTGTAAGTCATAAGTTGAAATCTTGGGACCCGAACTCTCCTCAAAATAATATCATACGTGGGGGTTAGGTTTCAAGGCAAGTTATTCAATCTCACTTAGCCCCAGGTTGCAAAGAAAAAAATAGAGATAAAGGAATAATTTCCATTATACTCAATCACCTTTAATAATGTAATTTCACAGGGAAAATGCATTCCAGATCCTAAATCTTCCAGAGGGCATCTCCATTCCCAGCAGCCTTAAGTAATAAGGCGTCACAAGCTTGGAAACCAGGCAGGTTGGGTTCAGGACCCACCTCTGTTACCCTCTAGTTATGTGACTACAGGCAAATGGATTAACCCCTCTGATCTCCAGGCTCCTCATCTATGAAATGTGGTTGATGACGACCACCACGTGACCATTAAATGAAGCTCAAAGTGCTGCACCCAGCACAGTTCCCTTCCTATCCATGAGGAACTTGCTAACTCTCCTCATTTGCATAAAGAGCGCCCCTTTTCACAGCTCTGCAGCATTCTCCCCTGAGCAGACTGAGATCCAGAAGTAGTGGAAAGCTGCCCCACCAGGTGAGAGCTCCAGTGTACGTCTCCCTTGTTGACTAGACATATGGGTGAATGAACTGTAACCACGCTTAAGGAGCCATCCATAGCTGCCAGTGTCACCTCCTCATTCAACGGGACCAAACTAGTGGCAAAAACTTCTCCAGTGCAGTGAAACTGCTCTGTACTGACTATAAGGATGGATACACGTTATTATAGATTAGCCCAAACCCACAAAACGTACAACACCAAGAGTGAACCCTAATTTAAACTACAGACTCTGGGTGATAATGATGGGCCAGTGTAGCTTCATCAACTGTGTTACAACATGTGCACCACTCTGGTGGGGACGGTGATAATGGGGGAAGCTGTACATGTGTGGGGGCAGGGGGTGATGGGAAATCTCTGTACCTGCCCCTCAATTTTGCTGTGAACCTAAAACTACTCTAAAAAAAAAAAAAGCCAAAAAATTGTCTAGTGGCACTAGAATGCAGGACTGTTAACTGCATTTAATTCTTTCACTAAACAACATTAGGTTCTAATCAGGGCTTCAAATTTAAAATTTAACAACAAACCTGAAAGTACAGTCCTTAAAACAGCATGTATGTTTTAGGCTTCTAATATGATTATACGAATTATCTTTTTTTTGAAAGGTTAGCACACGTTTAAGGAATTATTATTATTATTATTATTATTATTATTATTTGGCTTTTCCCCAAAACATTATGCAAACTTTCAAACATATAATTTTATAATAAACACTCATATACCTACCACTTAACATTTTACTATATTTTATAACATATCTACCCATCCCTACCGCCATCCATAAATCCATCTTATTTTTTGATTCATTCTAAATTAATTTGCAGACATCTGTATACTTCCTCCCTAAATACTTCATGAATATATATCATTTACTAGAGTTCAACATTTGTTTCCAGTCTTTGGGTTTTTTTGAGGCAAAAGATACAACAACATGCACAAATCTTATGTGAAGATTCTCACTAGGTTTGAGACAAATGCATATACATTTTAATAAAGCCCTTATCGAGATACGAAATATTGCCACCACCCCAGAAGTCTATTCCTATTCAAACGCCAAGACAACCATGACTGTATTTTTTTTTTTCATGACAGGTTTTGCCTGTTCTAGAACCTCATATACACGGGAGCACACAGTCTGTATACTCTTTTATGTAAGGCTCCATTCCCTCATCATACCATGTTTCCCCGAAAATAAGACCTACCCCAAAAATAAGCCCCAGTGAAGATCATCAGCCAGACGGACGCATTTAGTACATTATGATGATGTTCCAGAAAATGACATGACTCTAATTGAACAAATATAGATTGTTGTACATGAAAAAAAAATGAACACATACCCTGAAAATAAGCCCTAATGGAGCAAAAATTAATATAAGAGCTGGTCTTATTTTCAGGGAAACATGGTAATGCTTTTGAGATTCACCCATGACATTGTATGTATCAGTAACTTACTCCTTTTTTATTGTTGATCAGTATTCATTTGTATAAATATCCCACTATTTGCTTATCCATTCTCTTATTGATACCTGGTTGTTTCTAATTTGTGGCTGGAATGAACAAGTCTGCTATGTATTCTTGTAAAAGTCTTCTACAGAGGCGTTTTGCTTTCTTTCGGTCAGTGGCGAGTTGCAGATCGGCTGGGTCATAGCTTAGGTGTATGCCCAGTTTTATGAGAAACAAGCAGACCCTTTTCCAAAGTGGTTGTACCATTTTACATTCCCCCAACAATGTATGAGAGCAGTAGTAGCTCCACACCTTGCCAACACTTGGTGTTGCCAGTCTTTTTAATTTTAGCTGTTTTGGTGGGTGTGTAGTAACATCTCCTTGTGAGAAATGGATTTTTAAAAGACTTAAAATTACCTCAAAATAATTTAAATGAAGTATATACGAGCCACAGACTGTTTCAGGGGTTATATTTCTAACTGTATTATTTTGGGATGCGTTGTGCACTCGAGGGTTAAGAGTAAGAAAGGTTACGTTCTGTCTATGTCAAAACATGTCGCTGGTCGAGTAATACCCCACTGTATAAATGGACCACAGTTTCTCAATCCAGCATAGGGAACAGAGTCAGTGGAATTGTAACAGCTATATATGATGTCAGAGGGGTAGTCGGTTGGGGGAGGGGAGTTATCACTTTGTGAGGGGTGTCAATGTCTAATGATTACATTGTTTTGTACACCTGCAACACATTTTTAAAAAAAGTGTAGCTGGTATAATATGCTGATGTTCCAGAGACCCTTCCAAGCTCTTTACACGCATCAACCCCCAGTCACTAGCATGGACTGAGTGATTCCTATGTTGTAAACACCTAGCACTTGACGGATCTAATGGAATCTTCTCTAAACTCTGCTGAGTCAGTCCTGGCACTTTTCATAGATGAAGAATCTGACTTGCCCAAGACCAGTCAATGATGAGGCTAGGATCTGAACCCACAGAGCCTAACGCCACACTCAGGACAGGCCACTGCAGGGTCTCACTGTGGCAGGGTCATCCTGAGACGGAAGACATTGTGCCATGGATCCTTCTCTCTGCATTTCGCCCAAATTTCCAAGCCTCTTTAAAGTTCCCATCTGAGCAAACTGTAAGGCTGGGATATGACTTCTGCTGGCTCAGCACTCTGCTGGAGAGAGGAAACAAAGATTTTGTGACCCAGGAAGTAATGAGTCTGTCTCCCCTAAGGCAAGTCATTTCTGGCTGTTTCAATTTCATTCATTTAGCAACTTCTGAGGCTCCATCTCCTGTTCCGTCTCTGTACGTTAAACTCAAGGCCTAACTGAGACATATCTCTCCTGCCACCAGCTTCAGGTCCTGTGCTGACGAATGTCTGCCATAGAGGATAATCAGAGCGGCAACCTGGCACCAGTAACGGCACAGCTAGACTTGCAGAGGCAACAGGAGGGCTCAGTGGTTAGAAGCATCTGTTCCGGCGTCAGAGGGACCTACAGTTGACCCCCTGCAGTTCTAGCTGTGTAATTTCTGGTAAACTGTATTATCTGGTTGAGCTTTACATTCTGCATCTGTAAAATGGGCATAATAACCGTACTATATGCATCGTGGGGCTCTTGTGAGGATCAATTGAGGTAATGACTGAAATAGTCACAACAGTTCATGACCTAGTACTCAAGAAATGTCAACTAGTGTTATGGTGGTTGTTTAATGGTGTCTGTCTCTATTTGAAATTATGAACAAAGGAAAATAAGTGTGTGTCTACAGGTCAGTGTTAGGAGAAGGAGAACAAGAACACTAACATTGATCAATAGCAACTCAATTTATATTTATACGATTCTGGGAGGGGGATTCATGTTCCCATTTTACAGATGAGGAAAGCAAGTCACAAAATGGATAAGTAGCCACCAAGGGCAACAAGGGGTTAAAGTCAGGATCACCATCAAGGGGGAAAAAATGACCTCATAAAAAAAGTCCCTAGGCAGATATTATGTCAGGCTGTCCCTGCTGCTAGAAGTGCTAGAACTAACTCTGACTTGGCAGGTGGAGCAGGAAACTTACAAAAGATCTCAATTTTTGTAGCGGATGAAGCACCATGTTAAAGAGAGATATAAAAAGAGGAGGATGGGTTCCGCCGTTGAAAGACTTGCTCTTAATCCTAGGCTTCATATCTTTCCTCAAGTGTGACCTTGAGACCATTACTTGATCATTCTGAACCTTGGTTTTCTCATCTAGAAAATGGGCACATTTTGGAGGCTCACAAAGGCACCTACATAGTGATATATAAAGCCCTACAGGGAAGGTATTCCTAAGAAGACAGGCGCCCTTAAATAATCAGCCTCGAGAAGGAAAGCCTCCCACAGCCCTAACTCACATATCTATTCATTGATTTTCCACCTGTGATCGCTGGTTGGCACCGAGGCCTCAGTTACGTTTCACTTAGACTATCTTCTGACCTGATCCATTCCCCTTCCTCTCCCAGGCCATGTCACTGCCAGTTCTTGCCTAGCTCATGGTTTACGGCCCAACCAGGTTCCTGCTTCCCCTCGGCTTCTTCATCTCTTTATAATTCCTTTTAATTTTAAATTTATGAAGTAGATCACATCATTCCCCTGCTTGGAACCTATTAGTGGTTTCTAGCTGCTTCTATAATTAAATGCAAACTCTCTTCAACAACCGAAAACACCACCCTGTTTGGGGCCCTGCTGACCTCGCCCCAACCCCATCCAACACCCTTCGTTCTGCTGCCAATTCCCTTTGCCCCCACCACCCAGGCCTCCTCCTTTTCTGTGACACAGCCAGGCTCACACCCACCTCGGGACCTTTGCACTAGCTCCTCCCTTTGTCTAGGACGCAGTCCCCCTAAGTTTTCATATGGCTGTCCCTTCTCGATTTTAGCCTTGGCTAAAATCCGTTCTCAGGAAGGGCCTCCCTGACTCATGCTATTAACAACGAGTCCCGCAGTCTGCTCCCTGCACCATCACCCTGTTTCATTGCTTTGTGATCACTATTAGGTACTGTTTTGGGTTAGTCATTTAAAAAAAAATTTTTTTTTTTACTTCCTAACTGCTGACCTGCCTGACCACAGTGTAAGTTCCAGGAGAGCAGACGCCTTGTCTTGCATATTTCCATATCCTCTGCTGAAAATGGAATCCAGCACATAGTTGGTACTTGGCAAATAGTTACAGAAGATCCAAATAAATAGTACTATTCTTGGAACTATGTGAGAGTGGAGAGCAGCCACACAGGGAAGGATCCCACACGCAGGTTACATGGCCCCTCCTAGCTGGTCTCTGCCTCTGGTTGCTTGGGATGGGGGTGAGAGGTGGTGAGAGCAGCCTCAGATCAATTGGGTCTGTTACGCCTGCTTAGCCAGTCCAGCCTGGAGTCTCTCCTCTAGCATCACACTTGTATCAGAAGACGAACAGCAACACCGTGCTCGGGAGCGAAGCCAGAGGCTGAGCTAAAGGTGCATGTCAACATTAGGCCGTCAGCATCTACATCAATTGCAGTGCCCCCTGGGAATCTAAAGACCCAGGAAGGCAGGTGAGGATGCAGAGAGGAGGCTGGAGCGAGGGAAACAGGAGGGGGTCTGCAGCAATAGCAGGGCAAGGGCCAGCACTCAGGCGTTCGACATGAACTTAGGTAGGATGCACCCCCTCGGTCCTTCACAAGTCTGTCTGACAAGAACTATCTAACAAGCCACATGTATATTTAGGTTTGCTCAGCTTCACTCGACTCACCATGTTCTCTCTCATCTTTAAAACTTTGACATGCTGCTCATCCTTCCAGAAAAATTATCCCTTCTATTCCACCTGCTCTCTATGCTTGCCTTCATCTAGCCAATTGTTCCTTATTCTTGGGGTCTCAGCGTATAGGTCATTTCTTCCAGGAAAGCTTGCCACCGCAGGTCAGGGCTGGCGGAATCCATCGCCTGACCCCACACCAGGACTTGTCTCCCCAGTAGGTTGCTCATGTAACCCAGCATACTCCAGGTTGCCAAGCAAATGTGTGCTGTTCTCCGCAAAGCACCATGATACCCTCTTAAAGATGTGAAAAGCAAGGTGACATGACATGAGGCTACGGAGCATGCCCCAGCATATGTCTGGGAAATAGTGAGGCTGGCTTTCCCCGCGAGGTCTGGTTGGGGGCCAGGCTTGTGTCTCCTACCACTGCTCTGTCCTTGGCCCTGTGTATAGAGAGCACATGGGGGCCTCCATAAAGGTTGGGTGAACAAGCGGCCTCATGACAGATGTTAAGAAAATGTGACCATTTTACGTGAGTCAAACACAGCACAAGGAAAGGTTGGAATATTACTATTATTTATGCTGAAGGCCAATCCTACAGTACTAATGATGAGAACAAACACTGAAATGACCACAGAAGGAGGTAAAAAGACTAAATCTTTCCCTTATTGCACCCACACGTGGGGGTACCCCTGCACAAACTTTGCAGATTCTGGCCTTGGTCTCATCCAGGTCCTTCTAAGTCCAGGGTGCAAATTTCAGGGAATTGAAGACCATGCTGCCCACTGCACGTTGATACTCAGTAGATAATTTGTTGGGTAAGTAACTGTTCCAAAAAGAAGAGGTCTTAGAATTCCAAAGGAAGATGGAATTTTTGCTGATATTTGCTACAATGGATTTGTGAGGAAACCACCTCCCTGAAACGAAGCTCAGGACCGCTGAAGTCTGCACCTTACCTTCTTGCTTGATGGAAAAGGCAGCCACAGAGGTCCAGAGAGGGTAAGTGCCTTGCCCAAGGTAATCCAGCCAGGGAGGGAAAGAGAAGGGGAGGAGAACTTCAGTCTCTTAGCCCACTGCTTCCCCAACTTAGTGAGCAAAGGAATCACTGGGGATGTTGTTAACAGGCAGATCTGATCGTATGGGTTTGGTGTAGAGCCTGAGATTCTGCCTTTCTAACAAGCTCCCAGGTAAACATCAATGTCAATGCTCCAGGGACGGCGTTTGAGTAGCGAGGTCCTAACCTAGTGTCGTGCAAGGACGCTGGTCCCGCACAAGAACGCAGGACATGGTGAGACCAATAAGGAACACCCACGGAGCCATAGGTAGGGGAGTCATACCACTATAGTCTCACTGGCGGCTGGTTGGAGACACAGGAAGTAGGAGCCACATGATGCGCAGTCCCCCCTCTGCTTCTCTGCCAACCAACAACCCCTAGCGTAGCCACTGCAGTTGTATTAGTGGCTAATGACTAACCGGTAACAGCTGATGGCCACCCAGCCATCTGATCACAGCTGATGGCCATCTAATAACCGAGCCAGCACCTTTCCACGTGAGGCCGAGAGCCTGGAAACTGCTCTCCTGGCTCTGTCCCCACACCTAGTTGTATTCTTCCCCACCCAATTCCTTTTACGGTGAAATCCAAAGGTAAATGAAGACTAAAAGGACCGAGTCCCTGCAAATGCCCAATTTGAAAGCCCTTGCAGGAGAGTGTGAGGCTCCCTGTGAACAGTTGCCTGCCAAACTTCCTGCAAGGAAATGGTTAGCATTTCATTTCTCCAGTGCTAGGTTTAGTCACTCAAATCACCATGTGACGGGGGAGAGAAAAGCCTAGCAGAGATGCCTAATATTTGCTTATGATCCATCTGCTTAGAGACTGTGAAGTTCCAGTGATGCAGTGAGCATCTGATTAAGGTGAGCGGAAGAAAATGCAGTTCGTGGTTTAACATAACAATGAATATTCATGGACCTGAAGCAATCCCCCCCTTCAAGACACTTAGGCATGATACAGGACAGCTCCCCATCCCAACACCCTAGGATTATCAAGTGACTATAATTAAAATATACTGCAAGGCTCCCCAGTTGTGGAGTCAAGTGCATATTTGGGTCTCCCAGCAATAACCCATCAATAACAGTGCCTGACCCTGAGATGTGCTACAGCTTACAAGGTGCTTTGGTATTTATCCCTTATCTTCAGAGCGAAGGCCCCACAAGCTCAGGGCACAGACATTTAAGTCTAAGTTCTAGCATCTCATTTACTGGCAGGGAATATTTTATCACCTCGTTGGGTCTATTTTTCCTCATCTGTTAAAGAGGGATATCAATACAATACTATCTCCAACAGCTGTTATAGGGATTCAGTGAGATAGATGTGAAACATGGTAGAAATTATAGAGCAAAACACTTGCTATTGTGGACTTTATTTTTATCTGGTGTAGGAAATCTAATGGAGTGGTTGAAAGAGCACGGATGAGTTCAGAGAACTGGATGGTGATCTCAATGATGCAATAACTCTTTAGGTAACTTTAGATAAGTCACTTCACTTAGGACCTCAGTTTTCTTATCTGTAAAATGGAACAGGCCAAGTGTCCTCATTTTTTTTTTCTTTTCTGAGCAGATAAGGCAATAAAGTAGACAGATGTTACCCAGATGCTCAATATATAACTAGTAATGCAGGACCTGATTGGCTGCCAGGATCCTCCCAGCCAGCTCTGCTCTAAGTGCAGGGTGGATCCATGTTCCCATCAGTGCACACCCTTGCATCATTCCTCACAAGTCACACTGTGGGCGGACTTAGCATCCATCCCACACTGTAATCAATCAGTTGGTCAGTCAACAAACACTGAGCAGGCCCAATGGGTCAGATTCTATGCTTTGCTTGGGAGGACACCTGAAAAAGAATAAGTAAGATCTAAACCCTCAAGAAGCTTTTAATCTAGAGGAAACACAAGACAGATGCCTTTGAAACTACAACTAACCATGCAAGGCAGCACTGTCTTCATGTAGAGCTAACACTGGCCTCCAAATAGAAGTGACGATAGGCATGTGAGACCTAGAAAGGTAATCACCCCCTTTATCCCTTTTCCTCCTCTTGTATCTACTGATCTGGGCTCCCAAGTGTCAGCTGGGCATATGACCACCAAATAGAAGATTCCACTGCCCAGCTACGTTATAGTTCAGTGCGGTCATGAGGCTCAGTTCCAGTAAAGATGTGTGCTCCGTCCAGATCTCATTCTTTTAAAAAAGCTGCTTGTCTTCCACTTCCTCTTTCTTCCTTCCATGGGCTGGAACCTGCATGTTGTCCTGACAAGACAAAACTTTGGCCGTTCTGAAGAAAATATTGCCCTAGGCAATGGCTGAGCCACAAGATGGAAATTCGGGCCATGGATGACATAGAACAAGGCAACCTACCTGCCTTGAGCTGCCTGTTTCCTCTGGTTTGGTGAGAGAGAAAGTTCTGTCTTGCTTAAGTCATTGCACTTGGGGCTTAGCTGTGCTCTAACAAAATGTATTATAAGTTAAGCTAAAAACAGCTTGTGATCGTGGCCCACTGATTCATTCACTCATTCATTAAACGTTTACTGAACATCTGTAAAGTATCAGGCACTGTGTAAGGCACCCTCACATGCATGACTGCAGTTAATTCTTATAACAATGTGAAGGCAATAATAACTGCTATAGGCCTACAGATAAGGAGACGGCAACTCAGAGGTATACAATACCTTGCTGGAGGTCACACAGCTAATAAAGGGCTGATCAGGGACCAAACAAAACCCTGCTGCCTGTCTAAAAAGAGTCACACTCCTTCCACTATACCTACATAGCACAAACAAGAGCTGGAGATATTGAATTACAAGACATGGCCTTCATCTGGAGAAATAAAGCTGTGATTAAGAATCAAGAAACAATGAGAGCATAAAGCAAGATTGAACCCAATTGCATAGTCAATTATATGGTAAAAATCAACCCACGCAATTATTATTTGAGTGGTTATAACTGAAGCACCTTGCAATAGGCTGGTATGTGTGGGAGGGCAAAGCGTTCCTGAGGCTCCATCGGAAGAGGCCCTTATCCCATTGGAAGAGCCTGTTCAGAGAAGCACAAACCCTGCCCCTGACCCCCACCTGACTGGTCCTGCCCTCCAAATAAGGAGTCATGATAAATTGGCCCTCATCATCCAACATGCCTACATATATTATGTATAGATGAGTACTTCCTATAGAAATAGAAATAGTCATTAACCATCAGGAATATTCACCAGTGGGAAAACACATCATTTATAGGCAGTGGCTATGAGAAAGCTCCCCATCGTCCAGAATGGCCATAAATTGCAGAAGGAGATACACAGATAACAATTCTTTAGACTGGAGAAAGGCAAGAGCAGTTTTATATTATGTAATTATCTAAATCCACCATCCACCACACTCACACCCGAGATTTATCATGACAAGAGGGCCATGCTTGGGCTCGCGGCGTTTCCTCCTGATTTATAAGGAGACACACAACATGGGAGAAAGGGCCAGTGAGAGTTCTACAGCGGAAAGAAGAAAGCTGATAGAGACCCAGCCTGCTCCTGCCTGAGGAAAGGAGAGAGATGAGAGCGACTCCACTCTAAGACTTAGGAAGACGTTCTCTCTAAAACACAAATTGCCCATGTCAGACCAATGCTGGCCACCTCCTCAGGCTTCCTATCGCCTTCAATGAAAGTCCACATTGCAAGCAGAGGCGCTCAGAGTTCTTCCTGAGCTCTTCCCAGCTGACTCTACCACCCTCACATCCCACAGCCAAACCCCACGCTCACCACACTGGCTTTGTCTTTCCCCAAAGCAAGACTGCCTGTCACATGTCTTGCCTGGTACCCTGTTGTTTGGGTCTGGAATTCCCTACTCCATGCTGCTTGTCTCCATCCTTTCTGTGTCTATGCCTCCTTCCAGTGCCAGCTCCTCAAGCAAGTCTTCTAGAACTGGCTCCATCTTTAGTACTCACTCGGCCCATCCCCCGTGTTACTGCACCACGAGTAGGCCCGCAGGTGTTTCTTTACCCGCGTCTGTGCCCCACAGGATGCTGCAGGCACCTTAAAAGCAGGGACTTCAATGGAGAGAGGAAAGCACAGGCTTTGGAGTGATTCTACCTTAATTCAAATCTAAAGTCCAACACTCAACAGCTGAAGAACCTTGGACAGGTTGCTTAACCTGTTTCCTACAAATATAAGATGAAGACGATGTCTAGCATGCAGGGTTAGTATCTTGATTAAGTCAGATAATGACTATTAAGTGCCTTTCATTCAGTAAATATTAACGTGATCCCTCCCCCATATCCATGCCTGTATCTCTAATGAGTGCACAGTTTCGTCCACATAACATGTACTCAATAAATATCCAGTGAATGAATAAATCAAAAATGTCACCTGCAATTTGGGATTTCTTATGTAAAGATGTTTTAAAGTTATGACTTATTATTGGTCCCAGACCTTGGAACTAGGGCACCTCCAAAAAGAGATGTTTTCCTGGTTCCCAGCCCTGGTTAGAGTCAAGCTTATCCAGTTGGCTTGGAAGTATATAATCACATCTGCTTGTGGTAGTGGACATACCAACGAGCTCAGCAAGACATTCCAAAAGGTGCTAGTTCATCTATCTCTGTACATGGTCAGCGATCCAGTGATCCACTCCCAGCTTGTTACAGCTCCCATAACCACGTAACCATGCCGCCTCACGCAGAAGGAAGAGCAAGCACACACACAACACAAATGCATACTTCTTTCTCTACCATGGTCATTGTCAGCTTTATACTCCATCCTGGTCACATACTGAAACCCAGAGTTGAAAGAAACCCTACAGGTTGCTTACTCCAATATGGAATGCTCTGTAAGTGGTCTCTCAGCATCTTCTCGAATGTGTCAGTCCTGCCCAATCATCTTTCTGACAAATCTGATTATTAAAGTTACTTATTATATGAAGCTGTCTTCTTCTTGCAACTTCTATCCTTTTCCATGCAGAGCCCCAAAGAGGCAATTACAAAATCACCTTCTAATTGCATTTTCTCTACACTGACTACTATCTGGGTTTTATTTTATTGTTTTGTTTTGTTTATTACTGTTCTACTGAATCAGAGCTTTATAACCTTGCACTCTCTTAGGAATAATCCTCTAAAAGCTCTCCCTCACTGATTCTTAACGTAAAGAAGCTAATGAAATCTTTCTAGAAAAATGCACATGCACACATGCACACACACACACACACACACACACACACACACACACGTCTGCATCTGATTTCAAGGGGGTTTACTTTATCTCCAAAGCCTATCATCAATCCCAGAATAGAAACTCTTCCTTTGCACTGTGATTTCCGTAAGGTTTGGGACATTTCCTTAGTCATCATGATTTTGCTCCAACACCCAGCACAAGGTTGGCAATCAGTAATTGCTCATTAAGTGAAACGGTCTTAGTGAGGACTGCACTACATTCTTTCAAGTACTTCGAATTCACAAAACAGGTTTGTAAACTAGAGACTGCTACCCCATCATACTGGTGAAGAAACTGAGTAAGAGCTGCACCCACAGGCTTTGTGTCCTCCAACTTCCGGTTGGATTCAGACAATGGGAGACACCAGCAAGAGACAGACGAAGAGGAAGAGGATGAAGTTTGATATTTATTCCCTGGCTCTCTTCACAAAGGTTCACTGCAGCTCCTAGAGAGGGTCCTCGCCCCAGAGCTACCTCCTCTAGATTCTGGTAATTATCCCTCTCTCGACTCTCTCAGACATAGAGGATGGAGCCCAGAGATCCTGTATTACCCCTTGTTGGATTTCCTAAACTCTGCCTATGCCTTCATAATAAGCCCTTTGATAAACTTTCTTCAAGTTTCCCAACTTGAGTGAGCCATATGTTACTTGCTGGGACCCCAGCTGATACACACGCCTGGCCACCACCTTTATTCCAGGTGAGTGACAACGTTTAGCATTTACCCGCAGAGAAAACAAATCAAGGAGTCCTAGATTATTACAGCTGGACCTCAGAGTCCATTCCCAAGCCCTTTATTCTGGTAATAGGAAGAGTAGTCCTGCCTTAGCGCTGCTAATAATAATCTTCCATGTGTCAAGGACGATGGGTCTTGCTTTACACAAATTATCTCAATTGCTTGTGCTTTTGCAAAGCAGCCACCATAATCCCTGTTTACCAAAGAGGAAACAGAGGTGTAAAGACTAACCTGCCGAGGACCTCACAAGTGGTAAAGAGTGGAGTAAAATATTGAGCCCAGCTTCGTCTGATTCCATTGCACGTGATGTTCATATTAGACTCCTCACAGATGATGGCCCTGAAACCCAGAGACGGCACACGTGCCCAAGGTCTCCTAGGGAAATCACCACAGAGCCAGGACCAGAAACGAGTCCTCCCTGACAACCCACCAAGTGACCCCTATGCTTCTGTCAATGTATTTCAGGGTTTCTCAACCTCAGCACTACTGCCATTTTGGACTGGGTAATTCTTTGCTGTGGGAGCCGTCCTGTGCTCTGGAGGATATTTAGCAGCATCCCTGCATCTTCTTACTGATTCCCAGTAGCACTTCCCTCACCAGTCATGACAAGCAAAACTGTTTCCAGACCTTGCGAAATGTCCCACTGAAGGGAAAAATCTCTCTCAGTTAAAAACCAGTGGTATATAGTTCAAGTCCATCGTGTTTAACAGACTCACTTTCTGTGCATGAGCTATGGCTGCAAACACATAGATGACCCAGACAAGACCCTCAGCGTGCCTTCCATCTAGGGAGGACAACGAACTTCCCCGCACCGTCCAACTGCCCACGCCTGCAGAAGAGGAAGAGATGGCTGCGGAGGCTGGAGGGAATTGGCTTTCCCTTAGCCAGGTGGCGTGGGCCGCTCATTATTTGGCCTTCAAGAACGTGTAAGACTGAAAGGCACACAGAGGGTCTGCAAGGAAGGCAGTGCAGGTCGTGGGGTGGCCTGAGCAGAAGCACAGATCACATTCCCAAACTAGAATAAGCTGGGGCCTCGCTGTGAAAAGCCCAGCTTCTCCTGAGAATGGCAGGCTTTCTAACGCCCTCCTCTCCAGCTGCGTCTCTCTTCGCACAGTGCCTTGTACTGTGGGCCCAGGAAACTCCACGGTGCTTGTCGTATGTGCGCCCTTGCTCATGCTGTCCCCGTGGCTGGGACCCTTCTCTATTCTACGGCCTTCCCTCTTGCCTGCTGCCTAAGCTTCCTGAAATCCTACACTTCCTTAGAGATTGCGCGCAGGCATAGTGCTGGAACCCTTCCTTGGGTAAGAGGCCCTGCTCTGTGGTCTCATAATAATGTTTCACGTATATCCATTTTTCCCCATGACTGCTTATTCAGTAGTAGACTATCAATTTAGCTTAGCTCGAGGGTGAGAACTGTGACAATTATTCCAGTATTCCAAACATTAACAAGGCTCTTGGAATTTAATAAGGGCTCAATAATGGCTATGAGTAAACACTAAATGAATGAACTAGTCACAAAAAGTTTTAATAACCAGTTGAAAATAGTTATGATGTTGCCATAAGCATAGGGGTGCATATATCTTTTCAAATTAGTATTTTGGATTTCTTTGGATAAATACTCAGAAGTGGAATTGCTGGATCATAAGGTAGTTCCGTTTTTAATTTTTCAAGGAACCTCCATACTACTTTTCATAGTGGCTGCACACCACGATATGAAAGCAATAAAAGTGCCCATCAATAGATGACTGGATAAAAAAGATGTGGTACATATGTACAATGAATATTACTCAGCCATAAAAAAGAATAAAACTTACTATTTGTGACAACAGGGATGGAACTGGAGTGTATTACGCTGAGCGAAATAAGTCAAAGAGAGAAAGACAAATACCATATGATCTCACCTATATGTGGAACCTAAAGAACAAAATAAATGAATAAACAAAACAGAAACAGACTCATAGATAGAGAGAAGAAACTGATGGTTGCCAGATGGGAGAAAAGCTGGGGTGGGGGTGGGCGCTGGGTAAAAAAGGTGAAGGGGTTAGGAAGTACAAATTGGTAGTTATAAAACAGTCAAGGGAATGTAAAATACAGCACAGGGAATAAAAGAAAAAAAAAGAATAATGGTGTATTTACTAAGTGAAAGAAAGTTTACATAATCAAATTTACAATTACCAATGCAAAACACATAGAGAAAAGCCTGGAAAGAAACAGGTCCAAACACTCACATTGGTTTTTCTCAGAGTTGTCAGGTTGCTGGTGACTTTTATCTTTGTCTTTATAATTTTCTAAAATTTCAAAAAAACAT
Source organism: Rhinolophus sinicus (assembly GCF_057876585.1). Classification (NCBI taxonomy): domain Eukaryota; kingdom Metazoa; phylum Chordata; class Mammalia; order Chiroptera; family Rhinolophidae; genus Rhinolophus; species Rhinolophus sinicus. Next base: position 41,651,856 of record NC_142514.1, read on the forward strand.
ATATAATAAACATGCATTACTTGTGTGATCATAAAAACACAAGCTATTTGCAACACCTCCCATGGGCATTTGCTGTTTCTATCGTTGTTGACATCTACTCCTTAGTGTGACATTAACATCCTCATTGGGCTCTGGAGGAGCCAGAGTTTCCCTTCTCCTTAAGTGAAGTGCCTTGAGTCAAGTTGGTACCCCTGGGGAGGGGGAGCATAGAAGCCCAATATATGACCAAGACTAAGCCAATCACTGCAGCCCTGAGCCTCAGGGATGGAGTCCAGTATTGGACATGACCCAGCAGGCCAATCAGGGCAGATGAGGTTCAGTTCTGAGTCTTTTACTTGAGCTGATGGGGAAGTAGATGCTTTTGCTTTTATGGGACTGGGTGCTAGGACTACCTGAGTCTGGAGTTGCCAGGGGAGCCACCACGGTCAGGATTAAGGAAGCTCTTAACCGAGAGGAAGCAGAGCCTAGATAGAGCTCCTTGGGTCCTTGTGTGGACCCTGCATCGACCAAGCCTAAAGCCTCATCTACCTCCTTGAAGGCCGTCCCCTTCCTTATCTATTTAAATATGACATATGGCATACTTTATACCTGTAAGAGATTAATAATAATAATAATAATAATAATAATAATAAAATTAACCTCCCTGCACTCACCCCCATTGACTGCACACTGTCTTTACCACTGCACTGCACCAACTATGGGCCTCTTTGTATCCTGTCTCCCTGCGTCCCCCTCCAGCAGCAGGTACCACCCTTAATGTTGTATTAAGCCATCCTTTCCTTTTAAAAAAAGGAATATACTCATATCCCTAAACAATACATTATTTGAACACGTTTTTTTTGGGGGGGTGCTTTATAAAAATGGAATCGTACCATATGTGGTCTTCTGAGAATTGCTTTTCTCACCCAGCGTTAGTTTTCCAAGATTCATCTACGTTGTTAGAGGTAGCTGTAGTTCATTTGTCTTCAGCACTCTAAGAACGTTCATCTCTCTTCATATAAAAAATGTAATAGGAGTTGCAAAAGTGCCAGCATCCTCCAAGGAGGAGGAAGGAAAAAGAAATGAATATTTGAGAAGGGTTTTCTAAGTTTCCGGCGCCGTGGTGGTCTGTGTTGTACACTGTCCCTTAAATCCTCAGAATAATCCTATGACGTGCATGTGGTCATCTCCATTTCTTAGATAAGGACACAGATTATTCTGTTCCCAAGGTTATTGAGCTAGTCAAGTGCAAGGATGCTCTAGTCACCCTTTTTCCTAACTCACTGCCTGACCGCTTATCACATGCCCTTCAAAGAGAAACTTAGGAAGCCTAATATGGCAATAATAAAATCAAATTAAAGCACCCCCTTTCGGTGCTGAAGAGAGAAGACTGCAGGGCTAGACTGTGTCCAAATCCTGGGTCTCCTATTTCTTAGCTGGATCCAACGCCTAAAATTCCTCCTCTGTAAAATGGGGACAATAATAGGATCTGTTGTGAGCATGAAAAAAAGTTACCGTACCGAGAAATAAAGGACAGCGCCGGACACATAGTAAATCCTCATTAAATGTCAGCGGTTTTCCTCTCTAGCTTCACTTCCCAGACATCACAAACCGTATACTTCTCATCTTTATCATTGCTGCTGCTTTCCAACAGGTCTCCCTGATTTCTCAAAGCCCTTCTGACATTGCCAGGAGGGATAGTTCTAAGATGTAATGTGATCACTTCACTCTCCTGCTGAAAACCTCTCACCCTAATCCTTCACCACCAAAGAAGCTCCTTAAATAGATATGATCAATTTATACTGCAAAATTCTTGATCTGCTTATGGTTCCCAAAACACACAAAGTGTTTCCTGCCTCCTTGTCTTTGCATATGCTGTTCCCTCTGCCTGGAATGTTCTCATCTGGTCTGATTAGCTCATGGTTTCAAGACTCCGCTCAGATATTACCTCCCCTCCTCATTTCAACTTAGAGGCACACCTCTCTCTTTTAAACAAACAGCACCTTGAACACATGTCACCTGTTGGTCAAATCTCAGGGCACTACATTATTTGTTTCCATTGTTTTGTTCTCCCCTTTTGGACTCTTACCTCCTTGAGGGCAAGGCCTGTATTTTCTCCATTACTAGTTCACAAGCAGGCACCTTGTTGTACTCATGGAGGTTTGTCAAATTGAATGTGTTAAGGAACGAACAAACAGAGAGGCTTGGAAACATGCTACTCCGATAAGAATGATTGTAATTTCCCTGCAGACTGGGGAGCTGGCATATTAGCATGTAATTTATTAGACCCTGGCACAAGTTCATTTCTATAGGCAGAGCATCGATTCTAATGGTTACATATATAACCAGTTTTCAATCTGCTCCTTTCCCCCAAGAGAAAATCATGGAAGGAATCAAGGAAGAATGAAAACAGGAGGAAGAAATAAGTCTTCTGTATTACTTCCTTAAAACATATTATGGAGAAGGAGTAGCCTGATTCATAAGGAAAAATATAGTACACTCAGAAAATTCAATTAGCACAATGGGCAAGTTCGATAGATTTTTTTTCCCTGTGCATCTTCTGCAAATTACTAGTCTGACCAATGTATCAACACTGAGTTAACCAGTTGTTTCAGTTCTGTGACGCTTCCTACTCAAAGTTTTCTACAGAAAAGTTGCAATGTGATAAAAGGAGCAATAAACCTTGGAGCCAGAAGGTGGTGTGTTTGAATTCTAATCTGGCACTTCCGAGCTGGAGAGCTTTGGGAAAGTGACTTCATAGAATCTTAGTTTCCTCATGTAGCACTGGGCAACAGTACCTAATTCACGGGGAATTTGCAATTGTCTAATGAGGTAATGCTCATAACACAACACGACACCTACTTGCTAGATGCCCAGGAGATGGTAAAGGCGGTGATGGTGGCGTGAGCATTTCAATTAACTACGCATCCCTTGGGAACAGGCACAACTTTCAGCCTGGTCCTCTTATGATACTGATGAGAGTCTTGAAGGATGGTTTTCTTGGAAAGCTCTAAGGGAGCAGATTTAAACTGGTATCTGAAAGATGATGAGCTTCTGTTTCACAGAGGGCAAAAGGAGGCCATTTGGGTGAGAAGATAGATCTTGAATGTGCTATCAGGCTCCCAAAATCCATTCATTCCTTCTTCCTTGTACTAACACACTTCCTCCTCCATTTAACTGGGCATGTGGCTGTCCTGCTAGAAATGACTTCCAGCCTTCTTTGTCACTAGGCATGACCCCGTGAGTAAGTTCTGAACAATGGGACATGACAAGAAGTGTTGTAGATCACGCCCTAAGATGAATTTGCTTGTTCTGCATGTCTTGTCCCCACTTGGTGAGACCTGGAACGGGAGTGTGGTAGAGAAGAGTCATCTTTGAGCATGTGACAGTGGGCGATGTTGACGCAATAGGACAGAAGAAACTGTGTTCCTGGTGACTTGTGGGACACGGCCACCCTATCCATCTGTGGGGACAGTCCCATAGCTCCAGTTTTACATGAGAATGCAATGCATCGTCCTTCTCGACGAGTCACTGCTATCTGACCTCTGTGATTATAACCAAACCAATATCCTAACTAATGACATCCTGAGGTTATATGCACAGATAGGGACAGAGATGAGCTTCATCTGAGTGGGGAAGAGGGTGACTACCTGATAGAAATAAGTAAAGGCAAAGAGATGACATTCTATTATAGATTCTCGAAGGGGAAGATAAGGATTCTGAATCGAGGGTAAAATAAAGCCACCCCACCCACATGCCACCAAAGATAATCCAAGAAAAGAGCCAGGAAGACACATTTTTCTCATTCCCATTCAACTCAGCATCAGCTCAACTCACAGCGCACGAGGAAGGCTCAAAGGACAAGTCCTACGCATCCTTAGTGTGGAACAGTTCACTTCCTGTTAAAGAACCATCTTCACGGATGGGAAACCAGGATGAAGAGAAGCAGCCCAGTCTGTTCTGAAGACGTCTGCAAGCGCTGACTTGCACTGACAACAATCACTTTTCCCATTGTTCTAGTTCCACCTCCTGGGGCCACACAGAGCGAGTTGAATCCTTGCCTAACCCTTGCTTCAAATGACCATCACTCCCACGTGTGACGGTGGCTCCTCTCCTATGGAAACTAACAACTCTTTCGTCCATTCCTCCTATTTATACATTTCTAATTTTGCCTGTGCAGACAGACAGAATTACCACCAAGGCCGTGCAGCCGTGGGCAAACAAGTTTTCCTTTCTAGGCCCAGTTTCTTCATCTGAAAAAATGAAGGTTGACTTTCCTAATCACCAGTCCTCAAATCAAATACTTAGGAGACACGAGTGTGTGCAGTGAGAGGGATTAGACGGTAGGGGATGACGCGGTGACTGCGGGGAACTGGAAAGTGTCTCCTTAAACATGTCAGTGTTACGATTTGAGGGGTTTTGCCTATTGTTTGCTTGTTTTTGGTCTCTGGCTTTAAAGCTGTGTCAGCCATGCAAAGCCCATCCAAAGGCTAGAAATAGAAAAGTTTGTCACTTCCGGTCTGAGTGAGCCTAAGGCCCCTTCTAGTCCTAAAATCCGATGATTCTTTTAAACTGTCCAATTTACAGAGTGAACTCTAACACGGCATGTTTTGACCCGAAGGGAGCAGACATATCTTGTGCTGGATACCCTCCTTTCACCCTCCAGATCCGCTTTCCGCCTTGCTCTGCGGCTGGGAACCTAACTGGTAAGAGCTGCATCAAGCTAAGCAGTGGGACTTCTGACTTCTAGTCGTGACCGGCCAATGAGAGGCACAGCCCAGAATAAGCAGGTGGAAGGAAGAAAAGGTTGTAGCACCCCAGCTCCTTCCCTATTGGTCTGCTGGTTGCAGGGCTGGATCCCTGAACTGAAGGCCACAGCTCCTGTCTGCAGGCCCTCCCATAAAGCTACGTGTCTCAGGGGGTTCAGATAACCCTCCCCAAACCTTACTCCTTACCCTTCCAGGCCTAGGAACAGAAATGGCTTCCCACTGATGGCAACCTTTAGATACTTCAACATTCCTTTTTGGGTTTTCTTAACCCTTCTTGTGTCTCTGTAACTAGCTTCTTCTCTAAAGACACCTCAGATCCCCTTCTTCTGCGTTACCATGTCCCCCTCCAGGATTCTAAGTAATTTACTATTAATCTTCTTCCTGGTGTATTTCCAAGGGGCAAGTGGGGGGTCTGTCCCAAAGGGTCCAGATGTCTTAGTCTTCCAACACTAGTGCACTGTTAATTAGATGCGTATAGTGGTCACCTATTTTTCTGTCCTTCCAGCATCTTCCCTTCCAGGAATAGTTGAGGAACAGCTTCTTCCTTGACCCAAAACATGTAGAGATACCAATCATAGTAACCCTTGCCCTGGTCATAGAATGGGCAAGCCAGCACAAGTCTCTCAGGATTTTTTTAAATGGAACTAAGGAAAGAGGTCCCTCTCTTTCTGGGTGCTGATGCTGGGAAGTGGCAGGTCTGGGAGTTGCAATGACCACGTTTCAGCCTCAAGGAGAAAGTTGGGCTATGATAGGAGCCCAGTGAAGCTAAACCATGGGAAGAAGCAGAGAGTCCACGTGGAGCAAGGTTGGTTTCTGTTTGCAGACCAGGTTTCTGCTGTCCTGAAAGCCCAACCACATGCCTACCTTCCTGCCGTTTGCTTTAGCTGACTGTTTTTGCTTAAATTCCTTTGAATATAGTTTCTCTCCCGATTAATGCACCCCTCATGGAGATAGAGTTCAGAAATGGTCTCACTCCAACTGACCAGGTGTGTGACCTCTTGGAGAAGAGTTTAACTCTACGAGGTGAAATGTCTGCTGGATCCTTGCTTTTATGTAGTGCTTTGGGGTTTACAAAGTGCTTTCACAGCTAGTATCATTTTATCCTTACAATGGGTCTGGGTGACAAACAGAGCAGGGAACATTATTCCCTATTAACTGAAACGAGGCCCAGGGCTCAGAGAGGCAAAAGCCCCCCTTTGGGCTTTGATCTTTACCTTGTTGGGACCATGCAAAGCCTTCCCTTAGAGAGGTACAGTGACGGTGTCCACGCGGTATGTTCCTGGATGGAACTTGGCTCATGCCCACACCTTATTTCATCACTGCCTTCTCTGGGCTTGAAGATATTGTTCTTGCTCTCTACCTTAGGATATACGATCGGCTCCATTTCCACCTGTAGCTTGAACTCTGGCACTCAATGCTCCTGGTTTTAGCCTCTCTGGTGTTCTGTTTATGTTGAGGTTTGCGTTGGTCTCTCCCTCCTGATTTAACTTCTTTGTCCTCACCTTAGCCATCTACCTCTAAGCTATTCCCATGAGCGGGCCCAGTGGGCTTTGCTTGTTATGAAATGGACTCCAGCCCCAGGAGGTCAGGTAGCTGAGGTCCCAGTTAATCTGACTTCGTCCAGTTCTTTCCATGGTGTTTTCAATGAGTGTAAACCAAGGCTATACCCAAGAGCAGAGAAAGACCCCTCTCTTCAGAAATTGGTACATTTAAATTTTCCCTAATAAATGGTGCCTTTTTATAGGCATGCCCTGTAATCGATGACTCAAGGTGGAATGAATTTTCTAGTCTCACTTTCAGTCACGAGGCACAATCTCTTAAAGAAAAGTGTGGAAGTTGGAACAATACAGTATGCTCTTTACAAATGGAACAAAAGGACTGAAATAGAGGATACAGCCCAAATTAGCACCAGAGCAACTCCCACTGATGAGGAAATTATCCGACTACAAATTACACACTGTGCTACTCCACAAGCTCCACTGAAGTTAAAGGTATTGCATTAATCAAAACAAAGCAGGGGAAAAAAAGCTAGAAAAACACATGCACCAAGGTGAAGGGGAAAGAATATTAATTAGTATTTACAATGTGCCTACTATGCACCAAATTATATCAATCATATAAATCCCATTTAAAAAATGTACAAGATCTGGTGAAAAGTAAAATGCCAGGAAGTTAAGGTACTTGGCCATTGTCTAATTCAAGATTACAAGATGGGTCAGTTTGGCTTCAGAACCCCATACTCCAAGAGTGAGATATGCTTTCTCTTATTCAGTTGAGTAGTATTGATCACAAAAATAAAATCTATTGTATCAAAGGAAGGGAATAGATCAAGTCTGACTACCACATATAAAACATAGTAGAACAGGAAAATTTATAGATCACCAGGCATATCTGTCAGGGTTTCAGGAAGAAACTGGTGACACACTCAGATGAGACTAGCTCAGTGAGGGACTATTATAAAGGTGCAGGGAAGGGAAGAGAACTCTAAGAGATGGGGCAATAACCCAGACCTAATAGCACTGAAGGTTAATACCCCCAGCTGGAATGGAAGAGTTAGGAGAGATCCATTATCAGAACATGAAATGAGAGGGAGTTCTGTAGAGCAGCACCCATTAAAGGATTAGTGACATCTGGGACAGTCAGTCCAAGGTGACCTCACAGGGAGAAAACCAGAAAAAAAAAATATACCCTGATCTTACTTTTCTCCCTCCTCACTGTCATCCAGAAGCCTTAGAGCACCAGAGCCCAGTGATGCATTTCGTATAGGTCAGTCTTCTGGGGCAGTGTACGGAGTAGAGAAGAGTTGAGAGAAGACACCCAGCATATCAAAAAGTTCAGGAAAATAGACAGGCTAAGGAGGAGATTGCAGCTTATTTACCTTCTTGTAACCATAAGAATGAGGTCAGCCTCATTCAGATGAAGTTTGACCAAAATAGATAAGAGGCTATCAAGGCACTTATATCACTGTAAGTTGGCTACGCCTCCTGCTAACAATATGATAATGAGAAAAATCATATGCAAATGAGGTGACTATTGTAATAAGTAGTGGAGCAACATGTGGTCTAGTTAGCCTTGTCTTGGGGGAGGACCTACGAAGAGTTTGGAAAGCATTGGCACAGGGACTGTGGACGAGGGCTTGGTTATTCGGAGAATCAAAGTGAGATCACTCCCTCGGAAAAATCTTGGGTCTACCAGATGCCTGTTTCTTTGCAAACTTGATCAGAGTTAATGGAAATAAGAAAACTGGATGTGATCTGGTAAGTGAAGAAATGAAGTCCAAGAGGTAGTGGGGAGCTAAGTCATATAGTACTGTTGGAAGATTTGGACAGAGGACTATGTGACTTGACTTTGATTTTAATAGAATTGCCCAGGAAAATGTGTGAAGAAGAGATTGTATGGGGACACAGGTGGATGCAGGAAGCCCAGTTAAGAAGCTATTACAATAGTCCAGCTAAAGATGATGGTGGTAGCAATGGAGGTGATAAGAAGTGTCCATGGCCAGATTCCAAATAGATTTTGTAATGACCACCAATGAGATTAGCTGAATGATTGGATATTAGGTGTGAGAGAGGAAGAGTCAAGCAAGCCTCAAGGTTTTCAACCTAAGGAAACAAATCGGAAGAATAAGTAGCCATTTGTTGACAGGGAAGACTGTTAGGAGAGAGCAGTGTTTTACTTGAGGTGAGGAGAGAACGCAGGAGTTTGGTTTTGAACATACTGGCATTGAGGTATGTATTACGCATCTAAATGAAAATGTTAAGTAGGTTGTTGAGTATACAAGTCTGGGGTTCAGTGTAGAAGTCAAGGCAGGTGATATAAATTCAGATATTGTCAACATATAGACAGTCCTTAAAGACACAAGACAGACGGGGCTACCAAAGGAGTCATCATAGACAGAGGAAAACAGAATCCTGGAACACTCCAGAGTTTAGAGTTTGGAAAACTGAGAAAAACACCTATAAAGCAAAACGAACAAGTAGTGGATGAGGCAGGAAAAGAAACAGCTGATGCCACTGCTACATGGGCAGGAACCAGGAAGGAAGGAAGGCGGGTGAGTCAATGGTTTCCAAACACAAGTAAGAATTAGGACCTTGGAGTTTGGTACCTGATAATCTATGAAACAAGACTTCTAATGAGTTTGTTTGAAAATTCATTCATATTTGTGTCTGACTATGGAACGCGTATTTGAATACAAAGCACAAAACACTTTGTTGTGACAATTACTGTGAGTTGTTAGAACTTTTGTTCCCATGTGATGTGCCTGTTTTCGGTGGTTTTTAATCATCTTATCCTAATAGTGATGCTCTAGGTAAGCTGGTAGAAAAGTATTCATTTATTCATTCATTCATTCATTCGTTCATTCAACAAGTATTAGTTTATTATATGTCATGCACTGATATATATGTTGGGGACACAGCAGTGAACAAGCCAAGATAAATTCCAGCCCCCAAAGAGCTTTCTTTCTAGAAACTCAGGTGCAGGAGAGGAAGGGGCAAGGGGTACAAATCTCAGGAACCCCACTTATCAACTGGAGCGAGTCATCTTGGTCTCTTCCTCTTCTAGTGCCTCATCCAGAAAACGGGGTTCAGAATGCATATAGTTTGTTAGGACTATCATAACACAGTGTCGTCAGCTAGCTTCAGCTACAGAATTTTATTGTCTCAAAGTTCTGGAGACTAGAAGTCCGAACTCAAGATTATAGCAGGGTTGTTTCCTTCTGCGGGCTCTGAAGGGAAGATGTTTTCTAGGCCTCTCTCATTGGTTGGTAGATAGTTGTCTTCTCCCTGTGTTCTTCCCTCCATGTGTATTTGTCTGTGTCCAAATATCCCTTTCAATAAGGATACCAGTCACATGGGATGACAGCCCATCCCAATGACCTCATTTTAATTTGATTACCTCTGTAAAGACCTTATCTCCTAATAAGGTCACGCTCTGAGGTACTGGGGGCTAGAACTTCAACATACCTTGTTTGAACGGGACACAATTCAACTTATAGCAGAGTGTCTATCCCTATGTCAGTTCTTTGGATGGCTGTGCGGCTCCTGGCACATAGTAGCGTGGTTAGTGCTCATACTCTGAACCAACCTGTCCACTCCAGAGTGATTTCTGAGTGCGGAGGCTGCTTCTGACTGACCTTGGTTACACTATTTAACCTCCTACTTCAGTTGAAAAACGGGACTTATCTTATAGGATCAGGGCAAGGGTCAATTATAGCAAATATGGATCTGGAATATTCTAAGCACTCGATACATGGCAGCTATTATTATTATATGTATTATAAATGCTTGCAGAATAAATTTATGTGTAAAAAGTGATAAGGGAAGGGGAGACCTTTATAAAAAAAATAGTGCTCTACAAAAACCAATTTCCTTATTTCAAAGTGGTTGTAAGATTTACAGGGCATTTTTTTTTTTACATCTTCACAATCACCTACTTGCTATTAGTCCCATTTTATGGATGAGAAAATTGAAGCCCAGAGAGGGATGTAAAATGATAGACAAGAGATTAGCGTGGCCACAGTTCTCCCTGATACCTTAGTCACGGGGCTTTCTTTTCCTTTTTTCTTTTTTTTTCTTGTCATCTTAATTCCTAAGCCTGCACACTAATCAGCCATGATATAAATGATCCAGACAAGATGCTGTCTAAAGGAATTTAGAGCATCTTTGAGCTTGTTGCTGAATAATTAAAATCCTCAACCCACTCAGGGTTGGACTGGTTTCCGAAATGCCTTCCTGCTTTGGGAGCTGGGGAGCTTGGCTCCTGGGGAACCTTTCTGTTTCTTTTCAAACCCAAAGCAATGGACTTGAAAATCTAAATCCAAAAAGCTAACAAAGACCTTATTAATTGTGGCTTCTTTGTAAACATTTTTTTTTCCACTCTTTTCCCCTCTCTCTCTAGGCAACCCTTGCATAAAAATATCCATTCGCCAACTGTTCACCAACTGTTGTATCTCTCACTGGCATACCTTGTGCTGCATTCTAAGATGCCAGCCCTCCATGCTGCCCGGCTTGTCGCCATTGGGTCCCGATGCAGGGGGAGAGTGTGAGCGGAGAGAGGCATGGTGTCTCTGGCAGAGGAAGCCTGGGCTACGTGGCAGTGAGGCTAAGGTGAGAAAGTCAGTGCCCATGTCATGGCATTTGGAGTCAGAAAGACCTAAGTTTAAATTCCAGCTCGGCTGCATTCTTCCTGTGTGTTAGCACTCAGAGTATACTACTCTCTGAGCCCAAACCGGCTCTCCTGTGAAGGCAGAAAATAACTGTTTCTCATAATTGTCATGAAGATCAAATAAACTCATGAATGTGATGGCCTTGATATGGAGTTTGGCATGCTTTTCAAGCTCAACAAATGTGAATTCTTTTATCTCCCTTTAACTCCTGAGGAGCTCATGGTCCAGTAAGGGAGAGAAGCAGACTCACAAACGGGAAATCCGTGCTTGCATTAAATATTGAGAAAGTGGATATAGGACTTTCAAGATGGGAAATTAGAAGCCATATATATATTCGTATGTATTGAGAAAGTGGGTAAAGTGGGGTAAATGATGCACAGGACAGTATCTGGTGACCAGCTCAAAAGAGGAAATGGTTCTAAGTGCTAGATTTCAGAGAACAGAGAGAACTTTGGAAGCCGAACAGAGATCCGTCATGCTCTGCTTAGGGAGCCTGGTTCTAGCCCAGCTGCTTCACTTTATACCCAGGTACACTGAGACACTACATTCCTTCATGTACTCCAGAAGCACTCGTAGGTGCTGACATGGGCTAGCGCTAAATCTTGGAGACACAGATGCATGGACTCCAGCTTTGACCTTCAGGAGCTCACAGAGGAGCCAGCTCACAGAGGAACCTGTTTGCAGAGCTACCTGCAAACAACAGCAGTAGGTAAGAGACAGAATCACATGGCTGTGAATGGAATATGCCTGGAGGAGCTGGACAGACTGAGGAAATACTGGCTCAGCTAGAGAGTGACGCTGTGGCTTTGGCAAGTGGCCTAACTTCTCTGAGCCTTGTTTCCCTCATTGGAAAAAAAATGAAAATAGTAACAATTACTTTCTCAGGTTGTTGGGAAGATTAAATAACATAATGCTTGTGAAGGCATAGCATAGAATGTACACACGAGTTCATAAAGGTCCGATGGTATAATTCAAGGTAAATATGTCTATACCTATATTTATATTTTTAAATTATGACAATATGTGCATGTATATAGTGTACACATAATGTGTGTGCATATATAGTATACATATGTGTGTATATTTATATTATACATGTGCACATATATGTGTATTTGTATGTATAATTTACACATGTATAAGGTGTTTACAAAGGACTATAGAAAACCCTTAACCTTTCAAGTTTTCTATTTCCTCCTTTTTAAAAGTATCAACTGAGTCAGACTCCTCCCTGTGACACAGCAGACTCCCCATGATCTGACTCACACCCCCCAACATCATCTCTGGGCTACTGAATCCCCCACCCCGTTATTGATGCTGAATGTTTCCAAGAATCACTCCCTAACACTCTTGCAACTCTCCAAATTCATGAGAGTCAATATGACAGCAGGCACATCCAAAGTCCACAAAGAACTGGCACTAGGACCCAAATTATTTTCCTGAAAAGTCAATAGATGGGCAAGACACGTTCTTTACTAAATGCTGAGTTCAGAAGACGAAGGAGCCAAGTGGGCTTAAATTTAAACTTAAACCCAGACATCGCTGTCACCGCTGTCTTAAAGCCTGGTTCAGCAACGTGGTGGTCAAAGGAGTGGCTTCAGAAGGCAAATGGTCTCAATTCAAATCCTGGCGATGCCTCTGCCTAGCTGGATGACCTTGAGCAAGTCACTTAACCTCACGAGGTCTCCTACTCGTCCCTTCTTTAAGTGGGATCTTTATAGTGCCTCCCTCGTGGTGCTGTGAATATTGCATGTGATACCACAAGGAAACTAATTATCACTGCGCCTCCCTGGTATATAACGATTTCTCAAAGAACATTAGTCATTGTTAATGCTGTTCCTCTTAATTGTCCATGGCTATGAATGTATGTTTAATGAGACAGTTTCATTCAGAACAATTTTGTTCCATTGGAGCCATTTCCGCCAATAAGCTTCATCAACGAGGCAATGGATATACCCCGTCTTATTATCATCTCACCAGTTAGAACATTTCTTAAACATTCGTTAGCTATATTCTCGTTCTGACGTGGTTTGGTTCAACAGCTACACTAGTGCCTTTACTGCCTAGCTCATCACCAAAATGTTTGTTCTGCCTCCCAGAAGCTTCCCAAATGACATTTCCATCAAAAATCTAGTGTTTCTTGTGTGTTTCCTCGTAGACACTACCAGGGAGGTCTGGCCTCGCACAGAAGTTTGCACCTTACTAGAGAAAATGTGAATGATACAGTTAAGAATCCCAACAGCCCACTTTTATTGATTTCCCCTCAATTTTGTCCTGCACGTTCTTGCTTCTGCTATTTTATATACCTGCTGCATGCCCCTTCCTTTGACCCACCTTTCCCTTCACCCTTTTTACCTGGCTGATTTCTTCCATGTTCTTTAAGGTTAAGCTCATATATGACAGTATCAATTCATTCTACTCTCCATTCTAATACTATCGGCGCATCAACTATGTGCCAGATACTGTGCTAGGTGAGACATAAGGTAAGTAACATAAATGAGGCCCCTGCCTTCATGGGGCTTAGAGTCTAGAGGCCAGACAGACGCTGATGAAATTGTCACACACACAACTAACTTTAGACCATGGCAAATGCCATGAAGGAAAAGCCCAGGGTGCCATGAGAGCATATAACAGGACGAGCTGGTCATATATGAGGGCTCAGGGAAAGCACCTCCGAGGAAGTGACATTAGGCTGGTTTAGGTTCCTCCTCCATAATAATTTTCTATTAACCTTAGCTTGTAATTACGATCGCATGTATCATGGTGTATCATCATTCCCTCTCTATTTGTTTCTCTCCCCTACTAACTTCTGAACTTCTTAAACACTGGTGAAGCATCTTACTCCCAGGGCCTGTTACAAGCCTGGCAGTTAGTAGGGGCTCAAGAATTGGCTATTAAATGGTTGTTGTTGCTGCTGGAAAAAAGGCTATATTTAAGGACCCTTTGAGCTCTAACACTGTCTCTCAACCTCACCCAGAATCAGCGCTGAAAATTCTAGATACCCTGCTATACACACATGCTACTGCCCACTTCCCCTTTCCCCCCTTAATCATCACATGGGAAGAGGTGCTGTAACTCCACATTAGCCCCAGGGCAGCTCTCATCTGCTCTGCTGCCAAATTCATATCGCATTACATTTAATACATGTGTATAATGAATGCCGCACACATTTGGCAGTGCTTCTGTGCACCATGTCATTACAAGCCATATTGACAGCAAACAAGTCACATATTCTCTCTGCGAACACTACAGGAAAAAAGAACATATAATTTTGTTGTTGTTTGTACGTTTTTTTCCAAGTCACATTGGACACCATTTGCCTTTCATTAGAAACACCATGCTGACAGTAAAATCACATATCCCCAACACACAAAGAGGAGACAAACAATCTGTTTGGGCCCCCTGTGAAGGGGAGGAACAGTGGCATGGCCTTTGGGGAGGGGTTTGGGGTAGCAGAAGGGGGTGTTTTCCAGGGCTTTGGTGGCTCAGAGCCCCTTGACGCTTTCTTGCCTCCTGGGGTCTGTCTCTGTCATCCTGCGCTGGAATTTTACCTCACTGAATTCTTGACTCATCAATCCATCCATCCATCCACCCATCCACCCATCCATCCAACAATTTTGTATTTTGAATTGCTACATATTCTTTCTGGAATTAAGTTCGGAAGAGTTGAGTGCTGAAATATATTGAGTTCTCACTATAGGCATTTGCTAGGTATGTAATTTTCACAGAAACGCTATCAGGTCAGTAGTATTGACTCTTTCCCAGATTTGATAACTACGCCTCAGAAAGTTAAAGTGATTTGCTCAAAGTTACCAAGATAATAAGAACTGGATATGAACCTAGGCTATCACAGGATAGAGAGTAGATAAATGAATGAGTATTTACCAAATGTCTATAGTGTAGGCACTGCCCATATTTCTAGTATAGGTCTGACATTGGAATTGCTTATGCCCCCGACTTCCCCCTAGGCACGTTCTTTCATTCATTCACTTAGTGTGCATTCAGTGACTTCTCTGTGCTGAACACTGTATGTTTCCTGCGATAGGGTTGATGTCTTAGTTTTCCTGTAGTACTGGGCTATAGCCTATCACCTGGACAGAGCAGAAATGTCACATCTATTGGAGAAAAGACATGAAAGGAGGAGACAAGGAGGCAGAAAGGAGTTCACTGTCTAGTGGAAGACCAGCATGTAAGCAGGGAACTGGGATGGAATCAGGCTAAATAAAGGTGTACGTTATTTGCTGGAGAAACACTGACAAACAGGTGGTTAGTGGCACCTGGAGAAATTTAAAAAACAAGTTTTATCAAAGAAGAGTCACTTAGGCTAGTCATGAAGACTAAGAAGAATTTCAACGTGTGAAGAATGGAGGGAACATTATCAGCAAAAGCCAAGGTATATGATAGTTGAGGCTATATCATAGAAAGAGTGAGGAATGTGATAGGAATATTGAATTTATAGATAGGCTGAGGAGGAAATAAAGCTAGAAAGGTAGTTTGGAGCCAGAACACGGAGTGTATTGAGTTTCCTTCTATTTTATTTAGTAGGGGATGGGGAGATTTATCTGAGGTAAGTTTCCTTTCACAAAAACTCGTAAAGTTTTCTTCCAGAAAAGACTGCAGAAAGGCAACAGGGTTGGGTTAATTGAATAATTCAGTCAGCAAGTATATGGCCTTAGGAGTCAGACAGTCCTGAGTTCAAGTTTCACTCTGTCTCCTATCAGGTGTATCACCGTGGGCAATCTAATTGTGTTCTCCAAACCCCTTGGCTGCTTATATGTAAAATCAAGATGCTAGTACCTATCTTGTAGATGTTGAGAATACATGAAATAAATATGGAAAACAATGACTAATAGCTGCTGGCATGTAATAAGCTTTTGATAAATGTTGTTGATTATTACTTCCAGTCATATTATTCTCAACCACATGGCCTCAGATAACATAAACTGGAGAGACTCATAGAAGAAAGAACATAGCATCCGTAGTTTGGAAGTCCATTCATCTCTCCATCCAACCTTTACTGAGAACCTACAAACCAACTCCAGCAGCGTTCTATGAACTGGTAATGCACTAAGGAGAAATACACAGTCTTGTGCTCAGGGAGATCACAGTCGCTAGGGGAGGTAGACAGGTAAATGGACAACTGCAGTGCAGCAGACTAAGTACCCACGGGGCACTTAGACTACTAAACTGGGAGACTGCTGTGTCTGACTGTGCATTGTGGCAACTTCATCTTTCTGAGATTTGGTGCCTTCATCTTTAAATGGGAGTGGAAGGGAATGATAAAAACCTGACAGATTCTTGTAATAACTTGATGAACTAATGTTAATTAAAAAAACTGGCGCCTTGCCTGGCTCACAAACAATCTTCAATAATTGCTTGTTCAGTGAACAAATAGATTAGTATCATAATAGAGGTACATACAAAATGCAGCCATGTTATATGGAGAATGAGCTAGAGTGGGATTTCATTGAGGGGTCATGGAACAGCTTTGCTATTTCTCACTGTGATCTATCATGACCAGTTATTTTAAGGAGGCTGTGATTAATTAATTATGACTGCAATTTTTATTTATTTTATTTATTTATTTATTTATTTTTTGCAGCTTGTTGCCTTAAAGCGGAGTCAATTTTCTGACCCCTTGACTCTGGGATGAACTTGACACTTGTTTTGACAGTTCGAATGTAGGAGAACTGACTTTTTGTGAATTCTGGAGACTAGGTCTCAAGAGGAGGAATGTTGCCTTATCACCACCATGTAAGGAAGCTGGTGTGGCTTACTGTAGGACAAAAATCCACATGGAGAGGAAAGGAGGCAGCCCAGCCAACATCCGGCACCAAATACTACACATGTGAGGGAACCTTTCAGCTCAGCCAATCCTCTAGCTTAATGCAGCTGCATGAATGAGCTGGGGAAACCAGCAGAGGAACTGCCTAGCCAATCCACAAAATCATGAGAAATAATACATGTGTTATTTTAGATTACTATAGACACAAAGGAAATGAATAGCCACTCTTTGAAGTCTAGGACAAGAAGGTCAAGAGCTTTTAATGTTTCAGCTTTATGGCCAATTGCACAGCACAGCGCCGCCAATTGCAGTTCCCAATCATAGCTGCCAACAGCATTGTTTGGGAGCCTCGGAGCGACTGGCGCTATCCTAGGTGCTGATTGCATGCTTTGCTCATTTCCTGTTAATTAGCACTGTCCTAGGTGCGGACCACCTTAAGCCTTTCCTTACAGGTACTTACTTGTTCGCACCGCTGAATCACATAAAAATATGCCTTGCTTTGTTAAGCAACAAGGGACCCAGATAACCTAGTAATGCTCACCTGTTTGATCCTGAACAGTACCTACTATTGTCCATTAAGCTGTCCACTGTCCAGTCTGTGATTAACGCTGTCATAAATAGCGGGGAGGATTTTAACTCAGGTAAACCTGAATTGGGTCATATTCTCAAGGAGATGTGCTCCCTTGTGTCCATAATGCCCTGAGAAATCTTCTAATCCTGAAAGCCTAATAGTGAAGCAAGGTGCAGAGCTGGAAAACATCTTGTTTGGGTTCAGACAGAGCACTGTAGTTAAAAGGACAGCTTCTAGACTTAAACTAACTGGGTTATCAGCTGCACCACCTTGGGAAAATGTGTGAACAATAATAATAATACCTACTTTAGGGGTTTGTGAGGAATAAACCATTTAAATACATATGAAGTGGACTTAAATAAATTAATGTACTCAAAGTACTTAGAAGAAAGCTCAATCCATAGTAAGTGCTCACTAAATGTTAGTCATTTCAATAAAGATGGTGAATGCTAATTATAATCACTGATTATAATGATAGCAAAAAAGATATGGTTTTGAATCTCAGCTCTGACCGTTATTAGCTAGGTGATCTTAACTTCACAAAGTTTTGGTGTTATATAAAATGGGGACAAATGCTTTTTGTGGTAATTAAATGAGGACATGAGAGGGGAAACAGGGTACAAGACATATAATAAATACAAAATATAAATGATATTTTATTCTCTTCTGGGCCTCCCTGTAGTCCTGAGATTCATCAGATCCTAGAATATTATCTGAAAGTGTGTGTGTGTGTGTGTGTGTGTGTGTGTGCGCGCGCACACGCGTGCTTGTGTGTGTGTGTGTGTGAGAATCTGTAACAACAGAAAGTATAAAAGCCCCTTAATGAAATAATAGTGGATGCATGGAAATCATTCTAGGGTCTCCTGTGCCCTCTCTGTCAGAGACAACTCCCTCTTAGTCTACAGCTCGTTGGCTTGCTGTTAAGAAGCTTTTGAGATAGATTAAAACAATAGCATCAACAGAGGTATAATTTTCTTCCATCCCTCTTTAATTAGCTGTGAACCACAGGGCTTTCCAAGTCGTAGCAGAATCAGGGAATGCAGGAAGAGCAGAAACCCTCCATCTGAGTTTCTGGGATAAAGTAACACTTGCTGTAAACCATTCTAAGAATTTGTATTACAGACACTGGGAGTTTTTTCTTGTCTCTTTTAAAAACAAACCTCTGTCTGTCGGCCCCTTGCCAATTCCAGCCTCTGAAATTGGCATGAATGTCTTAAGGGTTGGAAGAAGAAAGTATAAATTTTAGAATTGTGGTCAAATACAAATGCATGAGCCAGGAAGTCTTTGCTTTGCACTGTCACAAACTAATTATTCTGTGTGTCTTTTAAGTCTCAATCTTTCTGACACTTTATTTTCTTATCTGTAAAGTGGGGGTTGGGTTAGAATACAGTTTCTATTTGCCAAATGCTGATCATATGCAGAGGTTCACAGCAATGCTGCAAAGTAGATACTTATATCCCCAAGTTTCAAATCAGGAAATTGAGACTTAGAAAGCTTACGTTCATCAAAGATGAAAAGCTTGGAAACAATGGATCCCAAGCAGCTATGGATCTAGGTCTTGCTGACTTCTTCTACTACATAAGACCTATCATTTTACAAACCCCTTTAAATGCCATAACTAGTCTGTCATTTGTATACTATTGAATTGTTGGATGATCAGAGGCAAAGAAATGATGCATATAAGCTCTTAAACCTTTTTGTCATTCCTGTTTAACTGTAATAACTGAGGAATAAACAAAATAATATGGTTACCTAATCATTGTACATATTACATACAAATGTTCACTTTTCACAGAATTAGAAATAATTTAAGAATTCAGCATTTCTCAACCGGTGGGCAACAGAGCCCAGAAGAGCCATAAAAATTTTATAAGGAGTTCAAGAATCTGTATATCCATCAAATATTGCCTGTGAACTGAAAAACATGATGCCTTGGCAATATATAAATTAATATTTTTCAAAATATGCATAAAGCTCCATAAATACTAAATGTGTGGGGTTTCTTATGTAATATTTGTATCTACTTAACATCTGAATTCCTTCTAAAATGGCCCTGTGCCATTCAGTACAGCTTTTGGTCATTATGTCTTTTCTCATCTAATATTTATACTGAAGTATAACTAGTACTATGCGTCACAAAAATTCTTGATGTTCAAGGGAGTCCAGAGTCTGAGACAGGTTAGAAACTACTTCTTTACATATACGATTACAAGGCACTTAAAAACATGCTGTCTCATTTAATTCTTGCAATCCAATCAATAATCATCATAGAGCATCTCTGACAGCACGGATTTTGAAAAAATGGGGATTTACTACCTTTCCATTTTAGATCCATTTTGTGTTTTGGGGGGTTATAGTCAATAAATCCTGAATGCAAAGAAAAATAGACCCCATCTAGAGGTGAGAGAGCCTTCCTTCAGAAGCAGTAAAAAAAACCCACAAAAAACAAAAAATAAAAACAAACAAACAAAACAAACAAAAAAATGTGGACAGAGTATCACAACCGCCCACGTTTGTCTCCTTCTGAGGTTCAGCTTAGCTCGTGGGATGACTCATAAACCTGTGCAGCACGCAGAAAATCCCACCACGTCCCTCACAGATTTTCCCAAGACTCCTTGCTGAGATGTTCTGAAGCCACAATCGAAACTAGAAACCAGAGCATGAGAAAAGGATATCTGTGGCACATGAGGAAAACTGTCATGGCTGGTGACCTGTCACCTTTGGAGAGCATTTCTGCTAAGATCAACAGACTACTCAGAAGATGCCAGGGAAAGCTGAAGCTTACTCAACGTGAACAAGAAATACAGTCCTTTCAAGTTCAAAGCCCATCGTCACTGCTATAGGCTCCATGTTTGTATCCCCCTAGAATTCCTATGTTGAGGCCTCATCCCCATTGTGATGGTATTTGGAGGGGGACCTTTGGGAGGTGACTAGGGCATGATGGCAGGGCCCACATCAATAGGAGTAGTTCCCATATACATGAGAACGCAGGGAGCTTTTTCATACCTTCGGACATTCGAGGACACAAGATGAACCCTCTGTGAACCAGGAAGCAAGCCTTCACCAGACCCAGACACTAAATCTGCCAGTGCCTTGAGCTTGAACTTTCCAGCTTCCAGAACTGTGAGAAATAAATATTTGTTGTTTAAACTACCCAGTCTATGGTAGTGTAGTATAGCAGCTCCAACAGACTAAGACAGGTTTCAAATTCAACTTCCCAAAATCTAACCGCCTAAAGTAAACATTTGCAATTCTTTATCCACCGGGAACTTGGATATGTTAGATGTCTGGCTCGTGGTCTTTGTGGAAAATCACTATGTAATTTTCAACTTATGTGTCCTTGAGGTCTGTCACAGGGATCCAGGGCCTAATAAGAAACCCACAATTTCCTATGACAGACAAGAAAAACTTCAATGACCACATAGATTAAATACTAATTCTCCATGGAGGGAAAAAAAGAAGTTATCTGAAAGCCTCCTGGGCTTCAGATCACAGAGTTATTATTCATTGCATTATTTGTAGAACGTGGTTGCCTCCATGATCCTGTTCTCCTCATCATGGCAACCCAAGCGAATGGGTCTTCTATGATCATCCCTATTTAAAGATGAAAATCAAAACCAAACCAAGCAGATATTCTAGAGGTGACTTTGTGTGGGTACAAGCAAGTCGAGGTTTCTATCTCAGCTTCTTCAGTTTTGTTTTTTTCTCCTGTTTACTCTCTGCCTTCAGCGATCTCTGATTTTTCAACTTGGATAGAATTATTCCATTGTTTACAAACTCCCTCATCTCCTTTCCTGTGCTTTACCTACGGCCACTTTTGAATGTCTTGCACTGAAATGGGCAGATTTCCTCCCTTGCTTTTGTTGAAGGTCAGCTGCTGACTCCTTTTTCCTCAAATCTGATATAATGGCTATCCATCGATAGTAACATCTGGCTTGCCTAGAGTTCAGACAAATGGTAAGGAAGGCAGTGCAGTGTGAGGAATGAAGCATCTTTCTAGGGGTCAAGAGGCCTAGATTCCAGCCACGGTGATTCCATTTGCCAGCTAGGTGACACTGGGCAAGTTGTTGAAACTACTGAGTCTCAATTAACTCATCTTTAAGATGGGAATGATATTATGTCATCGCTATCATGGGGTGGTGGTGGGGGTTATGAAGCTGAAATGAGATCAGAGATAGCAAAGTACTTTACCAATCGTAGAGAACTGCATTCTGGCAAAGGGGTCACAAATCAATTGTCTTCAAGGGTCAACTAGGTTGTAAAGGAGTGGAGCAGGCAGGTTTGGGAAAATTGTGAGTGGTGAGACTCGAACCCACAGGAGAGTACAAGTCCTACCAAAGGCATTGCAGTTTCATTATGTAATAATAATAATAATAATAATAACAATCTGTTAGCCAATCCAGACACACCTGCTGGTGTGAGACACTAGTTGGTGAATCCCAGTTCCATTATAATATCTTCCAAACTGTGGCTAGAGATCCCCTAAGGGGCTTTAGAGTTATTTCAAAGTGTCATGAATATATATACACACACCCACCAACAGTACCTATCCCCTAAAAAACAATATCACGTATATCCAGATAGTAGAATTTTTAAGTGTAGGGAGATGCCACTTCATTGGGATTCATTAATAAACAATTTATTCAAAAGCATAAGCAAATTCATATTAATTTTTCATTAGTGTAGAGTTCTCAGCCAATGGACACTAAGCTCTTCTCATGGTAAGTAGGGGGAGGGCACATCATTTTTATTTTATTTTTTTTTTTACATTAAAGGGGAGTTTCATAAGCTTAGCTGTTGGGAAACAACTCTAAACCATTTGCAGAATGAAAATAGACAACTCAAAGGATATAAGTGTAACCAGCTCTATAATCAAACCAAGAGGATTCCTCTTGGGATAGCTTCTGGATCTAACGCTAACCTGGATTGCAGGGAAAACAAGGCCTACGCACATGCACATTTCACAGGCGTCTCAAATGTACATCAACTTTAAATGCACAAAGGCCTAAGACACATTAAACACATTTCCCTGAATCGCCCCCTCTACCCCTTTATATATCTCCTAGAAAATGGCATCACCATCCATCTAGTTGCTCAAATACCTGGGTATCTTCAGGTTCGCTTTTCCTCTCAAATCCTATACAATCCTTTAACGCGTCCTGCCAGCTCCACCTGCATACTATCCCGTCGCCTCCCTTTTCTCCACCTCCCCTTCTCCAATCCTTACCACTTCTTTCCCAGATTACTATGTTAGCTTCCAGTCTCTCCACCACTATTCTTGCCTCCACACAAAGACTTCTCCAGACAACACCCAACGTGATCTTTTAAAATCCTTAATGGGATCATTTTACTCCCTTACTTTTAAACTCTCCCAATATGGTCTCAATTATTCCAAATGAGTCTTCTTACCATTTCCTACAACACCCTGAGTTCCCTGCCCCTTTCTCTGACTTAATTTACCCCACCCTATCTCCATCCTCCATAGCCCAGGCACACTTCTGTTCATGAAACACGCCAAGCGCATTTCCATCTCAGGGCCATCATGTGTGTCCTTCCCGCTACGTCAAAGTCTCATCCCCGGATATTCATTTGACTGCCTCCACATCATTTCGGTCTCAGCTCAAATATCAGCTCCTCAGAGAGAACATCCCTGACCACCCCACTCACTACCTATTTCATTACCTACTTTATTTCCTTGACAGCCTTTAGTGCCCCTTCAAATCTTCGGGGGTATTCATTGATTTATTTGCTTCTTTTCTGTCACCTCCCCCCCAAATACAAATGTCACAGTGACAGTGAGTGTGTCTAGGTTACCAGTGGGTTCCCCAGTGTCCCCAACACTGTTCGCAGACCCTAGGCACTCAGCAAATACTGACCAATTTAATGACTGGCTCACAATCTGGGTTGTCAATCTGAATTCTATGTGACGGTCTTTAAACCTACCAATTCCTGGGCACCACCTGAGATATACGTACTGAATTTGTATTTCCACACTTTATAGTTTGAAAAATACCCTCATGTGATTTGATAGTCAGCTAGGGTTTTAGCTGACCTAAATAGCTAGGCAATGTGTCAATGCCCCATACACACACCCCTATCTCATACCTACATTCTTTTCACACACATCTTCTATACCAGACATCATGTATACAGTGATGGACCCACCCTTTTTATGTGTCTGTTACATACACAGATACAGCATATGTTTATCTTCACCCAGTGATCATGATGCTAACAAGACTCCCACTTATTTAGTGCCTACTCTGTTCTAGGGACGGTACTTGCTGTACTGGGGATAGAGAGGCACCACGGTCCCAGCTCTAAAGGGCCCACAGCCTCCAATCACCAAAGCCTCCCTGACTATCCAAGGTGGTGAGTGTGACGACAGAAGGCAGCCCAGTGGCCTGTGAGGCTACAGGCGGGAGGGCGGGAAACTGCCAGGTTGACAACATCATATTTACATTAAAGCAAGCAATGCATAAGTTGTGTCCTAAAGGATAGAAGTTATCTAGGTTGGGAGGAGGGGACAAAAATGGCAAGTTTATCTGAGGTCAAGAGAACAAAATGTGCAAAACTATAGAGCTAGGGTTGATGAGATCCTAGAGACCTAGGGACTTCTCTTTTTTTTTTTTTAATTTATTGGGGTGACAATTGTTAGTAAAATTACATAGATTTCAGGTGTACAATTCTGTATTACATCATCTATAAATCCCATTGTGTGTTCATCACCCAGAGTCAGTTCTCCTTCCATCACCATATATTTGATCCCCCTTTACCCTCATCTCCCATCCCCCTTACCCTCTGGTAACCACTAAACTATTGTCTGTGTCTATGAGTTTTTGTTTCTCATTTGTTTGTCTTGTTCTTTTGTTGTTTTGGGTTTATATACCACATATATGAATGGATAAAGAAGTTGTGGTATAGATACACAATGGAATACTATTCGGCGGTAAGAAAAGATGATATAGGAACATTTGTGACAACATGGATGGATCTTGAGAGTATGATGCTAAGCGAAATAAGTCAGACAGAAAAAGCAGAGAATCATATGATTTCACTGATATGTGGGACTTCTCTGGTTTTCATTCCCAGATTATACTCTGGAACTTGAGACAGAAAGAGCCCATCTCCCTTCCAGCTCTCATGCCACTCAGCATCATAGAAAGCAGTGCACCATTCAGCAGCCACTGCCAAACCAGCCCAGGAATAAAGGGTTTGCCTCCCCTGTCTCCTTCATTTGAGGGGAAATCTTGCCTGAGGCACGAGCAAAGCTTCAATTTGATGTAATTTGAAATTTCAAACTGCCGGATGCAGCTTTGCTTCCGACTGCCATCTGCTTTTCCAGCGTGCAATGACACCGCGCCTGTGTTTATTGTGTTTGTTCAACCAAGTCCACCAGTAAAATATTAATAATTTCCCCAGCGCCTGGGCAGTTTGCGTGCTCAGGATGATATCCGAACATGCATCAAGCTCATCAAAGTTATGAGCAAAATAATTTTTCTCTTTAAGTGTGGAGAGGAGAGGGAAATCTGGGTTTTTCTTTTTCGTGCGTGTCGCTAAGTGATACTTTTAGCTTTCTCTGCACAGAAACAAGTGCATTGCTCCTGGCCTCAACATTAGATACGCTTTCTCTGTAGAGATAGAGTTTTCCAGCTAAGCAAGGAAATAAGTAATGTGTGGATTTCAACAAGGAAGTGGGTGCCGTACCCTATACCTCTTTCCTTCCCTCTTCATATGCAATTGGACATGAGGTCCAATTGAGTCCATCATTATTTTTGAGTTTGTCCCTATCTTTCCATTCCCATGGGCACTGTTTTAGTTTGGGCCTTTACCAGGTCATCTGGGTTACCCCAATCTGCTGCCTCTGGTTTCCTAACACTCCCTAAATCAGCTTCCCTTTCCTCTCACAGAAATGGAGTTTGAACTCTCAACAGGATTTGATCAGTCAGGGGCTTTAAAGCCTTCCTTGGCTCCCAACTGCCCTAAAAATATAATCCACATTTTTTTTGTTTTTTTTTACGGTTTACCTTCTTTATTCCACTATGTATAATTACTTCGTAGAATCAGTAAACCTCTCTTGCGAAGCTGTGCTATCCAGTCTTTTAAGGCAGGTCTCCGTTTCTAAAGGTAGAGGTGTAGTCTGGACTCATTTTAAGAAATGGGAAATTCTTAAGACGTGACAATGATGTGAAGCACAGTAAAGAACCCTCTAGGACAAAATGAAGTCAGGGCCTATTTGGAAAAATGCACTGTGGTCTGACAGAGACGTCTCTAACATCATGTCACTTTCATTCATTGCAATTTCAAAGGTTTCTTCCAAGGAAGAAAGGTTTCTTCCAAGAGTTTCTAGAATCTGGAGTTTTCCTTGAGGTTTCCAGGGGGGGGCAAGCCCCCCTTCTTCCATAGTCTGGTTTTCTACTTCAAATTCCCTGAAATCCCACAGAGGTGGAATGTTTTTTAGTGTTTTCATTGTATGTGCATCCAAGTCATAACATTTTCATGTATTTTTTATTTTATTTTGTATTGGGGAATATTGGGGAACAGTGTGTTTTTCCAGGACCCATCATCTCCAAGTCAAGTGGTTGTTTTCAGTCTAGTTGTGGAGGGCACAGGTCAGCTCCAAACTCAAGCAGTTGTCTCTCACTGGTCCATGTGGGAATCGAACTGGCAACCTTGGTGTTATAAGTACCATGCTCCCACCACTGAGCCAACCGTGGATGCATTTTGAGATTATTATGCTAAGCAAAATAAGTCAGACAGAAAAAGCCAAAAAACATATGACTTCACTCTATGTGGGATAGAAAACTGAAAGCAACAAAGGAACAAGACAATCAAATAAAGAAACAAAATCTCATAGACACCAACGGCTCAGCTCCAAGCTCAAGCCATTGTCTTCAATCTAGTTGTGGAGGGTGCAGCTCACTGGCCCGTGTGGGGGGCGCAGCTCACTGGCCCGGTAGAACCAGCGACCTTGGTGTTATGAGCTCTGCAATCTAACCACTGAGCCAACCGGCCGCCCTAATTTGTCTTTACTGTCTGTTCCAATACAGGCTTCAGAATCACCAATATACGTTTCAATGCAATGAAGGCCCACATGCTTTAGCATGGTTTACAACGCTCGCCTCTCCCTCCATTTCCACACTAGTCATTGCTCTCCTGGTGCCACATACTCTCTAGTGCCCAGCAGGAAATGCACAAGAGAGCAGACCTAAGAGCATCCCACATGGTGCCTGCTCAACAGCACAGTTTGGTAAATGATAGCTGTCATTATTATTATTTGTAATGAAAGTTTATTGGAGTGACAATGGTTAGTAAAATTACATAGGTTTCAAGTGTACAATTCTGTAATACATCATCTATACATCATATTCTGTGTTCACCACTCAGAGTCTGTTCTCCTTCCATCACCATATATTTGATCCCCTTTACCTCATCTCCCACCCCCCTTACCCCCTTACCCTCTGGTAACCACTAAACTATTGTCTGTGTCTATGAGTCTTTGTTTCCTTATTTGTTTGTCTTGTTCCTTTGTTGCTTTCAGTTTTATATCCCATATATAATGAAGTAATATGGCTTATGACTTTTTCTGACTTATTTTGCTTAGCGTAATAATCTCAAGATCCATCCATGTTGTTGCAAATGGCAGTGTTTCATCTTTTCTTACAGCAGAATAGTATTCCATTGTGTATATATACCACAACTTCTTTATCCAATCATCTATCGAAGGACACTTTGGATGTTTCCATGTCTTGGCCACTGTAAATAAATCTGCAATGAACATCGGAGCACACATATCTTTACGAATAAATGTTTTCACATTTTTTGAGTAGATACCCAGGAGAGGGATTGCTGGGTCGTATGGTAATTCTATTCGTAATTTTTTGAGGAACCTCCACACTGCTTTCCATAGCGGCTGCACTAGTCTGCATTCCCACCAACAGTGTGTGAGGTTTCCTTTTTCTCCACAGCCTCTCCAAAACTTGTTACTATTTGTCTTGTTGATGATAGCCATTCTGACTGGGGTGAGGTAACATCTCATTGTGGTTTTTATTTGCATTTCTCTGATGGTTAGTGATGTTGAGCACTTTTTCATATACCTGTTGGCCATTTGTATGTCCTTTTGGGAGAAATGTCTACTGAGGTCCTCTGTTCATTTTTTAATTGGATTGTTTGTTGTTTCTTTGTTGTTGAGTTTCATGAGTTCCTTATATATTTTGGATATTAGCCCCTTATCAGAGGTGTCGTTTGCAAATATCTTCTCTCCATAGCTGTCACTACTTAGAGTTGTAAAAAAAGAAAAAAAAGAGTGACATCCAGGTCACCCTGGTTCTTCTCTGTCCTCATCAAAGGCATTCATGCCGTCTTCGGGGAAAGAAAAAAACAGATTTACTCCACTGTTGCCTTCAATTTTGGTGCGAGGGAAGAATGGCTCCTAGCCGCCACACGGTCCATAAGAGGCCAGAGTGCAACGTGGTAAAGAGCTCAGGAACCAGGACATCTGAGGTAAAAAGCGGGCTCAGCCACCCACTAGCTTTGTGTCTTCAGTTTGGTCATCTCTAAAGTGGGCACGACAGTAAGTACCTACATGTAAGCTACAGGCAGGAGAGAAAGATTCAGTAAGTGTTCAGCACTAAGAGTAGGACTTGATACATGGTGAACACTCAGTTAACAACTAACTGAGTCCTAACGCTAGTATATACATATCTCTGAAAGCAGGGATGGACATCCTTAAAGGGACCGCAGACTCTCACCAGGCAATGCCTTGGATCAGGCTGTTTTCCCTGCCTGGAATTCTCTTCATCCATCATAGTCCGTTTGCATTCTTCAAGGCTCACCTGAACAACTACCTCCTCTAGGATGCCTTGACAGGGAGTAGAGTGGAGTGAGATTTGGGGTCTGATAAACTTGGCTTTAACTATAACATTTTCACTTTCTGGCTGCATAAATTGAGTAGGTCGATTGACCCACCTGAGTCTCATTTCACGGATCTGTAAAATGGGGATGAGGTTGCCCTCCTTACAGGGGGGCTGTCTGTCCACCCCATACATTTCAGTTCTCTAAACTCTTTCCCTGGACCCCTGTTGTAGATGGAAATTGATCCCTTTCCTAGGCGCCCCCTAAAATGTATGTACTTCTATTACAGCTACAGGCCCCCTATTTTCCAAAGTAAAGTTAGGACTTGTTCATATTTTGCCTAGATTATTTTGACCTTACCTGCCTAGTGTCTCTCTATCCAGTTTTTTGTTTGTTTGTTTCTCTAGTTTCCTATGTACTTAGAGCTGTCTCCTAAAAACACAAATCTGATCAAGCCACCTCCCTCAGGGCAAGAGTGGGAGCAAACTCTGATTGAATCTCTTTATCTATAAATCAAAGTTCATACTCCATGGAATAATTAAAGTTCTCAACAACCTGCCCAAGCTTGCCATGCCAACCCTAACTCAAGCCACTGCCCCATTCTGTGAGTATACATTGATCCCATTGTCCTCAGAACAAGCTATGAATTCTAGGTTATGGTTCACAAGTCACCTCTACCTGAACGCCCTTCTGTTCCCTCCCCACCAACTGAAATCCTACCTAACATCTAAGGCCCAGCTGAAACACCCCTACTTTTCCAAATTCCTTTTTAATCTCCACTCCCCTGCCCCCTGCCAACAATTAGAATAAATGAAATAGATTAACACACAGGGAGACTGAAATCTCAGAGCAAACAGTTAGTCAATGGTAGAGATAGGTCTCAAATGCAAATGTTCTGATCCTAAATGTTTCTAACACAAGACACTCGTAACCCATAAGCAGGAGCTCCAGGATTCTCAGATACTGTTTATGGCTGAAATGGTAGTCATGCATGGTCATTCAAGTGTTCTTTGGTTTCCCTTTCATTTCTGGATAGAATGGTCACTCCCGTACATTGCTGGCAGAAGTGTTAAGTGGATAGAACTTTTGGAAAGCAATTTGGCTTTATGTGTGGAGTCTGCAAAATATTCATGCTCTTTTACTTAATCATTCCTCTTCTGTAAATCGCTTTTGAGAAACTAACCTAAAGCAATTACACACACATACAAGGATGATATTACAAGGAAAGATTGGTATCAACCTAGATGCCTGACAATAAAAATATCTAAAACAACAACAACAACAAAACTGGCAGTGGTTACCAACTTCAGTGCTAGAATCAGAGAAAACAAAATCCTAGCTCTAGTTCTTCTTAAGAGTTGTGTTATCTAAGGCAAGTTATTTTACTTTTTGGTGCCTTAGTGTCCTCATGTCTACATTTGTCTCTAGAAAGAGATAATAGCAGAACCTACTCCATAGAGTTACTATGAGGATTAAATGAAATTTTACAAGGAAAGAATTTAACTTGGAGTCTATTTAACACATTGCAAAGCTCTCAATTAAGATAAGCTATAAAGAAGTAGTAGTACTAGTATCAGTACTAGTACCAGTAGTAGCAGAAGAAAAACGTGGGGGAAGAGGAGGAGGAGAAAAAGGAGAGGAAGAATAATTAGAAGAGACAGCCACTGGTTAGGATATTGTACAGTTATTAAGCATTATGTTTGCAGAGTTTAAATTAACAATATGGAAAATGAATTAATGATCAGTGAAAAAACAGGATTGTAAATTGTGTGTACAGTAATAATCTAATAAATAAATCTTAGAAAAATGCTGGAAGAAGATGCACTTCATGATAGCAACAGGCAATACTTATATCTCAGTGATGAAACTACGTATGGGTGTGTAGGGGGTTGTAATTCTCCAATACCTTGGCTTTATGTATTTTTTGTCCGTTCGTGCCCATCCTTGCCCAAACAGTATCACCAATATCCTGGAAAATGGCAAAATCATGTTATAATTTTCCTTCATCTCTAGTGTCCCCTGACATGAATTCAATACTGTGCAAATGAGCCTTATTGAATGAACAAGCAGTAATGTCCTCATCCATAAAATGGGGATAATGTACATCATGGGTTCTTGGTAAAGATTACATGACTTATTTTACTGAAGATGCCGAGGGTAGTGTTAAAACAGAATTCTAGTCAATAAATGTGAGTTTCCTTTCCCTTGTCTCACTCACTTTTCTGTTTGAAAAAGTCCAAACTGGTTGGCAAGACAGGAAGTGGCCCTGAGAGCCCATGCTGTCACTGGCCTCTGTGTCACAGCTTACCACACAGTACATTTGGATCAACTGTCAACAGGCTTTTGGTGATAGGGTCACTGGTCCACAGAGAAAGGCCACTGACAAACTTCACGTTGGCCATCATGGGTTTGTGACATCTGAGCACAGAGGAGGGAGGGGTTCAAGTTCTGCCATCTGCTGTTTGAAAGTTCACCAGTGTCCCTCTGTGAGAGCAAATTCTGGCATCCAAGTCAAAATCCAATCCCAGGAATTAATTGTGTTTTACTGAAAATTCTCTTCCTTCTGTGGTAGAAAGTCAACCTTCATTTCTTGCCCCTGAGCCCTGGCTGATGGTGCTGTGTTCTGCCTACCAGGAAGCTCTGCCAGGGAATAAGCTTGTTTCAGGACGTAGAGTTCGGCTTTTTCCTCAGGTGAGGTACGGGTTTATCCTGGTGGTCGATTTAAGTTAGATTGAACCCTTTCTTCATTTAGGTATTCAGCACAAACGTAGGCAGTTACCATGCACCAGATGTGGGGGAGGCAAAGGTGAATTCCCATGGAGACCAGGACGTGTTTTAGGTAAAGCACCCATATTAAGCAAAAGAGCCAACTGTGTGGATCCGTTATATGACCATTGTGCTTTTCTAGCCTATATTTGGCAGGTAGAGCAGGAGTTGTGGGTTTAGAACCAAACCGCTCAAGCCTGAGCCCTGTTCCTTCTTAGATAGCTGACTGTGTGTTTGTTTCTTTATAAAATGCAACACCAAGCTGGTATCAGGGTTAGAGCCAGTCTACATATCACTTAGCAAGCCCCATGCCTGACTCAAAACCAATAATAAATGATGTTAGTATTTTCAGTTAGTGATTTCAGTATCTTTCAGAAACCCTGCTGCAGACAGGAAGAAGGCATGCAACTCATCTTTCCTAAGCTGCCTTCGAGAGAGCAAAATCCTCTACCATCATTAAGTCAGATGGCTCCCCATTTTCTCCTTACACCAATTGCCTTCTGCTGCCAGTTACTGATTTTAGTTGCTGTTCTATGATTTCCATTCTGGCACCTCCTCCCTTCAAAGTGGATGGAAGGGAGTATGGATGGGAACTAACCTTTCTTGAGAGCCTGTGTATGCCACACACTGTGTTTATAACTTTCACCAACATTTTCTCATTCAATGTCCATGGCTGGGCTTGAGGTAGGCATTATGGTCCTGTTTTGTCCAGAGGAAAGAGAGGCTCAGAAAGGGGAAGGGACCTGAGGTCACAGAACTCTTATGTTGTGGAGCTGGCTTGCAGCCAGGTCTGTTGGAATCCAAATCTCTGGTCTTACAGTGCACCCTGAAGCCTCTTGTCCATTCTCATTACTCAATTAGGTCATTGGCCTTTCTTCCTGAGGAAGGCAAAACAGAGAGAGATAAGCCTTCAAACACTCAATCTCTCTGAGTCAGATTTCTGACACCCAAGATGCACCATCCACTAAAATCTGTAGCTGAGAGGAGCCTCGCCCTTTCACATGTTAAATAAAAACAGAAGCCTTGAGGGCTTAAATGACATGTTCAAGCCCGCACAGAAAGCTTGTTGTGGTGGAATGAGAACCGGAAAGGGTCTCTTCCCAAGCATAAGAGCACACTCCTTATTTAAAGCCAACTGAAAGATGTGGGGGATTGGGGTGGGGGCGGGAAATCCAGCCAACATATTCTGGGCATTGAATGATGGGAATCGCAGGCGGCCAATGAGCTCACTGGGCAGAGCAAAAGAGAAGGCAGCCTGGGCACAGAACTGCCTTCCAAAGCACAAACATGAATGCTAAACAGTTCTCCAGCAGCCAGGAAGTAAGAGCAGAGAAGGTTCCCAGGCAATGAAAGAGCAAGGCAGTGAGGCCATAGTTGAACTTGTCATACCAAAATAAGAGTCACCGAGGAGGAACCCTCCCCACCCCAGGCCCACTGTTCTGGTGGAAGGGATGTCACTCTCACTTGTCAACAACTGGAGACTTACTCACACAGAAACTTGAAAATAGAATGTCTCCTAAGCACTTTCTTTCTAAATTCTTCTTGCAGAAGGCTTCTTATTCTTTCAGAATCACCCCAAAGCAATCCCCAGTAAAGTACGAAAGTAAATTCAAAGCAATTAGAGAGTCTATCTACAGTGAGCCCAAAATGTGTTTGCAGTGGTTCTCTGGGAAATGGCTCAGTGTCCATTTTCCCCAGAATAGTGTTATTTATGTAAGGAAGATGCTGCTCTTTCCCAGAGTATAAACGTGCGCGCCCAAACACACACACACACACACACACACACACACACACACACACACTTACTATGACAAATGGATGTAACATCTCAAGAGTGAAATATTGTGTTGTGGGTTACAAGCCAAAGCAAGGAAGCCTCGCTCCAGTAAGCACTTATAAATTGTTGCAAACAATATCAAGAAATACAAGCTCGCCCTGGTAAACTAGCAGCTGCAAGATTTCAGGGCTCAGGACTAGCTTTGGAACAGAAAGAAAAAAAAAATGAAAACAACCAAATCCATTGCTTCAAATATTCTGCGGGATCTCCAGGGTGGTCTTATGTTTCTAATTAATATTTCTCCCTAATTATGTTCGGGAGGGTAAGTGTGCTAAATGCAACACTCCCGCCTTCCTTCAGCATGGAGCACGAGCTGTGGCAGGGAAAGGAGGAAGGCACTCTGGGAGGACGGCTGTGGAAGTTCATTGTGATGCAAAAGAATGCAACGATTAAGAATATAATTTTGGAAGATGTCAGCAGCCTAATTACTCATAGGGCTTCTAGCAAATTAAACAGCAGGTGAATTAGCTCATTTAATGAGATCTTAGAGTTTGGAAGCAAGGTGCTTTTACTTTGCATTTGAGAAACACGTCTCCCAACTTCATGTTAATAATTTGGGCCCCCCAACACGCTATGAGCTCAACAGGTTCTACAAGAAGCACAGAGGTCAGTTGTTTAAAAGGGTCTGAGTCCATTCAATTGAATTTCTCTGTTCTTTGTCTCCGCTCTTTCCCTCTCCTTTCTTTCCTTCCCAAATGCAATTGTTCAACTTGGAAAGCACATAGTTCACTAAAGCGGCCTTTGGAAACAACAGTTTTTGAGACAGGGTTAAAGGAGACATAGTAGAAATTGGATTGAAAACCGGCTTTAGTATCTTTATACTTCTCAAAGCCTTTGTTTCTGTGTCTGTAATGTGGAAATAATGACACCCATATTACAATTTTTGTGTTTACTCGTTGAATTTCTTTACAAGACGGCATTCCTTGAACATAGGGAATAGAGATATTCATCCCTGCATTCTACTATCACTGTGCCTGGAACATAATAGGTGCTTAATTTGTATCCTAAATAGAAATTAAAAATTTGAAAAGAACAGATGCATGAACGGCTGATGTGAGGATTCAATGAGAAAACCTAAACATATAGGCGTAGTGCCTTACCCATTGTAGACCTTCAAAAAAAATGAAAACAAGAGAAAGAAAATGACTGGGAGTATTAGCCACTCCAGGGTCTGTTAGGCTCTGGAGGAAGGAAGAGTGTTTCCTGGGCAGAGTTGTCCGCTGCCCAAACGGGAGAATAGGAAAAAGCGTGTGGCCGGTGTTCTTCGGGCCAAAGCACCGAGACGCATACGCTGTGCACAGCCCAGGGGCTCTCTGTGTACTCAGAAAGCGTGTTCACAACATAGGCGATCGAGCCATGTGCCAGAACCTGCACTAGGGGCTTCCCATCCATCAGCATGTTGTATCCTGACAACCTGGTATGGTAGGTATTGTTATTCCTTCTTTTTATAGATGAGGAAAGCGAGGCTCAGGGATTAACCAACTTGTTCAAATTGACACACAGTAGATGTGCATATTTCCACGTGGTGCCCTTCACATTTGACACACAGACCATTATGGGACTCACCACACTGTACTGTGATTGCTCCCAAGCCCTGGCAGCCTGGGAGCTACAGCAGCGAGGAAGAGAAGGGATCCCCTCGCCTCACTGCCCACCCGGTCCTTCCTTCCAGTCTCCCTGACAGAGGGTCATGTGTTCTCTGCTGCTTCGCCCTCTCTTCTGGTGTGGAACAGGGTCCACAGAGGTGAGACCCACCCCGTTCTGAAAGTTCCTATTTGTGACACAGAGCAGGAAGCTTCCTGCTTTTTCACTTCATCAGGGGACGTCTTCCAAAGCCATCTCCTGAGGCTGACTCCACAGCTATGTGCTCTCCCTGGGTCTCCAGAGGAAGCTGAACACCTCTGAAGGCCGTTAGCAACTATTCCTCTTATTCACATTGTAACCGACTACCATTCATTGAATGCTGGGCACTGGGATTTATATGCATCCTTTTATTTAATCTTCGCCAAAAGCCCCATGAGAGTTACTATTATTATCCCTAACTCCTAGATAAGGATACAGAGGGTCACAGAATGTAAATAAATTGTTCACGGTCACTCAACTTATGGGTGGTAGAGCCGAGATTCCACAGAAGGTTTTCTAATTCCTTTCTAAGTTTCGATGCACAGACTTCAATATTTCCTTTATGGGAAGGCTCTGATTGTTACAAATTTTTTTGTGACTAGAACTAACACGTCTCTTTCTGGAACTTCCATCTACTGGTCATGGTTCTCCCTCGGGAACCACTCTTAACACATCAGCTCCTGTTATAGGCTGCTCTCAGATAATAGGAACTCCAGCTCTGCGCATGGCGTTAGTGCCTCAGTAGACAATTCCACCCCGCACACAGTCATATCTGGATTTGATTTTCTATAATGGTATAACTTACAGTGAACCGAGTGTTGCTGTTTTGTTTCACCTTTTACATGACCCATTTCACTGACCTGATCTCATTCAACCCCACCACAATGTTGTAATGGT
This sequence comes from Rhinolophus sinicus, assembly GCF_057876585.1. NCBI lineage: Eukaryota > Metazoa > Chordata > Mammalia > Chiroptera > Rhinolophidae > Rhinolophus > Rhinolophus sinicus. The sequence goes on from NC_142514.1 coordinate 41,687,103, forward strand.
GGTATTGGTTCCCTAGTTGTAGCGATGAGGACGCTGGGACTCAGAAAGGTGAAGTCCATGGTCCAAGGGCAAAAGGTCAGTCAGGTAGCAGAGTTTCAAAGCCCAGGATTCAATTTCAGGTGTGTCTGCAGTCAAAGCATGCGCTCCTTTCACTGTGCTATGAAACCTTTCCGAATGAATGAAGGAACGAACCTCTGAACCACTAACATGGCAACGTGTGATGAGCGCTTTAAGTAAGGTCCAAACAAAGCTAAGAGTACTTAGCTCAGAAAAAGAGATGCCTTCATCTTTTCCACTAGTCTTTAGTGAGGCTGCACTAATTACCAATTATATAAATGCCTGCCTGCGTCTGCTGGTGCTGAGAGAAGTTTTAATTTGCTGGTGGAGGAGTGAGGGGAGTGCTATGAAGTGTCCCCTCCAAAGCAGAGTGATTTCTGTACAGAAAAACACTGAGGTTGCTAATGGGGGAAGGAAAAAGGCCCCAGAGACGAATGTACTTGGGACGCCACCGCACGGCTAGAGTATCGGGCAGGTTGGAAACGCTGGTCCTTTCCTTCCTAAGATTGTAATTAAGTAGCTAATATGGCAGAAAAGTGACAGTTGGGTTGTCCCACTGAGCCTGGGGCCAGGTGGGTGCTTACAGTCTAGTCGCACCCAGGAGATACTCACCTGTGTTAAAAATGAAGATGCCCTGGAGGGTCCAGGCCACGTGCGTGAAGAGACTGGTCTGTTTCCGCTTTGCGGGCAGAGTGGCAAGAAAACCAAAAGCTTGCCCCGTCCAGATGGAGGTTACCTCAGGAGAGGCAGGAGACCAGAGCAGACAGTGCAGAGCATTTGCAATCACACAAACCTGAGCTCCATTTCTGACTCCGCACTCACATATCTATGGCTGTATCATCTTGGGCAAGTCCTTTAACCTCTCTGAGCTTCATTTCCTTCCAATGAAACGCATCTCAGGTAACGGACGTGAGGATTACAGAGGACCATGTAAAATCCCTGGCACATGGTAGGTACACAAGAAACCCGAGTCCCTTCCTCTTGGGAGCTGCGCCTTCACACTGAGCTAGGACAGCTGCCTGCCATTGAGACACATTTTCCCCTCAGGTCTCTTGGCCTCTAATGAGGTGAAACCCTCTGGGCCTATTACCCCCTGTGATTGTACTTCAAGCACAGCTCAGTACTCATTGGGCTATTGAGAGGCCACAGGTTTCTTGGTGGAAACATCAGGGGTGGGGTGGCAAGCACTTGGGAGAGACGGAGTTGGAGACCACAGCAGCCCATCTTCCCGAGCCTTCCAATTGCTTAACGGCCAGAGTACTCTGGAGCCTCTTCCCAATGTTAAATAAACATATACGTATCATTTTAGAATCACCAGGCATTCCCAATATTGGCTTCTGCTGAAGGCAGTTGAGAAGCAAAGCAGCCCTCAACAGCCTCAGTTCTGGGCCCTTCCATCACCATATGTGTCCACAGCCTGGCTTACTTAACTTGAGGAAGCATTTTTAGAGGTCATCTGAAGTCCATAGGCTTCTCCTCTGTGAGGAGAACACAGAGTCTGGGGTCAGGTGAGCCTACCTCCAAATCTTAGCTCTCCTACTTATAGCCATGTGACCTTGGACAAGTTACTTATACTCACTATGCCTCAGTTTGACTCTGTATAAAAATAGGATAATGATGCTAATACCTCATAGAGTAGACAAGAGCATTCAATGGACTGATATCTGTAACAGCACCTGACATGCAGTTGTTCTCTTAGCCTTCCTCTGGCTAGAGCCCCCACACACCCTGATGGCACCTCCCCATAAGCCTGATTCACTTCGTGATTAGCAGGAAGCATGTTAACAACCATGTAAGAAACAAATGACAAAAAGAATGAATGAGCAAGGATGATTAAACCTATTTTTCTTTTAACTCAGACGAGTAGCATGTCCTGCCCTCGGTCACACAGCTAATAAAGGATGAAGCCAGGATGCCAAGCTCAATGTCATGACTCCTAGGTAGCTGTCCTGCCACCACACCAGGATGCCCTCATCTCTGACTTTCTTCTTACTCAGCTTATTTGAACGGGAAGGTTTTGATGGAACCACTAACGATATACATGAATTTTGAAGCAGCTATCCATTTTTAACGTGGGAAGGAAAACATTAAGATGTCAAACTGGGGGCTGCTCAATGAGCATCTGTAGCCCACACATGGGGCACTGGGGACTAAAGGCTCAAGAAGTAATTGCCACAAATAAGACTCAACTGGACATTGATTTATTCAGCCCGGTTGCTTGATTTCCACTTTGAGCTTGTTCAATCCACTAATCCTCTTTGTCGTTCCTTCTCAGGAACATGACCCTAGCTCATTTGAATGGAAATGTGCTCACCCATTACCTCATTAATTTCTGGGACTCTGCATTATCATGTGCACCCTCCTCCTCTACTTTCTTCCCTCTCAAAATTCAAAGTACTTGTGGGAATGAGACAAATGATGCACCATTTCTCTATGATGTGTCAGGACCGATATTTGTCATTTGCAACCCTGACTGTCATAATTCAACGAGGCCAGGCTGCAAAGCACCCTGGGAACTCATCGATGAGAAGATGCTGAAGGGAGGAAGCTGAGGCCAGGAAGGAGGAGCTGATCAGATGTCAGAGGTGTCTCATCAGCTCCCAAGAGCTGGTGTCTGAGGGTGATGGTGCACACATGAAAGGTTCGCGTGGCTCAGATTGGTACCCAGGGCTCACCCCAGGCTCTCTAGACTGCAGGGTCACAGTACTCTTCCAGGCCACACCTGCTGCCAGGATGGAAGGAGAAGAGAAGTAGCATTAGTGCAGTGCCTACTCTGGTCAGGCATTGTGTTCTGTATGGTGCTGTATTCAATTCTTGTAACAGCTCTGTAAAGCAGGTTTTATCACCTTCCTTCACTCCTTATGCCGAGCAAAGTGCTTAGCACATTCATACACATGATCGTATAATAACAACGTGTGGAATTGATTAATTCATTTTCAGTTCTGCTGACCAGGAAGAAATTAATAGAAGCAGAAGCTATAAATGAAGCATTGCATTACCTCCAATGAGTGTTGAATAATTCTCTAAAGTATTGACAATCAATATCTTTTCCAGTATCCTAAGATATGAGTCAACTTCTGTATTTGAGTTGGTCTTGCAGCTATCATTGCTATCTTGCTTTAATTCAATGAGTTAAGTTCAACAAGCATTGACTAATGTACACCTTTTGCCAGGTGTTGCGCTGGGGGCTACAGGATAAAATATGGCTGCTGCCCCTGAGTCATCCCTTGTGGGCAAGGTGGATCATAACAGTCAGGACACCACAGTGTGAGCAGCTCTGACAGCAAAAGCACAGGAGCTGTGGGAAGAGGCCCCGAGAAGAGAGGCACAAGACCAGACTCAACAGGCCAGAGAAAGCTGTCTAGAGGAGCTGATGGCTAACGGGAGACTTGGCTGCCCAAGAGTTGGAAAGGAAAAGTCAGGCAGGGCATCCCAGGCAGGGAGGCCTGCAGGTGGAAAAGCACAGGGGCACAATGCAGAATGGGGACCTCGAGGCAGTCAGCCGAAGCTCCCGCACTTGATCAAAAAGCTCCCCCCTTTTACAGAGGGGGGATTATAAAATGTAATGTTATAATTCTGATGATAAGAGTACTACAAGAATGTTGAATGAACGATGCCATGCTTGAAACGGTACATCCATACTGGATGATTCCACAGATACAAAGTTCAAAGACAAACGAACTCAACCCATGCTGTTAGCAGGCAGCATTGTGGTTACGGTGGTGGGGTACTGACTGACAGGGAGTAGGAGGGGGCTGCAGGGGTGCAGGGAATGATCGACTTCTCAATTTGGGTGCTGGTTACAAGGGTGTGTCCATTTGAGAAAACTCATCCCATTCCCGAGATACAATTTGTACATTTCTCTGCATGTATGCGTAATACTTCAAAATAAAACTGACATCAAAAAAAGCAACATAACAGTATTGAAAAATAAATTAGGCAGTGCAGGCAAAGATGCAGTGGCAAGTATAATTCCATTGCCCAGGAGTAACCGAGAGAATATTTTGCTCCCTGTGCCTCTCAGCGTGGCAGAGAGGAGGGTGGTGAGAACTAGCATTTGGGTTTAATGATTTGCCCCTGAATAGTTTCCCTTGGAAAGAGGAGAATCATGATGTTCAGGGAGGGCCATCTTCCAATGGATGGATTCTCCCACTCCTTGCCCTGACCTATCCCAGAATAGTGACCAGCTCCCCTCTGATGGGGCGCAGATAGGGTGTGAGCCTGGCAGGTTGAAACAGCAGGTGGAGCCAGGTGAGTGCAGGGAGGGAGGGGAAACCTGGCAGAGAGGAAGCAGGCGGGAGCCTGGTTCTACAGGCCTCAGAGGCCTTGGGACGCAGTTTAGATTTTTGTTTAAGTGCAGTGAGACGACATTGGAGGTGTTTGAGCAGAGAAGTGACATAAATGGATTTATGTTTTTAAAGGTCATCTTGGAAGTTGTGAAGAGGGTGGGTGGAGGATATAAGAGGGGAAATAGGAAAACCACTTAGGGCGCAATTATAATGGTCCCGGAGAGTCACCCAGGTGGCTCAAATGGAGATGGGGGCAAAGGAGACAGAAAGAATCACATAGATTCAAGCCGGCGGCTTGGACTCGCTGATGGATTAGATACGGAAGATAAGAGCGAGGAAAGAATCATTAGGTAATTAAGCAGATTATAGTGGGGAAGGCTGAGTAAAAACTCACTGTGGGTGGAAACTCAGAAATCAGTTTTGAGCACGCTAATATGAGATGCTTCGGAGACAACCATTTGAAAATGGGAAGAAGCAGTTGGAAGACCAAATGTGAAAATCAGAAGAATGCTCTGGAATGGAGCCACGGAACCTAAGTTTGATTGTGCACAAAGCACTTTCACCTATGCCACTGCATTTCTCTCTCACCACGCCTTGGGCTCTAACTGGGAAGTCTGCTCCCACAGGTGAAGAAACTGAGGTTCAGAAGGACTGGCTGAGTGTCTTCCTCTTATACCAAGACACATGACAAGTAAGCAAGGATTCCTGGAACAGAACCAGACATACTGTGCTTATTCCCATATGCTTTCCAATCAACACAAATAGTTTAAGTTCGATGGGGTTTCATTATGAACATGAATTACCATCTTCTGGGTCCAGCACTTAGAAGCCACCAGAGTATGCAGGCCTGTTTGACATATACTAAGTGGCCTAATCCTCCGATGCCCATAGGTCCTGTCTCTGCTAATTATAGTTTGTCATTCCCTCACTGACAAACTGACATCAGACCAATGACCCTCTTCACTGTTGGAGTAGACATGTCTCACGGCCCATCTACACTCGTATTTCTTTGTAGCATCTTGTTTAGGATCAGATTTGGGTCATCCCCCAAGTAACTTTTAGAATTGTGTCTATAAGAGAGTGCTATAGGAGAGACCTATGTACTCTCTTATAGACACCTGGGGGGCTTCACTGTTTGGTCCCATCGAACTCAGGTCAACGAGAACTCACTGAGCATTTACCACACAGAGTCGTGGAGGAGGCTATCTAGAGAAAGCCTCTGCCTTTGCTCTGTTTCATGCTCTCCAGCGTGCTTTACTTTTCCTTCAAGGCTCTGATGACATGTTTAATTATTTGTGCAATTTCGTGTTTAATGCCAGTCATTCCTGCTAGATCATTACTTACTCTCCACGGTATCCCTAGTGTCAAGTATTTTGATTGGCACACAATAGTTTTCCCATTAGTTATTTGTTGAATGAGTAGAAAAGAACTCACAGCTGAGCAGATGACATAGACACAAATGAACGTGCTTCAGTGCAAAGACTATTTCTGGAGATCCTGGGCCTATGTCCCTACCTTAAAAAACTTACCAGTCTCCCAAGGGTTGATGTCCTTTGAACCACATCACTAGGCAGGACCCTACAATCTCCTGTGCCAGCTACTTTGTAGGACTCCCACCAGTTATGCGTTCCTTTAGAGTAACATCCCACAATGATGTATCCAATGGAATGCAAATTTAGATATAAAGGGGTTAGGGGTGGGCTTTATCCTTTATAGGACACTTATCCAGGTCACTGTGTTACCCTTATGTCTCTGTGTCTTACATGAAATTTTTAGACTCCTCTAGGATCCTTATAATGGTGTTTTACCATATATCTAAATGCTGTGTTCTCCTTGCTGGACATTTTTTCCTCCCACTTAATCCAGCTGGGTTGGTGTCCCTACCATGGATGCCTCAGTGACCAGGAAATCAAATTCCACCTCCCCAACTCTGTGAAAGTACCTAGGAAAGAAGGGACTACCAGGGTGTCATGCGGGAGACCCTGCTCGCTGCGCCATTTGTAATGCAGGGCGGCCTGCGGGGTCTCTGCTCCCGCTCCCCACACAAGAACGCAGGACATGGTGAGGCCAAAAAGGAATACCCACGGAGCCATAGGTAGGGGAGTCATACCACTATATTCTCGCTGGCGGCACTATACTCTCACTGGAGGCTGGATCCACACTGTCCGCAAACCGCCATCCACGCTTGCCAGCCCAGCCACCATCTTCTTGCTAGCCCCCATTCTCTTTCCTCTCTTTCCTCTCTGCTAGCACAGCCACAGCAGTTATATTAGTGGCCAATGGCTCACTGGTTACAGCTGATGGCCAACTAGCCACAGCTGATGGCCATTCAATCACAGTTGATGGCCATTTACTACCTGAGCCAGCACCTGTCTATGTGAGGCTGAGAGCCTGGAAACTGCTTTCTGGGGCTCTGTCCCCACACAGGGGTTGGACTGCTACCATACGCCAGGAGGATTCCTTCATCACCACAACCACACTGCTAGGCAAGATTCAGTACACCTTTTCACGAGTAAGAAAAAAATTGAGGTTTACAGAAGGTGACTTATCCAAGGCCATATAGCCAGGATTCGGGCCTTAAGTTTCCCCAGACCCTCAATTAACATTTGATGCGCACCCTTACCCTGAAACACAACACATGGACAGTACTTTTCACTATCCCTCTAGTTGCTCCCCATATTCTACCACAGGGTCAAAGAATTGAAGTGTTTTTCAGAGAGGGTCAAAAATCTCTGACCACACTCCCAGATAATTCAATTTGTTACTGTATTAAAAAAAAAAAAAGCAGCTACAATAATAATACTATTGGTGGCCATGTCCTGGAGGGGAGGGACCCGTGGGGTCTTTCCAATAAGCAGATAACATATTTAAATGCAGTCCATCAGTCGGTAATCTGCTGCCACCCCATCCTCGGAGAGCTGCTTTATTGAACGCTGTAATTGCCTCGATGCTGTTATTCATTTCTGTAGCTGTTGCTATTAATTAAATATTTTTGTCAAAAGCGCCCCGTGACATTTCTTGCTGCATTCTTGAATATCTGATAAGATATACACCCAGTACACTGGTACCCGCTGCATTTGGCTGATAGTCTTGTCCTAGTTTCTAACCCTCAAAACGCTAAAGAAATGACACAGTTTTAGTGGAATGAGGACTTCTATTGTTACAGGATTTGTGGGGCGGGGGCGGGGGTAGGGGAAGTGCAAGAGTCTTAGTGAAATAGATGCAAATGTCACGTTTTAGAGCTCATTGTGCTGGTTCAAGCTGGAAATTGGACTAGACCTTTATTCAAAGGCTTAACAATTCTTTAGGTCAAAGAAAGCTTCACTGGACTGGTTCCTGCAATCCCAACCCCAATGCACACAGGCATTGAGTCACTCATTCAATAATATTCAAGCAGCATCACTGGAAATCCTACTGTGTACCAGGCCCTGTGCTAAGCATTGAAGTTACTGAATTTAAATAATAAAAATAAAATAAAGTAAAAAAATACACAATCTCTGCCCTTAAAATAAAAAGCACAGTTTGTTGGGGGAATACAGGCAAGCCTACTACTATATACGAGGCATGCTTTAATTCCAGGTGTGAATAGTAATGACAGCTGAGTCTGCGGGGCCTTTACTAAGGAAAGACTTATAGCAGAGGTACCAGGCATGACACCAGGACTAAAGTACACACAGAACATGGTGTCCCAGCTGCAACACAACTGAGGCACAGTTTGTCTGTGTGCAGAAATGATAGGCTGGAGATTTTATCTGACCATCCGTTTATCTAGATAACATGTATGGGGACTTGTGTTTTTCCTTGAAAGAGGAAGAAATCTCAGACCAGAGACCTTGGGATGAAGAAGAGAACAACAATGGGAAAGGGTGGCATCTGTCTCCTACTTAATTTCCAGTCTTGGTTGCAGCCCACATGGGCATAGAAGTGAGGCCAGAAGCTGAAGTGGTTGTGTCCGTAAGAGACTGTGAGGCTTGGAACACAGGCTGCACAGCTGTAGGACAGAAGTGCACGGAATGCTGAAGCAGTGGGGTGCAAGGTCTCGGTCCTTCATGGATCCCTGCCTCCCACCAGCATCTCTAGGGCCAGAGATTTGGGGCATAAGGAGTAAGCAACTCTGCCTGGACATCGGCCTTCTCATGATGGGCGTGACTGTGGTGACAGGAGAACAGCGCCCTCACAGGGCTTCAAGGCTGGAGAGTATCCAGTGGAGGGTCAGGACCAGAGCAGAACAGGGGCACGTATTGCATTTACAGCAGATAGGCTGGTTGTGTGAGAATAGGTGAGCACTCTTAAGGCACACCTGAGATTCTTAGGGTGGGGACAACGGTGAAGGGTGATGGAATTCTTGGGGGGAGGGGCTTTCAGCCCGAAAAATTTGAATGTAGCTGTTAACAAGGTGAGGCAGCTTTGGGAAATTCTGGTTGTTTAGTCATTTTTTTAAAAAGAAAGAAAAACAGAAAGAACTCAGCTGAGAGAGAAAGATGAATGAGACCGTTGGTGTAAGTCAAGAATATGGCAAAAGGACTACTGGAAGCGAGTAGTGTGGCACAGTGGAAAGCAACTACAGGCCAGGGGACCGGTACTGGTCCTTGTTTGCTGGTAACTGTGCTGTGGAGCAAGTTCCGCCCCTCTCTGGACCTCAGTTTCCTTGGCTATAAATTAGAGACAAGATCATTTCAAAGGTACTTTTCTGCTTCTCTCAATCCATTTCGGATGAGCTACTTACAGGTACCCAAGCTTATAAATGCAGGAACGTCCCAACACCAGCTGGTGAGGGTTACACATGTAAATATAACAAAGTGAGAGAAAAGCAAAAAGTTAAGGTTCTCATGGCAACAGGAATTCATTGCAGCTACACATTGTTAAAGGGGCTTCTCCTGAAGGGCTGATAAATAATCCCCAAGTCTACCTATTGTGCAGGAATTGTCAGAGACTCTTTTTTGGGGAGGTGGGGGTGAGGTAAAAAGGCAAGATTAGCCAACTGTTGTAATGAGATTTTTAATCAATGCAAAAATTTTTGGCAACACTTTCAATGAAGGTGCCTCAGTAAAAAATGCATTTATATTTAATGAAGCACTTTATTTATTATTTATGCAATAATAAATGCCAGTTGGTTATTAATAAAATATCGCTCAGTCATTAATCCTCAATAAATACGGTTAGAGTAATTAGTATTAAAGTGACACAGAATACTTCATAATGAGAAGGTGATTTTCTCCACATTAATGGATTATTCAAACAAACCTCAACTTGTAGTGATCAAGATTAAGCTCCTCTAGGGAAAGGGAGTAGGCAGTTTAGTATAACCTTGAAAACTTTGAAAGTTTAGACTTAAAATTGAGGCCAGCAGTTGTCCTCAAAGTGTTATTAAGAGTCAGATTTCTTGGGAAAAAAGATACAGAAGCCCAAGCCGACCACGCACATGGATGATCTGGGATAGAATCTACGATTTGACCATAACTACCGTGTTTCCCCGAAAATAAGACCTAGCCAGACAATCAGCTCTAACGCATGAAAAATTAATAAAAGAATAATTTTTTTGGAGCAAAAATTAATATAAGACCCGGTCTTATTTTACTATGAGACCGGGTCTTATATAATATAAGACCCGTTCTTATATTAATTTTTGCTCCAAAATGTGCATTGGAGCTGATTGTCTGGCTAGGTCTTATTTTCAGGGAAACATGGTATGTATGAGGTCTGACAGTTAAGTTTGTGAACTTGTTGCAACAATGTTGCTAACCTTTTTTGCTATCAGAGGTATTATTCATTATGAATTTGTACCAACTGGAGAGTTAACCAACTTTACTGTTTGGAAGTGCTGAAAAGGCTGCATGAAAAAGTTAGATGAAAAGGACCTGAACTTTTCGCCAACAATTCACGGCTCTTGCATCACGACAATGCACCAGCTCACATGGCACTGTCTGTGAAGGAGTTTTTAGCCAGTAAACAAATAACTGTATTGGAACACCCTCCCTACTCACCTGATCTGGCCCCCAATGACTTCTTTCTTTACCCAAAGATACAGGAAATATTGAAAGGAACACATTTTGATGACATTCAGGACATCAAGAGTAATATGACGACAGCTCTGATGGCCATTCCAGAAAAAGAGTCCCAAAATTGCTTTGAAGGGTAAACTAGGCGCTGGCATCAGTGCATAGCTTCCCATGGGGAGTACTTTAGAGGTGATTATAGTGATATTCAGCAATGAGGGATGTAGCACTTTTTCTAGGATGAGTTTGCAAACTTCATTGTCCGAACTCGTATTTTTAAAAAACTTAGTGCTCTTCCTGGCACATACATGTTTGATAAATGATAATTCAAGCTAAATCCTATAAATAAAAATGTATATTTCATTAGTGTAGTAAAGGGAATTGCAAGCCTATTTCCTGAGTATACCAATTTGAAACTTTCAACTCACCTGTTGAGTTAAAATTCAGTTTCCTTATCTTTTTTTTCAAAATTATGACTATCATTCATGAGCCCTAATAGTGGTCCTTTCTGGTTAACCCAAGCTGGTTTCACAGAAGTCAAATCATTTTGAAAGCATCTTACTTCTGACTGTGACACAACAGCACAGAAGAGTGGAAAACTGTGGAAACATCTGAGACTTGAGAAAACTGTATTCCTAGTCCAGCTCTGGACAAGCTTCAGCCAATCACCCACCTCATTGGGCTTCCGTCTTATCATATGTTGGAACAAACAATGTCTACGAGTCGCTCAGTATTTAGCATCTAAATATTTTGTGACTCTTTCTTTAAATAGTGGGTTTTTAGGATCAGAGTCCAAAGAATCAGGGTTGGGGGAGGACACCCTCAGGGATTAGCTTTAGGCAGCTCAGAGAAATATTGCAAGAGCTCCATGTGAGGGTTGGGGAGAACAAGGCTAGGGGCTGACAGCAGGGGGAAGTTGGAATTTCCAACCAGCAGAAGAATCTGCCTCTGAGAACACTGAATGCAGAATCATGGCCAGTTAGATCTAAATCATTTAGTTCCTAGATGATGACCCTCTTGCTGCTATGAGGTGAAGTTCATGTCTCCAATACAATTCTACAACGCCAAGTGTAATCTGTGTGCCAGGCACCGTGCTAGGTAGAGGAATACAGAGCTAAATACCTCATTTCTTCCCTCCAAAACCTTGCAAATGAACAAATCATTCAATTAAATATGATCAGTGCTGGGAGGGAAACACAATATGGTAGTATCTCCAGAAAACCGTCCGTTCTGTCTGCCTTCTGAAGAATAAAGGCAGGAGGAGAATCAAAACCCTTTCATAAACTCCCTTAAAAAGTGTTCACCTATTCTGAGCTGCCTCTTTATGACTTCTCCCTTCTGGAAGTGCTGGAAGTGCTGTGCACACTGCCAAAGGAAGTCTAGTATAAAGGTATATGTGTATAGGACGATACAGGACCTGGAGCCAGGTTGGACTGGGTTCACGCCTTGATTCCACCATTTTCTACCCTTGTATGTGACCTTGAACAACTTACTTAACACCTGTTGACTCAGTTTCTTCAAACGTAGAGTTGAGATAATAATGGTATCTTTCTTACCATTTGTGAATTTCAAATGACTTAATATGTTTAAAGCATTTAGAACAGTGCCTATAATATACTAAATGCTCTAGAAATCAAATATTATTAACACTTTTGCCCCAAACCTCCACAGGAGATGCATTTGGATCGGATGCTCTAAATCAGATGCTAAATGACATATTGAAAAGAGCCTAGGTTTTTGAGATGGTCAGACATGAGTTTGAACTTGCCACCTATTGGTTATATGCCTGCTGTGGGCTTTTCAATTTGTCTTAACCTGTTTCCTCATCTGTTAAAAACAAACAAACAAACAACAAGAAAGGAAGGAGATGGGATTGAGGGTATTATATATTACCTATCTAATATGGTTGAAAACTGTTGTGTTAAACAGAGGTAAAAGTGTTGTTTTGCTTTGGTTTGGGATTTTGTTTCTCCTGTTGGATTTACTATAACTTTATATATGTGCATGGATTTCAGGAAAGAGATAGAAAATTTGTGGTTTTCCTGATGTTTTTAATCACAGGATTTGTTTTTGAAAACATACCTATTAACATTTTGCTAAAAACTGGCATTGTCTAGAAAACTCTTTGGAAACAATTAATCTATTCTAAAGTCTTCCTGTTTTACAGGCAAGGAAAATGTAGTTAGGGGGAGTGTCTTAGTCTGCTCAGGATGCCATAACAAAACACCACAGATTGCATAGTTTAGAGAGCAGAAATTTAATTTCTCACAGTTCTGCAGCTAAAGTCCCAGATCAAGGTTCCATTTCTGGTGAGGACTCTCTTCCTAGTGTATAGATGGCCGCCTTCCCCTGTGTTCCCACAAAGCTTGTTTTCTGTGTACACAGATCTCTCTCTCTCTCTCTCTCTCTCTCTCTCTCTCTCTCTCTCTCTCTCTCTCTCTCTCTCTCTCTCTCTCTCTCTCTCTCTCATTGTAAGGCCACCAGTCCTATCAGATCAGGGCCCCACGCTTAGAACCTCATTTAACCATAATTACCTAAAGATCCCATCACCAAAGACAGTCACAGGGGGTTGCAGTCTCAACATGTGAAGGAGGCGGGTGGGACATAATTCACTCCATAACAGGAAGGGAAAGTCAGTTCTTCGCTAAGACAACACAATAAAGTCGTGGAAAATTGAGACCAGAACCAGAACTCCCAGCATGCAATCTGATGTTGCCCCAGTGACATTTCCTGACTGATTGCTTGAGATAGTTCTGTATTCATTCATTTGCCCTATCAGCACTGAGTGCCAATCATGTGCTATTCACTATGCTACACTGGGCTCCAAGATGAGAGAAGACATCAGACTCATTGCTCTCAAAAAGGGAACGAAAAGCCCAACTAGGGAAACAGGCACGTGAAGAGAGTTTGAACGCACTGGGCTCGTAGCATTCTTAGCAGCGGGGTGCTTCCCTGTGCCTACCAGCGCCTGGCCGCAGCAGGCACAATGTGGAAGTTGGAGTCTTATGGAGCTGGGGTGCAATTCTGACCCTGCATTTGCCAGCTTCGTGACACTGGGAAAATTATTTAATCTCTCTTGGAGCTTCGGTTTCTTACTGTTACAAATAAGGACAAGACTTTCTAGAGCAGTGTGAGGAATAAATGTACATATGTATATAAAATAGCATATTGCTAGGCACATAGTGGCTGCAAAATAAACGTTCATTCCCTTTCAGTGGGAAGAGGATATGAGAGGGTTTGGGGGCAACAATAGCCACAGATATTCCTTCTTTTTGGACATTAGTAACAGCTCTAATGTTCAGGCTTAACAAATATGTGTACGGGTGCATCAGTTTTCATTCCCAGGATGTAAGGTACAATGCTGGTTCCCATCATGCATCTTCCATCACCGCAGGGGAGTGATCCCACTGAGAGAGATTTATTAATAAGCACACATACTTTGTTATAAAAAGCCATTGCACCTCTTTTTTAAAAAAATAGTCGCATTTGTGTGCTGCTGTGACTATATTCGTATACATTTTTAATCCTCACAGTCCCTGTCAAGGACCAGCTCTCCCTTTAACGGGCTTTCTTTAGGAGCTACCATTTATTTATCACCTAGCATGGTCCAGGGTCCTCTTCGAGGTATCTAGGAACATTATTTCTCTTAATCTGTAGAATAAGCCAGAGAGGGAAGTCTTGTTAACTCTATATTTTGGCGAAGATTCTAAAGATTGGCTAGGCTAGAGGCAGGGCAGTGGTTCACAAAGTGTGGTCCTGGGTAAGTAGCAGCAGCGGCACCCAGGGATGTGCTATAAATGCACAGCCTCAGCTCCCAGGCCAGATCCACTCCACCAAGAGCTCCAGCAATGGAGTCCAGCACTCCGCGGTAACAAGCCCTGCAGGGGATTCTGATGCATCTGCAAGTCTGACAGACTGGCCTGTGATCACACAGCCAGGACGTGGGGAGAGGGGCTGGCGCTCGGGACTATCTGACTCATACAGAATAGGGTCTTTCTCAACTCCACGTGACTTTGCCCCCGCAGCAGAGACTTGGCGATGTCTGGAGACATTTTTAGTTGTTACAATTCTGGGATGAGGGTGCTACTGGCATCTAGTGGGTAGAGGCCAGGGCTGCTGCTAAAATCCTCCAGTGCACAGGACGGCCCCACAACAAGGAATTAACCAGCCCCAAATGTCAGTAGTGCCTCGGTTGAGAAACTCTGGTCTACAATTTTATGCTGCCTTGTGAAAAGACACTTAGAAGGGGGAACTGGTGAGGGAGAGAAGAGAGAGAGAGAAAAACAGAGGGGAGAAGGGAATATGGGCAAAAGGAAATTTTGAGAGGAGGGGAAGAAAGAAGGAAGGAAGAAGGAAAGAAGGAAGGGAGGGAGGGAGGGATGGACAGAGGGAGGGAGGAAAGAGATAAAGAGGGAGGGAGGGAGGGAGGGAGTGGGCTAAATGACTGATTTGGAGAACAGTCAGTGGGCAGGTCTGTCCTGCCCTTGGATGTCAGGGAACTGATGATCAAAATGGCCATTTTAAAATCATTGTGCTGGAGCCTGGGAGCTACAGAGAATGGAAACTAAATAAATCTTCAGTATATCATACTTAGTGGAACTTTTGGACGTGAATTGTACTTACAAAATAATGTGGCATTTCAAAAGCATGTTGTCCCCTGATAAGCCAGGGTCTAGAACCAGAAAGAAAATATCTGTATGGACAATTACCACACTGTAACAGCCGATGAATGTGATTTGTAACTTGCAGCTGCTATATTTATTTCAGCATATTAACATACAGACGTTTGTCACCTTACCAAATGCCTTTAATATTTTCTTTCCCAGCATGAGCTCCGCTCTCGTTCTCTCCTCTCTCTGCCTGCTGGCTCTCACACCTCTCAGCCTCTCTTTTCTCTCTCAATGCTTCTTTCTGCTCCTATTTACTGCCTTTCAGTCCTCTGCATTTCTCCCTTCTCACACTGCCTTTGGTCTTTTTTCTCCCTGCCTCCTGTCAATCTCTTTCTCTCCTGCCTTTCCTCTCTCTCAATATTTGTTTTCCTCATTATCTTCTCTTTGTCCATCCTCCTATCTTTTCTATTTTATGTTTCTTCAGTTTTCTCTACATCGTTCTTACTTCTTCTTTCCCCTTAATCTCTTCTTCTCTTCCTCTTTTCTCTGCGTTTCCTTAATTTCTCTCCCTTTCCAATCCTGGTACCCTCAATTTTCCAATCACTCCCCTTGCCTCTCACTTGCTCTTGCCATCCCCCTCACTTCTTCCTGTCTCAGTAAAGCTTTCGCCAGCACTCACCTTCTAAGAGGGGCTCTTTTTTCAGAACCATACCTCTCTGGAGTCCCCAGCAGGTGGGAGGATGCATGCTCTTGGAAAGGGAGCACTATCCCTTTGGGAGAACAGGGGGACTCCCAATTGTGAAGGAATAAAAAGACAAGAGATGGAATACCCGTCTGCTATCTAGGAGCACCGGGGCCTCTGTTTCTGACTCTAGTGGACAGAAAAATGACCCCCAAATACATCAAGTCCTAATCACTGGAACCTATGTTACATTAGAAGGAAAACGTCTCCAAAAATGTGATTAAGCTGAGGACTTTGAGATAGGGAGACTGTCCCGGTGGGCTCTACGTGCGGTCACAAGTGCCCTTGGAAGAGGGAGACAGAGGTTTGACACAGAGAGAAGAAGGGGACGGGGAGATGGAGGTAGAGATTGGAGTGATGTGTCTGAACGCCCATGAATGCTGGCAACCACCGGGAGCTGGAAGAGGCAAGAAGTTTCTCCTCTAGAACCTCTAGAAGGAGTGCTGCCCCGTTGACACCTTTTAACCCAGCAATACTGATTTCGGACTCTGGGCTCCAGAACTCTAAGAGAATAAACTATTGCTTTAGTCCATCAAGTTGGTGGCTGACTTTGAGTCTAAAGCCATCCAAACCACGGAGGTCTGAATTTTTAGATTGTCCCTCTTTTTCTATTAGTCTCTGACTTCCTCCTTATCTGATGAATTGACAGGGACCTGTGTGATGATCTTAGAAGACATGTTTTTTTCTTTTAAGCTTGTGGGTATTTTGCCTATTTCGGTGTCTATAGGCTATGAGTAAATTCTACAGTTTTTAAATACAGTAAATTTCTAAACCTACTATTTGTTGCCACTGTATACATATCCATCAGCCTGAAACCCACATTCTTTCCTTCCTTGGTCTACTGGGATGCAGAAAACAACAGAGCTCCGAGTCCAACAAACCGAGCTTATGGCTTATCATCTGTGAGGTCGGCAAAGTTATTACACCTAAGACTCTGAATCATTATCTACAAAGCAGTGACAACAGCTTCTCTTTAGGTACCTGAGGCAAAGAAATCGCAACTAGAATGTGAGGCATTTTACTTAGGGGGACCCACAACATCTTAAATAAACAACTTCCTTGATGCCAAATGACATAGCACGTACAGAGCGCATTAGACAGCCTACATCTAGCAAACAACAAACAAATAAAAAATACGAGTTTGAACCCAGACAGACCTGGGTTTGACTCCTAGTTCACCCGCTCACTAGTCCTCTAAATCTGGGCTCATTATTTCCTTATCCTTTGAGTCTTTTCCTTATTGGTAAGATGGGGACAATACTATTTAGTATGTTGGCCGATTATTGTAAAGATTAATGAAGATTATGCAAGTGTTCAGAATAGTGTCTGACATATAATGTGTGTTCTTGGAGCCTCAAGTCCCCTGACTATGAAACAGGCGTACCTGTCCATCCCTCACTGGGGACTTGGAAGGATCCGATGACATCACATGTGACACTGGCTGATATCGGGGCCACAGCAGAGTAGGCATCATAATAGTTCCTTTTTCCCTCAGACTATTAAGTATATTGTGCCCCTCTCTGCTTCACTGATGAAAGACTCCTCAAGGAAGAAACCTGATTTTGATGGTTTTTCTTTACAGACGTGTTTTAGATAAATGCAGTGTTATGAACATCCAATTGACATTATTTAACATTTGCATTGTAGAACGGAGAGACTTCATTTTACCAGACAATTCTTCATTTAGCCCAAGTGCTCAAGGATTTCTTTAAACACACAATGCGCTACTTCCTTATAAAATCTGATTCAAATGAGGAAATGTTCATTAACCCAACTTGGTAGGGCCCCTTTTGTTATATGAATGACACCTGTGTGGGTCAGCACTGCTCTGCTCTTTGTGTTTTGGCTTCAGCATTCGATCTGCCTCTCCTGCAACCTGGGTCTGTGTCAGTGACGTCAGCTTAGCGCCAAAGTCCACTGGGTCATTGCTTCCTGACTGGCATTCGCGGCTGCTTTCCAAGCAGGGTGGCCACATGGGAAATGTTGCTGGTCATCACTGTCAGACGACTGCTCTGCCCACCTGTTGGCCTTGAAGCGTACAAGCGGACAGCAGAAACTGACACGGCTCCTGCCCAGTTTTGCTCTGCCCAATTCTAAGGCCAGAATCCATCGCTCTTTTCTGCCAGCCTCTGCCTACCTTGGCCGCCTCCAGCTCAAGGCTGAAGGATGGGAGGTGGGGGTCCAAAGACTGGGGAAATAAATTAGCCTACATAATTCATTCCAGATCTAGGGCTAGACCATCCGGAACTCTGCTTTTGAGACTGAGCTAACAGACTCATGTCAAGGCAGAGGAGCTACAAAAGGAATCAGAAATAAGAAGCTGGGAGAAACAGGCAGAGGCGAGCAGAAGTAACACTTTATGGTGTTGAGTGACGCGCAGTTTTCTGAAAGGCTGTCTCACTTATATGCTTACATTCATTCTTCCCAGCCACCCCCGAGAGGCCAGTAATCATACAGCTTATTTTCATATACATATGTATGTGTATATGCACGCATACTATACAAATACATGTATATTTTCCAGTTGCTGAAATTGAGGCTAAGTGCCTGGGCTGTGGTCACACAGCTAGTTGGTGGCAGAGCTAGGATTCCAATGTAGCTCTGACTCCAGGGCTGGGGACACTGGGCCACTTGCTATTGGAAGCTCTTGGTTTACCTGAAAGTCCCTGGCCTCGATCTATGGGCCAGCAGAAAGATGCAGGTAGGGCTGGTTCATCGGGACACATAGTGGAAAGGAGGGGCCTCAGTAGTTTCACATAGGGCTTCTTATGAATAAAGTCTGAGGGTGTTTGAGGAAAGCACAAACGAGAAAACAACTGAAGTCTAATTAGAGCAAACCGAGGGAGCTCCCACTGGCTGGGACAATGCTCAGGGCAGAGGCAGTGAGGCAGAGGGAGCCAGGCTGCTAGGGTTTAGCTCTTGGTTCTGCCACTAACCATCTACGCAAGTCACTAAACCTCTCTCCACCTCAATGTCCTCATCTGTTTAATGGGGGCAAACTTAGCATTGTCCTCATAGAGTTGTCAGGACAGTTAAAGCAAATGGTGCATATAAAGTTCTTAGGACAGTGCCTGGCTCACCATGAGCACATGAGAAATGAAGTTGCTACCATTTTTCTCAGCCATGCTGGGCCTGACCCTGCCGCATGTCAACTCTTCCTACTAACAAGCTGATTTTTATGAATGGTTTCATTTAGGACTGGTCTGGTTTTTAAGGCAGAGCTGCCATCTTACAGCCTGCACGGAAGCTGCGCTCGGGCACAGGCATTGGGGGTGTTCCCAGGAACAGGACCCACTCCCCACAGGAGCTGGCTCCTTCCTGGGATTTTAGGCGGTGGTGGAGTCCTGGGCATAGGACCAGAGAAACCGCACAGCTGAAGCAGGGGTTCTCTAACTGGTGTGTGCATCCGATTTCTGGGTCCCACTCCCTGAGTTTCTGATCCAGTAGGTCTGGGTGGAACCTGAGAATCCGCATTTCTCACAGGTGCTTTTGTGAGGCCCCCACCCACCTAGAGGAGAAAGTTCTGGGAGGCCTATTTCTGCTTCCTCCTGACCTGGTGTCACTGCTTACCCTCTGAGCCTCTGTTTCTCCATCTGTGAAAGAGTAGAACATTCCTGACAGAGTTGCTGTGAGACTCGAATGGGATTATCCTTAAAACATGTTTACATGATGCCTGGAGCACAGCAAACATCCCAAACATACTCACCTGTCCTGCTCTGTTGTTATCATTTTATACAGCGTTTGTCCCGAGGGCCGAGGCAGCCACGGTCTGCCTCAGAGAGGCCCTCAGAAAAGGTCCCTTTAAAAAACATACATGCACTGCAAACCGAAAACCAGCCTCTTGAGGAGCGGAAAATAAGCACATTCACACACTGACTCCCTGCCACCCCGTTTTTTCGCCTTTGCTTTTCTTTTCAAACAGTTACACTTCCTCCCACTGACAATAAAATTTGTACCATAGCCCTGTCAGTCACGAGGAAGGCATTTGATGCAAGGAATTCGTTTTCCAGATGAGGAAACTGAGACTTTTGACCGACTCGAGTGAGCTTCAGCGTCCCTAAATGCATGCCCCCACTTTTGTTTATAACTTCATTGCAGTATATTTTATATATGATAGAATTAATCCATTTCAATTGCACAATTAAATGACGTTTAGTTCAGCTTCGCAGTTCTGGCATCATCCCCAGAAATCAGTTTCAGAACGTTGTCGTCACCCCAGTGAGATCTTCCATGTCCATGCCCTTTTAATCTGTCAAGTTATGAAGATACAAGGGGTGAAAGGGTCAGAGTTAGGGGGAGGCATTTCGGGCAGGGCAGAAACACACGGGTCTGCCCAACGACCCAGGCCAGACTCAGAGCTCAGGGCTGGTGTCTGGTGGCACAGTTGATCAGCCATTCAGAAGACCTGGGGCCCACCCCTTAATATTGCTGAGAGCCTCAGGAGTGTGTGGCCAGAGAACATTGTGATGCTGCTAGTATAACTGCAAGGGAAGCTGCTTCAAAGAGGAGTCAGCAAACATGCTACAGCCTCATGGGGCCGTCGGTCCGGATGACCAGACAGCCGGCTATGGCCAGGAGGGGTTCTGTGTGCCTGGCCTTGTTAGATAAAGAAAATAAAAATCAACGCCTCAAGATCCAAAGCTGGATAAGAAGACTAAGTAAGACATAAGTAGCAAGATCCCTTTTGATCCTTCAGGTCACAGGAGCTCAGCTAGACTGGTTGATTAATAATAACAGCTACCATAACTTACAAATTAATTTGTGGCAAGACATTGTGCTAAGAAATCTATGTCCTATGTATTAGGATATCATTTAATTCTCGTAACAACTCTTTGAGGCAGAATACTTATTGGTCCTTTGTTTTTTTTTCCCCAGGAGAAGACTAAGGCTCAGAGATGTGAAGAGACTTGCCCAAGTACACACAGTAAGTATGTGACAGAGTCAGAATTCAAAACCAAGTCTGTTTGGTTCCAAAGCCTGTGTTCTCCCCAAATAACACTATAGTGACAAAATAGTGACAGCGGAACATGGGGTTTTAGTTTTTGGAGTCTATCCTCATCTATTTTCTCACTTAAGCCCATGGGAGTCCTGTGAAGGCAGGGGCTGTG
Organism: Rhinolophus sinicus; assembly: GCF_057876585.1. Taxonomy (NCBI): domain Eukaryota; kingdom Metazoa; phylum Chordata; class Mammalia; order Chiroptera; family Rhinolophidae; genus Rhinolophus; species Rhinolophus sinicus. Next base: position 41,707,905 of record NC_142514.1, read on the forward strand.
TCTGCTTCTGTTCATCACTGAATAGTCTATCACTTAGCACGAGGGCTGACACCCAGAGGTGGTCAATAAATATTTATCATTTTCACATTGATGAGCATCTATCACGAGGTAAAAAGACACTGAAATATGCTGGCTTTGTCACTCTAAGATCTAGTGACTGGCAAGTTATTTCTTTGTGCCTGAATTTCTTCATATGGAAGAAGATGGAGGAGGAAGAGGAGGAGGAGGAGGAGGAGGAGGAGGAGGAAGAGGAGAAAAGAATCATCAACTTCAGAGATTATTGTAAGCATTAAATATGCTTGGCATTTTGCTTCACAGTCGGCACTCAATGACTGCTAACTTTTACAACTATTATTATTATCCCTGTTGTAGAAATAAGGAGATTTTGGCTCACAAAGGTGAACCATCTTCGCAAAGAGCCCAAAGTAGAAAGAGGTCAAGGTAGTACACAGGTTCCCATCTCTGGACTTCAAGGCTTTCACTTGACCTTGAAATGCTTCATACCTGCTTGCTGACTGGAAAACATGCCAGGACGCTGACACCAGAAGAGAAGGTAGAAACCAGGTCCCAGAGTATCCATGATTACTGCAGGGAGACTGCATGGGAAGCTCAGTGGGGCCAGGGGCCAAGGGAATCCTTACCTACCCTGCAAACCCAGACTGAACCCCTTCTGCAAACACCTCCTCCCAGCCTCCCCTCCCTCAGGAATGTTCTTGTGAAGGTGAAACATGTGAATTCTGAAAGGGAACAGTGAGTAGTTGCTCTTGTGCATTGTTATGCAAATGGTACACAAATTGGAGTCTTAAATCTGGCCCTAATGATGCCATCCTGCTTTGTCTCCCAGCTTCCCTGACACCCATTCTGAGATGCACTGTACAGATGTTAGTTTATTATGTACACCAATAACTCACGCTACATCTCAGCGAGGTGGGCTGTTAGCAGCCACATCGCAGCTCTGATAGCGATGGAATGTGCCCCTGTGAAAGATGTGTGATTTAAGCTCTCTGCAGCCCACAATTCAAGTGCTTTCTTTTATCAGGGCCCAAGCGGCAGCTAATTGTGTGACTGAGTGATGGCAAATCCAGAAACAACGCAGATCCCACAAAGAGGCTGATTAAAAGCTTACTTGAAATTTGGAAAATAATAATTTTTTAAAATGATAACATTAAAAAAAAACCTCAAGTTGCACAAAGAAAACCAATTTAGTTCAAGCCAATCCTTCATCCTCAGAAGGATTAGAAGAAAGGTTCTGCTTTATGCTAAATGTAGAGACGGCTTTGCAGCCAAAACATATAACGTCCCACTAATTATTCTTTCAAGCTTTCACATGTACTTTATTAATCTGTTTTCCCACTTTAACAGCCACAGATGTAGACTTAATTCAGTGAGTAAGCAAGGAACTTAAGATCAGAACGTCAGCTGCATCTTTGGCGTTTGCCACACAAGGGCAGGCTCAGAAATGGAAGTCATGTCAGGGATGTTGTGCATTATCCTTCCAGGAGATAACCTGTCTTTAGCATATGCCAGCCAATGTACTCAAGACAGGGCAGTGTGGAGTCTTCAGAGATTTGCTTAAAGAGACAGCGTAAGGAGGAATAAAAGCAGGGAGGGTACATGACACCCTGCCCTACCTGAGGGTCTGGAAGATGCTCATTCCTCACGATGGAGTCAAAAGAAAAACTGTAGAATAGACAGCACAGTAAAATACCAATTACAAGGAAATTACACGCTTAAAATTTAGATTTATTTTTATATTTTGGGCTCATATTCTACTTCATTATTTCATGCATCTGTCCATCCATTTTTTTCATTTGTAATCAAATAAATTATATTACTTTATAATTATATTACCTAGATAGTACATATTGAGTACTTACTACGTGTCAAGCACTGTGTGTCGGATTTAAGAAAGTAATATACAAATATCCTATTCTTCAGGAGAGGGAAAAGAGAAAAAGAATCACTATATATTGAGTGCCTCCCGTGTGTCAGAAACTGTACAGAGAACTCTCAGTAACACTTACCCCTGAGAGGTAGACAGTATCTCCATTCACTAAGAAATCTGAAGCTCAGTAAGTTTGACTAACTTGCCTAAAATCAGACAACTAGGAAATAGTGGAGCTGGGATTCAAATGCAGAGCACTCCTAATTCAGCGTCCTTTCTAACTCCAAATTACAAATGCTTCGGATTTATGGATCATGTGATAAATAATTGTAATACGAGATGAAGGTGAAAATTGCTTTCAAAACAAGTGTATAAAGCATTGTGGAAACATAGAGGAAAGAGACTGTAGGGAACTTGAGGGATGGGAATGTGGGGAAGGATCTCTAGAGGAGGAAGAAGTTGACCTAGGACTTTGAAGGGGTTAGGCATATAGTGATGGACATTATAAAGGGCAGTTATTGGATAGGGAACAATCTGAGCAAAAACATGGAGGCTAGAAAGCTTGGATAACGTTCAGGAAAATCGAAGTAGTTCAGAGTGTGAATGAAGATACATAAAAATAAGGATTGAAATGATGTGTGGGATCAGATTGCAGAACTTATAATATCACAAAAAGCATTTTTCATTTAGAAAAGTGAAAGAAAAGTAATCCCTTTTACCACCTATAGTAAAGTTTGAGAAATGGTTAGTTTTATAGCAATCTGAGACATATCAATGCAACTAAAAACACATCCTCTTCTTGAATATATTCAAGTCCCAGCACGGCATCTGGGATCAGAAGACTCAAGTTTGGATCCCAGTTCTTGAGCTCAACAACCCTGAGCATATCACCTTATTTCAGAGTGGCTATGGCGCAGTGCTTGATGATTTACATTGTTCTGAAAGACTCGCAATCATAAGGGTTGGTCAGATCAAGCATCGTGTGCCAATTGCATAGCAGAGCAATTGATGAAGACATTTAAATAATACCCATTATGTATTTATTGATCCACACATAGTCCCGAAACTATGCACACACAACTACTAATGTGAGCTAAGATCAGAAATATACACAAAGATTCTCTCATTTTAACCTTAGAACAACTGTGAAAGCTAGATAGCTTTATCCTACTTTACAGATGAGGAAAATGAGATACCAAGAATTTGACCAGCTAAGTCCGAGATCACAGCCCTAGAAAGTGGAAAAATGCAGTTATCCCAAATCTAGTGCTCTTCCCAATATATTACTGCTACCTCACACTAGCCATTTAAATTGGTGGTTCTCAATCTGTAGGCTGTGGAACATTTCAGAAGCGTTCAGGTAAATAATGAACAGTGTTTGCACTTCATTTTGTTATATACTACATACTGTCAGAGGAATGCTGAAATAAGGGCATGGTGCAGAGTACAGCTAGCTGGGAATCATATATCATTGGGATTCTGCCTACCTACTTTACAGGATATACAATCATTTATAGGCTATACAGTTGTTAGGAGGTAAAATGAGACAATGCATGTGAAAATATTTTCATAATACAAAGTATCTTAAGAAAAGGCTCTGTTCTCCTTTCAGAGGAAAAGTTAAAAAAAAAAAATTATTTAAGATAATTAGTTTTGGCACACTTCTTCTCAGTTTCCCACTACTGATATAAACTCCCTAAGGATTGAAATTGTCTTTGACATCGCCAGAGCACCCAGGATAGCACCATATTTCCAAGGAACTCAGAAGTTTAGTGAATTAAATTATAAACCCTCATATTTAATAATAATGATTTTGACACTCCAAGCAAATGGTACGCAGAGAAAATCAGGTGTAGCCATAATGATATCAGATGAAACAGACTTCAGGGTGAAAAAGATAACAAGAGACAAAGATGGACATTTCATAATGGTAAAGGGGACTATACAACAAGAAGACATAACAGTCATCAATATTTATGCCCCCAATCAGGGAGCACCGAAATATACCAAGCAACTACTAACAGAACTAAAGAAAGAAATTGACCAAAACACAATTATACTAGGGGACTTAAATACATCATTGACAGCTATGGATAGATCATCCAAACAGAAAATAAATAACGAAATAGCAGCCCTAAATGACACATTAGATGAAATGGACATAATTGACATTTATAGAGCACTTCATCCTAAAACATCAGACTATACATTCTTTTCTAGTGTACACGGAACATTCTCAAGGATAGACCATATATTGGGACATAAAATCAGCCTCAGCAAATTTAAGAAGATTGAAATCATACCAAGCATATTCTCTGATCACAAGGCTTTGAAATTGGTTATCAACTGCAAAAAGAAAGCAGGAAAAAACACAAATACATGGAAATTAAACAACATACTTTTAAAGAACAATTGCGTCAAAGAAGAAATTAGAGGAGAGATCAAAAGATACATAGAAACAACTGAGAATGAAAATACATCCTACCAAAATTTTGGGGATGCAGCGAAAGCAGTTTTAAGAAGGAAATTTATATCATTACAGGCCTATTTTAAGAAACAAGAAAAGTCCCAAATAAATAACCTCATGTTACACCTTAAAGAACTAGAAAAAGAAAAACAAGTGAAACCCAAGGTCAGCAGAAGAAAGGAAATAACAAAAATCAGAGCAGAACTAAATGAAATAGAGAACAAAAAGACAATAGAAAAAATTAATGTGACAAAGAGCTGGCTCTTTGAAAAGATTAACAAAATTGGCAAACCCTTGGCTAGACTCACCAAGATAAAAAGAGAGAAGACACTAATTAACAAAATCAGAAATGAAAAAGGGGAAGTTATCACGGATACGACAGAAATACAAAGGATCATCCAAGAATACTATGAAGGACTATATGCCACCAAATTCAATAACCTAGAAGAAATGGACAAGTTCTTAGAAACATATAGCCTTCTAAGGCTGAACCATGAAGAAATGGAAAATCTAAATAGACCGATCACCAGTAAGGAAATTGAATCAGTCATCCGAAACCTTCCCAAAAGCAAAAGTCCGGGACCAGATGGCTTCACTAGTGAATTCTACCAAACCTTCAAAGAGGATCTAATACCAATCCTGCTCAAACTCTTCCAAAAAATTGAAGAAGAGACAGTACTCCCTAACTCATTTTATGAGGCCAACATTACCCTGATACCAAAACCTGGTAAGGACAACACAAAAAAAGAAAACTACAGACCAATATTTCTGATGAATACAGATGCAAAAATCCTAATAATAATGATAATGAATGCTAGAATTTGTTGAGCACTTACTATGTGCCAAGCATTGTGTTAAATGTTTAGTAGTTATTCATTCTTACAATTTCTATAACAACCCTAGGAGGTAGCTATGCCTAGTTCCCCCATTTTCCAGATAAGGTAGCAGGCAGAGCTAGGTGAATGGGACTGCTCCAGCTCACACAGCTAGCTAGTTGGTGGCAGACCTGGGATTCCAGCTTTGGCAGTCTAGCACGTGTCCTCAAAGCTCCATCCTGCTAATAATTCTTATCTGGAATGTGTGAACAGTCCTGAATCATTCATAAGCGCCATCGCATCCATTCTCTCACGTAATCCTCATAATAACCCTCTAATGAAGGCAGAATGAATCCCACCTTAGAGATGAAAACACCAAGGCTCAAGGCCACACACTTGATTGGAAAGCAGCGGTATTTTTTTTTCCTTTATATTACAGAAAGAAGCATCATGTTTTGCCTAACCTCAGGAAAAAAATACATATATCTGAAAACTTCCAGGAATTCTCCGAGCAATTACAGAGTCTCTTGCTACAAACATAGCGGTGCCTTCTTCAAAGTGCCACACATGCTTGGAAGAACACACACATAAAAGCGTAATTTGAACACTTGTCGGTTTTACCCCCTTGTTGCAAGAGAAGAAGAATGTTTATGCACAAAAAAAAAAAAAATCTAGCTGCATTTCCCAGTTTAATTAGTTTTGTCAAGTGCTTGCAATGTGATTTCCATGTTAATTTCCCCATATCCCATTTCAGTTTCTTTATATTCCACTTCAATTATTTGCTTAAAAATTGAGAGAGGCACAATGGCTGTGTTCAAATTCCACTCGACTCAACTAACATTTACCAATGTTTCATCGTGTTGTAGCCCAGCTGAGTCCTCCGAAATACAGCACATGGCTTCTACTCCCCCTTCAGGCCCATCACAGACGTCGGTTGCTCATTGATCAGTGTTCCCTCCCTAACCCACACCCACCCTGGGAAGTGAAAAATTCAAAAGCCTTCTCAAAAGGACTTTCCAGGCAACCAGCTACTGACTAATTGATTTGCCATCCTACTGTTAGACATTTTCTTGCAAATTCCTTTCCCATTGAATTCTCATGAGGTAGTGGCATCTTCATTTTTACACAAGTGGTCACTGTGGCTCACAGAAGTGAAGTGTTCTACCCAAATCCTAGCTATCACATTAATGAAAAGTCTCCCTGGCCTCTTACATTTAGTATAAAACTTACCAGGTCTTCATTCTGTGATTATCTGTGGGCCTGGCCAAACATGGTTAGTAATTTGCCCACGGTCACACATCTAGTTTAGTGACATTCAAGATGCAAACTCAGATCTTTCTACCTTATAAGCCTGAATATTTAATGATTGTTTTTCCTGATCTCCTCTCTCTTTTCCCTTTAAAACATAAATATTTAAGGTAATCAACCAAAAATAATTTATTTCTGATTTTACCTCCTTTTTCCTTTACCTCCTTCTAAAACTGTTTTATTGAACACATGCATACATTTTTAACAAATATATATTTATATATTTAATTATCCTGGTTACTTTTGAGTGGGTCTAGAACTCAGATGTTGTGGTAATTAATGTAACTGCTGAAACAAACAGCCCTCAAATCTCAGTGGCTTAGCATTGCAAAGATTTATTTCTCATATCAGAACCTGAAGTGTGTTGGGAGGCTCTACTCCATGGGATGACTCAGGGACTCAGGCTGTTCCATCTTGTATCTCTGCCATCTCTGGGGCCTCTTCAGAGTCCTCTGCGGGGTTCCTCAATCTAGCCCACCAATGAGCAGGGAGCCCAGAGAGGGTATGGCAGATTGTTGTGAGAAGGTTTCGAGCCAGGCCTGAAAGAGGTACACATCCCACATGCCACTGATCATCTAGCCAGTCTCACCTCTGAGCCTCTGGCATGTAGGCTGAATAGATGCTTGCTATTCCTCTTCCTAGTACATAAGAAGACTACATCCCCTAACTTTCCTTAGAGGTTGGGTTCTGGCCAATGGAACACCCCTGAGTCATGCCTTGCGAGAGAGTCCCCCAACCCATTTCAGACTGTGATGTGAAAAATAAACGTTTGTTGTGTTAAGCCGCTGAGATTTTAGGATTATTTGATATAGCAGCTTTTGTTAAATTACCCTAATGGAGATTCCATTTCATTTACTCTAAAATAGAAATAGTAGCTCCCAGCCACGAGGATCAAATATAAAATGAGAATGAAAACTCCCATATGATCTAAAATAGGATGGTTACCATTATTCATTTTACCCTAGAAAAGCAGTTGGGACTCCAACTGCAGGCATACCTTGTTTTATTGCAGTTCTCTTTATTGAGCTTCACAGATGTCACATTTTTTACAAAATGAAGGGAAGACCCTCCACCAGCAAAAAGATTACAACTTGCTTTATTGCGATACTCGCTTAATTGTGGTGGTCTGGAAGCAAACCTGCAATAGAGACAGCAAGGAAAGCCTCCCTGATCTGTGGTGGACTGCTGCACAGGAGGTCTAGGCTCTTCCAGAGACCAAAGTACTGCTGGCCTGAGCCACACACTCCACAGAGACAGAGGAGTTTTCCTTGGGCTTCCTCCTTTAATAACTACCCTGCACACATGAACTGATTCCTTAATTAAGACATGAATGCTCACGCCTAGCCAAGAGCCTACCACAGAATCAGGGTCAGGAACAGTCAGGCTAAGAATCCTTCCCGTACAGCTGGCTGGTTGTTTCCAACACAGCTGCTCCTTGCTTCTGTCCCAGGGCCGCACCTTATGTAAATAATATTAATAAAAATCAATGGTGTGCAGGAGCTGGCTCGCACCAACTCGAGAGTGTACACCAGCTCTATTGTGCACACCGCTTCTCAAATCTTCCTTCAGTGATGTGACGGCAGCTTGAAATCAGTCATGGGGGAGGCGGATAACCACAGAAATCAACAAAAGTGCAAATCCTGCTTTTCTTCTTCTTTTTTTTTTGTGTGAGAAGACTGTAGTGTGAAAATTTACCAGCACACTACTGATGATAGTATAATTAGTAATAATAATAACAGCTATCATTTCCTGAGTGCTCACTGTGTGTCAGGGCTCCAGATTCAATAAATGTTAAACATGAGTAACTTCACTTATTCCTCATTAGCAGTTAGGCAAGTAGATGTCACGGTGTCCTTGCTACTCCAATATGGAAACTGAAGCTCAGAAAAGTTAAGTAACTCGCTGCAGAGAAGTTAAGTGTTCATGCAGCAACGAATTGGGAGAATGAGTTTCTGAATACAGCTCCGTCCATCTGACGCAGGCTCACGTATTCCTACCCTTTTCATTAGACAAAAGGAGAATTTGAGCTAAAAAACTGGATTTTTAAGGGTTACTTGAAGTTTGTTTCTACTCAGGAAGGAGTTAGAATAAAATACTTAAAATACATCTGTCTTTGCATAAGGTTACGTGCTTTTGTACAAACAGTCACTGTGGATATTAATCCGCTAGGGGTCGCTGTGGGTGAGTCTAAGCAGCCACCGCCATGCCATTGTGATAGATTGGGAGGCTGAATTCACGGGGTTGGGTGGTTTGCCCTGCACCGAACAAGAATGGCAGGTACTGACGTGGCTCCCGGGTCCTGGGTCTTCCAACCCACTACTTAGTTTAGAACTTGAAAGATCATACTGCAGTCATATCTGGTCCCCATAAATTATCATTGCGTGTTTATAAATCTACCTCTGCCCATCTCACGTGAGGCTCCTGAAAGTGGATTTAGCGGTCTTCCATCTTGGTGCCGCAGGAGTACAGCACGTTGGTGCCAGGCATGTGGTGGACGTTTTATAAATGTGTATTTAATGAATGACGGAATGGATGTCAGCGAATTGAGGGGCTTGAGTTGCCTGACTGAACAAGGAAGGGATGGAACACAGAGGGAGGGAACAAAAAAAGTAAAGAAGGAGAAAGAGACAGGGAACAGGGAAGTAGTGGTCACTGGAGAACAACGTGAGCTTCTTTACAGCTTTTGCCAAAGGCCCTGTGCTAGGCTCAGCCTGCAACCACCTATTGCGAATTTGATGCTTTTTAATTAGCAAAACTGCAGGCTCCTTTTGTGAATCTAGCAAGAGGACCAGAGTCAAACAAGAGGGAGCAAGGGGGCGGCTACCCGTCAGTGCCTTGGCTTCAGCTATGTTCGCCTGACCAACGCCAAATGGAACCCATGGGCCTGAGACAGAGACATGTGTCCTGACCGTTCTCCTTCAGCACCATCGCTTTGACTGCAGAACAACTTTTCCTCTTCAGAGTCTGCCTTGCATCTCTGGCACCTGTTGGTCACATCCCCCTAAATTTCTCACCTCTACTCCTGTAGCCCCTCTCACCTCTTCACACTCTTGGCTCCTTTTCTAATCTCCTATTTCCATTTTGTCCCCCAGACCTGATATGTAATTCTGTTTCTTGGCCCTGAAGTCTGGCTTTCCTCCTTGGTCCCAATTTATACTTCTGAGTATGCTGCCTTTGGCCTTAACTGGGCAGACATCTTGCATGGTCCAGCCCAGCTGCCAAGACTGCCCCTGACAAGCATGTCCTCAGAAAGGACTCGAGCTCCATGGCTTCCACTGTGTTCTCCATGGACACTCTGTTGGTCATGATGTTTGTGTTCCCAACATCAATTCCTCCTGAAAGTGATTTGTCTAACTCAGTGTTCACGCCATGCTCACCGCACCTTAAAATCACCAAGGATGCTTTTTAAAACTCCAATATGTGCATCCAATATGTTGTAGACTCTTTTCTCAAAAGTCTCAGGGGTCATTCTCATGTATGGCCTGCATTGAGAATCACAGGTCTAAGCCAATCTGTTAATCCCATTCCCCTTGCAAGGAATGGGCCTGAGATTAAATCCTAGAGAAAGAGATTTGAGGAGAAGATGGGGGCCTTCTGCAAGAAGGGCAGAAGAAAGAGACAGAGTCTCAGCCCTTTCTTGGTATCAAGATGTGCCATTTCTAGATGTAATGCAGGAACTGCTGCTGTCATCTTACAATGATGAAGGAAGACAGCCTGGGCAAAGCCATCACACTAAGGATGGAGTGTGAGATGGAAACGACACTGAGTTGAGTGACATGAAAGACCCTGGGTCCCCATCACATGCTTGAACTAAGGAACCAACCCTGACCTCAAGTCTTTTTATTTAATGAAGTAATATAGGTCTTTATTGTTTAAATCAGGAGTCGGCATATTTTTTTTTTTTCTGTGAAGGGCCAAAGAGTAAATATTTTAGGCTTTGCTGGCCATACAGTGTCTAAAACAGCTATTCTGACCTTGTAACATGAATGCAGCCATAATAATACATAAATGAATAGGTGTGTCTGTGTTCCAATAAAATATGGTATGCAAAAACATGCAGTGCACTGGAGGCAGCTTGTGGACTAGTTTGCCCATTCCTAGTTTAAATCATCCTGAGTCAATGTGTTTTGTTATTTGCAGCTCTGGCGTCTTAAGTGATACACGGATGATTTCCCAAAGTTAAGGCTGCATTGCTGATCCCCTCCACCCTGCTGAACCCGATATATACATTTTTATGTATCTTAGTCAAAATCTCCTTCATGTCCCACAGGCACATTCAATTCAACATATTCGAAGCTGATCTCATCTTCCTCACATCCATCTCTAGTTCAGCTTCTCCTCTTAGCAAGTGGCACCATCACCTTAAGCTGCTCAAACTAAACTGTCCCCCCAGGCATTTTTATTGTCTCTGTTGTCATTAGTCAACCAGCCACCACATTCCCTCAATCCTACCTGTAAAACATCCATCCAAAACTATTTACGATGTGCCAGCAACCGAGACTATAACTGCACAAAGCAGATGCAGGCCCTGCCCTCACCAAGCTCAAGAAAGGATGCCTGCTGCACAATAAATAATAGCTGGCACCTACTGTTACTCAGAACTTCCTACGTGCCAAGCTCCACGCTAGGCACTTTGCAGCAAGAGCTCTGATTGCCGAGGCACACCTGAGTGCTCATACTATTATCTCTTATTCATAGATAAAGAGATTGAGGCCGAGATGGAATCACTTGCTGTACTCACAGTGGCACAGTGGTGGCCGCACCACAAGGGGAGGCCGATCTGTCCCCACCCCAAACCCCAGGCCCTCTTCCCGACCCCTGTCCCCTCCTGTCCATCCTCACAGCAGGGTGCTTTCTGAACCACATAGTCATTTTGGGAATTCTTAATCAATGAGTACCCAGGATGACACCCGGATCTCACTTTAGCCCATGACAAACGTCTCATTGGTACGAGAGCTGTGCAATCAGGCATAGGCGGTTAAAACACCCATGGTGGAAATGAGTCACTCTCCGCTTTCTGACAAAGAGGGCTGCCACCTGTGCCCAGGCAGGGCTTTCTCCCAGAAAACAAGCAAAAACCCAAGTGCTGGGGGTGCTTACCAAGATGCTCTTTCCAGAGTCGTGCTCTACCTGCCTCTGCCCCACCATCTTCCTCATCACACTGCCAACTCGGAGATGGGAGGGTGACTGAAGGAACGTACTCCTAGAGCTGGGCAGACTGGGTCTAAATCCTGCCATGTCAGCTTCGGGCAAGTCACACAATCCCCCCTTGCCTCTGCCTCACTTCTAAACTGGAATCATGCTAGCTACCTGCCGTGGTGACCCACTGGGGTAGAAGGCAATGTGGTTTGTGAGGAAAGGAGAGCAGGGCACATACCTGAGCCAGGGCCCACTGAATGGCATCCATCGTCCCTGCCGTGGTCACAGAGATAACAGGCTCCCAACTGGCAGCACCCCTGTGGGGACAAAGCCCCGGAGAGCAGTTTCCAGGCTCTCGGCCTCACGTGGAAAGGTGCTGGCTCGGGTAGTAGATGGCCATCAGCTGTGGCTAGTTGACTGTCAGCTGTAGCCGGTTAGCCAATTGGCCATTGATATAACTGCTGCAGCTGCGCTGGAGAGTGGAGTCGGTCGGTTAGCAGAAAAGTGGACAATAGGTCGCACGTCGTGTGAATCCAGCCTCCAGTGAGACCACAGTGGTATGACTCCCCTACCTGTGGCTCCGTGGGTGTTCCTTTTTGGCCTAGCCACATCCTGCGTTCTTATGTGGGGAGCGGGAGCTGAGACCCCGCAGGCTGTCCTGCATGACAGCCCCTCTAGGTGAAGCAGGCAGGGGAGGGTACACTGAGGTGTCCTCAGTAGCTCAGGGCTCTCAGCCCCGACCCTCCTTGAGGATGCTGCCTTCTCTGTTCCAAATACTAACTGCTCCACAGGCTTATTACATCTAATCGTCACTGCCCTACAAGGCAGTCATCCCCACCTTACAGGTAAAGATAGTCAAGCTCAGAGAAATTAAGTAACACCCTACACCTGGCAAGCAATAGTGTCGGGACTGGAGCCAGGTTTCTGGCCACAGAGTTTAAGCATTTAATCATGCTGCCACTCTGGTTTCCATCTGCAAACCCATTCTGATTATTATCAGGTGGGTAGTTGAGAGTATTCTTACCACCATGAGCAGCCCTTGTCTTATGCCATGTGTCTCCCTAATCTGTTTAATTCACCAGCTCTCCCAAGTTTGGGGTCCCCCTCACTCTTGTCTGTTGACCCCCTACCCCTAGCCAGTTAACCCAGTAACAGGCAACATCTGTGCCTACCTGTGTTGCTAAAACTTAAAAGACTCCCGCTTATAGGACAACTTATGGCCACACACTGTGCTTGGCACTTTAGTGTAACTTACTCTCCGCAATAATGCTTAGGCCAGCACCATTAAGCCATTTTTCAGATGATAAAACCAAGGCTCAGAAAATGATCGCTATTGAGTGCATAGTTGGAATTCAAAGGTAACTCTGATCAGAGGGCCTGTGCTTTTCCCACCATTCCAGGTGTTTTTATCCTCCTATCTCAGCACTTATATTCTCTTCCTCTCTTCTTCCCTTCCTCCCTCTTTACATTCCTCCCTCCTAGGTCCTCTTTCTCTTTCTGGCTTCCCTTCAGTAGCTAGGGCTACTCTCCAGCTGCCAGCATCTCTAGATACAGCCTTGTCTAATGTCCATAGATCTTAGAGAGTTCTGAGTTCCCAAGCCTTGGGCCTTACTGCCTTGTAACAAGCCCTATCTCCCTAGCCCCTCCCACAGCCCTGTTCCTTTCCCAGACTGTATGCAGGAGACTTCCTGTCACTTCTCTGACCCTTCAACAATGCCCATTTTAACCAACATATTTAGTATGAAATTGCTGGCCACTGGAGCAGGGACACAGAAGGAGCATTTGCCCAGAGGCCAGTGACCTTAAAGGTATAGCTGACAAGAAAAGGCCTGGGGGCCAGCTGCCTTGGAATTTCCAGGACCAGGGATTTATTTGACAAATGTTCACTGGGTATTTAGACTCCGGCCATAACGCACTTTTGTAGCTCCCCCAAGGAGCACTCCTCTATGATTCTGCTGATATGGTACCCTCTGCCCAGACCCATCTTTCCCTCACCACACTCCAATATTCTTTTTTTCTGGCAAACTCTAACTATTGGTACTTAATTCTATAAGGAACTTTGTCCACATGTTGCATTTCAGGTTTGAGTCCATCTTTGTGTTTTTATACCAGTTGCTAATTTCCAGCAATTACTCATCAGATAGCACTACAATTTTTTACGTATACAACTGTCTCTTCTATGAGCCTACAATTTCTGAAAGGGCAAGTACTGTGGACTCCATATATCCTAGTACAATGAATGGGACCTACTGAGTGTTTTCTAGGATAGAAAGGAAAGAGAGGATAAAAAGTAAGAGAGAGAAGGAATAGAAAAAGAGAAACAAAAATGATGAGAAAGAATGAAGGAAGGAAGGGAGGTAGGGAAGGAGGAAGAAGGCGAGGAAAGGAGAAAAAAGGAGAACGTCAAAGGAGAATGCAAAGAATCAGGGAAGGTAGGAGGAAAGGAAAAATAAAGGAGAGAGGAGATCCAAGATGGAGAAGTGGATAAACACTGTGCCTGCCTCCTTCCATGAACAAATTAAAATTACAACGAAGAACCATCTGAAATCTGGCTGAAGAGAAGTTTTATAACTAAGGATATAAAGAAGAAGACACGTCAAGCTGGGTAAGAGGGTCAGAGATGCGGACTGGGTAACCCCAAACCTCTGTGTAGCAGTTGAGAACTGGGAGGGATATCTCAGCTGCAGGAGTTCCTCCCAGATGAGTGAGGGACCCCAGCCCCACACCGGCCTCCCCAGACCAGAGCACTGGTGCTGGGAAGAGGAGCCCCCACAACATCTGGCTGTGAAAAACAGTGGGGATTCTGATTAGGGTGAGATGAAGGCTGCGGGAAACTGAGACGTCCTCTTAAATAGCCCACGCACAGACTCTCCCACTCACAGGCACTCACTTTGGGCTCCAGCGAAGAGACAGTAACTCGTAAAGTGTTGGAGACATACATGGGGCAGACTGAGTTGTGTTGCTTTGGGTTGAGGGCTGGAGGACAGTCGCCATGTCCCTGTGAGGAGGTCCTCCTCCTGTGCAGCCGGCAGGTGGGCGCCATCTTTCCTGTGTTGAGCCCGCCCTGACATGGCAAAATCTAAATCTGATTGGTCTGGTCAGCTCCGCAGCTCTGCCCTGCTGACTCACTAGGACCCCACCCTACCCAACTCCCCCAATGCCGGAGGCACTTTTTCCAAGAGCAGCCAGCCCTGCCTGCATTGCACGCTTTCTTGGAAAACTATTAGAGTCCCACAGACCCAAGGCAGGTGGCGACTGGCCTCAGTATGCTCTGAGGCTTTTGCTCAGTAGCTTCACGCTCAGCACTGGCACCAAACCAGAATTTACATTAACATGGTGACCACAACTCTTCTCACTGTAGTGACTCCCTGAGACGCTGCCTTACCCAACTTGTATACCACTCAAGGCTTTATCTATAGCTAAACCTCAAGGGAGCTGGCAGGTGGCAGCAGGCTTTAGGGTGTCCTAGAATTTTCAGGAGCTACACTAGGCCAAGTACTGGTGGCAGATATCCTAGGTTTGCAGTGTGGCCTCTTCCACGCACCTCCAGGGTTAGGAGAGATAGAGAACAACCATGGATCATTTTGTAGCTCTTATCCAGTAGTCCCCAGCTGAACACAGGCAGTGGGTAACATGGGCCTGAACCAGAGACCCTCGGAAGAGGCCCCCAAAACAACATACTTGGAGGTTGCCTTCAGATCACAGTACAGCACCGCCCAATTAGCCCCTAAAGTGCATACCCAAAGGGAAGTCTCAACAGGCACCAGATCCTGCTGGGCTAAATCCCACTCAGTGGGGTAAGCCCCCCGCACAGCAGCTTGTAAGTTGTGGACATGGCCAAAGCCCACAGTCAATCATCCTGAGTGTCAGTCCCACCCCCTGACATGCCAATAGCAATCAAGACTCAAATATAACAGGAGGGTACACACAACCCACAGAAGGGACATTCCTGGAGTGCCTGGCTCAGGTGACAAGAGAGATTGTGCCACTGGGCCCCACAAGGCACCTACTACATAAGGTCACCCAGTCAAGACTGGGAGACTTAGTAGATCTACCTGACACATAGAAACAAACAGAGAGGCTGCCAAAATGAGGAAACAAGAAAATACATCCCAAATGAAAGGACAAGAGAAAACTCCAGAAAAAGAACTAAACAAAATAGATGCAAGCAATCTATCAGAGACAAAGTTCAAAATAACTTTTATTAGGATGATCAAGGAACTTAGTGAGAACTGTGACAAAGAGACAGCAAGCATAAAAAAGTACATAGAAACCATAAAAAAGAACCAGTCAGAAGTGAAGACTATGATAACTGAAATGAAGAATGCGCTAGAAGGAATCACCAGCAGACTAGATGAAGTAGAGGATTGAATAAGTAATTTGGAAGACAAAGTAACATAAAACACCCAACTGGAACAGCCAAAAGAAAACAGAATCCAAAAAATGAGGATAATTAAAGAAGCCTCTGGGACAAAATCAAGTGTAACAACATTTGCATCATAGTGGTACCAGAAGGAGAAGAAAGAAAGGAAGGGATTGAGAACCTACTTGAAAAAATAATGACTGAAAAATTTCCTAACATGGTAAAGGAAATAGACAAGTCCAGGAAGAACAGAGAGTTCCAAACAAGATGAACCCAAACAGGCCCACACCAAGATACATTATAATTAGAATGGCAAAGGTTAAAAACAAAGAGAATCCTAAAAGCAGCAAGAGAAAGGCAACTAGTGATTTATAAGGGAGCTCCCATAATATTGTCAGCTGATTTCTCAACAGAAGCTTTGCAGGCCAGAAGGGATTGGTACAAAATATTCAACGTGATGAAAAGCAAGGACCTAAACCAAGATTACTCTACCCAGCAAGGCTATCATTTAGAATCAAAGGACAGATAAAGAGCTCCTCAGATTGAAAAAAAAAAAAAAAAGCTAAAGGAGTTCATCATCACCAAGCCAGTATTATAATGAATGTTAAAGGGACTTAAAATAAAAAATAATAATCAAAATTATGAATAAAATGGTAATAGCTATATATCTGTCAACAATTATTTTCAATGTAAATGATTAAATGCTTCACTCAAAAGACATAGGAGGGCTTAATGGATAAAAAAAAAAAAGATCCTTACATATGCTGCCTACAAGGGACTCACTTCAGATTGAAAGACACACACAGACTGAAAGTAAAGGGATGGAAGAAGATAGTTCATGAAAATGAAAATGGAAAAAACAAACAAACAAAAATAGACTTTAACACAAAGGCTATAAGAAGGAACCAGTAATCTCATTTCAAGGTATTTATCTGAAGAAACCCAAATACTACTTCGAGAGAACATGTGCATCCATATGTTCATTGCAGCATTGTTTATAAATGGTCAAAATGGGTGTCTGTCGATGGAAGAATGGATAAAGAGGAGGTGGTACATATATACAATGGAATATGGCTCGTTCAGGAAAGGGAATGGGTTCTTGCCATCTGCATCAGCATGGATGGACCTGGAGGGTATTGTGCTGAGTGGAATGTCAAACAAGGAAAGACAGATGCAATGTGATTTTGCTTATATGTGGAATTTAAAGAACAAAATAAACAAATAAAACATAAACAAACTCATAGATACAGAGAACATATTGATGGTTGCCAGATGGCACGGGGGTTAGGGGGTGAGTGAAAAAAATGAAGGGATTAAGAAGTACAAATTTGTTGTTACACAGTAATCATGGGGGTGTAGGGTATAGCATAAAGAATACAGTCAATAATATTGTATGTATGGAGTCAGATGGGTACTAGATTTGTTGGCGAGATAGATGTGTGGGGCTTGGGGGACAGGGTGCAAAAGGTGAAGGGAATATAAACTGATAGTTACAAAATAGTCATGGGGATGTAATATAAATCATACGGAATATGGTCAATAATATGGTAATAACTACGTATAGTGCCAGGTGGGTACTAGACTAGTCAGGGGGATCACTTCTTACATTATATAAATGTCTAACCACTATACTGTATACCTGAAATTAATGTAAAATAATATTGAATGTCAACTGTAATTGAAAAATTAAAAAAGGGGAGGAAAGGTGAAGGGGAGTAAGAGGTTCAAATTTCCAGGTATAAAACAAGTAAGTCGTGGGAATACAACATACGGCATGGGGAATATAGTCAATAACATTGTGATAACGTGGTACAGTGTCAGATGGTTCCTGGACTTACAGTGATCACTTATTTAGGTATATAAATGTTGAATAATGATGGTATACACCTGAAGCTAATATAATATTGAATATTAGCTCTATTTTAATTTTAAAAATAAAAAAAAATGAAAAAAAGAAAGAAAAATAAAGGAGAGGGGAAAACTGTGTACAGTCTACTGGCTAGATCTTAGGAGGGAGCACTGAGACAAACAAGACCAACTCCTTATTCTAAGGCAGTTCCCAGTCTACTGAGAGAAACAACTTCAGGGAGTGATGAAGAGAGCGTTCGGAGAGCAGGCGGGGAAGTGCTGTGAGCTGGAATAAATAAGCCAGTCACACATTCCAACTTGGGACACTACACATGCCTGTGGCATGGTGGGAACTGGTTTCAAATCCAGTTCATGGTAGTACCAGTGGCACTTCCTGCTGGGTCTGGTGGCAGTGATGAGGTCAGAGCCAGGTTAAACAGGGCTTAAGTAGATAGATTCTTCTTTCCTACAGTCTTATCCAGAACAATGCGCACTGTATAACACAGCTCCAGGAACACACAGGATGCTGAGGTACCTATTGCATGAGTAAATACCAGCATAAAAATTATTAAGAAACACAGGATCTTGTCTCAAGCATCTTGCAGACATAAAACACAGTGGTTGAATGACTAAGTGAATGAGTGTGGTGTGATTCCTGATATCCACTCCAAAGTCTGGCTCAGGATAGGTAACTACAGGTTGAATGAATGCATTTCAACAGGGTCTTCATATCATTTCAAATTTCCATCCCAATCCCCTACCCACTGCCTACGTCTGAAAGCAAACGGAGACACCTCTTAAACATTCCTCAAAAAAGCTCATTTTTATTACATGGCACACAAAACTAGCAAGGTCTTAGATTGCCTTGGTTAAATGACACAGAGTTTGAAGCCGTACCATAGAGTTGTTTGTTTCTCTAAAAGATGAAAACATGTTCCAGAATAACTGAGTCAACGTATGTTTGCAAACATGTCAGTACTCATTTCACTTGATCTTCAACTCCTATTTAAATGCTTATCAATCGCTTTTCTGGAACCAAGAGGTGTTAATTGTTTTCATAATCACTTCAAGTTTCCAAACCCACACTGACATTTTCTCCCTCCTCCAGACCCTTTCTAGTCTTCTAGAGAAACTCAACGCAGTACTGTGTTGTCAAACTCCTGTGGGCAAGATTCAGGGTAAGAGTTGATGCATAAAGAAGGAAAAAAATTCCAGTTGTGTAATTATTGCCTTGGGAGATGAAGCAGTAAGATGAAGGTGTTATTTGAAAATATTATTATTCTAGGGGGAGGCCACATGATACAATGGAAAGGCTATGGGATTTGGAGTTAGGAGACCTGTGTTTAAATCCCAGCTTCACCACAAACTAATTGCATGATCTTGAACTAGTCACTTAATGTTTCAGGGCCTCAGTTTCTTCATCTATAAAATGAATGGCCCATGTATAACATAACCTCTAGATGACTCCCAGCTCTCATGTTCTGAGATGCTAAAATGGCTGGGACATTCTGATGTCAAAAAAATGAACGGTGATTCAGACTACTAGGGCAATTCATATTTTATTTATTTTTAAATTATAGGAAAGTTCCTTTGGCCAGCTATAGAAGCCCCATTCCTTGCTAGAATAGATGCCCATGACTTGAAAGCTATACCATTAGGTTTTAAATTTAGAAAATAGAAAGGGCATAAAACTGTGCTTTTGTGTTTATAGCCTTATTAACAAGTTTTACGTCATCAGTAATGTGGTCCATTTTTCAACCCCAAAGGCAAGAAAATATTTAGTATGGGAAAAAGAGACTAAGCATTCATTGCCTACTTACTATTAATTACCATTTATTCAGTACCTACTACAAGTTAGTCACTAGGTCAGAGATATTTCTTACATTATCTCATCTCATGCCTACAACCACACCATGAGGTAGGCATTGTTTTCCCCATTTTATACATGAAAAATCTGAGACCCAACAGGATGTGACTTGTTCAATGTCACGTACTAATAAGGTAATTGGACCCAGGTCTGTCTGATACTCAGACCAATATTTTTCCTATAGTGTCACTTCTGAAATATTTCTACTAAGCAGAGGGTCCCCCATCATCACTGTCCTGGAGTAGATCCTGAATGGATAGACTCTGGCGTCCCTTCCAATCTGAGAGTCAACGATTCTATGACCTTAAATCACTGCAAGTAGAGTAATAAGAAGCAGATATCACTAAGCAACCCCCTTCCCCTCCCAAGAGAAGCTGCAATGTGTGATTTCTTTTTAATGTTTCCTATAACTGTCTTTGTTTCCAAGAAAAATAACATCTCTCTCAAATTCAGAAGACTCTACATACAGGGGTGTCCAAACTGCGGCCAGCGGGCCAACTGTGGCCCGCAATCCATCGTTAATTGGCCCGCAGCAAATTCCAAAAATATATTTAGTTTACTTACATAAACCAAGTGAGGCTATACGTACTTCACCTCGAGTGAGTGGCCCAGCTGTTTGTGTATTTTACCTCATATGGCCCTTGGTGAAAAACTTCGAAAAAGTTTTGACACCCATGCTCTACAACCTAACCTCCCCAACTGCTATCATTGTTTCATTCTTCTGATGACCATAGAATCATTATTCTGCATGAAGACTATTTGCATAATCCCAAGAGGTAGAATAAGAAACGTGAAATTGAATTCAATAGTCATAAGAAATACCCACTTGTAATCCTAGGCAACATGAAGCTGGGTTACCCTGCTTAATAACGAGCTCCCTCTTTTCTACTGGATGTGTTCAAGACAGTGCTTAAACATCACTTCTACATGAATTCATGGCCACTAATTACCTAAAATCACTCTTTCTTCTACTTTTTTTTATAGCCATTTTCTCCTGAATTCTTATAAGGAGTTTCGAATATATTTGAGCTTCCTCACGAGACAATAAGCTAAGGATAGAGACTATGTCTTCATGTAAGGACGTTTGTGTAACAGAAGGCTGCATGCTATGAATTCATCATCATCGTCATCTTCATCATTATTAGTATTTAATTGAAAGAAATTCCAGCTATATGTCCAACAAATGAAAAACTTCAACTTAGACTAAAACTTCTGTGAATGGTTCCTTCCAGAGAAATAGTACAGAGGGCCCTGTGGACAAAGCCTTCCTCTCTCCAGGTGACCTGACAGCACAGCTGATTCCCAGTGAGAAACTGTAAAACTGCTTGGGTCAAGAGGTCTCCTGAGAAGAAAGAGTCCAGGATCTTGCTAGTTCCCAAATGATGCCGACCCACAAAGCAAGTGTTGCGAAAGTGATTTTATCATAGAAAGAAGATCATTTGAACTTGTGAGCCAAGCTCAAACCATAGCTCGGAGGCTTACGAGAAAGGCTGGTTTGAACCCAGCATATGCTGGAGACAGGAAGTCCCTCTAGACCTAATCTTCCTAGTGTGGTTGTCACACAGCAGGCACAGGAGCTGAGCGTGTGTATAACCTACATGACCACGCTATGAGGTAGTTACTTTGTTACCACTATTTTATGGATGGGGACACTGAAGGTGAGAGAGTTAAGTAATTTGCCCAGGCTCACAGTAAATGGTAGAGCCAGCACAGAAGTCCAGATAATCCAGAGAAAGCTATTGCGAGGTAGACTGCTAAATGGGGATAAGCAAATTCCTACCAATAAGGATAGATGGAAGCCCTCAAGGGATCAAGTGGAAAAACAAGAGGGATGTGAGCATGCGATAGCCATAGCTCAAAAAATGGGGAAAGCATGGAATGTGACCAAAAGACCAAAACAGAGGATGGTGACAAGAGGGAAACTTGTATCGTCAGAGCAGAACTAGCCTAAAAGAATGGAAGTCTGGAGGCAAATGCAGGAGTAGGTGCAGTGGGATGAGTGGAAAATCACATAAAATGAAAGCAGGGAGCAGTGGAGCCGAAAGAGCAACAGGGAATGATCTGGGTCAATTCTAAGCAATATGCAGCATCCAATTAAATTGAGGTGATGTGAACTCAGGAGCTGAGACTGCCATTGTGCTTGGAAACGTAATGTAATTTTCAACTTCCTAGTA
This sequence comes from Rhinolophus sinicus, assembly GCF_057876585.1. Lineage (NCBI taxonomy): Eukaryota > Metazoa > Chordata > Mammalia > Chiroptera > Rhinolophidae > Rhinolophus > Rhinolophus sinicus. The sequence continues at coordinate 41,729,771 of NC_142514.1, forward strand.
GCCACATATTAAAAAGTAAAAAGAAACAGGCGATATGAATTGAAACAATATATTTTATTTAACCTAGCATATCTAAAATATGATCATGGTAATCAATACAAACCCAGAGCTGGGGACCAGGGGCACAGAGCTCTTGGTCTAGATCGTCTTCTTTTTTCCTCTGACAGTCTAGGAATGATGGCTTCCAAGAGATTGGCAGAAGGGTTCACCTTGCTAGAGAATTCAGGCTATTAGTTGCCCTCTCTGAGGAACCTAGAGAGAGCCCATGGGCAAAGGCCTTTATAAAATCCTTCCTCAGAAGCCAAGCCTCTAACCTCAAAGTACCTGGGTGACTTAAGGATCTGCTGGCCTCTTGACTTTTCCCTGAAGTGTTATTCAAGGGCTCTCCAAGACATTAAGTGCCAAACAACTGCCCCATGCAGACTCCAAACTCAATCTGCTGGTAAAATTACAACTGATATTTGAGGAGCTTCCGCTTTGATTCTCAGCTTACAGGACAGAAATGTCCACTCTTGCAACCTTAGGCCATTTCCTCTAAACATCTGCATAATTATAACTAGGCACTTCACTGTGGAATACCATTTCTTTTCTATTTCAGTATCTAGTCAAGTTACTACCTTGACTGTATTACTTCCATCATCATCCCCATCAATGCTGCCAATATATCCTCATTCACAATGTTATTTCCTTGAAATACAAAGGGGAAGCCTTGGAGGTGCTAGAGAGAGTCACTTCCAGGGCCCTACAGAAGCCAAGTTCAAATCTCTCCAAGTGAGATTCAAGTGAGTGGGCTTGTGTCTTGTGAGGGTGAACTGGGTTTGAGTCCCAGAACTCCAGGGACTCCATGAAAGTCACTTCCCCACTCTCAGCTTCAATAAGAGGACAGGACCAAATGATTTCTAAGGTCCCTGCAGTTTGCCTGTTACTGTTATTACTAGCTATTTGAAATACACTTGCTTTTTAAGTTCCTGTTGTCCCCTTAAAATAAAATCAGTATGTTAAAAGCAAAATCACTATCCTTTGTAAACCAAAGTATTTCTGAGTGTAATAATATAATGTCTGTGGTTTGCTTTAAAATACTTGAGTCTCTCCCCCAACTGCCCAAACAAAGATAATAGATAAAACAAAATTGGCAAAATGTCGAGATTGTTGAAACCGGATAATGGGCAAATGGGAGTTTGAAAAACAGAATAAATTATACTATTCTCTCTACCTTAATGCATGCTTCAAAATGTTCACAGTACAAGCTTAAGAAATAAATAATAGAATAGAAAATAAATATATTCAGTGGGGTAGTCATTCCCTGCTCCTAGATTAAAATTCCATGACTTTCCTGCTCACTCTTAGGGAACAGACAGGGCCACAAGATCTTTAAATCACCAATGCAGTTTCAATTCAGAAATGAGAATGTCCAGTCCAAGAGATAAATCAAAGCCTGACCATGATTTAGTGTTGCTCTTACATCTCTCAGTTCTGGTCATTTTAGGATCGGGACTCACAGAGGGAAAGGGATTGGGCCTGGCTGGCTCAAGCTCCTTTTGATTTATTTCTCTGATCTGCTTGTGAGCTAAATATGGTTTCTTCCCCTCTTCCTTTCTCCCCTCTTCCCCAACCAGGGGTGGGAGCTGCAAAAGGAGGAGGAAGAAGAGGCAGGCATGATCTTACTCGTGCTTGCCATAGTAAGGCAAACTGGCTTTAGCGTTTCTTGGTCTTGCAAATGTTTAAGGCTGCCTCTTGGTCTGATGAGCAATTCTGAGGACTCTTTAGAACAATACTGTCCACAGAAATATAATATGGGCCATGCATGGGAGCCTCCAATGTAATTTTCAATTTTTTAGTAGCCCCCTATGAAACAGTAAAAAGAAACAGGTGATATTAATGTAAAGAATATATTTTATTTAACCTAACATGTCTAAAATGATCATGGCAATCAATATAAAATTACTCATGAGATAGTGTACACTCTCTTTTTCATACTAAGTCTTTAATACGAAACTCAGGTATATTTTACACTTTCAACACATCTCAATTCACACACCATATCGCAAGTGCCCAACAGCCACATGTGGCTAGTGGCGACCGTAATGGACAGCGTAGTTTAGAGGTCCCCATCCCTGGAGACTAGTGGCTTGCAGATCCCTCATCCATATGCTAAGTGCCCTGAGAACTCACCCCAGTCTGCATAGGACAGTCCTGGTTTAGTCCTGTTGCCCTGGCGTTATGACTCATTCAGTTACTTGGTTGGTAGTGCCCGCTTTCACTCTCCCAAGTGTCCCTGTTTGGATAAGAAATCATATGGCCACCCTGCCTGTACCTCCCTACCCTGGTGGGAGCTGGTGGCTCCTTCTTCATCCGTGTTTCCGGACTCCCTACTCAAAATGGGTCAGGCTGTTTCTCCCCGAGATCAAGGGTCAGCAAACTACAGCCCACAGAACTCAGAATGGTTTTCATATTTTGAAAAGCTGGAAAAAAAAAAAGAATATGTAGCAGAGGCCATGCTTCCAGCAAAGCCTAATTTACTACCCGGTTCTTTACAAAATAAGTTTGCTGACCCCGACTCCCTCTCTTCTGGGGAGAAAGGAGGTCAGAACCCGGTTCACTAAGCTCCCACCACAGGCTGTTCCCTCTGGGATTGAGGTGGGAAGGCAGATCCCTTACCTCTCACCAGGTATGAGGTCGGAGGTACATCTCGGCTCCCACTCCTCCCCCATTAGTTGGTGGGACTTCACAAGATCATTCTTACAGGAAATCTCATCACTCATCTCCTTTCCACTCTTTCAACCTTAGGCCATTTCCTCTAAACATCTGCATAATTGTAATTAGGTCCTTCATTGTGGAATACCAGTTCTTTTATATTTCACTATCTAGTCAAGTTACTACCTTGACTATATTACCTTCATCAATGCTGCCAATATATCCTCGTTCATAATATATTTCCTTGAATATCTATTTGTTGGGGGTAGGATCTCTTTTGTCTTATTTTTGAATCCCGAACAGCACTTAACACAATGATCACACAGCACAGGTACCCAGTAATATTGTTCGAAAGAAAGAACTAATGATAATTCAACCACTCAACACTTCCGCCCAACTAAACAACTTAAAAGTCTCTGAAGAAACTGACTTTTTTTCCCCCTAAGTGCCTTTAGCATATTCTACATGGTATTCTCTTCCCCTTCCCTTTTCATCAACCATGCTCCAAGATGCAGCTCAAATAATACAATAAAATATTATTAACAATTAAAAATGAACATCTCGGATACCCTCAAATATAAAGAACAGCTCCAATAAGACCTGTCCAGATCCTTCCTGGAGGAATTCAGCAATCCTACCTCACGGCTAGTGACACATACGTCTCTTCCTGTACTTAATACAGTGCACCTTATATGGATGTACAATTGTTCTCCCACCAGATCTGGGCTCTGTGTGTTACAATCAACTGGGCGCCTTTAAAGTACACTGATGCCTGGGCTCCATTCCAGACCAAGGGAATCAGGATCTCTGGGTTGGGGCCTAGGCACTGGCATTTCTTAAATGTTCTTTGGTCATCTAACATGTAGCAGAGCTGAGAACCACTGTACAAAATGGTGAGCTACGAGATGGCAAGGACTCTAGTTTGTCTTTGCAACTGTAGTTATTAGCAAAGCTTACCATTCAATAAATAGCTGTCAAATGAAAGAAATACAAACCAAAACAGAAATACACAGAATAATTTACACACATCTACTCATAAAAGTTTGTGAGAAAATGTTATGAGACAAACAACTATATATTAGTCTAATGACTTCTGATTAACTGGACAGGTTTGTTTAACTACGTCAAGCATAAAAATGGACTAGAACCCCATATCTAACAAAGCAGTTTTCCCAATTGTGGTACAGCTTGGCCTTAAGAGAAATATAGACGGGTCCTACAACAATACGAACATTAAGATGGTTCATTAGCATGGTCTCTAACCATGTCCAAAACACAGACCTCCAAAGCGCCCTTTTAGTGTAGGTATATTTCAAGGTTGTTATCCCACAACTGTCAAACCCAGAGTCTCCTTGCCTTCTGGTGTCTAATTTACACTTGAAACTGGCATGAGACTTTTTTTATTAATTTCTTTGTCAAGCAACACTCTCAGCTGTCTTGTAATTACGCTGCCTGTTAGTAGCATTAAGTACAAGCATAGCTCTTGGTTTTCTCTTGTTAATTTGTGTGTCTCCTATCTGTAGGGATAGCCATAGACATAGTCATGAGTTCAGAAAACTGCTGATGGTCAGGGGAAGATAGTGTGAAAGCTTTGCCTGTAATTAATCTACAATGAACTAGTGTTATACAGTGGAAAGATCATATAAGAATCCCTGGGTTGGAGTTGGCCCTGTCCCTTCCTCTGTGTCCCTGCACAGTTTAGCTCATCTCTTTGTGTCTCGTGCAACTAGATATCACTATAAGCATCTATGTCAGGTGTAGCTATGAAGCTGTGTCTGGGTGAAATTAACATTTGAACGGGGGGACTGAGTATCGCAGATTTTGCCCCTGCTAATGTGGGTGGGCCTCATCCAACCAGCTGGAAGACGGGAGTAGAACAGAAAGTCTGAGTAAGAGGGACTTTCTTTTTGCTTGACGGCACTGAGATTGGGCACTGTTTTTTTCCTGCCTTCTGACTTAAACTGAGGTGACAGCTCTTCCTGGGGCTGGTATCTGCCACCATTAGGACGGAACTACACCATTGGTTCTCCTGGATCTCCAGCTTGCCTACTGCAGAGCTTCCATAATTCTGTGAGCTGACACAAATATATATATTTATAAATATTTATTCTTTATATATATATTTATATAAATAAATGTTAAAGCCTATTTATGCATAAATATATGTAAATATATAAATACAAAATAAATAAACAAAACCAATAGGGTGTGTGTGTGTGTGAGTGTAGGTGTCCTATTGGTTCTGTTTCTCTGGAGAACGCTGACTAACACACACCTTCATTATAAACCCTTTTGGGGGGCTTCAGAGATAATCTTCTTTAAACAAAGTTTCTTACATTGCTAGAAGTAACTTCAGTGCATCCATTAGAAGTAGTTATGTCGTTATGTATGGCAGTAGTTATTAGAATCAGCTGGCCAGCTTTGAAGACACTGATTCCCAGGCCCGAGACCTGATCTTCTGAATCAGGATCTTGAGGGGGCAGAGCCCAGGAATCTGGATTTCTAATGGTCTTCCCAGCACTTCAGCTGTCTGACCGCATTTGGGGACTACCCATCTCAATGGTTTGATTAAGGGGACGGGGACCCATGGATCTGCCCTGGTGTCTGAAATTCCATCACCTGAGGTTCACAGATTTGGTTTCTCTCTCTTGTCTCCTGTCAAATTTAGATGAACTAGAGAGAATCTCTAAGGCCTATGACCATCCATTTGGGATGGATTTATCCTGAATTCAGTTCTGATAATGGTCCTTGTATGTGCAAACACCTTCAGGGTCTCCCCATTGCCTACTTAATAAAATCCAATCTCCTCTTATGACATCCAAGTCCCTCTGAGATATGACCCCTGGATAACTGCAGCACCATCTTTCACCACAATCACTGACATACATCCCATGGCCCAACCACCACAAAGACTGAGTGGGCCTTTTTCTGACAGCAGGCATCGCTCCTGTTCTTACCTCCACCTGGAGGGCACTGCCACTAACACGCATCCTCCAGGTGGTAGCTCAAATGGCATTTTATTCATGCGTCATCTCTAATGCCTCTGTTACAGACTGCTTTATATCCCAGCCCTTTGTGTACAAGTCTCCCTCGTGGAAAGGGAACTTCCTGAAGGCAGAGGCCTGCCCTTTGCATCTGTGTCCCCAGAGCTCTGAATCTGGTCCACGGTAAGATTCATATATACATGTTACTTGAGTTGATGCAGGCTATTTTTCTACCAAAAGGGGAAAATAAGAAAGTTGGACAGTTAGTGGCCAAATCTGGAAATGATAAGGAAACAGGGCATTGAGAATAGGCCTGGCAGCGCAGCGCACTGCTTAGACGCCGGAGCTCTGGAGACACACATCTGGGCTAGGAGAAGATGTGCTTCCACACCTCTCCCACTTCTTAGTGACAGGATGAGGGGTCAACGTACTCCACCTCTCAGTGTCTCCTTTCCTTTATCTGTAAGTGAGAAGGATGGCGGTGTGACCTCAAAAGGCTGTTATAAGGGTTCAACACGCTAAGAACTCAGCACATCATCAGAATGTATCCTGTTCACAATACTAACTTGTACTTGATCTTAGCTCTTTCTTATTATTCTTACTAATGTGTGAACAACTGAGCACAGGCCTGGACAATGGAAGATTCCTGATTTATGGGTCAGTGGAAAAGTGAAAGAGTCCTTCAGCTAACTTATCTCATGGGCCATTTCCATTTCTAAAGGGTATTCACCTCAGGAGGGAAAAAAGCCAGAGTTATGTTCCATGAGTTGCCTTTCTTCCCTGATGAATTTCCTTAAGGAATATAGATCCACAGGAGACTTATGTGTGCTCTGTTTCCCAATAGTCAAAGCAGCTTATTTGCCATCACTAAGCATTCATTCTTTTCCTGGAGGTCAATTCGCAAGTTGCCTGCTCCTGTCGAGGGCAAAATTGATAGATCAGCGGCTGCTGACCTGACAGCTATCGCACATGAGGCTAGCGTCCTCTCTTTGTCTATAGGATGGAAGGAGAAATGGGCCAAACTCGAAAACCAGCCTTAAAATTGAAAAGTGATCTTAGATACCATTCGATCCAATCCCTGCCTTGGATGTGTGACAAAGCTTTGGCCTAGATCGTGGGAAATAACTTAGGATAGAGTACAGAGGTGTGGTTGTCAAAGGCCATTTATCTGTGACAAAGACAGCACTGTTCTGGGTGAAATGAGAAAAAGAAGGTCTACTTGTGATGTTTTCTTAAAGTCGGATGGATTGAATTTTTTTCAATCTGAGGTTAAGTTCTTTATACCTTTATGATATTAAGATTACCTTTCTTGATAAAATAAGGATACTAGCCATTGCCAACTTTTTTCTTTAATGTCCTTACCTGGGTAAATAAAAGTAGATGCCTCTATGTCCTTCTCCACTTTTTTGTTGTTGTTGGTTGTTTTACAGGCTGTAAAATTCCCAGAGGTTGTGTCTCTCTGACGTCAAGATTGAGAATGGCGACTCTGGAATCAGAAAGACCTGAATTATTATCTTTGCTCCTCTTCCAAGTTCTGTGGCTTTCAGCAATTTATTTCACTTCTCCGGGTCTCTAAAATGGTAACAATAACAATAATGCCTTCTTTCCTGGATCATTGTGTGATGAAAAGTGATACAACTATCAACAAACTAGGTATTTTACACACAGCCTTACTTTAAACACGCAGCAACCTCATAAAATAATCAATGCTCATTATTTGCAGTAGTTCTGTTCTATAAATCTGCATGAATACTGAACCAAGCTGAGAACCAGAACCTTGGGAAGCCCATGGCTGGGCAGCCCTTATCCCAACAAGCAATGAGAAGCTGGTGATTCAAGCTCATTCACTGCAGCCTCGGTGGGAACTCTTTTACGGTTCTGAAAACAAGAGAAGTACTTACAGTATATTTCAGTTAAAAGATCAAAATGTAGGTTGTATACACTAAAAACAGTGTTTGTGATGTCAAGTCCACTTATAATTTCTGTTACAATTATCCATCACCCAGGGCCATAAAAAAAGCAATACCCCCAACATTAGCCAGCAGCATAGATAATGATGAATGGAGGTATTGTCTCAAAAACAATCTTGAAACTACTTGATGTGCCTTAATGAGGGAGAGGGGCTTACAGCCCACAGGCTCGGTGTTAATTACAAAAGGGTATTTAATAATTGAGGCCAGACTCAACCAAATGAGATTGGAAGAATTAACCATCTCTGAGAAACAAAAAGAAAAATCAGTAAAGAGGGAAAGAAATGACTTAAAAACGTTCATACTTTTTAACTCACTAATTCGACTTCAAGAATGCTAACAAAATGATCAGATCAGGAAAAATACTAATGCATAAAAATATTGATGGATGCATACACTTTGATGCATAGTATAGCTGTCTCTACTTTTTAGCTTTTATAAATAATGGAGAATTGGTTTAAATGATGATATACCCATACAATAAAATAGTAAAGGTAATAAAAAATTATTTTTAAGAATTTTTAATATGGAAAAATACTCAAAGTGCAATATTAAGTAAAAAAAAAAAGTAACAGCAGAATACGACAAGTATGGTTTGAATTGTGTTTGTGTGTGCATATTCCTAAAAACAGAAACAAAAAATTGAAAGCAGATATGTTAACAATCATTGTTAACATACCATTGATTTCTTTTTTGTGAAATTATGGGTGATTTTTATTCATTTTTTTATTTCCATAAATAAAAAAAGGTTTTTACCATAAATATACAGTAGTGTTATTTTTAAGATGAGGAGACAAACGGCACAATGCAAGTACAATCCAATTTGCTGTCACACTCTACACCAAAAGACTGCTTTGATGAACAGAAGCACAGATTAAACAAGATTTAGCCTGTTCATCTAACAGGTCACTGATCTGTAAAAATATCAGATGTTTTCTGATTTTTCAAATCATTTATTATTAAGCAACTAGTTGGAGTGTAGCCAACTTAATTAAACAAAGAACATGAGATGGCCCTATCCGCAGAACAGCCCCTGTGTGGCCAGGACTCCGCTCGCTCACCTTTGTACTGCTAGAACTTGGTGCCTGGAACAGAGCAGGACTCAATAAATATATAGAGAACGAGCAAACACATTGGAAAATATGCTGCCATGAAATCACAGTTCAGAAGCCATCAGCCTCATCTTTCATTCATTCATACACTCATTCAAAGTTTTATTAAGCAGATGAGTAACAAGTTCGGGAAAGTAATTGTCCCACTGCATATACGAGGTGGGACAATTAATTTCACAAACTTATCGCAACGATGTTGCTAACCTTTTTTGACATCAGAGGGATTATTCATTATGAATTTGTACCATCTGGACAGTTAACCAAGTTTACCACTTGGAAGTGCTGAAAAGGCTGTGTGAAAAAGTTAGATGACCTGAACTTTTTGCCAACAATTCATGGCTCTTGCATCACGACAACGCACCAGCTCACACGGCACCGTCTGTGAGGGAGTTTTTAGCCAGTAAACAAATAACTGTATTGGAACACCCTGCCTACTCACCTGATCTGGCCCCCAATGACTTCTTTCTTTACCCGAACATAAAGGAAATATTGAATGAAAGGCATTTTGATGACATTCAGGACATCAAGGGTAGTACGAAGACAGCTCTGATGGCCATTCCAGAAAAAGAGTTCCAAAATTGTTTTGAATGATGGACTAGGTGCTGGCATCAGTGCATAGCTTCCCAAGGGGAGTGCTTCAAAGGTGACCCTAGTGATATTCAGCAATGAGGTATGTAGCACTTTTTCTAGGATGAGTTCGCAAACTTAATTGTCAGACCTTGTGTGTGTGTGTGTGTGTGTGTGTGTGTGTGTGTGTGTGTGTGAATGAATGTATGAGTAGGCATGGACACCTGCAATGGCCCATGATAGTCCTAATACATAAAGAACTTCATGCAATAAGAAAGTTATGAATAAAATGTTTAGGGAGTTCAGAAGAGGAAAGAATTTCTCCAGATAGGAAGTTCTGAGAAGATTCTCTGGAGGGAGCAGGGTTTGAGCTGGATTTTGAAAGGTGAAGAGAACTTGGACATCAGTGAAGAAAGTGAGGAGAAGGCAACTCACTGAAGTAAGGACACAAGCCAAACTCTCAAAGGTGGACATTTATAAGGCTTAAAGAAAACAAAGCAATGCTGCAGGCTGGCTGGAGCATGGATATCTGAGGAGGCAGGGGAGGGAAGCTGATGCCGTACTGGGACCTGGTTAGGTGGGGAGGCTTTTGAGTGTCCTGTTAAAGATTCACTTTCTCCCATATATATAGTATATAGGAGAACACTGGGAAGTCTTTTGAGTGCAAGAGTGACCTGTTCAGAGAAGTGCTTTTACAGGGACTTGGGCAGCAGTGGGTAAAATGGATGGGAAGAGGGGGAAGCAGGACTTGAAGTGACAAAACTCCCCGTGGAAAAACATCTCCAGGGAAAATCTGGGAATACTCATCCAGCTAACCAGCTGGAATCTCGACTCTTAGTTTCTTCAATCCCCAGGACTGCTCCAGCTCTCTGCGGCTGGATTTCCTTTATAATGAGATGCTGAGGACCCAGCTTTAGAGAGATCTTACACCCTAGGCTCAAGCACTAGCCCCGATCCCTCCTCCCCCCTCGGAAGTAGCTGAATTGCTTTGCAAATATATGCAGATACATGCCAGTAACAAAGCCATTAACATGTGCCCTAAGCCTCAAAGGGAAAGGTTTGCTTTGATCAAAGCTCATAATGGATATATCCAAGGGGCAGAAAAACAATATTCTGCTCAGCCCAAACAAGGGGAGGTTTAGATTCCGGAGCAGAATGCCTGCCCTTAGTAGCTGCTATTCAGACAAATATTAGGGCACATGGTTGTCCCCTTCTGTGTTCCCATTTCCTAAAGCTGGAATTGCTGTAAAATATATTCCCTCTGCTTCAATTTATCACGGCTGCAAGTACTGATAAAAGCATGTGTGTCTGTGTGTGCACACCCACGCACGTGCACAAACATGCTGAATCTGACCCTCTAAACTCTGCTTCTTAAAGTCTGGTCCACGGACCAACACCATCAACATATTCTGGATATTCTAAGAGCATGTTAGGAACACAGAATCCCTTGCCCAACTCCAGTACTAGTGAGTCAGAATCTGCATTTTAACAAGATGCCAAGTGGGTGATTTGTGTGCACATTATAATGTGAGAAGCACTGCTCTAAATGACCTAAGCATCCATAATTATGATCTCCTAAAGGCCAGGACTATTTCTTACTTGCCTTCATATCTTCCATGCACAGTGCATGGCACATAACTGGTAATCAAAATAGGCCTCTGTTTCCCCTTCTGTAAAATGAGGTAATAGCTGTCTCAGGGGCTATTGCATGGAATGAATGGAATACTACATGTAAAATGTTCAAGTACAATGCCTGGCATGTATCTGTGTGTTTGTATGGGGTGATGGGGTGGGGGTGGGGGGCGAGGATATAATTCCCTTCTCACTCCTATTCCTTACTAAAAGCAATTGTTGAGCTGTGTACTAGTAACTTACGTTGATCATTTTTTATTTTGTAAAATGTCTATCTCATCTAATCCTCATGTTCAGACAGCAGGGGTTGCCAGCCATGTTTATGAACCAGAAAACTAGGATCCAGAGAGGTTAAAGGACTTGTGAAACGTCCTAAGTCAGTAAGGGCAGAGCTGGAATTTGAACCAGGCCCATCTAGCCATCCTTCACCGCTCAGCCACCTGTCCACAATGCAGAGATCACGCATGTGCCCTGCTAAAAATTCTTCTTCCACCTTCAGGGTGGAATTCAAGCTCTTTTGTGCAGCATGGCTGGGGTTGGTGTGATTGGATCTATATTAGAGAGGTACCAACTGAACACCTGGCACTGCCAGGCCAATGTTGCAAAAGTCCCAGGGAGGCTTCCGCTATCTGAACCCTTGCTGCCCTGGCTTCAGTTCCTCCTTTCCTCTTGTTTCAGGTCACATTTGTCAGTCCAAGTCATCAGATCATTTCATATCTCCCTCAATTTACTATTGTCCCTTTGTCGGGACTGGGTTTGGCTGACCCCGTTGTATCAGATAGCTTCTAGTTGTCATTCCAAGCCACCTTTAACCTTTCCAATCTTCTCTGCGCCCCTGCAGGTTCCTCTGCCTGGGCCACAGAGAGGGTTCCAGGTCCTCTAGTTTCCAGCTGAGTTTGGCTGGGAATGACATGGAAAGAGGGGCGTGAGGTCAGAGTATTTATTCTACTGGCTCTTCCCTATGAGGTTGACTAGCTGGCTATATCCCTCTGTGGAAGAGTCTCCTCTCGCACGGAGACCAATGCTACAGGACGTTCCCTTTCCAGATTCAGGTAACTGCAGCCTACTCTCATCTCCTGGCGTCTGCATGGCACCAGCTGAGCACCAAACAACGACACTATTCCATCTGGTTTTCTTATATCCTCACCTTTGGAAATAAAGCCTCCTCTGATGGTCCTATTTTGAAGGTACCCCTTGTTTCCTGTTAGAAACCTGTTGGAAACTCTCTTCATCCAGCTAACTCCTATTCATCCTTCAGAACAATCCAAGGATAACCATCTCTAATTCCACGACACCTTGGGCTGCCTCTCACGACAATTCTTACACAGCACTGCTAGGGTTCATTCATGTTCCCTTCTGACTTCTTTATGGACAGTGACAGGGTTTTTATGCTACTTTGTAGCCACAGCATCTAGAAAGCACGCTATAAATATCTGTTGAATAAATGAAGACGACAAAGTTAAATTTTCTTACGCAAACCATTTCTACCTTATGAAAATGAAGAAAATTTCTACTGCCTTTTTTTTTTTTATATATTCAAGGCATTGTTATTTTACATTTAGAGTGACTTTTTTTCCCTTAATCACTTAACTTGGGGCTATTCCAGGCAAACCGGGACACATAGTACCCCTCATTATAACCCATGCATGGTGGTGTGATGTCTAAGGGTGGAGTGACATGTGAGGACCCTAAAATTGCCAGAAGGAGTAGTGGTAGTTGAAATTCTTAGATGGCCACCCCAATCTCTGCCTCCTGGTGTTCGTGCCCCTGTGTAATTTCCTACCCTTGCGTGTAGCCTGGGTCTACTAAGTTGCTTGTAACAAACAAATACAGCCAAGGTGAGAGAATATTGTGCTGGAGATTCAGTTCCAAAAGACTGTGACTTCCGTCTGGCTGGCAGTCACTCACTCTCTCTAGATCTCTTGCCTGGTAGCTCTGATGAAGCATCTAACATATCTGAGAGCTGCCCTATGGAGAGGCCCATGTGGTAAGGAACGGGGACCAGCCTCTTAGCCAACAGCCCGAGGAACGGAGCCCTCAGCCCCATGGCCTGCCAGGGACTGAATCCTGCCAATAACCACAGAGGAATCTTGAAAATGGATCCTGCCCCTGTCAAACCTTGGAATGACGGCAGCCCTGAATAATACAGCAGTCTGAGCCAGAACCCAGAGAACCCAGCTAAGCTGCCCTCAGATTCCTGATCTACGGAAATTGTGAGATAGTTAAGTGTTGTTAAATGAAGCCCCCGAGTTTTGGAGTCATTGCTATGCGATAATAGAAAACTAATACAAGAGTTTCTCCACCTTAAGTGTCAGGGCCAGGGTTCTAGTTCTAGTCTGCCACATTCCGCAGTAAGAATGGGAAAATAAACAGAGAACAGGATCGAATGTTTCTAGATTACAGTTGTTCTGGTAGCACTTAGCCCAGGAATTATTTCTTCCCATCCCAAAGATCTTTTGTCCAAAAGATGACCTGGTGTTCTCCAGCTGCTGGCCCTCCTCCCCCACGTGAATCCAGTAGCAATGAAACCTGACGCCATGACCACAACCCTCAGCCGCTTTCCTCTGACTGGCTGAGGTTAATAGGGGCTCCCTCTTATCAAAACCGCAGTTTGCAAACTGGCACCTGAAGAAAGACTTAGCTGGATGGAGTGTTATTGAGGCACCAGGATTTACAAAGGGGCGTGCACCAGGGCCTTCCTATTCTGCGATAGCAAGGCTCACACCAGGATCTGTGGGGTGTGCAAGCATGCTCAATGCAGAGTCTCCACTCCCAAAATGGAAAGCCGGCTGAAACTATGAATCATAACCTCCCCTGCGGGGCCTTGAAGTTCAATACACATATGAAGTTAAATCTGTATCACAGATAACATCAGAAGACAAACAGATACTTTGAAGCTTAATTTCAGTGTCTCCCATTCCCTGCCCCTGGCCAGGCCTCGCAGACCCTATTGTTTATTCAGGCCTTTCTTACTGGCAGTCCTGTCTCTCTGCCTTACCTACCTCCTTCCCAGCCTGGGCACCCTCGGGGGTGGGGGACCTCCCACCTTCCCCTCACGGAGCCCTGGGTCTATTAACCATGTCCTTTTATTTTCGGTATTTGTGATGCTTTCATATCTGGGGTCTTGATCCTGCAGGGACTGCCCCTCCCAGCAAATCGCATGCCTCCAACCTCTTACACTCCAGGCCACTATCTGCCTGCTTTAGTCACCCCAGGGCCAGGTACCAGACAGCTAAGGACAGCCCTATGCCCCAGAGCCTGCTGAAATTATTCAAAGAAGCCGATCCTAAGCCTCTCCTTCCTTCCCACGGAAACCACCACAAACACTCTTGCCAATGGCTTCTCCCCACCCCAACTCCCCCCTTCTGACCAAGCCTGGGCTTCCCATATGTTCCCACTTCTTGAGATCGGTAACAAACTACTAATAGCAGTCTCCTCCTGATCTGCTGGCTTGGCCATAAAATAATAATAAAACCGATACTATGAAACACATGCCCCTACTCAGAGCCCTCTATCCCATCCCAGTTCCCCCACAGCCTTTCTCAGCCTACAAGAGTGTGGTGTCTAAGTCTCTTCCCTGGAACCTGCCAGAGGCCGGGTAGCACAGTAGGAAAGAGCTCCGATTTGGGGACCGGAGAAGCTGCTTGTATCTTGGCGGGCCTCACCTTCCTCTTCTTCAAATAGGGATAATAAAAATACCCATCTCTACAACGTAGTGTGAGGATTGCATGAGGCAAGGAATGTAAAGTGCTTTGAACAGCGCTCTGCACTTAGAGAGAATTCAATAACTATCAGTTATCACCCTTATCAGTATGATTAGGGAGCTAAGAAGAACACTGCTGGCCAAACGAGCCACAGAATCGAAAATTCTTTAGATTGGTAAAGCAATGCTTTACCAACGCTTCCACACACATAGAATAAGGGTCAGGCAGCTGGGAGGAATGATTGCATATTCATAAGCACCTCCAACCAAATTAATTGATAGGGCATGATTGTAATAAGGAGAATTAATTTCCATTTTAATAACTTCACATGCTACATGTGAAGCGTGGGTCCATATTACCAATGGTCGCACAATTTCCCCTTTGCATCTGTTCCATGTTGATTATGATGTCAGGAAAGCAAAAGTTAAATCTCTTTTTAAGGAAGAAGAAGAAGAAAAAAATCTAATTTAATAACATTGCAATCCTGTTGAAAGCAGGATTAAATCTTAATAAGGGTGGAAGGATGCTGTGTTTCAAGTCCGTTCCTCTTGAAGCCCTGGCGACTTGTTCGGGGAGAGTGGCCGTGTTGACAGAGGACTTCACAGCCCAGCCCTGGCCTCATCTTCCCGCGTCCGGATGCAGAGAAATCTCTGATGGTGCTGACACTTCTATTTTCACTTTCACCTTCCTGGTGCTTTTTCTCATTAAAGCAGCTTGATTCTGTAATTTCTACCAGTACAGAGGAAGATACAACGACTCCCAACTTTTATTTTGACCTTATAAAACTATGTAATTGGTACAGAACCTTCAGGCTAAATGAGTTTCCATTAGATTGAGAAACTTGGTCAGAAGAATCATGGTGTTAAAAACACACCCCATGCCCAAACAGAATTAGCTCATGAATCACTATTCTATTTGAATGTATTGAAACAGGTCTAATAGCAAGCTCATGAAAGTTTCGTTGTTGATTTATTCATTTTTTTCCCCTTAAAAATAAACACAGTAGCTCAAAGTGCAACCAGAAACATCCATCTCAATTTCCTCTTCTTTCACGAAATCTCACAACTCTCAGGGAGTCCTCATTACTCACAGAACCTGTGTCCCAGCTCCTAAGAATTGTATCTGGGGTGCAAGGAGCGGACCTTGCCTGACTGCCCATCTCACCTGTTCCCGCTTTGTCACACCGAGGTACTAGACACATTACGGTTCCCCAAACAAGCCACATTGGGCCCTAGCACTGAATCTTTGCACATGCTTCACTCCCCATCTGGAGTATTCTGTTCTCCTAGCCCTTCTGCCAACTTCCCACTCCACCCTTCTCAGTCGGCTCCAGTGCCTTCTCCTCTGAGGAGACGTTAACATCCTCCCTCATTGTCCTGTGCGATGCTCTGAGCCCTCATGGAACCCTGTGCAAGCCTGTGCTTCATAGTCACCCGACTCCACTGCGACGATTTGCTCATGTTTCTCTCGTTGCTAGGAGGCTGAGATTATTGAGGATGGAAGTCCGTATTTTCATCTGTTTTCCTACACGGCATCTAGAACAACACTTGTCATATAGCGGGCTTTCAGCCTATGTTTGTGGAATGACTGCTAAGAGTCATACTTACATCAGGCTTATTACAGCTCAGGCAGAGCTCTATACAGTATAACGCCTGTATACACCCATTTAAATCCCCAATACTCAGGCTTCTCTTATCATCATCCCCATGTAACAGATGCACAACCCGAGGCGTGAAGAAACCTGCCCAAGGTCATACAGCTCACAAGTGTTAGAGCACAGAGCGTGGATTCCAGTCGAGGCAGTTTGGCAGCAGAACACAGACCCCTAAACACGACCTCACACTGCTCGCAAAGAAGGGACTCCCTGGCAATGCCCGGGGCCTAGGAACTAAGATTTCCCCTCGTGTGCTGGGACTGCCGCTGGCATCCCAGTGTGCTCTAGAATATGGGATTTGGAGGCTGCGTCAGGGCTGGTAGGGAACGAGGGCCCTGATCAGTGAACCATTCCAAAATAGACAGAGGAACAACATGGCACTGAGGTGGGACTGCTGGGTGGTCTGTCAGGCACCTCTGCCAACGAAGGGGTTTGGGCCCCCTCCCAGTCTCCCAGCTGGGGCTTTCAATGCCCTCATGGTTGGGCCTTTGGATGGCTGATAAATTAGAAGACACAAATATGCATCTTCCTTACTTTCTGTCACAGGTCAGGTCAGCTCTGCCCCAAGAAGAGGGTTTGCTTGTTAACCTGGGGGCCTGCCATAGCTGGCGACAGGGCTGAGGAGGAAAGGGAGCGAAATAAAAGTACAGGGCCACACATAAGGAGACGCTGGCCTCTGTAATGCCCCTCTGACTAAAGCACAATTGTACTTCCTGCCAGCAGGCCTGAATTACAGACAGTCTTTTAACAATGCCATATTTAATAAATGGAGGCTTTTCAAATGTTTTGTTTTTAAGTCTCCAATGCTTCAAACATTGAACAAACATTTATCTGATACCTACTATGTGCCAGCGAATGTGTTAGGTACTAGGAAAGTAGACACGAATAAAACACAGCAAGAGTAACCCCCTCCCCCTCCGTAGGTACCACTGACCAGCTTCTACTATGCGTTGGCCTTCAAGGCGGTTACATGCACCCCAACTACCAATACTGAGTGATAGTTCTGGCAAGGCATACATAGCACACTGAAAACACACCCAGAAAGGAGGAGGGAGGGGGCAGGGGGAAAGCCCCTTGGAAGCAACAGACATTGCCAGCGACAGAAGCTGGGAAAGGCTATTCCAGTGGGCACAGCACGCGCAAAGTCTGTTCACCTGGAAGCATGAAATAGCATGGTCAGTAGTTCCATATACCTGAAACTCAGAGTTCAAGGACAGAGAATTTGGAGACTTAAGAGGAAGCGAAGATATTCTAAAGAGCTTAGATTTATCTTGAAGGCCTGGGGTGTCACTGAAGGCTTTATTATAAGCAGATTTGCATTTTAAAATGAGCACTCCATCCACCAGGGCGTGGGGTGAAGATTGGAGCCAGGAGAAACTAGAGGGAAGCACGCTACGTGGGAGGGTGTTACGTGATAACAGCTGAAATGTGCGGTGTGACATCAGTAACTAAGTGTATCCATCAAACTCAGTACAAAGGAGTGTATAATGGACATACGTACAGATCAAATGTCCCGACAACACATTTTGGAAGGAATGGATCACACAAACATTAATGTATACCTGTTCTGTTGCTGTTTCCCAACTGATAACACAACGGCAATAAGAAGGCCGATGAGGAACCAAAGTTCTCTATCCCTTTGGGGCAGATCTTGTTGGCAACATTTTCCTCATCAATGTATCGATTTCTCCATTGGAGAAATATCATGGAGTCAATGTAAACAGGAGTCTAGGAATGTAATTCAGTATTAGAAAGTGGCTCCCTTAAGGTACTATGAAAACAACATGGACTACGTATCTCTTCCATATCCAATAGAATTTCAAGGTTAAAACAAACAAAAAAATAGTTGGCATTGGCAGCAAATTCAGAGACTGTACAGCCCTGACCCTTCAACTTATGGATCCATATACTTACTTCCCCTGTTCCCACTACTTCGAGTACCTTTCTAAGCTGAGCCATCTGACAAAACCCTACTTGTCCAGAAACCATGACAGCTTCAAAGCCCCTCTCATTCTGAGGCTTGCCTTGAATCCCATACAATTAATCATTCCCTCATTGGAGCTCTGGTAGTACTGAATGCCTGGCCTTTACTTGTCTTATCTGTAAAATGGGATCGCTATTGTGTCATGGACTGAATATTTGGCAGAGTCAAATAGAGAGAATAAACTCAACCTACCTATTTCATAGGGTTGTTAGATGTACCAGGCACCTGCCTATATGATTTTAGACCTGTTTTCTGTCCTTCGTCAGGCTCACAGGAAATGACATTTCCCAAGCTCTCTTTCTCTAGACTTTCTGAGTATGGATGAGCAATTTGAGGCACTGTCTGCTGATTGGAGAATAGAAGAAGGAAAGAGGTCAGGGTATTCCTACCCCCAACGCTTCTAGCTTGGATCACATCTCCAGGAAGGGTAGCTTCTCTCTGTGGTTCCTCTGCAGCTCTAGATTCTGAAGGTGACCCTTATCGTTGGGATTTGATGGCACCACGTTCTCCCTCTGTTCCTCTAGCCTAACGGATGCAGTGGCTTTCTCCCATCACTGATCTCTGGTTTGCTTCAGTGTCCCCCTTTGGGTTCTCAGCTCCTCCATCACCCGTGCAAGCAACTCCCATATTAAATTCCCTCTGTTTGAAATACCTAGAAAGATTTCTATTTTCTGACTGCATTCTAACTGATACATTAATCAAAGAGAAAAGGAGTTGAGACAATAACAAATATTATTGACAATATACTCTCTGCCACGCTCTTGCTCCTGATGTTTTAATTCATAATTTCAGTAAGGCATTGTGGCGAAGGTTACACACCTTGTCAGAAGAAAGCAGGCTTCGGGTCCCAGTTCTGGCATGTACTAACTCAGTCTCAGCCCCAGTTTCCACTTCTGTGAGTTAGGGATAAGAGCGATACCTACCTATAGAGTTGTGAAGATTGTCAATAATATGTGTAAAGCCACTGGCACAGAACGCAGCACAGAGGACTCAATGTTTGCTATTATTATGAATACCAAAAAAATAATAATATTCCAAACGAACATATGAGGCTGGTACTATTATTCCTCGAGACGTGTGAGGAAACTGAGGTTCGAAGGTCACATCGCTAATATAGAGAGAAAGATACTAGGATTAAAACTCCAACTCCAATGTCTTTGCTTTTTCCCCTCTATAGAAGGGGCTCATAGAAACATACAATTGGAAACTGTAAAGAATGTTACAAATGTAAAGTGAAAGCCAGAGCTATCTGGCTCCCTAACAATTTCCATGCACTTTTGTTAAGAGCTGCGTTTGGGAGGAGCCAGAATCCTGACAAAAGCTATCCTGGAGGCAGACCCAGAGCCCTGTGGTGAGAGCTGGCTGCTCAGGGTCAACAGCAGGGCGTGCTTGCTATGGGGGAGGTCACAGCCCCACCCCAATGGTCTGCTGGCAGGGGGCTGCGATGTGGGGCTCACCTTCTCATTACTGCCCTGCTGAAGGGGTAAGGGCTAATGGCCTGTCCGTCCAGGGGGACAGGTGGCAGCTCTGCACAGCTCCTGCCACAGCATCCAGGCCTGAACCTGTGACCTGAGACACGCTGGTAAGGCCATTACCCACTCCGAGACTGCAGGCATTGAGATTCCCTCATTACTGGCCATGCAGATTGTTTCTGCCATAATGAGGTGGCAAGAGAGGAGACCGTCCTAGGGGAACTTCAGACAGCAAAGCCTTCAACAGTAGCTGCGTTCCTAACCTGTCATCTTAGAACATTTCTCTCTAAATTTCCAGGAATAGTTTTTTTTCTGAGGAAACTCTGACCCTTCTCTTTGTCTTTCTTCTTAGACTATGTGCAGAAAGACTTTTAATGCAAACTCACTCACCCCTTCCCATCCCTCCCATCTTTGTTCTCTCTATCCCTCTCTTACATTTCTCGCCCCCCTTTTCCCTTTTGTTTCCCCTGCATTCTTTCACTTCTTCTCTTTATTCTTCAATGACTTTACATGACATCATGATACAAGTTTTTAGAACCAGATACATTCTCAGTTCAAATCCCAGCTCTGATCCCTGCTAGCGACAGATTTGTGTCACACTGCTTAACCTTTTAGAGCTTCTGTTTCTTATCTGTGAATGGAGACTCAAATTCAAATTTGAGATTATGCAATGAGCTCATATATATATATATATATATAGAAGCTTGAAAGTGCACGGGCCCATACCTGACACAGAGTAATGTGGGTCCCTTCCTGTATTCAGCAAAGCTTTATTGAGTTGAGTCTTCAGAATGTGTGAGGCCTTGTAGAAGGCGTTGGGGTGAGGATAAGACTTGGTTTCTTCTCCAAAGGAACTTTCTCCTTTTGATACTGAAGTAAAGCCAGGCAATTTTGGATTTTCTTAAAGTCAATAAAGACAGATGTTTTACCTGGTGTATATTAAATATCCAGTGGCATATAACTACCTTTTTTCTAAAGTTGAGGAAACTGGGGTCCTGGACACCATGGTGCCTGAAATATTCGTATAACCCAAACCACTTATTCAGGCTGAAGCCTCATCACCCCCCACAGGACATGTTCACAGAAAGAATACTGTTTTGCTTTTCTATACATTTTTTTCTATTGATTCTATTTTCCATTGTTTGTTTTTTTTCCTAACATAGGATTGCAAACTACTTTAAATCCCTGTGACACTAGAAAGAAGAGGAATAAGGTAAACAATGAAATATCATGATTTTTATTTGCACTTTTAAAATTACTAGTGAAGTTGAATATATTTCCATAGTAGCTTTCAGCTGCATGTTGCCAGTACCTCTGTTTTATTATTGTAACTGGCTATCGTCCATCCAGTATCTTCTCAAACGCAGCATGAATTTCTAGAGAACAGAGCCTGAGAATTACTTATATTTGTATCCTTCGTGCGGTATGGTAAAGCATCTCAGACCAAGTAGGTGCTGAATAGAAGTGCTCCTGCCACCTGCCAGGCACTGGTGCTCGGTCAGAAAGATGGGCGGCTCTCAGAGATATGTTCTAAGTCCCACGAGACCTATATTCTGTGGGACCCTCATTGAATGAAGGAAGCTGATTTGGTGCTGGTAGCCTAGGTTCAAAGCCTAATTCTGTTGTTTACTTACTGGTCTTGGGCAAAGTTTCTTCATCTCTCCAGGTCTCAGTTCCTTTAGTTTCAAAATACATATGTCCTAGATAAGCTCTAAGATCCCTCCTAATTCTTACCATGTCCTGATATTGGTACAACATACATGTAGACTGAAACAATTGTATTCCAATTTTAGTAATTTTGAAAATTCAGTGTTCTTATTCTGTGGATGACAGTAAGCCGTGCTAGCCAATAGGAATACAATGTGGGTTGTGGATGTGAGCCCCACATATACAATTTTCAGTTTTCCAGTAGCCACATGTATGTGAGTAAAATGAAACAGGTGAAACTAATTTAAACAATATGTTTTCTTTAACCAAATATTATCATTCAAACGTGTGGCACTAGCCACATTGCATATGCTCAACGGCCACATGCAGCCTGTGGCTCCCATGCTGGACAGCGTGGTATGAAGCGTGGCGGGGGGGAGGGGGGGAGACTGGCCTTTCCTGCTGCTGACGCCCTGGGGGCTGTGCCAATGAGTGGCATGTCACAGGATGGGTGGGATGGGTGCAATGATGCCCCGAGCCTGGGTGACCTACTAACCATGACCATATGTCCAATCTGAAACAGAGAGAGTTAAGGGATGGAATGAAAGAAAGCTACAACGAATGAATGAAAGACCCTCATGCCATCCCATACATGTGAGAAATACGGACCATCTCCTGACTGTCGCAGACAGAAAGTAAACTAGATCATTTCTTTGAGTTTAAAGTCTAGTCAAAGACTGTTTATCCCAAATCTAGAAAAAAAAGGAAACATAACCTGAACTGTGTTACTCTCCTTTCCAATGATAACTATACTGTGTCACTTAGCAGCCACTCCGAAAGGTTCTGCAGGACCTTTTGAGTCATTAAGGGAAGAACTGATTGTTTCTGCTGGATTGTGATGCTTTGTAAATTGGTACCAAGCATATGACATTTGTTGTGACCTTCTCGTATGCAGAATATTTGATTTGCTGGAATAATTCATTTTGGAAGAGTAAAAACAGCACAGATTTTGGAGTCACACTTGGATTTGACTCTTAAGTAAGTTATTTGCTATATGACCTTGAGTTTGAAATTTAATCTCTTTGGACTCCAATTTCCTTATCTGAAAAGTAGAAATGACTCTTAGTTTGCAGGATACTCTTAGTAGTAAAATGATGATTATTTAGTCAATGAATATTTATTGAGCACATATCATATGCCAGTTACCGCAAAAGGTGCAATATATACAGCAATAAATGAGATACATTCTATCTCTTCCTCTATATGGCTTTTAGCCTGGTGGGGAAAAGAAAACAAGGACTTAAAAACTATTAATGTTTGGAAAAAAGACATTCAGGGAACTATGGAGTCATAGTTCCTATAAAGTTGGGAAACTTATGGGGTGGATTTCAAGCATGCCCCTTGAAGAACTGATATTAAATAGAAACTCTAACAATGAATAAATATCCTCTAAACAAAGAATTGTTAGAGAGGTGTGGAGGGTGGATGGCGCAGTGTTCTAGGCAGACAGAACAGTCTGTGCAAAGGCCCTGAGGCAAGACAGAGCACGGCTCATTTAAGGACCTAAAAGCAGTTCACTACAGAATAGAAAGAGGAGACCAGTAGAGCTAGAGATTCGTGGGCCAGATCCAGCAGGCTCCTGTGAGCCTAAAAAGGTGTAGGACCACATGAGAAGGCACGGAGATATCGGTGGATATTAAACACTACAGTGACATTGCATTTTCAGAAATATCTCTTTGGAGACATAGTAAGACAGCTTCAGCAATGGTGTGGAGAAGAAAGTGGAGGCTACAGCAGGAGTGAGGGTGAAATGAGATGGGCTTTGGGATGCGACGTGCGGGAGTGTGACAGAGAGAAGGGGATTAATGTGTGACGGAGAGAAGGTGGCTTTGTGTTCACGAGTTGCTCAGTGGCATGTAGCTGATAGGTTTTGTCTGGTGCTGTGCTGTTCGTAAATAGCCACAGTCCATTCACCAAATATTTCCTTATGTTCTGCTACATGGCACACATTCACCTAGGTGCTGGGGTATCATGGTAAACAAAACAGACCGAAATTCCAGTCCTCATGGAACTTACATTCTCTTGGAAATACGATAAGGATAATACATGCAAGTAGCTGCCACTTGGTAGGCACCGACGGATATTCACTCACTTTCCTCCGCCCATTCCCAATGGTGATGAAGAGAAGACCCATTTCTATATGTACATTTAAATACCTCTCTATGAAATCACTCTGCCAGCTAATCCAATACTGTGATTCTAACAAAAGTACGAGACTCCCATAGTGTTACCCACCCTCTACTGATAACACCTAGGTTTGGATCTGACTTCCCATTGTCTCACGTAGGCCATGATCCCACAGTATTGCCTGCTGATTATTTTCAGTGTGTAAAACTGAAGGGAAGAAAGAGAAGAAAGAATTTAGCAAAAAGAATAAAGCTCAACCGAAAAGTCAGGGCTCTCTTGCCAAACACGACCTATATCCCAGGACTCCACTGGCCCTTTATAGCACAAATGTACAGCTGTGGCCTTATCCTCCCTGCTTTACAGATGATGACATTAAGTCTTACGGAGTTTCCTGGAATGAAAAGCTCGTCTGTCTGACTGGATGTGGCAACCCTGACTCAGTTATACCTCAGCTATG
This sequence comes from Rhinolophus sinicus, assembly GCF_057876585.1. Taxonomy (NCBI): domain Eukaryota; kingdom Metazoa; phylum Chordata; class Mammalia; order Chiroptera; family Rhinolophidae; genus Rhinolophus; species Rhinolophus sinicus. Next base: position 41,753,835 of record NC_142514.1, read on the forward strand.
AGTTTCTTAATCTTAAATCTTCTTTCACGTTATATATAAAATTGGGGTTAAAATGTCGATTTCACCAGGGGGTTCTTTTTTTTTTTTTTTTTTTTCTTTTGTAGATCAATAGATCAAAAATCCTGGTATACGTAAAGAGCTTGGTGCACAGAATAATTATCAATATATTTTAGTTGCCTTTGTTCCTGCCATTCCCGTACCAAGAGAGCTAACAGAACAGCTCCCGTATCTATAATAAAGAAGAAAAAGAAAACTTACTCATGGCTCAAAGACTCCACCAGTGCCGTGTTCTGTCCACTGCACCATCCTTTTTCATAAACTCATGTCATTCATTCTTGGTCCAGGTTCCTTGCCTCAGTTCCACTAACGCCTCTCAGATTTCATGTTTCCACCAGCAGATATACATGGGGACACCAGCTTCTCTACTTACAAGCACAGGCTACCACATTAATGAGAAGTATTTACACGCTGTGGGTTGAGAAACCCACATGTCCTGACCGCAATGAGGAAAGGCTTGCCTACAAGTCTGCTGGTTACCGCTTGACATAAAACCCATTCTCAGCTCCTTGGCCATTTGGACATAAAACTGCTTGGTACCACAAAGGTATTTCCCTACTGAGGGGATCAGTTTAAGAAGAACCATGGATGACAGTAAAAAGCACATTGATTTCCTATAACCTACAGAAAGTCTCTATTGCATATAGCATAAATAACAGGCCTCTGTGAATTACTTGTGTGCAATTCCACAGAGGAGGTTTGGGGCATGGAACGCAGTGGGAAGAAACTGCTGTTTTCAAACCGAGCCCCGAGTTGAAGAGGCAAAGGAAAAAGATGAGTTTCTGTGTTAAAGAGATGACAACCCGCTGTCAAGCAATGGTCTAGCACGGCCACATTCTTGAGGGCATGGGCAGTCTTTCTCCTCAGCGGCAGGTGGCCTCAAGCGAAATTACTAAGGAAGAAAAACATGATCTCGCCTAATAATTATTTTCAATGCAACATCAGAACCCATCTCTCTCCTGGACCCTTACACTCACCTCAGAGATAAACAAAACGGGGGTTAATTATCCCCATTTTACAGATGGGGGAACAGTGTTAATGTGAGATGCCCAGGCTTGCAGCATGTGCGCACTGCTGTGTCACGTAGAACACAGTCCTGGAGACACCACGGGCTTTGCAGCTCTGGCTCCAGATACGTCTCTGACTCCCTCACACTCACTTCCCACCGGGCTGCATCCTTGCTGCTTCTCAGAGGCCCCAGAGCTCCAGCCTCAGTGCCTCTGCACCTCTCCTTCCTCCACTGAGAACCCTGCTCCCTCTGCTATCGGAATGGCTTCCTCTCTCCACTGCATTCAGATCTTTGCTCAAACATCACCTCCTCAATGATCCTTCTTACCACTGTAGGTCAACGTGCAGCCCTGCCCCAAATACCCCAAGTACCCCACGTCTCCCTTTTCTGCTTTGTTTCTATCCACAGCACTGATCATTTTCTGACCGTCTGTTTTCCTGGTTTTCTGTGCTTATTGTCTATTTTCCCCATCAAAATGTAAGCTCCAAGAGGGCAGAGGATTGTGTTCGCGTTGTGTGCCACTACACGCTACAGCAGTGATGAGCTCGCAGTAGGTGCTCACGAGAGCATGTTGAGTAGATCCAGGTACGGATGAGGGAGTAAATGCTGGATGGAGTGACAGTGACCTGCCACAGGCCTTCAAGGGAGGCCCCGCTGCTATAGATGGTTGTTCAGGGCTGTTCAGAATAACACCTACAGGCGTGATGCTTACTAGGCGTTTATTACAAGCACCGTGCACTGAGTTAGGCGCTTCAGTTAGTTGTCCCGCTGTGTGCAGTCACCTCCATAACCCCGTCAGGGGGCATATACCCAAAGTCACTCAGCCAGTCGGAGATGGTAAGTCAGTGATTTGCATGCAAGCTTGGCTCACTGCAGATCCCACGCTCATCCCTAATGTTAGGTCAGACTGTTTTTCTCATCCCAGTCTAATGTCTGTGTTCTGGCATGGCCTTTTTATCCGTGTCCTAGTACAAGATGCTGTCTGTCTTTCAGACGCACTGTCTAGTCATCTGCACTGAGCTCAGTGCCCCACGAGGCTGATGTGTGTAGACTTCATCCGTGCGTCCTCCTGTCCTCTGGCTTCCAGTTGCGGAGAGGCCAATGGAGGCTCCACAAGAGACCAGAGGGGAGAAGGAATCACGTCAGCGTATTTGTTCTCCTGGCTCCCTCTCTCTGTGGTCACCTTGGCTGGCTACCTCTGGCAACCGAAGGTCACAGATCTTCTGAAGGTGGTCCTCTCCACACAATGTGCTGGCTCTGGGTTCCAGGACCTGCTTCGTCACCTACATCCTTCAGACCCACGTACAGCCTGGGGCCTGCTCTGTTTCTTGTGGTTTCCCTATGCCGTGTTCATACCTCCGTAACAGTCCCGTCATTAAGCCCTCCATGAATTATCCTAAGCCAAGCGTGCCATGTGTGTCCTATGGGGACCTGACTGATGATACACTTTGTGAACTCGGAGCTCTGATTTTTCCCTCTGGCCTCACTCAGTGGGATTCTCCCTTCTTCAAAGGGAATCTGCATTTTATGTGTGTAAACTGCTCACCACAGTTCTCAGTACATGGTAAGTGCTCACGGACGTTGCTTTATTATTATTATTATTATTGTTATTATTTATTAATCCCTTCATAGTTCATCTTCTTTTTACTCTCTTTCATTTCCACTCCCCTTGGCCACTCCCTTGCATGGGGTTGAAGAGTGTCTCCTCAAAATTCATGTCTACCCAGAACCTCAGAATGGGACCTTATTTGCAAATAGGGTCCTTGCAAACAAAATTGGTTAAATTAAAATGAGCTCATACTTGATTAGGGTGAGCCCTAATCCAATGACCGATGTCCTTAGAAGAAAACAGAGACACACACAGAGGAAAGACAGCCATGAAAAGACTGAGGCAGAAACTGGAGTGAGGCAACTGTAAGCCAAAGGGATGGAGCTGCAACCACCAGAAACTGGGAAGAAGCAAGTAAGGATTCTTCCCTAAAACCTTCAGAGCGGGCATGGCCTTGCCAACACCTTGGCTTTTGACTTCTAACCTCTAGAACTGTGAGAGAATACACTTGCATTGTTTGAAGGCACTCTGTTTGTCGTATTTGTTACAGCAGCCCTAGCAAACTAATACCCTGATCAACTCCATATTCCAGACAGCCGGAATGCTGAGATCCCACAACGACACACTCTTTCTTACCTCCAGGTCTTTGCATGCATTGCTTTTCCCCTCTGCTTAGGGCCATCTGCTCTCCCGTTCTCCACCTGACCACCTCCTGCTTGTTTATTTCTTCCATCATGCCACTTCATCTAGGAGGTCTTCCCTGACCCTCCAATTCCAGCTTAAGGAAATCCCTTCTCCAAGTTGCCCCATGTCTTATATTTGTGCCATGATGGCTCCTAACCCACTGCACAACAGTTACGTGACTGGCTGCTCATGCGCCATAAAGTTTATGAGGACAGTATGACCCAGTCTCTTATTCTTGGTTTGATTCACGGTCCCTAGCATGTATTAATGCTAATGCTCAGTGAGCGCTTACAATATGCTCAGCACTGATCTAAGTGCTTTCTTTGTATTGACTCATTTCCTTCTCCTTTCCACCCTTTGAGGTAGGTATTATTAATTCCCCCATTTTACAGTTGGCCACATCTGAAAGCACGGGCTGAGACAGCCAGTGGCCCATCTGCATTATTCTTGGCCTTCTTCCAGGTGTACTTTGCAATTCCACCAGCAAACCCACCATATGATTTCCATTTCCAAGTGTAAATCCATCTTTGCTTTAAACTCATTTATGTTGCCTGTGCCCACTCTATCACCCACGCTCGACTCTTACGTGGCGCAATAACTCTCTGCCGGCCTCTGAACAGTTTTCCCAGTAATCAAGACGGTGCAATTGATTCAAAGTGTTAATATTTGCTCACCACTGAGACCATCCCCATCCAGGGGCCTCATCATTCATAGCAATGCCACCCACCGGAGCTCCAGAAACGCAGGAAGCTGGATGGCTGCTGCATGAGCCGGTGATGGGAAACGTACTTCTTGGAGAAGCAAAATCTCCAAGCTTCTCAGAGGGTTAAGGCCCCCTCTGCCCTAACCTGGGCTTTCTGTCATACAGATGAGAAATGGTTTACAGTAACATCAATGGAAATTGTGCATGCTACCGAATCTTAGAATTCCCGAATCCTCATGCATTCGTTCAACTGTCACATATTAAATATGTGCATTCCACTGGACACTAGGAACACCACACAAAACACAAGGAAGGAGTCATCTTATCCATCTTCCTGTCCTCAGGTAGGATCACACCTGCTGCCTGCTGGCCATCTGCTCTGTCGCATTTCCTTTCAGACACCGGACTGCCTTGCAGAGAAAAATGAGGAATTGACCAGAACCATTTGCAGTGAAGGTCTCAACCCCACCTGCTTGCTCCAAACACAGCCCTGTCCGATCCCTGCCTCCCCAACTCCATCCTGCCTCTTAGCGTTGGTTGCTGTTTCAGGATCCTCCTCTTGTTTCCCTGAGCTATTCGCTGCCATCCCACCATACCTGGAAACAGTGCAACGGAGTGGTCACGCTGGTCCCAGGCGGCGGGGGTTGAATCCAGCTCTGCTGTATTCTAACTGTGTAGTCATAGGTAAGTCACAGGTAAGTCACTGAAACCCCAGGTGCTTAGATTTTTTCATCCATAAAATGACGATGAAAATGACAGTAACCACTTCTGAGGGTTGTTGATACAATTGAATGAGGTAACAGGCAAAGTGTTTAAAACAGTGCACGACACATAATAACCACTCAATAAACATCAGCTAATGCTGTTATTAAAGTTGTCACTTGGTTGATGCTGGGTACAGACATGACCACTGCAACGCTTGTCATCTTCTTTTATTTACATACATATTTATTTACTCATTTGCTTGTTTAACAAATATGCATCGACCAGGCACCAGGCCCTGTTAGGACTATGGGAAGTACAGAGGCAAATAAGAGAAAGTCCTCAGCTTCAAGAAGCACACCCTTTACCAGGGCAGACAAGCAAGGAAGGATTAATAACAGCCCGATACACTAAATGGAGTCCTTTATATGCTTGTGTTTTTTGACCCTTCCAATAACCTAACGGCACTCATTCCCACCACCCCCATTTCACAGATGAGGACATGAAGTCAGGAAGAGGAAAAGCAATTTTCCCAAGGTTCCACAGCGAGGGATCCAACCCCAGGCAGTCTGGCTGCAGAGCTTATGCTCACAGCCCCAGGGCCGTGCTGCTGTCACAACACTGAAAACTGAGATAGGAGGACATACCGGGAGAGTCTGGGAAAGCTACACGAAGGAGACTGACTTTTGACAGCTGAGATGGATTGTTGTGTAGTGCAGGGGTGGTCATACCAAGCTGGGGAAAGAACTGCCTGAGCAAAGCAGTGGGAAGAGCACATGTTCAGGTGAAGTGGGTTCGTTTAGGAATGCCGGAGGCTGGACTCTGCCTTGGGTAAGTGTCAGAGAGAGGAGGAAAGAGGAAGGGCGGGGAAAGTCGCTAAGAGCTAGGTTGAGTCTAACTTATACAGTAGGAACTTTTTCTGGTAGCCACTGGGGGCTCACCTGCGAAAACACATGGTTAGATCTGGAATTTAGAAAGAAAACCACAGTTCAAGCTGTCTTCCACAGGGTGCTAAGTTTCCTCTCCATCCTCTGCCAACCCTCGAAGCTGAAAAGCAGGCAGAGAAGACAGCCAGATTCATGCCCACTGCTTTTCTGTATTAAGGTCTGTGCTGCTGAGAAAAAAGCATAGAGACTCCTGTAGACGGAGCAGTTTTTAATCCTAGGTGCCCTGCTCCTTGCCATATAACCTTAGAAAATCCACTTCACCTTTCTGAGCCCATTTTTTTCTGCCCTGTGCAGAGAGGAACTGGTTAAAGCTGCCTCACAGAGAGGATAGGTCGGAGGGTTTAGTGAGACACAGCAAGTGCGGGGGTGGGATGATTTCCTTCCAAGCGTCTTTGCGATCACAGGTAAGATCTCCATCCAGTTCCCAATGCAGGGCTCCGAAAACCCTTGTCATTTGCTAAGCAATTAGATTTGTTCTAATATTTGGTGGTTCCTGACACTGAGCTCCTAAGTCCCTTGGAAGTTCCTGGGTGACAGGAGTGTCTTTAGTTCTAATGAGAAGACTCTGGGTGGGCTCCTGGATGGCTTCTGCATGGGGGCTGGTCACCAGGAAGACCAAGTCATGATTAGAAGCTGGGAACTTTCTGCCCCATCTTCACCCTCCAGAGAGAAGAGAGGCGCTGGAAATGGAGTTAACGATCACTCACGTCTACATGATAAAGCCTCCATAAAATCCCCAAAGTATGGTTTTCCGAAAGCTTCCAGGTGGGTGAACACATCCACGTACTGGGAGGGCGATGCAACCCAACTCCATGGAGACAGAAGCTCCTGTCCCCAGAAGCTCAAGACCCTCCCAAATCTAACCCTATGTATCTCCTCATCTAGCTGGTCATCTGTACCCTTTATCATGTGCTTTAATAAACTGGTACATGTAAGTCGGTGTTTCCCTGAGTCCTGTGAACCACTTTAGCAAATTAATTGAACCTGAGGAAGAGGGTCAGGAGCACCTCAAATTTGTTGGCAAATTGGACAGAAGTTGTGGGGAACCTGCGATTGGCATCTGACCTGGGGGGCAAGCCGTCTTGTGAAACTGAGCCCTTAACCTGTGGGATCTGACATAGCTGGTGGCCAGAGTGACAGCAGTGAAGTGTTCTGTGTGAGCAGTAAGGGAGACTCACAGGGGGTAGACCAAACGAGGCTTTTTTCCTAATCTAGCGTCCTTCCCTCACTACCCTGCCTCACCTGCTGTGGGAGCCCCTGGGGGCTTGTGGGAGCCCCCTGCCCAAGTGCCCATTCAGTTCTGGACTGCCAATGGGAAGCACATGTCGGGTTTCATAAGTGAGTGTGCGGAAGTCTTAGGGTAAACTGCCAGCTCTCAGCTGCCTCGGCCAGGAGCCACGGACTGTTACAGAAAGGGCGACATTAGCCTGAGTGGCTTCTCCTGGATTACCTTTGCTGGAACAACCCCTCCTGCAGTGAAATCACATTCCGATGTGGGGCATCTGGTTCCTCGGCAGAAGGGTGCCACGTTCTAACTGCGGGAGGCTGCGGTTTACGGAAGCCAGCCAAGCCAGGGGCTGCCCACCTCCCTGCCGCTTCCTCCTGTGCTGCCAGCAAGAAGGCAGAGGAAGGAGGAAGGGCTTGACCCACACTGGCTCCACCTGCTTCATCAGGCAGAGCAGAGGGCCAGCAGTGGCCCCAGGGGGAGTGTGCGCTGGGTCTGAGATGAACTCCAGAACCTCCCCACTGGCCCCACGCCTTCACGTGTGTGGGTGTGACTTGCCAGCCTGTGGAGGGAATGTGCAATGAGAAGTCCACCGGCTCGGGAATGAAACAGATCTGGAGTTGAGTGCCAGCTTTGCAGCCTTGAGCAAGTTGCTTAGCCTCTCTGTGTAAGTTTCTCAGGGCTGCCATAACAAAGTACCAGGGCTGGGTGGCTTAAACCACAGCATTCATTGTCTCACAGTGCTGAGGGCTGGAAGTCCTAGAACAAGGTGTCAGCAGGGTTGGTTCCTTCTGAGGGCTGGGAGGCCCAGCCTGCCCCAGGCCTCTCTAGTCTGCTGGCCATCTTGTGCGTTCTCTGGCATACAGAGGCATCACCGTGATCTCTGCCTTCATCTTCATAGGGCAGTCTCCATGAGTGTGTGTGTGTGTGTGTGTGTGTGTGTGTGTAACCATGCATGCATGTCCAATTTCCCCCTTAATGAGGACACCAGTCATATTGGATTAGGACCACACTAATGACCTCATCTTAACTAACTACATCGGCAATGACCCTATTGCCATAGTGGGTCACATTCTGAGGTCCTGGATGTTAGGACTGCAACACATGGACTTGGGGGAGGGGGGCAATGTCACTCATAACCTTGTCCCAGACTGCTGTTCTCAGTGGAACAGGGGATAATAGAGCCCGCCCCATAGGGCTGTGTGGCAGTTAAATGAGTAGGGAGGTACGTACCTGACACAGAGTGGTTAGGAATCTGTAAATGGGATTTCCGTCCCCAAAGGTGGGGAGAGACCTATCTTCCATGCAGTCAATTTGCTGTCCATAAATTAACTGAGCTTAGCATCCCAACATGCCCCTAGTAGGAACTGAAAGACCATTTAATCTAACATCCGTTTCAAATAGTAAGGAAACTGAGGCCAACAAAAGGAAAATCGTTTTACCGATTTAATGACTAGCCTTGGGCTTGAACTAATTTTTCTCCTTGGAATAAGAAGCCATTTCATCCAGGGAACCACTTTCTGTATTAAAATATCCTATATATAGCTCCTCACTTCCCTACAATAACACTAAGTTTGTTTCATGTAGGGTAACTTGTCTTTCTTAAATGTCTTCTAGAGCCACCATCTTGTTGAAGCTTTACTACAACACAACAAAACAACCCAGGGCAGGGATAACTTGCCCCCTTTGGACAGGTGAGGACTTGAGGCTTGGATAGCTACCGAGCGTGTCAAAGTTCACAGAGCGAGTGAATTTAAATCTTACTAGTTCTCATCCTGGGCTTTGTCCTCCACTAGCATGGTTTTCCATGTGGCTCTCAGTCACTTCCAGAGGGAGAACACTAGGCAAGACTCAGGGAGGGCTTCTGGGGAAGGTGTTGGCCTTCTGTCTCCATCATCCCACCAGCCTTTGACAGGCCTCCCTGCCTCTGAGAGCTTCCACACAGCTATCCTAGATTCCTCTTTGAAATACATATCTTTCACCACGCCGCTCTGCTGCTCAACCACACCCAAAGACACAGAGCTAACACATGGGAAACCAAGCAGGTCCCAGGTTCTGCTCCTGGTACAGAGTGGAAACACTCGCTATGGTGCCGGGAATCCCCACCCTCCCGCTGGGTCAGGTGGGGCGGATGACAGAGGGCCTGCCTGGGCACCCGGGTGGCTTTCTACTCAAGCAAAGTCTCCCAGATCTTGGCAACTTACAACCCTGAGATGGGTAGACATCATGCATTATGTTCACCCTCCCGTGGGTGAGTCCAGAAGAACCCGCATCGGGAGCTGGGTGAGCTGCTTGCCAGAAACGTCAGGAAGCACACAAAAAGACACAACTGCATATGGGAACGAATGAGCGATCCTAAATCGTCTAGAGAAGGCCAGAATCCAAGATCTCAGCATATGAGCTAATAACCTTGATTTATCCCTCAACGGGTTCATTCATCCATGTGACAAGCACTGACTGAGGGATTCCTGTGCGATAGCCCTGTGCTTGGCACTACATCACAGTGAGGTGACAACATGGCCCCAGCCCCAGGGAGACTCTGGTCCTTGACAGCAGACTGTCAGGAGAGGCCCATTCCGTTGGAACCAAACAGGTTGTTATAGGGATAGAAAACCACAAAATAATTACAGAAAGTAAGGCAAGCAGCAGAGCCTTTTGGCTGCTCTGGGGTCACAATGCTATAAATAACAACATGTTAAAGTGGCCTGGGGGTACAATAACTGTGGAAGGGTACAAGTCATCTCATCATGTGAGGGGGAATAAAATGACACCTTTGCAATAGCTGCAAATTAACCTCATCGTAGAACAGAATCAAAGGAAATATTTTACGGGAGCGAGGCTCCCTGGACATAACACCCCCTCAGAGACCCTGTAGACCAGAAGTACTGTAATCAAAACCCAGTGCAAAGCCTGGGCTCCACATTCAGCACACACTCAACCCATGGTAACTAGTATTAAGTGTCTATTTAGGAGCCAGAGAACTTGAAGTCTAAACTTTTTTCAAGCCCATTACAAGCTAGAGACCTTGCTCAGTAACTGGACACATCAGTTCCCTTAGTTCCAGTCTGTAAAATGGGTATAATCACATCAACAACCTTGAGAGCCCACTCTGTGGATTCTGTGCTTTCCCTGCATTGTCTCATTGAGCCCACAATTTAATCCTGTGAATTAGGTCCTAAATTATCGCGGTATTTTACACTGAGAAAGTGACACATGAAAAGATCAAGCAAGTTGCCATTTCCACAGCGACTTATGTGGAAGAGATAAGATTTGAGCTCCACAGCCTGAGTTTTTCACACCTTTAGTAATAATAATAGCTGCTTCCCACTGATGAAGAATAAATGAAATTGCATATGTGAAAGCATTTTTTAAACATCACAAAGTATTACATATATGTGAGGGGGAGTTGTTATTTCTTTCCTCCCTGGGCATGAATTGACTTCCAATAAGCCAAGGAAATTCCATTTTGAATCCTACGCTCCCTTTATTCTTCAATGGTTACAGTAAAACGAGGGCCTGGGGATTTTGGGAAAGAGTCAGGAGCCAAGGAAGAGCTATAGAGATATGAGATGGGAAAGAAAGAACCACGGGGCCTCGTTGTGCATACAATTTGCAAGCTGATGTGCAGACTATTTGCTGGGACCAATTACTCTCATCTTAATTAATGAACACGCCACCCACAATCTGTCTGAGAAAGGCGAAAAAATATGGCACGTGTTTGGTGGCTGCCGTGTGCCAGCCCCCAGATCTGAACGCCTTCCTCAACCTGCGGGGCTGAGAATAGCCATGGAGACCACATGTGAGCCACTGAGATGCCACTGAAATTGGGTTCAAACCACCTCTAGAAAGTGCACGTGGGAAGTGTTTTCTGGGGGAAGGCAGGGTGGGATGCTCAGAGTAAAGTCAGGCCACTCTCTGTCCGAGAGGGCTGGGACGGAGGATTGCTCAGCTGACCAGCCTTTATTTCACACCTTCAGTCTGCCCAGCCCGGTGCCTGGAGCTGCAGGGGGCTTGGAGGCTGAGACTGAGGACACAGACTTGCTTTCCGGTCACTTAGGGTGGACACTCCCTGATGCCAATTCACGGAGTGCTGACACTAAGCCAGGCATGGTGCTAACTAAGCAATTCCCAGGCATCCTCTCATTTAATCCTCACAACCACCCCCGAAGGGACGGACTTGTTATTACAAAGATTTGTTGAGCACGTACTCTGTGCTGTGCATGTTATAGGCCAAGCACTGGTAGTTCCTGGCACTTAAACGCTTGTACAAGATCACTGGTTGGGAAGTGTCCCAGTCAGGATTTAAACCTAGGAAGTTGAGCTTCAGCTGCTGGATGAACTTAACCATGATGTTGTATTATATTCATTCACCGGATACTTGTTGAGTGCCTTTAAGGCAAACAAGGATCTGATTTTTAGGGAAGGGAACTGGGGGTGAGGGGAAACAATCGATAAATAAATCCAGTTCATGATAGACTGTGATTCGTGCTATAAAGAAATTGTACAGAGTGCGTTGATAGAAAGGGTTAGAGTAAGGCGAGGTGGTCCCCTTTCTGCTCAGAGGGAGCAGTGGACATAGTTGCAGGTTGGTGATCTCTCTCTGAGGCAGGCTCCAAGACGGAGAAGTGTGCAGGGTATTTGTTAGGCTGTCCATGGCTCTTGGGGTCCATGCCCATGGAGGAGGGACAGGAAGCAGGGGTCAACATAGGGAGACATCAAGCTGCAATGCAACCCCAAGGACAACCCCATGAGGAGTCTGGGAGCTGGGCTGCCATGCAGAGCTGTCCTACTTGGAACTGTATCCCTCCACTTCAGTAAATCCCTGGATAAGTCCCAGGGAAGGGGTGACCTTGGGTGAGACAGCTCTCAGAAGCTGAGGCACTCCTGGAAGGGGCGGCAAGCAAAGCTGTCTGCCCACTGCAGTCTCACCATCTGGGCCAACCAGTCCCTCTATGAAGAAGGACCTAGATGGCACCTTCAGTATCTCCCATGGGACATGGGGGTCTCTCTGAGGCTAAATCCCTCAGAACAGGATGGATTAGAGCAAGTGATGAGCGAGTCCAAGAGCAACCCAAGCCGGGGACTGCTCTTCCTGTACAGGAGAAAAGGCAGACCCTCCAAACAGTAACTGGGTAACATAATATACTGTGAGACAGAAAAGGAAGTATATACACAACTTCCGTCTAAACACACGCCTGGGGGATGGGACCCTCGCAAGCAGTGGAGGCATTCAGCACGAGCTGTGGTGTGTGGTTGGGAAGATGGACTAATTTGTTAGGCTGAGAACTCTCACAAACTTCTGTTCATGTTATAATGGTCTTACGGATTTAATTAACCACAATTGCTTTCAATCAAAAATGTGTGTGGCTATTAAAAATAATAATTACAAAAAAGCTGAGGGGTGCTAGATGGGAGGGGGGTGGGGATGAGGGAGAGGGTAAGGGGATTAGACAGCACAGTCGGTAACCACAAGATTGCCACGGGGATATGGAAGACAGTTTGGGGAATATAATCAACGTTGTAAAGATTTTGTAGGGTATTCGATGGGCACTTGTCTTATTAGGGAGACCACTTCATGGACGGTGTAGATGCCTCGTCACTGCCATGTACACCTGAAGCTGAAGCTGAACAATAATGAATGTCAACTACAATCATATATATATAAGAAGTGGAGTACAGCATTAGGAATAGAGACAGTGGAAATGTAATGGCTGTGTGCGATGTCAGAGGGGTAGCAGATTGGGGGATAGAGGTTATCATTTTGTGAGGGGTATAAATATCTAACTATTACATTGTTTTGTACACCTGAAACTAATAATAAAAAATAAATAGTAATAATAATCATTACAAGACAGCATTTAGCATGTGCCAGGCCCTGTTCTAAGTGCTTTGTATACATCGATTCACATCACTTCACCATAAGCATTTAAAGTAGGTGTTCTGTGACAGATGAGGACACTGAGGCATAAAGAGGTTGGGTAACCTGGCCATGGCGGTGTAGCCAGCAGCAAGCAGAGCCGGGCTCCCAACCCAGGAACCTGGGTTCTTGACCCCTGCAGGCACTGCTGCCCAGGCATGATTGCTGGCTGTGTTCAGAGACGCATGGAATTCAGCTCAAGGTGCGAGCGTCTTGCTCATCAGATACCACTTGACATGATGATGACCTATTTTTCACCTATTTTTCCAGCCTAAAGTCAGAGTGATCTTTTCCAAACAAAATCAAACATACCCCATTTCAAAAGCTAAACTTCTCCTCTGGCCCTCAGGTTCTCTGCAGGGTCCGGCCCTGGGCTTGCCTCTCCAGCCTGGCCCTCCACTCCTCTCTCCTTGTATCTCCAAACCCCAGGGCCTTTGCACAGGCTGTTCCCTCTGCTCCTTCCCCAATCTCTGCTCACCCTTGGACTAGTTCATCCCTTCTCATCCCACAGTCTTGGATCCCATTGTTATTTACTATCTCTACACACTTCACTTTTTCTCCATAGCACTCAATATAATGTTAATTCCTTACGTGACTGATTCACATTACAGCATAAACTCAATAAGCAATTGGCGGTGTCATTAGTGGTTTCACGCCTGTTTTCCTACTTCAGGAGAGGACTCAGTCTTTTACTGTATATCCCAGTGCCTGGCACAGAGACGGCCGTCATCTAATGTCGTGGAATGCAAGCACGAACGAATGCTTCACCAGTAAAGCAAAAGAGGGAGGTCAGAGTAATTCCTGGCTTGTGACACCTCAGGTTCCTTTCCTGTCCATTGCATAGGTCTTGTGAGGGTAAGAGCTAATGTATAAACACCTAGAGACTCCAGCAGTTAGCAGCCCACCAATAATTGCCACCTATAATAATACTATTTATAGTGTTTTATTAGTAACATTACAAAAAGGGGGAGGGGAGTAATAGACTAGGGAGTAGGAGGGCAGACTCTGTAGCCAACACCGTAGAATCAGACTCCAATCATGCCATTTACTACCTGGGCTGGTCTGCAGCTACCTCACCTGTAAAACCAGGGGAATGAGAGTTCCATACTCAAGGGTTGTGGGTGAGGACTGAAAAATAAATAAAGCATTTAGGACAGAGTCTGGCAGACATTAAGCTTTATCTCCAACAATGTCATACAAGGTCAGACAATTAAGTTCGCAACCTCATCCTAGAAAAAGTACTTCATACCTCACTGCTGAATATCACTACAGTCACCTCCGAAGTACTCCCCTTGGGAAGCTATGCACCAATGCCAGCACCTAGTCCACCGTTCAAAGCAATTTTGGAACTCTTTTTCTGGAATGGCCATCAGAGCTGTCGTTGTATTACCGATGTCCTGAATGTCATCAAAATGTCTTCCTTTCAATATTTCCTTTATTTTCGAGTAAAGAAAGAAGTCACTGGGGGCCAGATCAGGTGACTAGGGAGGGTGTTTCAACACAGTTATTTGTTTACTGGCTAAAAACTCCCTCACAGACGGTGCTGTGTGAGCTGGTGCATTGTCGTGATGCAAGAGCCATGAATGGTTGGAGAAAAGTTCAGGTCATCTAACTTTTTCACGCAGCATTTTCAGCACTTCCAAATAGTTGACGTGGTTAACTGTTTCTCCAGTTGGTACAAATTCATAATGAATAATCACTCTGATATCAAAAAAGGTTAGCAAGATCGTTGACACAAGTTTGCAAACGGAATTGTCAGACCACCTATACAATTACCACAAGCAAGAGATAGCAAGAAATTAAAAGACGGGCTTAGCATGAACAAAAGGAGCCTGTAGGCCAGGAGCACAGTCCCCAAACATTTGAAGTGGGGATACCTAGAAGAGGAGCAGAGTTTCTACTATGAGATCCCCGTGGGCAGAACTAGGATCATGGAGGTAAGATCCAGGGCAGTTCTGATCGGGGCCCAGCAGATGAGATGCCAAATGAAACAGCAGTGTCTCATCTCTGGAAGTATGAACACAGAGGCTGTCCAGCCACCTGCCAAGGAGGAGGGGGAGGAAACCGGGTGGGAGGTTGTGGTAGAAGCCCTTACCTAAGGGTCCTTGTGTCTGTAAGATACAGAGATAGTAAGAGTCTCTAATGCTTTCAAATTCCATGCAAAAGTCTTTTTTTTTCCTTAATTCAGCTCCATTTTTTTTTTTTTTTAATGGGAACAGACTCGTATTTATTCACCATTTGTCAGAGACACAGCAAAGCTTTAAAAAGATGTCTTTATAGATTTCTGGAACATTCTAGAACCTCAACAGGAACATTGTGAGTTAAAACATCACAAATCTGTGAATTTTGGTTTCAGCGTTCTTCCTAACTGGGCTGTGTGAAAACAAGTGGGAAGGGAATAAGGCGAAGGCACCTCCAATGTGTTGGTCACTGTCACTTCTGCTCGGTATTGCACACAGCACCACAGTCCCCTTGGGCTTCAGTCAGCCGTGGCCTTGTCCCAGGGGGCTGGATGTGGGGAGTCCATCTCTGCTGCATTAGAAGGGCGCACAAAGACATGCTGAAGGAGGTGATTCTGATGGGAGATGGCAAGAGAAAGCTTGGCATGCTATACGCGTGGTCGGCCATACAACTATTCCCTTACACATGCCACACTCCACAGTATATAATGCACTTTCACATTCCATATAAACTTTAAAATAACCCCATGAACTACTTCCATTTTTCATTCACTCATGAATTTATCCGACATGTATTTATTGAGCGTTTACTCTGCTTCTATTTATTACACTCTTGCCATGTGCCAGGCCCTATTTTAGGTACCCATTAAACTCATCCTCTTAACTTTATATTTGAGGAGACAGAGAGAGATTAAGTGACTTGCCTAGAGCTTCCAAATGGGGCGCTATCGTCTAAGAACAATATTACTCACTGTCCTGATTTAATAAAGATAAATAGTTATATCCACCACTATTAGCATGAATAATAATAATAACTATCATTAGTACTTTAGAGTTTACCAAGAACATATACATAACCCATCCTATGGAGCGTGAGGGCAATTATCCCTGTTTTAAAAACAAACATACTAAGACTCAGAGATGATAATTAACAGGTTCACCCAGACAATAAGTAGAATATGCTCTGAGGATACCATTTTGTGTCCCTAATTGCTTATTCAGTGTAGCACACCAAATATCAATATTTAGTGTCTCCATTTTGAAATTCATCTTATATAATTCATCCATTATTTAATTTGATCTTTCCAAGGACCCTGTTAGATAAAGAACATTATTCCCATTTCAGAGCTGAGAAAACTGAAACTCAGAAGGCTTAGTTAAACTGTACTAGATACACAATATTAAGGGATTGAGCCAGGACTCAAATCCATATCTTCTGATTCTAACACTCACGTTTTACTCATTAATCCTCACTACCAAATACCCTCCTAAAAGCCTCCTGTGGAGAGATGGAAAGATTCTGATATTGCCCATGGCATCAGTACCCCAGGAATTCCCTTTTCCTTCCTTCTCTCCATCCCAGACCGGGGTCTGGGTTCTTGGAGAAGTGGAATAGAGAGAAGCACATGTCTTACTCAGTACTAGGCCAGGCACTTAGAAACTGAACCATTAGAGAGCTGACACAATTTCAAATGCTTGCTGCCCTAATTACTTGATCTGTCATCACGGAGATGGAATGGGTGGGGGGTCAGTTTATGCCTCATCAAAGGAAAGACAGTAGAAATGCTTCAGGCTCAGTTTACAAGACACAAATCTCCACTGAAGTCCATGATCTATTTCAAGTGCTGGTTCAGGAAAAAGGTAGGAAGGGAATTAGCATCTATTGAGCACCTACTATGTGCCAGACATTGTGCTGGCAAATATGACACATACGAGGTGTGATCAAAAGATATGGTGAACGTTTAAATAAAAAAAATTATTACAGTAAAAAACACATTGCCATTAATCCTCTTCAAAATACTCCCCCTCGCTTCAAACACACTCATCCCATCATTCTTGCCACTTTCTGAAGCAGTTCTGGAAGTCCTCTTTCCTGAATATCTTATTTCAGCCTCCATCATGACAACGCTCCATGTCACATATCGCTTCTGGTAATGGTAATTTCTGTCGAATAAAAACATTACGGTGTGTCCTCATCTTGTTCACTGGATCTGGCACCGTGCAACTTCTGGCTCTTCCCCAAAGTCAAAATGACTGTGAAAGGTAAACGTTTGGAATTGATTCTGAGCATCGAGGCAGCCACAACAGCGCAACTAAAGACACTCACGAAAGAGGACTTCCAGAACTGCTTCAGAAAGTGGCAAGAACCATGGGATAAGTGTGTTTGAAGCGAGGCAGAGTGTTTTGAGGGGGGTTGATGGCAATGTGTCTTTTACTGTAATAATTTCTTTTTATTTAAACATTCACCATATTTTTTATCACACCTCATATTACATGAGTTAGCTCCTTTGATCCTCACTATAATCCTGTGAGAAAAGGATTAATATTTGTAATTTATAGATGAAGAAACTAAGCATTGCCGTGGCAGATGGGGCAGAGAGGTAGGTCAAGGCCAGATCAAGAAGCTTAGACTCAGTCCTGCAGAAGTCACAAAGAGTTTTAACCAGGAGAGTGACATGATTGGAATTGTATTCTAGAAAAATCACTCTGTTGCTGTGAACTGAATGAATTGGAGAAAGTAAAGACTGGAGGCAAAGGAGTTAAAAGTATATATTTGAGATATGATGAGGGCCTGTCACTAAGATATACAAAGGAGGGGTGGCTAGACCTGTGAGTCATCGGGATGCTGAATCCACAGCTCTAGACGACCAATTGGAGGCCAAGAATTGGGAAAGCCGTGAGAAGGGAAAAAAAACAAAACTTATGATGACACATCGGTTCCTGGCCTGTGTAACTAGATGGATGCCGCTGCCATTCACCGAGGAAAGAACGCAGGCTTAAGAGCACGGATGATGACGTGTGAACGTGCTGCGACTGTGGGACTTCCAGGTGATGATGGCCAGCTTTCAATGGAAATCAGGGCCTGGAGCCCAGGAGAGAGACTGGACTATGGAGACGTCATCAGCATGGAGTTGGCAGTTGAAGCCAAAGGCATGGATGGAACTGCTATGAGAAGGGTCATAGTGAGATGTGTGAGTTGGGAGTAGCACAGAGATCTGGGGAAACCAAGAAGAACAACACCCCGCCCCCACACGCCCTGCCGAAAAAAAAAAAAAAAAAGACAAAAAAAAGGTTTTTCAAGAGTGGCCCCAGAAGGACAGAAAGAAGAAAAATTTGCATCTGCTTATGAAAGGCTAAGTCCTCTACACAGATGCCCAATAGACATAAAAAAGATGCCCACGTCACCAATCATCAGAGAAATTCAAATAAAAACCACAATGAGATATCACCTTACACCTGTCAGAATGGCTACCATCAATAAATCAACAAACAAATGTTGGCGAGGATGTGGAGAAAAGGGAAGGTTCTGCACTGCAGGTGGGATTGCAAATTGGTGCAGCCGCTATGGAAAACAGTATGGAGGGTCCTCAACAAACAGAACTGCCTTATGACCCAGGAGTTCCACTTCTGGGTATTTACCCGAAGAAATCTGAAACACTAATTCGAAAAGATACAACCACCCCTATCTTCACTGCAGCATTATTTCCAATGGCCAATATATGAGAGTAACCTAAGTGGCCATCAATAGACGACGGGATAAAGAAATTTTGGTACATATTATATTCAATGGACTATCACTCGGCCATAAAAAAAAAGAATGAAATCTTGCCATTTGCAACAATATGGATGGACTTGGAAGGTATTATGTTAAGTGAAATAAGTCAAACAGAGAAAGACAAATACTGTATGATCTCACTTATATGTGGAATCTAAAGAACAAAACAAACAAACGAAACAGAAACAGACGCAGATACAGGGAACAAATGATGCAGGGAACTGATGATTCTTAAATGGGAGGGGGGTTAGGGGCTGGGTGAAAAAGGTGAAGGGATTAAGAGGTACAAATTGTTAGTTACAAAACAGTCTAGGGGATGTAAAGTGCAGCAGAGAGAATATAGTCAATAATATTGTGATAATTGTGTAGTGCCAGGTGGGTACGAGACCAATCTGAGAGGATCACTTCGGAAATTATATAAATGTCTAAACATGAGGTCTACACCTGAAACTAATATAAAACAATAATGAATGTCAACTGTAATTGAAAAATAATTAATTAACTTAAAAAAAAGAGACGAAGTCCTCTTCTGTGTTAAGAAATGAAGGCAGATGCTCATCCAGTTGAGAAGACGATATCTCTACTGTGATCTGTATTATCCCAGGAAAACACAGAGCACAGTGGGGAAAGATCTCGAATCCATATGAGAAACGAGTCAGAACTCCGTCTAGATCAAAGGGGAAAGTAAGAAGGGTGTGGAGTCCCAGTTGCCAACCTGCTAATAGAAGAGCATCCAAGGACTGTGGCTGTGATTTCCCTCCGTGAGGACGTGCTGAGAAAAGCCTGACGTGACTGCCTTTTGACATAGCAGTCATGTTTGACACACAGGTGATGCCAATCAAATATGGAAACGTCATTCCTGAGCCTAAAAAATGAGCACTTGGAGAATAACGCGCAGGACTGCATGAGGCTTGAGATTCATGACCTATGACCGTGCCAGCAAAGTAACCGAGACTGATACCTTCTCACTATCCTAAACGTCAAAAATAGGAATGATTGAGAAATTTGTGGAAACCCACAGACGCATAGGATTTCAGAACTGGAAGAGACCTGAAATGTCACTTCTCTAATTGTGAATTGATGTATTAATTTGCTCATTAATTCATTTACTCTGCAAATATTTATTGAGCACTTATTGTTTCCAAGCATAAGTGTGAGGGATATAAATGATAAACATCTAAGTTTTGCTTTGTCTTGTGCACCTAAAACTAATAAAAAAATAAAATAAAATAAAATTTAAAAAAAATAAAATAAATAAATAAAAAGGCAAATAAATAAAATATAGTATGTTAGATGGTGAGAAGATCTCTGGGGAAAAATAAAGCAGGATAGGGGTGGTGAATGCTGGAAGGTTGCAATTTTAACTAGATTAATGATCACGAACTCTTTTCATAGCCATCGCAGTGAGTGGTCTTTCCTCCCTACATTTGTTTCCCTATCCATTAGTTAATACGATCCTTATTAAAAATATGAGAAAGGCAAATGTCACCATCATGACCAGAGCTGATTTATCAAAGATTGACTTCGGGGCCAGTCACGGTGTCAATTGATTCACAAGCACTATTTCATTTTATCTTCACACTGATATGAAGGTAGTTACTATTAGTTCACAATTATAAAGACTAAAAAGAAAAATTTAAAAACCACAAGTAAAAAACCCTAGCTCTTATAGTTCTGGGCTTGAAGTACAGCCCTGCCATCTGTACGACAGTAGGTGTGTTGCTTAACTTCTCAAAATCTCAGTTTCCTCATGTGCAAAATGAGAGTGACAAGCACTCACAGAGTTGGTGTGAGAACTTAAAGACAAACACACGCGAGTATGACGAGGCAGGAGTCAGACCAGATACATCTGTCTCATACCAAAGCACAAACTATCCTGACTCATTTTTTGAGCTGACAAAATCGCTGAGCAGCAGCGATTAGACTAATGATAAGATTACAACGTTGATGTGATCATACAAAATACCCTTGACTCAGCAGCCAGACAATCAATTTAGCAAAAAGCAATGGCATTCTTTATAGTTCTCAGACCTTGAATTTCTGCCAGAGCTGAAACCAAAAGGAAAGCAAGACAACATTATACATCACATCAAATTTCCCCAGGTTTCCCATCCACTTCCCAGATTTTGTTCCTTTCAAATAGTAGGCATGTGTGCTCATACACACGCGCAACCCTGGCCGTGATAATACTTGCCAACACTTTCACAGGACTTCTATGGTAGAACATAAGCCAAGCACTTTACACATAACTCAGCTAGTCCTCATTATTATACCTACTTTGTGATGGGAAAACTGAAGTCCAGAGAGGGCAAGTAACGTACCCATCACACGGCCACTAAGTGGGAGAACCAGGCATCTCAATTCAGAGTCCACACTCTTGACACTATGCTATACTGAACCAGTTGCACTACCCAAATGCCATGCTTTCTCCCGTTGCTCTGCCTTCACACATACTGTGCTCTCTGTCTGGAATACCATCCTTTCCTTACTCCTTTTTTCCACATTCTCACCTAATGAGATCTGATTTTTCCCTCAAGACTCAGCTCATCATTCTCCCCCCTGGAAAGCCCTTGCTGACCTCATCCACCTCCAATCTCCATAGTGGGTGTCCTCTCCTCATCTCTGGGCTCATACGACACCTCATGTTCCCGCTATCATAGCACCTGGACAGACACTCAAAATGCGCTGATTTTGTCCTTCCCCTCCACTAAATGTGACTTCCTTTAAGCCTAAGACTATATCTGGTAGAATGCCTGGAGCATACTAGGTTCTCCATAAATATTTGTTAAGTATACAAACGAGGTTAAGTGTTGACTGTATTAGATATATGGATAGTTGCAGCCCCTCCAGGCATACTTTTCTGGGTCCTTTCTTATAGACTTGGAAATTCCAAATGAGGAATTTCAAACTAGGAAATTCAGGTAGGGTTTGGGGTGGGGATGTCCTAAGTCAACTGTCTCTGTGATCTGTTCAAGAATGCACTCATACGTCTTAAAGCATTCAGTGCCAGCCATTGCATGAGCTAGAGTAATCCAGAGCAGGCAAGTGACTTGCACAGGTAGAATCAGAGGAAGCTTGGAAATTAGTTCAGAAGTTGGAGGAATAGAAATGTTACTCTGCTCCGTGAGGGAAGCAGCATGCACGTAGACCATGGGGATGTTATCAGCTAGCTTGAGACCTCAAGGAAATAAAATTGGCTCCATAAATGGTAGTTACATGGAGTTGGTCGACCAGAACTCACAGAAAGTACATACCTTCGTGCTATTGATGAGCCATAAGTTTAAACCAACACTGAGTCCTCCCATCCCTCTGGACTTCTTAAACACATGAGCCAAAATATTCCATGATGTTTTGAGTCTCTCTCAGTTGGGATTTCTATTAGTTACAATCAAATGCTTTCTAAATATTTTTCTGCCCCCCTGATTTCAGTGCTTGTCAATGGGAGGAATGGTACCACCTGGAGGAATGGCATGAGCAAAAGCAAAAAGTGAAATACAAGACATCATGGGATATGTTACTGGAATTGTACCTGAGCTTCACTCTGTTGTCATCGGGGACCCACTGGTGGTTTTAGAATACAGGAGGGCCACTTTCAGAGCTGCGGTTTAGAAATATAACTATCTCACTAGCTTCAATTATTATTCCATACCTACATCTCTTTGTCTTTAGTTTCACGGGTTATTATTCATAAGAAAAGAATAATAACATCTCAAAATTTCTACTGATAGGTAAAATAAAAGGCACCTCTGAAGTGAAGTGGAAAATTATATTCTCAGGGAAGACTCCAGGAAAATAAAATATGTTTGAGAAACAGATGGTATCTCGGAGCCTCAAGTCTGTTGGCTTTTGACACCAAGGCAATGAACTTTATGCCAACAATTAAACTAGTCTTCCCAGTAAAATGACAAACCCTTCAATCTCATAGTTCCCAACTATACTGCCAGCATGAAGTGTTTAGATTCCCCAGGGAAAAATAAGAAGAAATGCATGCAGCCGCAGAAAGTAAAAAGAGAAGATTGTGAGTGTAAGGAGATAAGGGAAGACAAATAACATTCCCTCCACTGCTAATAAGTTCCATGTAATATGCTAGGTACTTGTCACCCAACAGCACACTCTATCTCTAAGGAGCAAGGATGCAGATTCCAGCCTGAGTGACCCCAAAGTCCTCCACATCATGTGCAATTTTAAGTTCTCGAGTCTGCGTCATGCAAGTGCCAGGCAAATCCTCCCATCCTTCATAGCCCAGCTCAACTATAACCTCTTGCGTCCAGTTTGCATAACTCTATCCTGCTTTCATCTGTTCCTTCTCTGGGGTCCAAAAGCATAGACAGCTTGTCCCAGCCAATGTAACATCCAACCACCGAGGGAACTGAGAATTTCTTTTCTTATCATTTCTGCTAGGTAGGACTTTTTATTTATTTGCTTTCTTAATAGAAAGCAATTTTGGGTGGATTGAGAGGAAAAGAGAGTGTGGTAGTTATTAGAGGATGTCCAAACATAATTTGGGTGCCCCTTATGGACACACGGTAAAGTGGTACCTCTCCACTCCTTTAAAGATAAGTGTAGTCATGTGACTTGTTTGGCCAATGAAATTGTTTGGCCAGGTCTCTTCCACAAGGAAGGTTGAGAGCCAGTGTACATGTGCCGCATTTACTTCCCTACTGACGTTATTGTGGAAGATGTCCACACAAAGACTGAACCCCTGTGAGCACGGAGGTTGGCACACAGAATGAGCGAAACCTGGGTGGTATATAACCACTGTGATGTGGGGACCGTTGGCTACTGTAACATAAATCAGCCTATCCAGCCCAACTCAGAGGGATTTGTTATAAGGACACAGGAGCATTCCTGGAACCCAAGGTTAGAAATGCAGCTGAGCTTCTCTAAGGCCCTAGAACCAGGGCCTCTCAAGCTGCCTGTCTCAGACCCGTGTCCACTCTGTGTGTGCGTCAGTCTCCCTTTTTCTCCCTCCATCTCTGACTGCCTCTCTGTGTCGCTGCCTCCATCTGTGTGGGCCTCCCTCTATTCCTCCTCTTGTGTGTATTTGTCACAAGCCCCTCTCCCTCCCCCATACACATACACACACACACACCATTACTTGGTTTCATTCCCAAATTACCAGAAAAGAGACTAATCAACTTACGGGACTTAAGATCCGAGGCCCACCCTAGTCTGATCAAATACGGCCAGGGAGTGAAAAGAAGAAAATGTCTGTCAATGAAGGAGGCATTTAGATTGCTTATTATGAGCTGGGCACATAATAATAGTAACTAACACTGAGACAAAGACTCCTGCAATGGTTATGGTTCTAGAAGCTTTAAACCTCTCAATCCTCAGAACAACTCTGTGAGGTAGGTACTAGTATGACAAGCCTCATTTTACAGATGAGAAAATGGAGATGCATTGAGTAACTTGCTCAAGGTCAAAGCTGATAGCAGGTCCAAAATGCGAACCCAGGTGGTCTCACCCAGGAGTCGTCACACTAGCCTCAATGCCATTCTGCCTTTTATATCGCAATTGATGTCATATAAACACCTTGTCTCTCCCAGCAGAGCAGAAATCCATGACAAATATCCCCCATTCCTCTAGAGGGCTTTAATAAAGGAAGCAGCCAGCATTACCAAGCACTCTGCTAGATGTGTCCACATTAAACGATCGTTATCATTTAATGGTAGAAAATGCCCTTCGAGAAGTTAGATGACTTGCTCAAGTTCTTATAATTAGTAAATGCCAGAGCCAGGTCTCAGACACAAGTCTTCTGATTCTAAATCTAACGCTCATTCAGTTCCACTGCACCAAGGTATTTCTGCCGATGTCAAGAATTATGAATAAATCTTGTTCCCCTCCCTTTCAATGCCTTCAAATGACATTACCACCCATGGCTTGGAAGGTAATGACAAAGGCCCCTTTCAGGCAGGGTCACTGGGGAAGCTGAGAAGCCAACCTCCAGCTACATTTGCCCAGCACCAAGCTTTTGTAGCATCATCTGTAACCCCCACCAAAGAAGAGGCCCTGAGCTCTGGAATTCCGAACTGGCTGGGAGCTGAGATCTCACCAGGTGAGGGTTTCCTGGCTGGGCTCCTGTCACAGCCGAAAACTGGAGCTGGAACCAGGAACTCGGGAGCAGGCCAGGTGGCCAGAGTGGACACACATGAAGATGTCCGACAGGGAAGCTGCAGCCCAGTGCTGCTCATGGGAGGACGGGCAATTCTTTCTTGGCCATCTTCACTCTGGGTCATTGCATATTTGACTTCTCTAGACCTTTTTCTGAGGACAGAGCTCTTAATATTCCATCAGACTGTGTACTCTTGTTGGCTCAGGCCCCGAGAAGCAGAGCCTTAAGGAGCAATGACTGTTGCTGAGACCTGGTGGGGCTGGGGCAGGCAGGGATGGACTCACCTATACCCCTTCTCCATAGGGAGTAATAGTAATTAATACCAACGACAGCAATGGTGCTGATTACCATTGGCGGATCACTTGCCATGGGCTAATCACGAGCACCGTCAGCTCATCCGAGCCATATGTAAAGAGTAAGCGACAAAGGCTACATGATTTGTTCGAGGTTACATAGCAAATAAGCCCCACATCAGGATTTGAATTTGCATCTGTCTGATTCCCGGAGCGTTCTCCTGCCCAGTGCTGTCACCCCAGCGGATAGATCATCCACGGCAAGCCAGGGAATGGCCTTGACATTGACCAAATGGGCTCATTACTCCCTAGATGAAAAGGAAAGAGAAGAAAAGAGGGGAAGGCAGGAAAATAATGAGAAGGAAGAAGACAGAGACGGCGATGGACAGGAAGAGAGAAATAGCAGGAGGGAGAGAGATACCAGGAGAACAAAGCGTGCACTGACAATCTTATGTAATTTCAACGGGTCTAGAGGAGAGAAAGGTGGAGCCGGATTCCAGGCGGGGTAATTGTCCTCCCGACCTGAGGTCCCCAAAGACCAATGGGTGTGCCAGCAGTCTAATTGACTGAGTACTCCTCCCATCCCACAAAGCAGCGGCTTTGCCAGAAGAAGGAAAAGGTCCAGGAAAGATCAGCAGTTTCCAAAGGCTGGGCACCAAGTCCCCCGGTGCTGTTTCTGTGCCTGGGAATCCACACTCTGTCTCTTGGTGCCCAGGGGCCACCTCACTACTCAGAGGGCAGGTATGGGGAGCTGGCAATTATTGATCCTGCAGTGCTGAAAACAGCAGTGCTGGGCGCCAAGCCCTGCTATGCTTGAAAGTCTGGGAGTTCAAACACAGGCAGCTCCATTTTTTCTCTTTAATGATTCACTTTGTCTTTCTGCAGCGCCATTCGCAGAGATTAGCAATTTACAACTGTCTGTGGACATGCGTGTTAGGCCCAGGAAAGGAGAGAGGTGGATTAGAGAAGGTACACCGAACTCAAGTGACAGGGGGCAGCCCTCTCCCACATGCCCTCCAGCATGGGGTGCCTCCTCATATCGGGGTTCAGCCTCCCCCTGCACTGCATCTGCCACTTCCAGGCTGTGAAGAGACACAACACTGAGAAGCCTTCCATCCACTCTTAATTCCTTACTCTCCTGAGAGCCTAAATCCTTTCTTCTTTGGGGGGCTTGGGGTGGACAGCCCCTTGACTAACCAACTCAGTGACCTTGGAAAAGTTATTTAATATTGCTGTTCCTCAGTTGCCATCCCTATAATATGGGGACAACAGACAAATGTATCTTATAGTGTCAACGTGAGGATCAAAACCTTAATATAGATGTAAAGTGATTAGAACAGAGCCTGGAGTTCCGTGGAAGGGCAATGAAAATTTCCAAGAAGAAGGAAGTTAAAGAGTTTCTGTACCTTGTTCTCTCCTTTGAGCCTCACGTAAGATGCCAGCTGTTTGCAACCTGGGCTCTGGATCAAACAGAACGGAGGAAGCGTCATTGGAAATAGAGCGGGAAGGAAGAGGAGGAGAGGGAGGGGCACTATTTACTGAGTATCAATGACATGCTCCACGTATGTGGAGGCTTCCACGTGTGTTGCTGTTATTTTTAATGCGAATAAATATAATGGCTGTGACATGCTCGTAGTGTACACAGTGCTGGAGCACTTTGTACAGGGCAACTGCCATGAGAAGGCACTAAACGCACCAGCTCCCTTAGTCCTGACACGAACCAGAACAAACAGGGTCCATGCATTAGCTCTGCTGTAGAGAGGGAATCGAGCCCAGGGAAGTTGGGGCACTTGCTTTTTCATGGCAGGATTCAAAGCTGTATCTGTGGCCTCACCTGCACCACTGAAGCTATGAGATTGTTATGAGTCTAAGTCGTCTGGAGAACGGGAGATGAGAATAATTCCCAGGTCCCAGTAGGGAGAGCTAGGCAGCCCATTCAGGAAGGCTCTCCCTTTATGTCCACAAGCAGAGGACGTGGGCAGGCAGGGCATTACACCTCCTCAAGGTCCACAGGAAGAGACAAAGGCTCAGAGAAGTTAAGTGGCTCAGCCAAGCAGACATGGGTGGGGCAGACAGCCCTCAAGGTGCCCCCACAGGATGCTGTGCTTCTGGTCTCATGGACCTGCTATCATCCCTGGGTCTCCCTCAGGCATCACCTCCTCAAAGATCCCCAGCTAAACAACACCCGCCATCACCCTGTCCACTGATTGCACCGTCCTTTTCTTCATCATGCTCTTCATTGTCACCTCTATTGCATCATGTCCTTAGCTATTTTGTTACTGGCCTACATCATCAGAAGGTAAGCTGCATGACGGCAGAGATGTATGTCTCTTTGCTCACTGCTATGCATGACCCCAGCACTGAAAGCAGTGCTTGGTAGATGAGCAGCCCTCAATATTGCTGAATAAATGATGAGGGAATCAATTAGTCACACCATATCATAACTGTCTCCTCGCTTTTCAAATCTCCACTATTTAAAACCTCAGTGAGGTCAGGGATTGGATTACCAGTGTTTCCTCGATACCTAGTACAGTGCCTGGCACATAGTACATGCTCAATAATTGTTCTAAAACGAATGACTCACTGACTGAATGAATGAATGAATGAGGTATAACTGAGTTTTTAACTAACGTGGCTTTTTTCTCTTCCCCAGGTACTGGAAAGTTTACTGGAGGGATGAGGTTGGAGGCAGCCTTGTGTAAACATGGCTTAGCCAATGGAAAGAGGGTGGGTGAGTGTGTGTGTCCTAGGGCAGGTATCTGTGAAATGCAGAGCCTGCATCTTAGGATAGACTCAAACCTCCAAACACTGCCAACAGTAACTTAGTCAGAAGAGAAAGCATCTCCAGTGACTTTGAAACCTGGAACTGAAGGACTCTGGAACGCAGGTGGCGCTCTCATTTTCTCAATAAAACTTTATGACTCAATCAAGATTTGGAGGGATCTTTTTTTAATACACAAAAGGTCTGTGACTTCAGAGGGTGTGAAAACTCTTCCTCATAACTTGACAGTACATTTAGTCACCCAAGGGAGGAAAAACTCAGCCCAGCCAGGTAAGCACCCGGAATAACAGATGTGTTTTTGCAAGATTATGCCCAAGGGATAGAAAAGAAAGGTTCTGCTGGATGCAGATGTCCTAAAAGCAGGGAGTTTATCCTGTAACCTTGCCAAGTCAATGCCTGCTGTTCTCAATGCTAAGCCAGAAGAAGAGAAAGAAGAGGAATATTCAAAGAGTAAATCAACTTGACGCTCCCAGGCAAACAAGAACAGAAATGGGAAGGCTCTCCATGCTGAAGTCAATCATGAAAATCGGGCTGTGCTTCCCCTGTCTCACTGATGTAGGGTTTGAGCAGAGCTAGTTATGTCTTGGAGGCAGTGAGACATACTGGAAGGAATCAGAGAGGTGTGGGCTGGGATTGAGGCTCTGTCACTTACTACGTGACCCCAGGCACGTCACTTAGCCTATCTGATTGGAGGAACGTCTACCAAAATGTCTACCCATCCTGCCACTGATGCTTGATGTTATTCCATTAGCAGCAAGTGTTCCCTACCGTTAAGAATTTCCGCTCTCTGCAGTCTTGGTTGAATCAGAAGACCTAGGAAATCACATTTGAACAACATGCCAAGGACACGAAGCGAATGATTGGCAAAGCCAAGACTCAAACTTAACTCCAAAGCCTGTGATCTTATCACTATCCCTTTTTACCTTGCAAAGATCCATCATGAAAACTGGGAGCCACAGGCAGGGCTCCAACGAAATCAAGTTTACTACCTAATCCTAAGGAAGGCAGTGCTGTGGTATAGGGAAAATAGCACTAATGTGGAGTCACAGATCTGAGTTCAAATCCCAGGCTTGGGCATGTATGAGGTTTTTTTATGTCCCTGAGAAAGTCTGTTAATTTTACCTCACTGAGCTTCAGTTTCTCCACGCGAAAAATGGGGCTAATGGCTGTGTCAGTCTAAGATATGGTAAGTTGTGATGCAGTAGGAGATCGCACTAAAATGCCAGTGCCTTAAAACCGTAAAGTTCTTTTTGCTCATGCTATGTCTCTCTCAGTTCATCTGGGCACTCTTCTCTGTCTTAGCATCACTCCAGGACGTAGGCTGATGGAACAGCCACTGATGGGATCACTTCTGAGCACCCTGGCAGAGGGTACCTGCACTGAAATGCTGAGCTTGAAGTCAACAAACATTACCTCTGCAAGCTCACAATTCCTTGGACAGAACTGGCTGGCATGGTATCCCCAACCACTGCAGGCCAGGAATCACGCTCTTGCTATGCTCTCAGAACAATGGAGAGCTGGAACTTTTGCATGATGGGCATTAATGGCTACTGAGTTGCCCATCCTGGCTACCTCACAGGGATGCTGACAAGATTAAATGAGAAAATATGTAGGGAAATATAGCATAAACAATAAACTACATTTTTAAGCCTTAAAAAGCAGTGAATGAATAATTCCCCAGCTCTTTTCTCGCCTCCTCTGAGGACAGAGGTCTGCATGCCTAACCTAATAGTTCAGGATGCAGTAGAGGGACATATTTTTCACTATCCCAAGACATTGAAATGATAATGCAAACTTTGAGGCCATGAAAAAAACGAATGAGGCCATGAAAAAACGAATTTTAGTTCTGTAAGGAATCCCGGCTGTCCTTGCCCCACGTGCTCATTTTTTCAGAGGAGGGAAGAAAAGCACAGAGAAGGGCCACGACTTCCCACAGTCACACAGCAAGACAGTGGCAGGGCCCAGACCAGCGTCCACGTCTTCGGTCTCCCAGCCACACCGTGCTCTAGGTTCCATTCCCCCGATTTCTCGTCCTGATGTGCAGTGTTTATACCAAACCCAGACTGACTGTGGGTAACTGGTTTTTCCTTTAAGCTCTTTGAGCCATCAATCTACCGTGTTTCCCCGCAAATAAGACCCAGCCAGACCGTCAGCTCTAATGCGTCTTTTGGAGCAAAAATTTATATAAGACCCGGTCTGATATTATATTATATAAGATCCAGTATTATACTATATTATATTATATTATATTATATTTATTATATTATATTATATTATATTGAACCGGCCTTATATTATATTATGTTATATTATATTATATTATATTATATAGAATCAAACTTTTATATTATATTATATTATATTATATTATATTATATTATATTATATTATATAGAACCGGCCTTATATTATATTATACTATATTATATTGTGTAAGACTGGGTCTTATATTATATAAGACCCGGTCTTATTTTAATATAAGACCGGGTCTTATATTAATTTTTGCTCCAAAAGACACATTAGAGCTGATGGTCCAGCTAGGTCTTATTTTTGGGGAAACATAGTAGCTATATCCAAAAAGCATTTTTCAGTCATCAAGTATGGAAAAATAAAGGGTTGTCTACAGTTCTTTAACTAGTCTGCAAAGGCCTAATTCAAAAAGTATTAATTAATGGTCCTGAGGAAAGATTCTAGGAAAACTGAGATTAAATAAGAATAAGAATAATAACAACAACAACAATAATAATACAAAACCAAACCAAAATTCCTGTCTTCAAAAGCTTCCTGTCTAGTAAGGAAGGAGACGTGAGTGCACAGACAGATTACAGCACCAAGATGGCTAAGTACAAGGTACTCTGAGGGTGCTGTGGGAGCCCAGAAGTGGGGATGGAGACAGGAAAAGGGGTGGGATGGGAAGCAGTCAGGGAAGGCTTCCTGGAGGAAGCTGTGCCTGAGCTGAACCCTTGAAGGATGATGGAGTGGGGTGGGGAAGATAGTCAAAGGAAGAAGAGAGGAAGGGTACTGTGGGCAGAAAGAGGGGCCTGGACAGATAACTGGAGAGGAGAAACGGCAGAGCTCGTTCAGGAGACAGGGGGCCCAAGCATCTATGCGGAGGTGACAGGAGGTAACCGAGAGGCAGGCAGGGGCCTGGTCTCCAGGCCTTCGTGAGCTAAGCCAAGAAGTCTGGCCATCCATGATCCGAAAGCTCGAACGAGTGGGGGGTCCCTATTATTGTTGTGGCTAGTCTGTAGAGTGCGGGAAGACTGGCTTTTAAAAGTTTGAAGTTACTCTTCTCTGGCAAAAACCTGTCAAGTGGTGCAGGGGAGAAAATGAACCCACTTTAACAAGGCTGTAAGTTGTGGTTTTGATAAGTGGTGTTCTTGGGTGTCAATGCACCAGCACAAGCCCCTCCTTCTTTCTCCTCAGGTCCCTGAGTGGAGGCGCCCGTATTTCCTTACATCCCTTTCCCCTTTCAGCCCATGCAGGAGGGTTATTTCTGGTGAAAAAAAACAGTCACATCAGCTGCTCATTTCTTTCTTTCTTTTTTTTCCCCCCTAATCATGGAATAAGCAAGTTCACTTAAAGAGCAAACGATAGATTGCATTTACTCAGCATGAGACATCGGGAGAGGAGGGCACATTTTCCTCCTCAGGAGACCCCATCACCCCATGCTCTTTACCACCCAGCGCTGCCGAGTCTTGTCCTTGCTGCCCTGTGTACGGGGAAGGCGGGGCTGTGTCTCATTGCCTATGCCTCAGAGCCTGGCGCTGGGGGAGCTCAGAAAGGGCTGCATAATGGAAAGGGCAGTGAATCAGTGTTGCAAATGTTGGACCTAGTTCTGTTTTGTGCATTTAGTTGTGTGAAAGTTCTTATGAGGAAGGTAGCCTATGGTAACATTTAATCGTGCATTTAAGAAATCGTTCAACAAATATGAGTATGGTCATCACCAGCCAGGCACTGGTCTAGGCTTTTATGGTGCATCAGCTAATTAGGCAAAATCCTTGCTTGCAACATCTATGTTCTAGAGAGGGGGCCAAACAATGAACAAGCAGACAAATACAGAATACAATGAGAGGTAGGATAATTACTCCGAAAATAAAAATCAAGCAACATGAAAAGAACAGGGAGTGACCAGGAGAGGTCAGGGTAGGTCTCCTTGACGAGGTGACATCTGGGAGGAGACCAACATACAGTGAGAAAGCAAAAGCCATGAGACTATATTTAAGCCAAACATTCCAGGAAGGGTGGTCAGCAAGTGCAGGCCCTGGAGAAGGCTTCCGGCTCCCTGGGTTGTCAGAAAAGCAAAAAATTCACTGTGGCCAGAGAAAAGGCAGTAGAGGAAAAAATCAAGTCAGAGAGGTCCAGGGGCCAGAGGTGGGGCCTCCAAATCGCGTATTTCAAAACTACATACTTAAAGCCTTAAATCGCTTTTGTAAATCTTGAGTTTTTAAGCCTCGATTTCCTCATCTGTAAAATGGGAATAACGGTTTATACCTCATCAGATTGTTGAGAGGATCAAATGAGATGCTCCTGGCACAAGATAAACTTCAGTACATGTTTAGTAAAGGTTAGCTATTGTTATTGTTATTATTGTTATTGTCTCTTTGCTTTAGAATCACGGTCTGGAGGTTTCAATGAAGCTTATTTTCTTTTCTGCTACACATATGGATGTCATCGGGCGCTACTGTCTCCTTTCTGTGGTTCTGGCTTTTGTTTTGCTTCAGGGAGGAAAGGAAATGGTCCCTTTAAGAACAACTTAAGAGATATTCTTAAACAACCCCATTTTAAAAGATGAATCACTGATGAGCCGTGTCCCAGTGTAAAGAACGCTGCACATTTGGCTTCAGCCAGAGCTATGTAGTTCCAGTCTTTAAACAGAAGCTGGGAACTAGAACCATTCCTTCATCTGAGCACATGTGGTGGGTGGCATGTTACAGTGGAAAAGCCTACGTGTTGACTGTCAGAGACCTGGATTCAAGCCTGAAGCTCACCAGTTACTGGCCAGCGGGTACCTGGGCAAGTCTCTTCTGCTTCTCTGAACCTCAGTTCCCTTCTCTGCAAAATGGGGAAATACATACTCACCTCAGAGAAAGAGAGAGAGAAGAAAAAAAAAAATATATATATATATATATATATACACACATATACACACATATACATATTTAAGTTGCATAAACATGGGATTATCACAGGACATATGGAATAAATGACAATGATTACATCAGGGAAAACACGTTTGAAAAATCACATACAAGCAAAGGCCAGCATCACGCAAGTGGATTAACAGCACGTAGGTACATTTTGTTACATGACTGTAAGATTGCCTTTGAACGCAGATGGGTAAAATACACTTGGGACTTTACATGAGGTCTTTAACGAGGAAGGAAAGAATGGTGTTTTATCGGGAGGAAAAATAACTGAATCCATTTTTATAGAGGATGTTGGTTTGTGAAATTGCCTCTCACCCAGGAGCAGTGGGCCCTCGTGCAGACAGGACAGATGGAGGAATCAGGTCTGTATCGCGATTCTGGGTTAGAGGCTCCTTCTCAGAAAGTAAGGCAAGTGCCATGAAGCTGTTTCACTCTGTGTGGGCAAGAAATCCAGTAACTCTAAGTCATCTGGATAGTTTTATTTTTCTTAATTTAAAACACTATGTAAAATGTCGTATTTTAAATACAGTCAGTCTCCTTTAAAAAGTGCTAAGATCTCCCAGTAAAATGAAATTATTTTCTCCTAAAGTCTCCAACCCTCCTCCACTTTTCCTGTTGGGGCATGTTACACATTTCCAATAAAGTATTTAAATGTTTTTAATTAGATGGTGATAAGGCATTATTTTCCAAGTCTGCCCTGCATGGGGCAGAATCATCACTCTCATTATGTTCCATTTCAAACAGGGGGTCTGGGAAAGGAATTCATTAGCAGAGCTCCTGAAAGCTGTGGGCTGACCTCCCTTGATAACGCCACGGCCTGGAATCAAATTTCCCTCTCAATACTTTTAACTGAAGTTTGTCATCGCGCACGCACGCACACACACACACACACACACACACACACACACACACACACACACACACCACAGAGCTTGTTTGTTTTATTTCAACAGTATTTCTCGGTGTGAAGTCTCCTACCTGTAGATGTAGCTGGAGTGATCTAAAGCATACTGCTGAAAGATGTCCCCAGTTCACACCCTCTCTCTTGTCCATCTGTCACTATGTGTGCAGTTCCACTATTAGTATCAGGCCCCGGGGGGGAGGACATCATCCAGCCACTTGATATGATGACTAGAGTCTTTGATGGCATCTCGTGAACCACAGACTAAAGTTCTGAGCTTCCAGGGCTCTAACCTACCTCTCCAGCCCCCCGCCTCTGCCCCCCCGCCTCAGCCACCCCACATCATGTTTTCTTGCCCGTGAGAACTGCTCGGCATTGCCAAACAGGCGTGCAGTCCCATGCTCTGTGACTTTGCCTCTGCTGTCCCTTCTGCTTGGAATTTCCTCGCCTTTGTTCTCTGGCCAGCCAACCCCTGGTCACGTTTCAAAGCCCAGTAAAATGTCTTCTCCTTTAGAAACTACCTGTCCTTTGCCCTTCGCCCATTTCCCCTTTGAGCTTCACCAACACTTGGTATCTGACTCTTCCGTAGCATCTCCCACCAAATAGTGCCGTTATACGTATACCACGTGGTCCCTTGGAATGGTTGTTTGCTAGAGCGCAAAGAACATGAGCGTTGGGATCAGACAGTCATTGATTCAAATTCCGGCTTAATCACCTCCTAGCCATATGACCTTAAGCAAATGTGTAACCCTTCCAAGTCCCAGGTTCCTCAGCTATACCCTGGGGACAATTGCACAGAAACAATAATAATACCTGCATAGCATGTCTGAGATGAGAAGTAATCGCATACTGTATGTGAGGTTCTTACTACACAGAAGGTATCACTATGCAGTAGCTGTTATTGTATCCCCAGCTCTGTAATGGGACTCAATGACTATGTCCTGAAACTTATTACTCTCCAGGTATGCCCTCTTAAAGGCAATTAACACTTAAAGGAGTAGCACTTTCAGAGGGAAACCTTAGCATGAATCAATTAATCAGAAACTGAAAATAATGGATTGCTGTTCTGTTATTGCCTGCATAGCATTCTCATTATATGCCTGTCAGGTCATTCTGCCAAACACAGGCTTTATCGAGAAGGTCCTGAAGATGGGAAGCACCGAGGACTGGAGGAGCTCGACCTGACATTGAGGCTCAGTGAATGTCCATCACATCTGCTGAGCGAATCAGCTCTAAATTAAGCATGATCCTGAGACAGGAAACTAGAAGGAGGGGCAGGAGCATGAGGGTCAGTGGACCTGAGAGTAGGATTTCAACCCAGGACAGGACAGGAAGTAGAATGGCACTTACCACTTGGAAACAGAAAGCTGAGATGAAAAGGGGAGAGAAAGAGAGAGAAGGGAAGATAGAGATTTGCACAGATTTGTCAAGGCCTACGTGACATCACCTATGGACATTAGGGCCTACTCAAGCTCTTCAATATCTGGTTTATTCATTCATTGTTCCACGTTCATCTTTCCATTCACGCCAGCATTTACTGAACAACCACTGTGTTCCAGCTGAGGAGGTAGAACATAAACATGAATTAAGCATAGTTCCTGCCTTCTTAGATCTCACATTCTACTGGGAAAGGCCAATGTATGACTATTTTTATTCTGTTTATTTCTATCCACCCTTTTCTCCATTGTTCTCCCCGCATGTGTAATATGGTTCTTTTTGTAAATGGCAGCCTGACATTACTATGCTAAGGAAACCAAGAGAGGAAGGTGGGTTCTTCCCTTACTTAAACCACAGTTTAAAACGGAACACACACAGCTCAGAAGTCAAAACCGAGGATTCCAATCCCTCTCCAAGAAGTTTTTCTTACTTCAGAGCTCTTCACTCTTCTCTCTGACCTTAGAAGATTAAGTTATGTTTGAACAAGAGGTTTGCCTTCATATTTTTATGGAGAATATCTTGAAATACACTGAAAAAATGAGATAATAGAATAGGGACATTTTGCTGAGGAGAATCCAAATGGAAGAGAAGGATCTATATTTACTCAGTATCTGCTTTGTGTTAGGTTTTTAGGGGCATTCAGCCATCTATAAAAACTCATCTTCTGATGAGCTCTAATGAATGAAGTCCTTGGGAGGCTCTGTTCGTATCTTCTTTAACAGAACCCTTTGGGGAAAAGCATTAGAGAGGAGGGTTCAGCACCCTCCCAACCCCATCTCAGGGTAGAAAATAGGAAAGCAAGAGACACCCACTCTAGGAAATAAGTGTGATTCGAGAATTAGACTCTACCACGTACGATGGGAAATAATATTAACTATCTCAGTGGTGACACCGTAGGTTGTTCACCTACCTGTTTATTTATTCACTTCATTCATTCAATAAATGTTTCTCGAGCACCAGCCACACAGCAAACATGGTGTCAGGCATCAGGATGTAATATCCAACAAGACATGATGTCTGCCATCAAGGAGCTCACTGACTGGTGGAGGCAACAGTCACAGCTATCAAGGCTACAGAGCAATGTGATAACCGCATGAGACAAGTTAGCAGAAGCAGTTGCGACAGCACAGAGGAGGGGCTGTTTATGAGATCAGGGAGGACTCCCAGGAAGGAACCCAGGACAGGAGGAGAAGGGCAGCACACAGTGCCCAGAACATTTGGGCAGAGGAAAGAAGCACAGGATAAGTTAGCATTTAAGTGCTTACTAAGCCACAACTCAGGAAAATAGGGTACGGCCCCCTACTTCTCTACCTATCACATATGTCATTGCTTTTGACTTGATTATAATTTACGAACTTGTGAAAACCCACACCATCTTCCCCACCACATAATAGAAACAACACAATCCCAAAGTATAGTAGAAAAATGAGGGCTCCTATCCTAGCTTTGCCTCTCTCTTACTGTGTAATTTGGGGGGGGGGGGGGATGCATTTAATTGCTCTGAGTCTTTGCATCCTCCTCTGCAAAATAAAGCTCTGATGACTGCCTAGCTGAGCTGCTGCAAGGGTTACATGAGCTAATGTGTATGCAGCCCCCAGGAACGTTACATGTTTACGAGCACACGGCATGCTCCGCCACTATTCTTGCTACCACTACTATTATTATTTGAACAAAGATTAAGGTTTTAAGTGAATGTCTGACTGCAACCGTTTCTGGAAGGAGAGATATATTAGGAGAAAGATTTCCCCTCAATAAAAAAGGTTTTCAATGTTCTCTATTAAAAATCATGAGCAATCTGACCTTGTAAAAAATAAAATGGTCTGAATTCTTTACATCCTGGCTTGATTCCTAAAGGCAGCTAAAGTGATATTAGAGACAAAGAGAAACATTGCAGGGCAGGCAGCAGCCTTAATTTCTGAGATGAATGAGATGGATAGCCCCAGTGCCCAGCGGTAAACCTCTTAGTATTTATGAAACTGAAATTACACTATTCCAATAAAAAGGAAAGTTAAAGAAGGGTGCACTCTACATAATGGCCTCTTGTTAGGCCTTCCTGATTACCTGGGCTCTGTTTCCATGAAAACCCCCCACGCACCCCGTGTTTCTGGGCCACCAGCCACTGGGGGCAGATGGGAACTGTTTATTTAGCCAAATGAAAATTTACACTTAAATAAAAAATACTAGTGGCGTTTGGGTTGGAGAAACAATTACCTAGACTCAACATCGCAGCTGCAAATTACATGGCAGTAAACGCAAGTCGGGGGCACAGATTACACTGCGGCTGCCTGACATCAAAGGCAACCAGCCTTGTTTCTTCATCTGCAGTTTGAACACTATCTCTCTTTGATCTTAGACACTGAGAACCAGCGTGGGGAAAGAGGAGGAGCCGGTGTTGATGTGTAACAATGTGTAGCTCACTGATGCTGCGTGGTTGAAATGCCACGCAGGGTCAGAAAAACATCATTTACACAAGCTGCTCAAATCTAGAAAAGGCATCAACACGGAATGGGTTCCTTCAATCACTCAATGAACAAGTCTTTTTGGAGAGGCAGCCCCATGCCATTCCTGAGTGGGCCACTGGAGGGACAAAGAAGGGGAGGCGGGAGGGCTGGGGAGAGGGGCTGCAGGACTTCGAGTCATCAGAGACCCGGCTTGAAGTCCACTTGTGGTGCTACTGCCTGCTGGATCTTGGACACAGTGCTTTTTGTATCTTATTTTTCTCTTCTAGTCCTATCAGGCCCCTGTTCCCTTTCATTGATCGCTAGGTTCCTCTCCTTTAGGGTTTAAATTTAGTCTTTGGTATTTGGGCTCTAAACACAACCCCATCTCCCCTTCTCTTGCCCTTAACCAAAACTATGACTTTCTTGGAGGTGGGCATCCAGTCCTACCTTTAGCCCTTGGGACTCCCGTTCTTACCTCTCACCCTCAGGCTGGCCCCTTATCCAGGCCACCCACTACTCATTTAGAGGGACAATCCAGATAAATGCAAAGTGCTGAGCTGGGCACTAAAGGGGCTACACAGATAAATCAGACACATCCCAGCTCAGAGTCAGGAGGACAGACAAACAAGGAGGCAATTTCTCTGGCAGAGGGCACACCACGGTGCTGGTCAAGGAAGACTTCCTGGAGTAGGCAACATTTGAGCTATACTCTGAAGGATGAGCAGGAGTTCTCTGGGTAAGAGATTTGAAAGTTTAGTTGAATGAGTTGATTCAGTGTTAAACACATTTATTAATACCCCTGCTCCCTAAAAGGTGCTTCTCCTGAATATCCCACACTCTGTTACTTCCTCTGCACAGCCATTGTCCTCAGTGTTTCCTGTCTGTATTAGCAACTTCCAACCTGCTTCCCACAGAAATCTACAGACTCCTTGGGACCGCTTTCAGGAGTGACTACGGTAAGGGTGAGAAGAAAGATTGTTCTGGGCCCCTCTTTCCCAACTTCTTCTTATAAAGCAGCTGTGTTTTTATCAGTTTTTGAACAGGCTTTCTCTTCAATGAAAGAACCAGAGCCTATGGGATGTTTGACAACTACGGGTCTAGACCTCAGCAGTGACTGTGGACTTGAGCTTCCTGTGGCCTGCCTCTGCTCTTCTAACCATGTCCCCGCCCTCCTGCCAGCTGACATTTAGTGCAGTCCTCAGCATATCACCAGCCAGGGCTCCCCTCGGGTGTTCCGTTAAATAATAACTGTTATATCTGGTGTATGTACACATTGCATTTCACCCTTACAATGATTACATTATTAGCTTCATTTCATTGATTAAAAAACTGAAGCATGGAAAAGTTCAGCAATATGCCCAAGGTCACAGAGATGGCAAACAACAGACCTCAGATCCATCCTACACACAACATATGACTACACTGTGCCTTCCAGCCTCAGTTATATGAGCATATATCCTATACACCAAACTTCTGGTTTGTTTTTCAAAACATGCTTGTTCTTACTCACACATTCTGCTAAAACCAACTGGTAGCATTTTCAACTTAGTAACCAATACTCTTTTCTACCTAATTACCCAAGCTCAAAAAACGAATGACTCATCTCTCTCCCTACCACCCGCAATCAATGAAGCCACCGAGTCCTCTGAGACCTCCTAATTTTTCCATATCTGTTAAGATGCTTTTGACAGTTACTTGAAAAAAAAGACTAAAAGGAGCTTAAACTTGAAGTGGTTTATTCTCTCACAGCACAGATTTCCAGAGGTTGGACAGTTCCAGAGATGGGTAATTAAGAATTCCAATGGTACTTTTGAAGCCAATTTTTTCCATCCCCAGAGGGCTGTCTTGTCTCCTTCAGCTGACTGTCTCCTGGATCCAAGATGGCCACCACAACTCCTGTGGTTTCATCCCTCAGTAGAGGCCAAGGAGATGACTTTCTCCTTGCCCATCTCTTTAAGAGTCAAAAACTCCTGAGGTACTCCCCACCAGCCCCCACCCCCAGCCACCAGCAGACTGCCCGTTCCTTTCATTGGCTATAATTGCATCACATGTCCTTTTGAACCAAAACACTGGTAAAGAGAAGATAGTGGCCATGACTGGACTGATCAAGAATCACTGGTGACCTGGGGAGGGCCCCTTGCTGGAGCCCTAAGAGGACAGTGAGCACACAAGTCAATCAGGTCTCTCTGAGCAAGAAGAAGCAGGGAAGGGACAGAATTGGGTGGTAGCCAGCTGCGCCTGCCACAGTCTCCCCTACCCGTCTCCTCTTCCTCTTCCACTCCCAACATTCCACAGCTCAGTCAGCTATCATCCCTTCCCTAGGTTTTTGCAACTGGTTTCTAACCGGACTCTCTACTCCCAACATGATCTCTTCTCATCCCACAACCATTCTGCAGCTAGAGTGAAGTGTGCGTAATACAAACACAATTATATCTTCTCTCTATTGAAATATTTCAATGGCTCCCTGCCAGACTAAAGTCCAAACACTTTAGGGTAGCATACAACCCCCACTTAGGCCTGGAGCTTTACCTGCCTCCCATTGCATGCTATCCCATCTCGCTGGGAAACCCAGATCACCCCTTTCTGCCTTAAGAACTCTACTCAGGACTCCAGACCCCATTCAAGAGTTTCTGCTCCTGCTCCCGGACACACTGAGAGCCAAAGCACAGAATCTGGTGGCTGGTAGTGAGGGTATGACAAATTGGACCCGAAGATAGCTGAGTATGCAGCTGAGAACGCTGAGGACAGTGGCTAGAGACAAAAGGGGATTTGGGAACATGACCGTTTAAATAAAGAATGCATCCAGTGAGTAAAAAAAAAGAAAAAAAAAGGAAGGAAGGAAGAAAGGAAGGAAGGAAGGAAGGAAGGAAGGAAGGAAGGAAGGAAGGAAGGAAGGAAGGAAGGAAGGAAGGAAGGAAACTAGAGACAAAGCCCAAGAACAGCAATCTACACGCAGCAATATGGGACATGGAAAGATT
Organism: Rhinolophus sinicus; assembly: GCF_057876585.1. Taxonomy (NCBI): domain Eukaryota; kingdom Metazoa; phylum Chordata; class Mammalia; order Chiroptera; family Rhinolophidae; genus Rhinolophus; species Rhinolophus sinicus. Next base: position 41,794,461 of record NC_142514.1, read on the forward strand.
TTTGAGAGGCTGCCCGAGCCTCTGGAGAAGGGACCTGTGATGATGCCTGGGGCCTTCTCCTCGCAGGCAGAGGGCATTACAGGGCTCTGTAGGTCCTCCGGGGCCCTTTGCTCTCAGGTCCATTGCTCGCCCTTTGCTTGCTCTGTTTTCTGTTGCAAAAGTCTGCTCTGTGCCGGCCTCATGTTCTGGGCTCCTACATGAGCGGGCTTCTAGCTAGCATGGCAACAGAGGACAGAAGGGAGAAGCTCATTACCCGCTCCGTCTGCCTTGAACAGTGCCACCAGCAGCTCTGTGTCCCCGTGGCTGGATCCCCTCTGGGCTTCAGCTTCCCCAGGTGACTGGCTGCTTGGCTGTAGGGACACCACCCCTTACTCCCTCCCTTCAGTCTAAGGGTGGCAGCAGCTTCCTGTTGCTGCTTATCACAGAATGCATCACAATCTCCTGATGGCTTTCCAGCTCCTCCATCACTTGTAACCAATTCTCGAATTAAATTTCCTCTGGTTTACATTCTTGGAGTGGATTATGTTTTCCTGATTCTGTTGTACATTCTTTGAGTGGATTTTGTTTCCTGACGGATGTAGGCACCGAGCCAACTCTGTAAGATTTTCTGTGAAATCTCTCCTTATTCTCTCCTTTGTGTGGCTTTTAAGCAGCAGAAAAACATGATGGAGAATAGCAAAGTGCTGGCCGTCTGGAAGACCAGAATTCAAACTCCAGCCCTGCCATTCACTAACTGAAAGCCTTGGTTAAAATCACCTCGCCTCTTTAGTGTGCGTTTTTTTCAACTGAAGTTAAAAGTAGTAGCCTTCTCTGAACCGTGGTCAGGACTATATTGTATCTAATGCATTTAGGCCAGCCCTTGACACAAAGTAACTGCTCAAGAAATGGTCCTTTATACCTGCCTCTATGGTAACCCTTTTTTCACTGTAACTAGGTGAGTGACTTATTTAAATATCTTTGACATTCCCCAGAGCCGTGCTTATTAAAGTTGAAGGTGCATCCAAAGAATTCAGCGATTAAATGAAAGTGTACATTCTGACTCAGAAGGTCTGAGGTGGGGCCTGGGATTTTGCATTTCTATCACTGCCCCCAGCTGGTCTACTACTGTGGTCAAGGACCACACCTATAGGAGCAAGCCCCAAGTCTGAGAGCTGGCAAATTGGTTCTGTAAAGGGCCCTATCAGAATCATTTCAGGCTATGGGAGTCACTCTGTCTCTGCTGCAACTACTCAGCTCTGTCACCAAACTTGACAAAAATAGACCCTGGGTGGGATTGGGCCCCAGCGCAGGAGTTCACTGATTTTCTTGCTCTAGGCTGGAAATTGTCTCAGGACGTGATGTACATTATGGACCTCCTGATTTTCATCACCCAGCACAGAGCCTGGCACAGAGCCTGGCACAGAGTAGGCACGCAAGACACATTCGATGTGCGATTGAGCCAACTCAGTCTCCACTGAAGAACTGGAAACTCTACAGCTCATAGTTATCGAGTATTTACTGTTCCAGGAAATGTTCTAAGTACCTGATAGGTGTCCTTTTCTTTAATGCTCACAACGACCTTGAGAAGTCGGCCTTATTTTTGTCCCCACACTATAGGTAAGGCTCACAGAGGTTTGGCCTGTGTCCACTGGTCACAGAAAAACCAGGTCAGGGGAGATTTCTGAGTCCATGCTCTCTACCACTTAGCAGTCACCTTGCCCTGGAACCCCCTCCCACACTTGTTTTCTAGGAATAGTATCATGTCCTGGACAGCTGGAGTCGTATCAGTCCTCTTTCTTTTCCCCGATCACGCTAAAGCCCCATAATAGTGTTGGGTACATGGCAAGCGCTTACCAAGTATTCCTCATTGATGTTTCTACGTGCCCTGCCCTTAACACTCACTGCTATGAATCTGGGTCACAAGGAAAACATCGTAATGAGCTCCGTGTCCTCAGTATACAGGTAGAAGCTGAGCCTGAAGGTACCAATTATCGTATCTAAAAATGCCTAAAAATGGATTAATAATTTAGCAGTTACCTTCATGCGCAGAGAGATTTCTGATAGTTTGTAAGTCCCTGGAGGTCAGAGGCTGTGTCCAGTAGAGACCTGGGCACGTAAGGTGTCTACTATGTATGTGCTGACCAATAAGAGAAAGAGCAAAGGGAGACAGTTAGAGCAGCAGGGGATTGGGGCTTGAACCCTGACTCAGGTAGAGCACCATCTGGATCCTTCTGGTTTCAAAGTGATATTGCTTTAAAAAACAATCATATCATCAAACAGATTTTGAAGGAAGCTTGTCCTTACAGAAAATGACCCCAAAGTACCAGGATTTAAAAATGAATGTCAGTTCTGCGTGGTTGGTGGCCCTGTTGAGGCAGTAATAGTACCTCTTCCCCATTGCCTCTTTTGGGTCCACCATGCCTACCAAACTCTAATTTGTTTCAAACCAAGAAACCAGAAAATCAGGATGTTTATAATTGTTTGCAAAGCAGGTGTAAATTGATCACCATAAGTCGTGGTCTCTGAGACTTCCCTAACTAATGAAGATGAGCTCTAACGCATGTGCTTTGTAACAGCTATCTCAGCGGTGGTGTGAGAACAGCGAGAACGAAGGAAGCAACGACACATTTAGATGGTCGAACAACTTCCACCAGATTACACAGCCAGAAACTAGGACTCCTGATTTCTAGTCACAGTGTGAAGACACACACAGAATACAACGCATGTGAGGCCTTTAAACAGTCCCCAAGTGACCTATGCCTAGAAAACAAACACCCCAGACATCTGAGCCGCCTTCTCTTTGCGGCTGCCATGTACCAGATAAGCAGGGATCTAGGCGGCCTTCACACACCTGTGAACTGCACAGCTCTCCAGACAATGGGAGTGACTGGCCAGGCTTCTCACTGCTGAGACTCCCTTAGGGAGTGTTCCGTGGCTCATCCCTAGCACCGGAAGTGTGGTCAAGACACCTCCCTTGTCTCGCGAACCTGAGCCTGTCAGAGCACAGAGGCTACCCTGATGTGGGCAGGCCTCACCTTACCTTTGTCCCACCATCTGCTCTGAACCTCTTTACATTCTACAGATACTTGTCAAAGGCCAACGGACAACTCAGTGGCATCAGCAAGCATCTCTGTGCCAGGCCTGCAATGACAGTTTTACGTTCATTACCACACTGAATATTCATGAGGACCCTAGCAAGTACGGACTATTCCTATCCCCATTTCACAAATGAGGGAATTGAGGCACAGACAGCGACAAGCCCAGGATCACGCAGCTAGCAAGTGCTGGAGCGGAGTAGACCCCGACATAATCATGACAATTATAAGAGAGACACAAACCCTGCCCTCATGGAGCTTCCATGTACAGTCACGTGCCAGTTAATGATGGGAATTCACTGTGAGAAGTACGTTGTCAGGAGATTTTGTTGTTGCACAAACATCATAGGATGCACTTAACACAGAGCTAGATGGTACAGCCCACTACACACCTAGATCATGTGACACAGCCTGCCGCTCCTAGGTTTCATCCTGTACAGCATGTCCCTGCACAACACAGCATGAGATTAAATCAAGAGAAAATGATGCAACCGAGAGTCATGGTAAACACAAGATGCAGGAGGCTGGCATAACTCAGCATATGGTTCACAGAAACATTTTTTTTTTTTTTTAACAAATAGAGTATACTCTAGAAAAAAGATATAAAGTACAGTATAGTAAATACATACACCAATACTATATTTGTTTATTAATTATCAAGTATTGTGTACTGTACATAATTGTATGTGCTATAGTTTTATAAGACTGGTAGTGCAGTAGGTTTGCTTACACCATCCCCACAAATGTGTTTGTACTAGGATATTGCTAGTGTGATAGGACTTTTTCAGCTCTGTTATAATCTTACGGGACCACGCTTGAACATGCAACGTTGTTACTGTGGGGCACGGCTGCAAAGGGAAATGCAGAGGCAAACCATGCATTTTAAGTGAATGGCTTCATCACGATTTTCATAATGATATGAAGGAGAAGGTCCGGGAGGTTTGAAAACATGTAATGGGGATCCGATTCGGGTGGGGTAGGAGAAGGGTGTCAGGGAGGCTTTCTCTGGGGAAAAAACAAAAAACAAAAAACTGTTGGCATTGAGTTCCCAAGGATAAGCAGGAGTTCACCAGGCAGAGAGAGAGGAGAGTCTCCCAGACAAAAGAAAGACGAGGGGAGGGGAACTCAAGGCCAGGAGGAGCATGAAATGGGGAAGGAGCTGCAAGAAGCCCGTGTGGAGGTGTTCAGAGGGCTAGAGAGCAGCGGATGAGGCTGCAGCGGATGAGGCTGCAGAGGTGGCCGATGTCGGCACCCAATGGCCATCATGGGAGGGGGACAGATGCTACCACCGTCTCTTGTGCAGATGGGGACTCAGGGCAGAGAACAGACAAATGACTCGAAAACCACCCAGCCAATAACCTATATGTGACCCATCGAGTCCTGAAGACCTGACTCTGGCTCTCTATCCTTGAGGCATCTGCTCAGTTAGGATTCCTCCAGGTGTTTCCAAAATAAAGTTACACCAGGGACTCCGTCTACTTAGGGAAGAACATGAAACATTTCTTGGACATTTGTCCTCTCATTTACGGTATTTTAATCAGTTCCTCACAACAAAATGTTTGAGGCATCTACGGCACTTGACAATTATGGAAATGAAAAGATCAGAGACATAAAGGGACGCACGGCCCACGATCATACCCTGGTATGTGAAGGAGCTGCCACTCAGGCCACATCTTTCCCACACAAACAGGGCTGCTCCTTCCACTACTTCCTGCTGCCCCCAAAATAAGTGGACAAAGCAATCAGTACCGGTGTCACAAAAAGCCCCAGAAAACAAGGTCTGAGAGAGTACATCGAGGCCACCTCCTTTGCTTGAAAAGTTCACCAGAAGCATTAGTAGCAGGAAATCATTTCTTACTGCACCTTCCCCACCCCTCACCCCACCACACACAGTCAGGGTCTCATCAGGAAACGGGGGGCACACTCAAACTGGGCAATGTGAGGAGAGTTTAATAAGGCCGATTTGCCAAGGTATAGGGAAATCAGCAGTGATGGTAATATTGGGCTCCATTATTACCTTAGCTCTGAAGGAGAAGGGGAGGGAGCGGTAACTGGAGGACCAAGTGTGGTGGGTGCTGGGTGGAGGGGCCACCTGACTTTCAGTCCTCAGTGACACCACAGAGCAGCAAGGAGGGGAATAAATACCCCAGTTCACTCTCCTCCACCCCCAACCTCCTGCTGACGCTTCCCATTGGCCAAACCAACCAGAAGTCAAAGGGTGTTATGGGCTAAATTTCACTCCCTAAACATTTACATGTAGAAGTCTTACCCCATACCAGTACCTCAGACTGTGTCTATATATGGAGATAGTCTTTAAGGAGGTAATTCAGTGAAAATGAGGTCAAAAGGATGGGCCCGAATGCAATATTGGTATCTTTATAAAAAGGAAGTTGGGACACAGACATGCACATGAAGACATGGAGAAGACGACCATCTACAAGCCAAGGAAAGAGGACCTCAGGAGAAGCCAACCCTGCTGATGCTTTGATTTCAGACTTCAAGCTTCCAGAATCGTGAGAAAATAAATAAATTTCTGTTGTGTAAGCCACCCAGGCTGTGGGGCTTTGTTATGGCATCCCTAGGAAACGAACACAGAGGGCAAGGAAGCTGGCTGATGTGGTCCATACAGGGCAACCTCTTGAGGCACAGAGCAGAGTGCAGAAGGAAGGAGAGAGGCGATGGAGGGGAAAACGAAAGAGACCCAGCACAACTCCTACTCAGACCCCTTGGAAATGTATATTTCATAATCTACCAGAACAATATCAATAAGGCTGGTAAAATTCCATCTGAGTAATTGTTATCCACAGCTGCACTCTCCCTTTCCAACTGTGGAACATAGTAGTCCCATCGGACCTGCGCTTACCTGGCCTGACCATTTACCCCAATCCCAGCCATGCTGGGAGGCTCGCGAGTCCAGCTCCCCTGACAGGCCTTTCTGTGCACACCTGGCCACATCTCCTCCCTCCCTGAGTCCCCAAAGATGGTCTGAGCTCTCACCTAAGGTTATACTAGACTGCCTGGCAGTAAGATAATGGGCGTTTTGAGAACAGGGACTACATCTTATTTATTTCTGATGGACGAAAGAATGACCAATGGGCTGAATGAAAAACACCTAACACTTATTGATTACCATCAATGTGCCAAGTCCTGCACTGAGTGCTTTCACGTGTTTTATTACTGCCTGAGTCGATAACAAGAGCCAGGAAAAACAATTATTATTTATTCAGCACTTACTATGTGCCAGGCAGGGGTGATAGCAAAATACTTAACAACCTGTATAACACAGGCACCAGCCCACATATCAGAGCAGATGCTGGCCGTCAACCCAGGTGTGGCGGGGCTCGCACTGCTGCTGCTAAAGAGCAGTGTGGTGCCAGGAACTGTGCTGAGGGATCTCTTGGGCAACATTTTATTGAATCCTCAAAATACCAACGGAGGTAAATTTTATAACCCTCATTATAAAAACTAGAAACTGGAGGCTGAGAAAAGTTAAGTTTGTCGTGCAAGGTCATGCAGAAAAGAAATGCGGAAATGGAACCCACACCCTAGAGTACACCCAGAGCACGCCGGTCAGCCTGACCATACTGCCACTGAATGGGGGGTCCCTTTCCTTGGGACACAAGCTTGGCTTCTTCCACTCTTTGCTTACGTGTCATCGCCTCAGCAATTCCTCCTTTTACGAATAACCTCCCTACCACCACCACAACACTAGCTCCCTTTCAAGCTTTATTTTTCTCTGTGGCATTTATTTTTACATTTTTTATGGTCGTAAAATATACTTAGTAAAATTTGTCATTTTAATCTTTTTTAAGTATACAATTCAGTGCCGTTAAGTAATTCACAACGTTGGGAAATCATCACCACTATCCATTTCTATAAGTTTTGTTATCATCCCACATGGAAACTCTATACCCATTAAACTATATAACTTCCCATTCCTTCTCCCTCTGACCCTTGGAAACCACTATTCTACTTTCTGTCTCTATGAATTTGCCTATTCTGGATACCTCGTATAAGTGGAACCACACAATATCTGTCTTTCTGTGTTTGGCTTCTTTCACTTAGCATAATGTCTTCAAGGTGTATCCATGTGGGAGCAAGCACCAGCATTTCCTTTCTTGTTAAGGTTGAATAATATCCCCTTGTGTATGTGCATGTATGTGTCTTATTTATTTATTTGTTTGTTTATTCATTTTCCAGTGGACATTTGAGTTGTTTCGAAACTCTTGGCTGTTGTGAAGAATGCTGGCAAGAACATGTGTCTTCAAGTTATCTGTTTGGGTCTTTGCTTTCAATTCTTTGGGGGCTATATCTAGAAATGAAATTGCTAGATCATATGGCAATCTGAAAGTTAACTTTTTGAGGAACTGCCAAACTGTTCTCCATCTCCATAGCCTTTATAACCACGTGTCATACTACACGTTTTACCAATTTATTTTGATTATTGAATGTCACCACCCACTAGGCCAGGATGCACACACCCATGGAGGCCGGGATTTGTATCTGTTTGGTTCACTGTTATACTCCCCACGCCTAGAACACGTCTGTCACAAAGAAACACAAAACAAATATTGGTTGAATGAAAGAAAGAAGAGAGAAAGAGAGAGAGAGAGAGAGAGAGAGAGAGAGAGAGAGAGAGAGAGAGAGAGAGACAGAGAGACAGAGAGAGAGAAAGAGAAAGAGAAAGAAAACAAAAGAAAAGAAAACAAAAGAAAAGAAAACAAAAGAAAAAAGAAAAGAAAGATAGAATTTGGTGTAGATCCTGGCCTTGAGTTCAAGGGTCCCTGGGACCAAAAGAGTAGAGTAAGGTCTTTGCCCAGGGCATCCAGAGAAACAAAATCAAAAGGGGAGAAAAACTGAGATCAAGGAGAGAAATGAGAGATCAGAGTAAGGGAAACAATAATGAGTGTCTGTCGGGTCTGTGTGAGGCGGCAAACAAGAAACCTGTCACTGGGTCAGTGGCTAAGGGGACCAACAGTGCTATGGGAAGAGGCATTCAGGATGAGACAAGGTGAGCCATTCAGGTCAGAAAGTGAGAACAACACGGGGGTACCCAGGAGCCTTTAAAATGGGGCTCACCAAATAGTGGGTAAGGAGGCCAGCTCGATTTAAAAAACCGTGGAGGTTCCTATACAATATTTTAAACTTAAGGTCCAGGATGGTACCTGGCATATATTAAGCATTAACAAATATTTGTGAATTGATTGGTTTCTAATCCCAACCTATCACTAAACTGATGTATGACTTAAGACAAGTCACTTTTTTTGTGTGTAACTTATTTATCTGTACATACAACGGATATAAAGAGATCAATGAATTAAACATTATCTTAAACTATGGAAACATGTTCCCTCTTCGGACTTCCAGACAGAAAAGTAAACACACAGGGCATGCGAAAGGGGAGTTGGAGGTCAAAAGCTCCACCTATCTGCCCTCCGCTTCCCAGTGGCTAAGAATTGATTGTTTTGCATGCTCTGAGAGTCTGCAGGCCCTAGGTCACCTGACTCCTGTGTTCATTCCAGCTCTGACGCATCCACACAGCAATGGCAGCTATTCCCTCTGTACATACTTTGTGACAGATGGTCTTCTGAGTGCTTTTCACATATTAACTTATTTCATCCCCATTTTAGAGATGAGAATACTGAGGCACATAAAGGTTAAGTTACTTCCTCAAAGCTACACAGTTAGTCAGTTGTAGAGCCTGCAATCAAACCCCTTACCAGGTTCCAAGGCCCTGACTCTTCCCTACAACATAGAATGCACTGTGTGCTGTTGAATGGGACCCAGGAAGGGGTGATTTAATGGAGAGGGACAAGAGAGAGGAAAGAAGAGATAAAGAGGGAGGAAGAGAGTATGATCAAGCTAGACCCCTGAAAGCACTTGACTCTCCAGAGGCGAGGCAGCTCCTGAGTGACATTGGCTGCCAGGGACCAAGAACCCACCAAAGTCCCGAAACCACCTCTAAAGAGACAATTTCTCTTGGCTCCACATTTTCTAATCCAGAGATGGTGAGATGCTATTTTTATACACGATCTTAGATGAGGATATTCCTTAACAGGACTTTTCTAGAAAAACAAGAGCTGTCAGTTTACCAAAGGACTTTTCTTTTTTTTTTTTCTTTTTTTTTTTTTTTTTTAGTGAAACAAGAAAAATCTATGTTTTGTGAATAATGATGGAAAATAGAGAGTTGTCCATATTACCACTGCCTTTTTTCTTTAATGAATGTAATGAATTAGAATGTATACAACTCAATAAAAAATAATAATAACTGAAAATCCTGGTAAGCATTATTCAAAGCCTTTCAACCAGTCATTTTCATAATTCCTGAAGCCAGCATTTCCATTAAAGTGATAAACCTTATGCAGAAAAATAGAATGTTACTATCACCTCAGGAAAATGATGCAAAAATTGGCACTAGATGAAGGCGAGGGGGTTCCTGCAGGAACAGAGGGTTGCTCAGTGTTTTTCAGACTCTACTGCCATTTGGAGCCAGACAGTTCTTCATCAGATGGAACTATCCTACGTATTATGGGATGTTCAGCATCTGACCCCCATTCACTATATTCCAATAGAAACTTAAAGTCCTGTAACCATCAAAACCAGCCTCCCACACACATTTCCTCCTAGAGGAACAGGACTTACCCAGGCTGAGACTCACTGGTGACCAATACAGGTAAATTCAACAAACACTGACTGAATACCGCACAGATCCTCCAGCAGCCCACAGCTTAATAAGGGGAAAAGGGAGACAGGGCTGAATGCACCAAGCTATCCCCCAAGACTTCATGTGGCACCTGATACACGGTAGTCCTTCTCTGAAAGTTTATCTAATGTAATACAAGATGTAATGCTTAGAAAACATTCACTCAAATACAGTGGTACCTAGGTTTTCTAACGTAATCCACGAGTTTTGAAATGTTCCGAAACAGCCGACAGCTTGGCCTCAGGATCTTGCGCTCAGCGGAAGCCGTGTGACATGTTCAACTTCTGAGTTGTGTTCGAAAACCGAAGCATTTACTTCTGGGTTTACAGCGTTCGTAAACCAAAATGTTCGTCCATGGAGACGTTTGAAAAACCGAGGTACCACTGTATGCTTAAAGGCTAGGGTTCATCTTTCATTGAAAGCAACTCATTAAATCATCTGGAAACACAATCTTCAAATATCAGAACCAAAAGGCAGCCCAGTGATCACCTATCTAGTCCAGGAGGTGGCAACACATTTCTAGAAAGGGCCTGAGAGTAAATAAATACTTTAGGGTTTGGGAGCCATATAGTTTCTGTTACAGCTACTCCAATTCTGTGCTGTGACTCAAAGGCAGCCATAGACAATGTGTACATGAACAGGCATGGATGGGGTCCAATAAAACCACTTACAAAAACACTTAAATAAATGTGAAATATTTAAAGAAAGAAAAAAACAGTGGCATCGACTTTTCCTTTTGCCTCGGGCTCCAGTGTGGCTCCACATAAGCACGGTTACTGATCTTGTCACCATTTCAGATTTTGATAATGGGCTCGTCATGGAACTTCTGGCATCAATTGTGACTGTTTATAACACTGCTCTCAAATCCTATTTATCTTGATTACCAAGTTCTTGGCGCCTCCTTCAACTTTGCGGTCCAGTCTTAGCGGCGTCCCTCGTGTCGCCCGGGTGTGGGCCCCGCCTCACGCTCCAAACCTACACCCTGTCTCTGTTTTTCCTTGAGCCAGTCCCTTTGTCCTTTTTCCCCAATGGCCCCACGGAGTCCTAGTGACTTGGCTGCACATTTTTATTCTGAGGGTCATGTCCTGGCTCCCTCACCCTCTCCCTTTCCTTTCCACGTGGGAGCAACAACAAATCCCTCCCACATCCCATGTTGGGCAGTTTGCACCTGCAGGTTCTTTGATGGATCAACTTGTGCTACCAGCGCTAATACCTGGAAATATTCCCCACGCAGCAGACATCTCCCTAAGAAAAAGTCTCCAAGCATCATGAAGAAAACGGCCTATTTCATACCCGGGCATCAGTGCACAAGGCACAGAGGGGGAAATGCAACAGAGGGCTCTCCCTCACCACACTGTGAACCCTTCAGGGCGAGGACCTCCCTGTCCCGATGTCTAGCACATGGTGGGCCCCCAACAAGGATGTGTCACACTGACGGAGACAGGTCCTTCCATGCAGATTTTCAGTGTGCAGAGGACTACGGTGGAAACAAGCCCGCTGGGAAAGACTGAATTCCTGACCTTAACGTGAGAGAAAGGCAGTGCTATTTTGTGGATATTGTTAGTGGAAAAGAAATCACTGGGGAAAACTGCTAAAGTGTGCATTCTGGATAGCACTGGACCCAGAAAATAGACCATCACCCCTTGTACTGTAACTATTGCAGGAAGATCTATGTGATTTAACCCATTTTTTGATTTCCAGTATGGCCCTGTTCCACGGGAAGTGAGAGAGCCAATTCAGAAATAAATTACTGCTCCCAGCTAAACCTCCATTTCCCAAGTCCCGAGCCTGCCTTTAACCCACTTATTTAATTTTTCTTAACATATTTAAATCCATTGGAGGAATTATGAGGGAGACAGATGAGACAGGTCACAAACATTGGTGTATGCACATTAAAATAAAGAAAATTAAATGAAAGATTAATAGGGCAGACAGGTAACTCTGTAGCGTGATTTCACTTTGAAGCAATTTGTTTCCATTCAAACTGTGATAAATAACCACCAAGTGATATAATAATTACCCATTTTTTGGTGTCGAATGGGATGTGGAAATTCTCATCTAAAGTGCAAACATCCCATGGACTTTCAAAAGGGAATGTCGCACATTCAATAAAGCTACAAACCATGACCCCAAAAGAAATTGAATTGGCCTGTTTGTATTCCCATCGCTATGTCTGAAAAGTATGTTCTGACCCTCCAAGGCAAGCTTCCCCTCTGTTTGATAAAGTCTTGTGATTTGCGACCACAAAAACTCTGAGGACCCCATCAATTTTGCGCTTTGGCACTCTTGTCTGAGGTCAAGCCCTGAAAAAGACGGCTGCTGAAGAAGGCAGAGTCTTAAGGTCCTGGGACATTCCTACCTTTGGTGGTTAGCGATGGTTGTTTCCAAATGCCCCCAGAATTAAAAATAACAATGCATTTTAAAAGTAGGTCTCATTCTGTTAAAAGCAAGACGCCATCTGTAAACATTTATTAACACCCATTAGAAAAATCTTCTTTACTGGAGTCCCTTACTGCTCGTTCACAAAGGGTTGCCATTGTTTTAGGGCCTGCTGTGTGCTGGGTGCATGCATGCACCGTTTCCTATCAGAAACACTGCTGACAGGGCAGGCTAAGAGGCAAAGAAACAAACTCCCTCGTGGAAAGAGCATTGGATTAACACTGAGAAGACTTGGGTCTAGTCCTGGGACCCAGACTTTGACAGCCACACAATTTGGGCAGTTCATTTAAACATCTCTGACCCAAAGTTTCTTCATCTATAAAATGGGGGTGAAGAGACATACCTACCTCACACCACTGGAAAATTGCAATGTGGTGAATGCATTTACCTCAAGTTCCTAAGTGTTTTTTAAACACTAACTAAAAGGCTGTGCAAGGCACTCAACAGTGGTAGAGAGATGTAGGAAAGAGTCCCAACTGCAAGGAACTTTCCATGGAGAAAGAGAAAGTAATGCACGTATGCAACTCCTCTCAACAAAGCTATTCTGAGCCTCTCTGCCATTTCCTGCTTAGGCAACTTAATGCTCCAGACTTTCTCTATCCATCCATCCACCCATCCGTCCATCCGTCCGTCCGTCCATCCGTCTGTTTGTTTGTTTGTTTATAACAAAACTTCATCTAGCATTTTCAATGTACTTGGCACAGGACAACAGACATGAATCAAATCAAATCTCCTGCCGTCAAGGAGTTCACAGACAAGCAGAGATGACCACAGCTTTACAGTTTGCAAAGCACTTGAAATAAACAGTTTTTTATCTCATCCTCAAACAACGGTTTGGAATAGGTATTGTTAGTTCCATTTTAAAGATGATGACTCTGAGGACCCAGAAAAGTGAAGTGACTCGCCAACCTCATGAGCTTTCAGTGACAGGGAGACACTGAAATGGTGACTTTTCTACTCAAATCCAGTTCTCCTGTCTTATGCCACGGGCGTCCTCTAGGAAAGAGGCCCTGCCTTGAATTAAGCCGTCTTGCGGAGACCATGACTCCTTCTCACTCCTATAAGTTCCTTTCTCTGTAGAGCTGGATCCTGGCCTCTTTACCTTCCATCACTGTCTGAGGTCCAGCTGAAATAAATGTCCTTCCTTCCTTCCTTCCTTCCTTCCTCCCTCCCTCCCTCCCTCCCTCCCTCCCTCCCTTCCTTCTTTCCTTCCTTCTAGAGCATTTATGGAGCTCCCACATCCACTGTGTCCTAGGCAATGGGCTGGGCCTTCAAGATTAAAGGGTAAAATGACACAGTCCCTAACTCCTGGAACTCAGTACCTAGTGGGGGCAGAGAAAAGTTCCCAGATCATTTCAATATACTCCTAGTGTGATGAGTGCTGCAACAGTACAGGTGATAGGATGCCATAACAACACATGAAAAAGAATCTAACCCAGCCTTGGGGAGCCAGGGAGCGGTTCACGGAAGAGTAACAGCGGAAAGGAAACCTTAAGGGCATCTGGCCAGGGAAGTGGGGGCCGGTGTGTTTTAGGCAGAGGGGACCAAAGGAGCAAAGCCTGGGGGGAGAGTGTGAAGCTTTAGGGGACCTACATACAGTTTGTTTAGGGTGACCAGATTATGTTGAAAAGAGATGAAGTAGAGAGAAGCTGTTGCGGGGAACTTAGCAGTCAGGCTGTGCAGAGCACAGGTGAGAAGTTTAGAATTCATTCTGAAAGCAACAAGAGACAAGCAAGGATTTTCAGCAGAAGGTGATACTGTCAGATTTGACTTTTAGTAAAACAACTCTGATTGTTCTTTTGAGACTGAACTTAAACAAGGAGACAGAAATCAGGGAGAGTATTTGCAGGCAGAGCTGTGGGAATGAAACAGAGGTGAGATGATACCGAACTTAAGCTGATACAGGAGAGGCGGAGAATAGACAGAATTGAGAGATCCCACCCTTAGCGTTGGGTGTTGATTTCAACACCTGCTTGAATCAGTACTGGGTAAGCGCATTGGATACTGTATCACAAACAAAGCTAACAATAATAATGGTTTTACTTCTCAAGTCCTTAGGATAAAGTCAGGCACTAGGCCAAGAACTTTTAATATGTTACTGCATTTAAGAGGGAAAACAACTCGATGATACTGGCACAGTTATTCCCCCTGCTTCACAAGGGCAGATTCCTAGGACCTACTAGGGCCATACTAAACCCAAATCTTCAGAGCTAGCGCCCAGAAGTCTGTATTTGAGATCCAGTGCTCTAAATGTGTGCAAAGTCTTCAGAGGCACTGCTGTGAACTCTAAATCTGAAGCATGTGACAGTTTTATTCTGGGGAACCGCTTCAATTAATAAAAAAATAATAATTTCAATTCCAAAAATAACAATTTCAATTAACCTGGGCTGCCTTATGCTTAATGACATATGAATGCCCCAAATAGTATGAAATACCCCAGTGACAAGTACACATAAAACATTTAGCTGAGAATGAGACTGACGGACACTTTTCAGTCAAAATACTACGTTAGAGAAGGGTGTCTTTGGGGGGCCCAAATGGAAAAGGCTTGAGATACAGGGAATGCTTCTGGGTGGAAGGCGGCTGACACACCCAGGATTCAATTGAAGCCCTGGCGTGGGGTCAGACTACAGAACCTTAGTGCTGGCAGGGGTCTGAGACACCCTCAAGGCCAAAGGTTTTCCCATCATGTTCCAGAGACCACTAGGGTCCCTTCAGTGCCCCTCAGGGTCAAAGGAGGGGACGAACCTTCACAGTTTGGGTTTTCCTCAACTCGAGTAGCCCAGACTCTCTTTTACATATTGGGTTTGCTTTAGAATTGTCTTTGAAAGAAGGGGATGGGAAATATGGAGAGAAATCAAAGAAAGGCGTTTATGCAGTCAACAAGTCCACCACGCCTTTTCTGAGCATTTATGTGCCAGGTGGACTCAGGGAGCGCGCAGGATACTGATGAGAATGATGTACGCCTCCCTCCTTCCTGCGTCTATTAAAGATTTTTGTATGCAACAAAAATCAACTCCGGCTAACTGAAATGAGTTGTGGGAGCTCCTAGAAGATGATTTAGGGTAGCGCTCATGTAGATCAGAGAATTGACCAATCAGACTTGAGGTTGGGCAAGAGCCAGGAGCTCTGGGGATCAAAGCAGGGAGAGCTCATGGATAGACTTCTTCATACTATCAACAGAATGATTCTGCTCCAATCCATGAGTCGCTCCTCTCAAGAACCAAACACTCGGGAAAAAGCTAAAGTATGATTGAACCAACTTGAATGATCCTCACCTGGGCCAAAAAAAGGTAGGAATATGGAAGGGCTGATGACAGAGTAGATTCAAGGAAAGACGGGTTCCAATCCCAGCCAAAGCACATGGGAAGGGTGGGGCAGTTCCCCAATGCCGAAGAGGGTATGTTGACCAAGGGTGGTGGGATAGACGCTGAACAAGCAGAAGGAGTGGCTGTGCACTAGACTTCCTACAAAGAGCTTAGTGTCCAAGGGGAGGTATTGATACTTTCGGCCAGATAGCTCCCACCTCAGAAGCCTTCTCCCTAGTAATCCTTCTCTCCCATTCTAACTGTGATGTTAATAGATGCTGGTATGTTCTCCCATAGGCTCCCTCACCAGGGTCACAGTTGATTCGTTCTGAGGTGAGCACCTGACCCATTCTAGGCCAATCACGGACTCTCCCTGGGCTATTTAAACTTTCAACTGAGTCCTCAAGTATAGCCGGTAGCCATTCCCCTCCACACTCAGGAAGCTGGTCACAGAGAATGAAGACACAAAGTTGAGAGAAAAAGAGAAGCATGGCTTTATTTGACCTTCAGGCTGTAGTTGCCCCTGAAGCCAAATGGCACTCCTGTCCTTGCCACTATGACATAAGGTAACTTCCTATTTCCAACAACAAATAAGCAAGACACGACACTTCTTTGGTCTAAGTTAGTTCAAAGTGGGATTCTGTCATTCGCAATCGAATGTATCTTCAGCAATGTAAGTGCATAAATAGCTGAACACCAAGTCCATTTGGGATAAATGTCATCAGAATGATCTGTTGTTTAGAAGAGGAAGACGACACATGCGTAAGTCTAATAGCTCTCATTCACCTAGCACCGAGCTTGAGTCAGGATGCTAAGGACCTAGCATACATTACGTGCTTTCCTTTTTGCATCAACCATACAAGGACATATTATCTCCATCCCATAGGTAAGCAAATGAGGCCAGAGAAGTTAAGCAACTCACAAACAATTGCCCAGCTAGGAGATGGCAAAATATGGATTAAAATCTAACCCTGAAACACACTTTCTTTGCTCTGCAGCCCGAAGCACAGAGGTACTCTATTCTTTCCAACAATGGACAGGTCTAGGAGCTTACCCAGAATTACAGTCAGGTTGCATCTCTGCACCCCACTCCCCCTCCTCCCGCCCCCCCATCCCCCCCACCACCCTGTCTTTTTCTTTTGCTGAGCCTAGACTCTATGTTAATGACCACCTCATTACAGCCCATTGTTATTTAGAATGCTGCGGGGGAGTAGAGTTTGCAAGCATATTTCGGTATGTTTCAATATTTCTCTGGACCCCTCAGGCCACCATAACTGTTGCATGTCTCTCTGTGCGCTGTTTTTACAACTCTTTGTTGTTCATTAGGGTAAGAATTTATAAGCCTGACATCTTGACCAGGAAACTGCGCATCACTGTTTCTGAGTTAGGACCCTTCTGGGAGGATGGAATGTGTGCAGAATGCTTTGTTCATGCTGTGTTATTTGTAGTCGGGGCCATATCAATACAACAGCACAAGTCTTGTCTGCAGACGCAGATGGCACCCAGGGGGAGAAGAAGCACTGTGCCTTAAGTCAGAGAAGCTATGATTCCTGCCAGGCTCTGCCTCTACTGAGCTGTGGGATCTTGGGCAAGTCATTTCCCCTCTCCGAGCCACCATCTCACCAGGAATAAAATAAGAATGCTGTCCTAGATCACCCTGCCCCATCCAACCCTCTTCGTGGAATGCCAGGGCAGCACAAGACAGTCTGTAAAAAAGGAGCTCTGGGATCAAATAAACACGAGAAAACCCACATTAAAGTTCAGTTGTTTCCATTACTAGTTTCCTGGAGCCTTGACTATACTATTTGCTCTCCATCATTCTGCAACGCAGGATCCAGAACTCCATTTTTTTTTATCATGAAGGAATTTGATCTTCTTTTAAGAACAACTTTGAACATCCCACAGGACGTGGTGTTTTCTTGGAACACAGTATTGGAAACCCTGGGTATAGGATGATTAACTGTTCTGTGCTTTCCTTTGTGTACCAGAGACCCCGTTCGTGACGTCAGTGTCTCCTCTTACCTCATAGGTCCTATTTCTCCGGCACCATCCTGGATCTATCCACTTCTCTCCATTCCCTCGGGTCCTCACATCACATATCCCCTTGTCGGTCTCAGCTCAAGCATCATCTCCTTAGAGAGGCCCTCCCTGATTCTCCAACTGGAATAGCCATGCATACCTCAGCCACTCTTTCACACATCCCAGCATTTCCCTCACATACGAGCACATGTCCACTGATTTATTGCCTACTTCCTTTCTGAAAGAAAAATTCCTTAAGAGCAAGGGCCTAGTCTGCCGTGTTCACAGCTGTAGCCCAAGAATCTATTAGGTTTGTGCAAAAGTAATTGTGGTTTTTGCCCCCCCCCCGCCTTTTTTTATCCTTTTAAACCGCAATTACTTTTGCACAAACCTAATATAACAGTGCCAAGCACAAACGAGGCACTCAATAAGTACTCTCGGAATGAATGTATATTTTCCCCAGTAGACATTGAGTTCCTTGAAAATAGATGCCATGTTTTATACACTTCCACTTCCACCTGTGTGATGCCAGACGTTTTTAAGACTATTTTCTTTTCTGTAAATGGAGATAAGAATAGGCAGTTTGGCTGGGGTGGGGGCGGGGGTGGGTAGTAGAAGAGGGTCACTGGGGTCAAATATATGGTGATGGAAGGAGAACTGACTCTGGTTGGTGAATACACAATGGGATTTATAGATGATATATTACAGAATTATACACTTGAAGCCTATGTACTTTTACTAACCATTATCACCCCAATAAATTTTAATTAAAAATAAATGAGTAGGTACCTCTCAGATGTGTAATGAAGATCAAATGGAACCTTTAATATGTTCCTAGCACAAGTGCCTGGTAAATACAGCACATAGATGATAATTTCCCTTCCATGTCATTATTCATGGAATCCACAGTTCCTAATGCAGTGCCCAGCACAGAGGAGGCTCTCAATGATTGTTCACTGAATAAACAAACCAATGAAATGAATGATTTTTCTAAAAATGCCCCAGCCAATCAGACATATGAAACCCCACAGCCATGTTCCCAACGGCTGCCACGATCCCTCCAAGGAGGTGCTGTGATCTAAAGGTGATGCCCAGAGAACAGAAGCTCTGACAGATGCTGGTACACTCCTCCTCAAAGCTCTTAAAAATAGGGAGAGGCCCCAGCTCTGAAATGCAGTCCTGCCTGTGAGAGAGGAATGGATACGTAGTTATTGCCTTCCATGTAAACACCAGTCAGGACGCATGTCGGGCAGAGAAGGTGAGTGGGGGGGACATACATGCTCCCCGACCTCACAGACAGCCCAGGGGGAGACACAGAAAAACATGCAATTACAGCGTAGTAGGCTGGTGCTGTAGGAGATGCCTCCCTGCCACAGAGAAGGGCACGTGGAACAGGTGTAGGAAGGCAGGAAATGCTTCGTGGAAGAAGTGATGCCCAGACTAAGAGTGAAGAATGAGGAGGGCTCAGCAAGAAGAGGACACTGGTGGGTACGACTCTGGTCGCAAAGCATGAAGCTGCTGATTGGTTGGAAGCTATGTGGGAAAGGGCTGCGTTATGGGTAACGCAAAAGATTCTGGTTTGGGCAATCCTGTGATTTGTGGTGCCCAGGAAATGCGAGCCTTCCAAACGCCTCTACGTGACTGGTTGTCCTATGATGGACATCAGATCTATATAATTGGCCTCCAGCAAATATCCAATTCTTAAGAGCCCTCGCTTTTCCTCTAGCGTCCACTCTGCCGTCATAAAGTGTCTGTTGTCAAAGGCTGAGACGCGGATGGCGAAAACTTCTGTCTAATGAGAGTGTATGAAGTGTGGGTATGTGTTTGTGTCTGGAATCCCTGGGGGGGATTCTTGTAAACGAAGAGCTCACTTCAACGACCCTATCGTGGTAATTAACGCACTCCCTATGCAGACTGTGCTGCAAAAGAAAAGATAAGCTGCGCTCAAATAGGGGCACATGCGATGCCAGGAAATTTGAACAGTCCTTGGAAAGTACAGAAGGTCCTTGAAGCATGGGAGCATCTGCAGATAACAAGGCTGTTCTGAGGAGGAGTTTTCATACACTGCTTTGGAGCTGACAAACCATATTCATAATTATTATTTTATTGAACCTCCCAAGCATTATGACTATTCAAGATGACAATATTTGGGTAATACAAGAATGTGCCCCCCAAACTGAAAGATATAGATTGAATTGCCACGTCATTTTTCATAGTAGGTATATGGCAGAGGTATGGAGAGCATGAAGGGGAAAGAAATGGCCTCTATTCATTAAAGCCGGAAGGAGAATTATCGAATCCAAGTGGAAAATTGCTGGCAATGCCCATTTGGATACCCTCTAGAGAGAGATGGCTACAAGTAACCAACTTCTGGCATCCAAGGCTCACTGCCAGGACATCCCTGAAGTAGAAATGGACGCAGAACAGGGGTCAGCAAACTACAGCCCACAGGCTACATCTGGCCTCCTGCCTGTTTCTGTAAATAAAGTTTTATTGGAACACAGCCATGCCTCTTCATTTATGTATTGTCTAGGGCTGCCGGCACACATTGATGGCGGAGTTGAGCAATTACAAAGAGATCATAAACCCTATAAAGCCTAAAATATTTACTACTGACCCTTTGCTGACCCTGATGTAGAACATTATAGAATTCCACATACTGTGGAGACTTACTCAACATCCATTGTTAACATCCTTCTCCCTGGTCACCTCCTACAATAGGCGAGGTTCATATTCAGTCTGTATATATTGTTAAAACTATGCCAGGTGCTCAGAGTTGGCATCCACTGTGATCGGTCCATGCCTATGCCCCACAGGGGGTTATATTTTTTAACATATTATCCCAATGATAGAGGCTAGGAAGGTAAATACTCAGTTTCCCAACATCCCTGTAAGTTAGATGTAGCCAGGTGACACAGTTCTTAAAACTTAAATGGAAATGGAAGCCTGCTCAAAGGATTCTTGAAAAGCTTTGGCTTTTCCTCCTTCATCCTTCCTAGAAAGGGATATGATACCTGGCACTGAGGCAGCCATTTTGTGAACAAGAGGTAGAAAGATAGAAAGACCCTAAGTCCCTGGAGGTATCTTTGAACAACTGAATTAACGCTAGCCAGTTGCTGTCTGTAGACTTCTTTATAGGTAAGGAATATAAAATTCTATTTGTTTCAGTCACTACTAATTAGCAGCCTTGATTTGGTGCTATACACATTCCTAACTAATGCAGTAGCCATGGACCTCAAGTATTCCAGTCCCATTAGCAAGAGCGTCCGTAGGGTACGATGGCTACATCAAGCTCTTCCAACGTACATTAGACTCCTCTGACTCCTCTGATCGGCTTCAATGCTCACCACATAATTTTTTATTCAAATTTGTTTGATGGATAGGCTGTGAGTCAGAGGCAGCAACGCTAATCCTAGTTCTGCCCCTGAATGACCCTTCATCCCTGAGTAGCCTTCTCGCTCTTTCTAGATTTTCACTTTCTTCACCTGTAACATAAAGAAGCAAGGCTTCAATTGCTAGTCTTTCCTGTTGTTCTCTCATGCTGTAATTTAATTCTTTAATGCTAAGCATTTAATACGGCATAAAGGAAGTAAACAGAGGGACAACTGCCAATGAGCTTTACAATAATTACAAGTTTCCAGGGGTGGGGAGGGAATAATGGTGACATAACTCTTCATTGTTTGATAAAAGGAAAAATAGAAGCTTATAAGCGGGACGCTTCTTACCGAGGAGGCAATTTCAAACTATAAAATCTGAAACATGGAAAGAAGACAAAAGACCACCAAAAGGATAATACCCACCAGTGACCTTCTAAGCCTTCTCTTCAGTCAGCCCCGAAGGGCAGTGCCAACGCGAGCATAGGCATTTGCTTCTGGAAGACGGTGTGTTCATCTGTGAAGGGATATCAGTAACACCTATGCACAATATTCTCTTTTGCCACTAAGACACAAACGATGACTGACATTTCAAAAGCGATGTCAGTTACTGATACACACCAGATATTCCTATTTGCCGCTCCCAAAGTGGAGGGGCTTCCGTGCCTACCAGGAGAAAAGTGTTGCCTGTACTTGTGAGTGACTTATGTATGCTCGGTGCTTTATTATTAAGAATGTGCTTTAATCTACTTTGCACTTGGTCTTCATGACAGCATGTGAAGGAGACAGAGTCAGAATTATCACCCCACATTGCAAAAGATGGAACTGAGGCTCAAAAAGCTTAAGCGACATGATATGGTTTCTGGGGTTTGGTTCAGGACCGAAACTGACCCCCAGCCTGGAGGTCCTGCAGTGAATACTGCCACTAAGGTTGCTCCATACCAGGGGTTGCCCACATTCATATCCAAGCACATTTGGCGGGTACCTCTCTCCAGAGTGATCCAATACCTCAATGGGTGACATCCAGGCAGCACCACTCTATTTGTGTTTTCGACCGCTGTCACACAGAATCAATGAAGCTTCAACATATTACCTCAAATATATAGTCCTGACAGCAAGTTCAATGCCTTACAATAGCCTAGTTATGGCTGACGTTTAAAAAATTAAGATTAGAAACAGGAAAAGGAATGAAGTGGAAAGAAAATACATGGCTTCAGTCTTGGTCTGAGGACTCCATAAAGGATAACACGGTTCACTGCGGGTCTCTGTACCTGTCTAACCCAAAGGACAGGCTGTCACACCGCTGTCCCTTGCTTCAGGCTTTCAGGTCGCCACTCTCAGACCCTCTCATCCCTTCACTCATTCACTTACTCAGCAGCGCAGGAGGGGAGATGAATGAGTGTCTTGTCTGGAGAGGCTGTGGCGCAGTCAGCTTCAGAGAAAGAACGAGGGGGGTGGAGTTTAAAATCCTCTGTGCCTAGATTCCCCCATCTTTAATAATAATCATAATACGTTATTAGGAGATAACTTCATGCCAGGCACTGTTCTCGGTGCTTTACAGTATTAACTCATTGAATCCTCAAAAGAACAAATGAGGGACGCACTCTTTTTAATCCCCTTTCTATAGATGAGAAAACTGAGGGGCCAAGAGTTAAAGGAACTTGGCCAAGGCCACATGTCTAGGACGTGGGGGCCCTGGGCAGGGCAGCTCCAGGATCCATGCTCATAAACGCTACACTGTACGACCTGCAGACCGGCGCTGTCTGATAGAACTTCCTGCCCTGAAGGAAATGTTCTGTGCTCCCCAAAATGGTCAAACGAGGCACGTACAGCTAGTCCAACACACAACCATTAGCCACACATTAGCCGCACACACTTGACAGTACAACCAAGAAATGATTTCTTTTATTTAAATTAATTTAATTAATTTGATTCATTTCAATGTAGCCATATGTGACTAGCGGCTCCTGACGGCACAGCACGTGTCTACATTGCGAAATGCAGGCAGTGACACTACATTCACCAGCGGCTCTGAGGCGCCTGTGCAGTAAATGTCTGCAAACTGTTTAGTACAGTACCTGGTACATAGTGGGCACTCCACCCACGTCAGCTATTCTTTTAACAGGATAAGTAGTGAACAATTATTGATCTGCAATCTCTTTGCTGAATTACAAAATCCAAAATGTTTTGAAAACTGAGTTTTGTGTATGCATGTATGTGTGTGCATGCGTGCACACATGTGCACGTGCGCGTGCGTGTGTGTGTGTGTGTGTGTGTAATACATTTTGGTAGCAAATCTAAGCTGATCTGAATTAATTTGGTGGTACAAACTGACTTGGACTGACAGAACACTACTTATAGTGTTTATTCATCCTACATTGATTTGTGATGCATTTTACTGTGGAGACATGAAGGTGTTTGATTATGGGCGCTGCCCCAAGCCTGGCAGGGGGTGCGTCCCATAATATGTAATATACATGTAATATTGCCTTTCTCAGAGCTAAAACATTCTACATTTCTGACACACATCTGCCCCCTAAGGTTTCAACTAGGAAATCAGGGACCTACATTTGCATTTTTATACCAGGCCAGCTATGATGGGCAGAGCAGAGAGGACAGAGCCTGCCCGGGACGCCTGAGTTCTCAGCAGCATTGCTCTTGCAGAGGTGGGCTGGAGCAGGGGAGCGGCTGGAGCCGTCCAGTGGGGAACAGACAGACCCAACCCTGGGATAAGGGAGCATCCACAGCAGGGCTCTTCCTGAGGCAGCCACATTTCCAGTCATTGCTTTGTGACTCACCTCAATACGCTTATTTAAACAGTCCTGCAAGGAAAGGGACGTGATGTCCTTATATATTCAGTGACGTGATTCTTGTAGACACGCTTCTGGGAGCCCAGGCTGATGCTGCACTGAGCCACTGCCCCCTGTACACAGCCAGTGTCTGACCCCTTCTGCTCATCTTTCTCCCCACCCGACCCCTACATTCCAGAACCTCAGGGTTTCAGAAAAAATGGTCTTGCCACACAAATCTCTCTCTCATACTGCTAGTTGGCCCTAGTCCTGAAAACGTCTCTTACTGGCCTCGTCCTTTCAGATTGGGTATTTGATCCAATAGAGGTGCCAACTTGCAAGGCAATGCAGTGAGATGGAGTCTGCACTTTCTAGCTGTGTGATTTGGGGTAAATCACTGAGACTCTCTGAGCCACAATTAGCTCACTCATAGAAAGGAGCAAAAAACACCCCTTCAAAGGGTTCCTGCAGGGATAAATAAGGCACCTCAAAGTGTCCTAGCACAGTGCATGGGCCACTGTAAGACACTCACTGAGTGGTGACTGATGGAGCTAACCCTCCTCTCAGTGGACCCTACCAGTATACAAACCCAATAGGCATCTTTACTACAGTGAGAAGGGAAAGCATGAGTTTGGAATAAGGCTGGAAGACCTTATACTACCACGCCTACAATCCTGTGAGCCTCAGTTTCCACATCCAAACAAATGGGAACGATGCTTCTCTCTCGTGTTAATACCCTGAAAATTAATACATAGAAGTACCAACACACAGTGTCTGGCCCATGGTGGAAGTCTCTCTCCCTTTGCTTACCCTTCCCTTCTGCTGACAAGCCAATGGCACTACAAAGACTATGGCATTTTCCTTTCAACTTCAGCTGTCTAATAATTCCTAACTAAGAATGACGGAATTCAATACAGAAATCAACGAAGAAGAGCCACGTGGACCTTCTTAATCAAAATCTAAAATGACGCCATTGCCTGTAGCAATGTCAGGGGAAGCGTAAGTGGGAGAAGAAGCAATGGAACAGAGTGCTTTTCAGAATTACCTTCTTCAGAGAAGCAGGAGCCAGGCAGCGTTGGCCTCCGTCTTTAATGATAGGATATAATTCCAATTCCACAACTTAATTATGACTGGATGAAAAGGACAACGTGAAAAACTAGGTGTAGGGTAGGGAGTTTCATCTCGTTAGGTTCACTGACACCTCATTAGGGACTTTGAAAAACATTCTGCTTCCAGGCAATTTTGCTACTATCTTGATTTTTTTTTCCACATTTATCTGGCTCCATTTATTTGACTTGACACAAGTAGGAAAATGGGATCTTTGATTTTTTTTTCCCAGCGCATCAGCTAGCACTTCCAGTTTCCCACTTTGAACTGCAAGGTTCTCTGTCAGGTTACGATCATCAGTAGCATAGGACCAGAGCTGCCAGAGTAATCTTCCAAAACCAGGAGCTGGACCATGTCATGCCCCCAGTTCAAAGCTGTAATGGTGCCCCCTCATCTATAGGATCACGTCCAAACACAATAGCATGGTGTTCAAGTGCTACCTACTTTTCAGAACTCAGTTTCACATTACCTTCTTTCCATATGTCTATTCAGGTTGTAACAGGCCCATTTAACATTCCCTCAGGCCCAACAGAAAGCATCATGATAGTTATGATGTTTCCATCTTCTTTCTCAATTTCCCCTACTACCTATGAAAACATCACTCTTCCCTAAAGATTCAATTCAAAGATTCCGTTTTCTATCAAAATATACTTGATTTCCCCAATGAGAACCCCCCCCCCGCCCCCCATTCCCTCTTTGCTCTGCCAGTACAAGGATTCTTAGTACTAGGGCTCCCTGTCTTGAATGACAGTCAATGGCCCATGTCTGCCTGCCCCTCCCCAACTGTAAACTCCTTGAGAACAGAGCCCTGATGGTTAACTATTTATTCTCTACTACTGCGTCGGACAACACATATGTCAGAAGCTTTCTCTAAGATGCCACATTTGGCCAGAAAGAAAAAAAAGTATTCAAAAATAAATAAAAGATTTAGCATTTTCCTTTTTCTCTTGAGTAGAACATGGGGAATTATGCATACCTCTGAGTTCTCCCATAAGTATGTGTCTTGTGTGTGTTGAAAGAAAAATAAAAGGCTTGAGAACTGCACTCTGTAACACCAAGTCATGTAACACTATGATAAAGACAGAAGACAAATGATTGTTCTTCATCACATTCTGAGGCCTGGAACTCTTTTCCTGGTCTTTGATGTACAGCACTGTTCACTATACCACACCATGGCCAAAGGAGGAAAAGAATTGACATTTGGAACTAAAGAGAATGCCTTGGTCTCCTAAGTACTATGCAGTTTATTTATTTGGAGATTTTGCCACGATTGCATGTTAAACCGACTGTGGACCCGAATTGATTGTTGCAATATGGCAAAGAGATTTGGAGTTAGGAGATGTGGGTTTAATTTCCTGCAAATCGCTAACTGCTGCAAAATAGCAGGATGGATTTGGGGAGTCCCTACTTTGAGCCTCCATTTCTCAACTGAAAAGCAATGAACTTTAACACTGTAGAGCAACCCCACCTTGCAGCTTTGTTCTGTGGATCGAATGAGATGTAGATGGGAACGTGCTTTGTAAACCCGAAAGCGTTCTATCAATGTGAGTCAGTAATTAGTTATTGGTATTAGAAATTAGCTAGGGGTAAAATGCATTCTCATGTCTGGATCCCTTGTTATTAAAAATGTGGTTTAACACGATGGTAGAGAGATGGGGCTTTGGAGGCTAACCTCCCGACCTTAAGAATCGGTGCCATCATTTGCTGTCCAGGTCCTGAGTGAGACATGTAACCTCTCTGAGCTTCATGCTCTTCTTCATAAAATGGGGAAGCTAAGGTTTTTGTGATCATTACTCAAGACAAAAGCATTTCTGAAAGGTGGAAACATCAATGATTAATCCACAAAAGCTTAATACAGTACCAGATATAGCAAAGAAAATGCAATGAGAACACCACGGAGGAAGTAAGTTGCATCAAAGGGCAGGTTTTGAAGAATGAACAGGAGCTTTCCAGGAAAATAAAGTAGGGAAAGAATATCCCAGGAAAACAGAACAATAGCAAATGCAGTAAATGGCAGAAATTCGAACGTCTTGAAACCTCTTCATTGCTCTTCATTCTGCTTTCCTATATGCAAAACGAGAATCGCAATGTCTTCCTTTCTCCTATTTTTTGAGATAGTCTTAAGGTGAATGAGATTACGTCTTCATAACACAATCCACTCCAGGTAGGGAAGAAATAGACTCACTCAATAAGGCCATCATCATCCTCTAGTGCTGATGTCATAGGTAAGTGACATCTCCATGTCTTAGGGTAAGTCATCTCCATGACATCATTGACGCCCATGGAGAAAGGACTCCGTGAGGATGGGAACTGTCTATCATTCTTCCAGGGTCGCTCAGTTGCATTTTTTTTTTTTTTAATTAAATTTATTGGGGTGACAATTGTTAGTAAAATTACATAGATTTCAGGTGTACAATTCTGTATTACATCATCTATAAATCCCATTGTGTGTTCATCACCCAGAGTCAGTTCTCCTTCCATCACCATATATTCGATCCCCCTTACCCTCATCTCCCACCCCCACCCCCCGCGCTCAGTTGCATTTTGCCAAGTGGATTAGGATATGTCAAGACATTCAGAGAGGTACGCACAGGTATAATAGGGTCTCATTGTCTGTCAGAGCCTTCCTGGGTATGTTTTCTGAAGTCCCTGCTCCACCTGGGGACATCTTTAAAACCAAAGCCACAGATCGAATGATAAACTATCACAGGATTTTCCAAGCAGAAGAAATAGGTGATGGGGGCGGGGACAGGAGCGAGATGAATAACAGCTAAGTAGGTCAAAAGAAAGTATTTTGGGAGCTCTTATTCTTCTATCAAAATGGAAACATTTTACCTTGACAAAGCTCTCCGGTTTAGCAGCCTTGTAATTTACCCTTTCCAGCAGATATAGTCCCCCTTTGTTCTGTGAAATCATACAGTATTGAGTGACAAGACCTGCCCTTGCTAGGAAGGGGTGCCCTTACTAACTGTGTGATCTCAGGCAAGGTATTTAGCATCTCTGATCCTCAAATTTACCATCTGGAAAATGATGAAAGTTGACTAACTGATTTGCTAAGTTTCCTCCCATTCTTAGAAGTCTTATTCAGCACATATTTGAGACCCTGTGCTAAGTATTGGGGGTTGGGGGGAAAGCCATTTGCAAAACACAGGCTGGGCCATGTTCAGGTCGCACACTGTACTAATCTCTTAATATCTACGTTGTCTTTGTAATCATACCTCAGCCCCGTGAATGTTCGAGTGTTCCGGGCTGACTACCACTCCCTGCCACACCTCCAAGTCCAGAACCAGTTGAGAGATCTGTACAACAGCCAGCCTGATAAGAGATCAAACTCTCACCTTTATTGCTGATGACGCTGGATTGGAGAGAATGCCAGCCTGCCACCAGAATCAAGCTTCCCTTTCCCTGACTCCCTGGCAGAGGACCTCTGCATGAAGGTGTCCTGCAATCTATCAGATGCAAGAGTGAACTCCTGGACAGGGCTGGACACTCTGGGACAGTCCTTCAGTCACATGAGGACGCAGGGAAGGCATTCCTGGTCCTTCGGGAGGCACAAAGGAGCAAGTGGAGTTTTCTGCTTCCACTTTTCCTTTCCTGGGAATGGAACCAAAGCTCCCTCCTCTGTAGAAATGGGGACCCTCATGTAGGAAAAGCAGCCCCATCCAAAATTATGATTAACATCATTTACAGGAGCTCAGTGGTGTCAAATAAACTGACCAAGGTGACCTGGCTAGTAAGGCGTAGGGCCAGGGTTTGGTCTCAGGTCTGCCAAGCTCCTTTCTTTTCCCAGTCTACTACATGAAGTCACGTGCGCGCGCACACACACACACACACACACACACACACACCACACACACAACTTTCATGCAAGACAGTGTCATGAGTATCATATGAATGGTAGAAATGTCATCGATTATTTTAAAACATGGAGCATAAACATCTAGTTTTTCATACTAACTTGTCATTTCAGCACCTCAGTTACTGAGACTCTACATACATATGTATGTAGATGTGTCACTGTGTAGGCCTATGTATATATTTGTCTGTGTGTGTGTGTATGTGTTTATGTGGCATCTCGTAGCCCCATAGCAGTAAGTTTTGGGATGCACAGGGAACAAAGTGGTTGCTATCAGAATATATATACAGTAAGTCCTCATTTTAACATCACCAAAAGGTTCTT
Organism: Rhinolophus sinicus; assembly: GCF_057876585.1. NCBI lineage: Eukaryota > Metazoa > Chordata > Mammalia > Chiroptera > Rhinolophidae > Rhinolophus > Rhinolophus sinicus. Next base: position 41,823,454 of record NC_142514.1, read on the forward strand.
GAAAATTGCTACTTTAAGCAAAATGATGTATAGCAAAACCAATTTCCCCATAGGCTAATTGATACAAACAAGAATTAAGCTCCTATGACATATTTCTGGTAACAAAAACATCACAAAACTTATAAAGACCCCAAACACTCCTAATAGTAAGCTTTGAAATAAATGTGAACCATACACACATTTGAGAAACATTAATAAAACAAGGAAGATCATTCTTTTCCCACCCGCTTATTCCAGTTCAGGGTCAAGGGTGACCCCAGTCTATCCCAGCAGCTCGGGGAACAAAGGGGGACCACTCTGGATAGCACACCCTACCATCTCAGGGCCACTCACACATGCCCACACGCACACAGCCTGGGACACCTCAGAAATGACAATTCACCCCACATGCACATCTGGGCGACATGGCAGGAAACCTGAGTATCTGGAGAAGACACACCCAGACATGGGGGGGGGGGGGTGCAAACTCCACATGGACAGCGGCCCAGGCCAGGGATACATTTTGTTTCTCATTAACATGATAACGAAACGATGTTTTAAAAAATGCTGTTGTTCCAGGACTTGCTGTATTATCTTAGATTTCTATATATAAAATACTCACAAGACCTTATTTATCCAGCCTCATGAACTCCTACAGAAATGAGCAATGACAGGGTAAAGCAGCAGGACTCTAAAAAGTTACCTTCATAAAAATAACCTTCCTGCGACAGTGTGTGCTTCTCACCCCTTCAATCTGGATGAAAAGGCCCAGCCATCATTACGAACATCAGCTGCTCCACTGGGCTGGATGTCAGAAATGACTTAGGGGCTGCATCGTGTTAGAGAGAGGATGAGCAACCTGTGTCCACAGGACTAGGCTTTGCCAGGACACTTGTGGGCCTGAATCATAGTGGGATATCTGTGCTTTCGATTAATTACAGGCAACGGGCTAGACATTAAGAATCACCAGATATGTGTCTTGTTCTTTTGTTGTTTTTGGTTTATATACCACATATCAGTGAAATCATATGGTTCTCTGTTTTTTCTGTCTGACTTATTTCGCTTAGCATTATACTCTCAAGATCCATCCATGTTGTCACAAATGGTCCCATTTCACCTTTTCTTACCGCTGAATAGTATTCCATTGTGTATATACCACAACTTCTTTATCCCTTCATCTATCGAAGGACATTTTGGTTGTTTCCATGTCTTGGCCACCGTAAACAAAGCTGCAATGAACACTGGAGCACACGTGTCTTTATGTATAAATGTTTTCAGATTTTTTGGGTAGATACTCAGGAGAGGGATTGCTGGGTCACATGGTAATTCTATTCATAATTTTTTGAGGAAACTCCACACTGCCTTAAACCAAAAACAACAAAAGAACAAGACAAACAAATGAGAAACAAAAACTCATAGACACAGAGAATAGTTTAGTGGTTACCAGAGGGTAAGGGGGGAGGAGGGTGGGAGATGAGGGTAAAGGGGATCAAATATACGGTGATGGAAGGAGAACTGACTCTGGGTGGTGAACACACAATGGGATTTATAGATGATGTAATACAGAATTGTACACCTGAAATCTATGTAACTTTACTAATAGTTGTCACCCCAATAAACTTTAATTAAAAAAAAGAATCACCAGATAAATGATTAAATACTGGACATTTGGTTTCTCCTTGGAGCTTCCTCATATTTTCCACAAGGAAGCAGTTTCACATCATAGTTTAAGACCGTATTCCATGGAGCTGGATGCAGTCTTGTTCACTGTGTGTGCTTAGGCAACTGTCTTTGCCTCTCTGAGCCTTATTTTCCTTATCTATAAAACAGGGGTCATCATAGGGTAACTAACCTGAAGGTTACGTGAGCTCTTTCATATAAACTAACAAGCAAAGTGCCCAGCACATTCTTAAGTGATTAGAAAGAACATGGCCACCGCTATCATATGAGGCAGAAAACATGGTGGTGGTGGTGGTAACGGCTCTGGTTCTAGACTCGCTCTGTCATCATTGTTTATATTGTTATTATTCCCATTTCTATTACCACTGTTATTACATGAGAATCAAGGGGGATTCGGGCCTGGTTTTCTCATTTTTCCGGTGTGCTTATGTGGTAACAAAAACAGAAATTAAAAAATAGTATAGACTGAAGTATTTCATCAGGGGCTTGTATGGAATGACATACTAACTCGCTCAGCATGCCTTCAGGAGACAATTCAATGGTCTTGAAACGAACAGCACAGGGTTTAGTGCTGTTAGGCATGGATTCGTTGTGTTGAATGGGTTTTGCATATTTGTTTCTTTTTTAATTGGTACAATGTTTAAAACATGTGAATTTTGATTTAGTTCCATTTCAAATTCAGTATATTTTATACCTGGGTTCAATTCAATTCCTAGTTTATATAAGTTCCTTTCATTTTTTTTTTTCAAGAAATCCTTATGAATAGAGCACAGTGATCATTCTAAGAGCAACATAGTAGTTATATGTAACTTGACACTTTTCGTAGGACTTTAAGTACATTCTCTTCTGCTGAGCTCCCTGAGGGATGTGGGTCAGGTACACTCAGCCCATTATACAGATGGGAACACTATAGAATGAGGGAATAGAGAGAGATGAGGCGGCTTTCTGACAGTACTACCAACCCAAGCTGGGGGGGAGGCCAGTAAACAATCTAAAATCTCTATCACAGGCCCCATGAAAAAGGAGAAGGGGACAGGCTGTCACTACAGAGGAGCCAGAGGAAGGGAGCAGGGGTGCTTGTGAAACACTGAACTCGATTATCTAAGACCCTTTCTACCCTCTTAACATTTTATGTCTCTGTGAAAAAGAGCTTTCAAGCATCAAACTGATTTGGTCTTGGAATGCAGTCAGTCTGGCCCTTTCCCACAGAATGTGCTATACACAAAGAAAAGGCCTCAAAGGACCCGCTTGGCATGGCTGCCTTGCTGTTCCCCTTCACTAGACCAGGGCCAAGATTCCTGTCAGGGTAACAGGAAGTGGAGGAGGGAACACACCAGCCCCTTGATACTGCAGAGCCTCCACAAACAAGCCGGTCCCTCAGGACTCCCCACAGGCTGGGGGCAGAAGTCCTTTGAGGCTCAGCTTGAACCCGGGAGTCTTCCAGAGCACCGAGAAAGTGACACATAGCAGTTCCACGACTTCCCGTTTGGAAGGGGCACATCTTTTTCAAAATATTGGTTTTAAAAGTGGATTGCTTATATTTGCTTTTGTTGCCTTTGCTTTGGTGTCAAATTCAAAAAAATCACCAAGACTGAGGACAAAGAGCTTACCCCCTAGGGTTTTCGTCTAAGAGCATCACAGTTTCAGGTCTTACTCTCAAGTCTTCAATTCATTTTGAGTTGATCTTTGTGTATGATATGAGACAAGGATCCACTTTCTCATCAGCTTTCTGAACGTGGACGAGATATCTGCTCTCCCATGTTCACTGCAGCATTATTCACAATAGCCAAGACATGGAAACAACCTAAGGGTCTGTCAACAGATGAATGGATAAAGAGATGAATGGATATAATGTACACACACACACACACACACACACAAAGGTCTGACAATTAACTTCGTGAACTCATCCTAGAAAAAGTGCTACACGCCTCATTGCTGAATATCACTACGGTCACCTTCGAAGTACACCCCTTGGGAAGCTATGCACTGATGCCAGCGCCTAGTCCACCCTTCAAAGCAATTTTGGAACTCTCTCTGGAATGGCCATCAGAGCTGTCATTTTATTACCCTTGATGTCCTGAATGTCATCAAAATGTCTTCCTTTCAATATTTCCTTTATCTTTGGGTAAAGAAAGAAGTCATTGGGGGCCAGATCAGGTCAGTAGGGAGGGTGTTCCAATACAATCATTTATTTCCTGGCTAAAAACTCCCTCACAGACAGTGCCGTGTGAGCTGGTGCATTGTCGTGATGCAAGAGCCATGAATTGTTGGTGAAAAGTTCAGGTCGTCTAACTTTTTCATGCAGCTTTTCAGCACTTCCAAAGAGTAAACTTGGTTAACTGTTTGTCTAGTTGGTACAAATTCATAATGAATAATCTCTCTGATTTCAAAAAAGGTTAGCAACATCGTTGCAACTAATTGGCAAACTTAATTGTCAGACCTTCGCGCGTGTGTATGTATACATATATACAGATACACAGACACACACACACACACACACACGCACACAATGGGATATTATTCAATCACAAGAAAAAAGGAAATCCTGTCATTTGTGACAACATGGATGGACTTTGAGGGCATTGTGTTAAGTGAAATAAGGCAGACAGAGAAGATAAATACTATATGGCATCCCTTATATGTAGAATCCAGAAAGAGAGAGGGAGGGAGGGAGGGAGGGAGGGAGGGAGGGAGGGAGGGAGGGAGGGAGGGAGGGAGGAAGGAAAGAAGGAAGAAAGAAAGACTCAGAAACAGAGAAAAGGGGTTGCCAGGGGCTGGGGGTGGGGGAAATAGGGAGAGGTTGGTAAAAGCATACAAACTTTCAGCCGTAAAATGAATCTGAGGATCTAATCTGTAACATGATGACTATAGTTTATATCATTCTATAATGAAATGTGCTAAGAGTAGAACTTAAATGCCTGCGCGCGCGCACACACACACACACACACACACACACACACACCCCCTGGACTGTCTTGCTCCTCTCCCTATAGCACAGGCAGCGATCTGTGAAAATCTGCCTGCAGTCTGCTTTTCTTGAGTCGCATCACCCTGATCTATCAATGTCACCCTTAGGAGGAACTCCTAGGCTTTTTGCAGTTTTCTTCCCAGCAGTGACTGCTTGACAGGTAGTACATACAGGCCCCAGTGTTGCTCTGAGAATGCCCCTCCCACATACAGGACCCCCAGCCCCGAGAGCTACGGAATCCATGAGGCTGCCGAGTGGGCTCCTGGTTAAACGGTGCTGGTGGGTCTGCAGCCTAAGAAAGCTCAGGGGCAGTTCCTGCCCTCGATGACATCATGTAAGCATATTAACGTAACCGGTACTAGCTCTGACCTTCCTGCCCTTTGAGATCTACATGAATATTAGCTCGATTTCATGACCCGCAGTTTGGAGTTCTCAGTGGGATTTCTCCTGTCTATGAGCTTCTTCTCTCTGGGGGCAGACCTCTGCTCACACCCAAACAGACAAACCATTAGTAATTGTTATTTCTTCAAAACTAGATGTGTCTTTGCTCCCTTCTTCCATCTCTTAGATGATTCTCAGCATCTAAGCTGCTATGATTTGGGGAAGGGTTGCGTCTGGTCTATTTGCATGACTACTTCTCTAATCTCCACACCTGCTTTTTCCCCACCACGCATCTTATATACCCTTGCCTGGTTAGCACCTTGCTATTTCATGCCTTTGTGCTTTTCTCCAGAGGCTAAGTTTCTTTTACTTACTGTCTCTGTTACTTGGTTAAGTTGTCCTTCGAAACTCCCCTCAAGAATTGCAGGCTCCAGGACTCCCATCCTAACGCCTAGTCTGACTTGTCTGGTTTGGACACCCTTCCTCAGAGACCCCACAGCACTGAACTTTCTTTCATATCCTCTGTCACAGGCTCCCGTCATGGTTGCCTGCATGTCTCTTTCCCATCCTTGGCTCTACGGTCCTTGAGGATGGGACCTTGTCTTAACCTTTGCCTGTTAGCACATTTCCAGGGCCTGTGTATGGTCGGTGTTTCATACATTTTTTTCTTCCTTGATTCAATTATTTAGTAACTGAACAATTAGCTGACTGATCCCTTTAAGTTGCTCAGAGAACTTTTATCCTCATTCAAGACTCTCAATTATTTTTGAACTAGATGAAGTTGCTGTACAAATGAGGAACCTCCAAGTAAGTGTAAATGGCTCTGTCCAGTTTCCAAGTGTCCTTCTTTGATCTGTCCACACTTGGCGGCCACACACTGTACAAGGACAGCCAGCTGGTAGCATCAGTGAACACAATTATTCTCCACGGAGCTGGTAATAAGCGACACTGCCAATTTCATCCTTGGGGTTTTTCAGCCCCCCACACCCCCCGCCCTTTCTTCATGCTCTGCACTTCTTTCCAGGCTTACTTCCCCACCTGCAATGAACACAGGGCCCTCATCCCCAACTGGCTTCTCAGAAGCTTGGGGCTTTGCTTCTAGCTCCATGACTAACTAGCTGTGTGACCTTGGGCACATCACTTCCTCTCTCTGAGCTTCATTGTCCTTTGTTGTCAAAGGGAGTAGGATGGAAACTGGCAGTCTATCACTGACTCAAAGCCCAAGAGACAGACAGTGCCTGGCAGCAGAGGTAGACTAAGGAAGCTGGCTTGTGAAAATGAATAAACAGAAACCCCATTTAAAATGGAATTGGGAGGCGAGAAGAAAGAAGTCTCATGCACACGCCAGTCAACACACACGACTGAGCCCAGCAAGAAGAGAAGAACCTTGCAGGTACTTCTGACAGGAAGTGATGCCTATTTTACTACCACAGCAGGAAGAAGAAAGGATTCCTCCTTGCCCAGTAAGAGCTCAACCAATAGGAGAGTGCCATAACTCAGCCAATGAAAAGTCACTATACTTCGAACTGTCAGTCTCCTCCAATAGACTCCTCATTTTCAATAGCCTCTCTGAAGGCCATGAAAGAGGCCTGTCCTTGGTTTCTCTGGACTTACGTGTGGTTCACCAGTATTTGCGATTCTTTGTTGTTTGCAAATAAATCCATTTTGCTGGAGAACTATCCGGCTGTCTATTTGTCAAAGGTCAACACCATAAAAGGATTGGAAGAGTGGGGGATCATGAAACGTGCTGTCTGAAACTTCTAGTCCAATTTCATCTCCCATCTTCCAGTCCTGTCAAGTATCTAAGTCTGTGGGGTGTTTGTTTGTTTGTTTGTTTTAGGACAATACATTATCTCGCTGATAGGGCTGTTATAAATCAAAAGGGACAATAGGTGTGAAAGAGCTCTGGAATCTGAAGTTCTGCAATCATTATGATCATTCTAAAGCAAATCATAAATATCAGGGAGGGCACCCAATGTCTTAAACCGCCATTTACCGAAGTTCATTCCATGAACTAGATTCTGTGAGGTGTTTACAGAAGGTAAAGAATGGAGGGGTACGGAAAGGAAGGCTCTGTGGTCAAGCCAGTTGAAGAAACAATAGGATAACAAAGTTCGATGAAGCTTTTTTGCTGAGCAGGGCGCTGCTTTGACTAGCTGCCATATTGCGCACTGCGAGACTAAAAGGGGAACATATTTTTATAGGTTTTCAGTCCTTTTTGGCCACCACCCCCTTTGCTTTATAGACTATCAGATGAGCATAGTTTGGGAAATGCAGCCTTATGCCAAAGGAACAATGTTGTAAAGATTTTGTAGGGTATCCGATGGACACTTGTCTCATTAGGGAGCCCACCTCAGGGATGATGTAGATGCCTGATCACTGCACTGTACACCTGAAGCTGAAGCTGAACAATAATGAATGTCAACTACAATTATATATATATATATATATATATATATATATATATATATATACACACACACACACACACACACACACACACACACACACACATATCGTTACAAGAAAAATACAGCATTAGGAACAGAGACAGTGGAAATGTAATGGCTCTGTGCGATGTCAGAGGGGTAGTAGAGGGGGAGGGGGGTTGTCTCTGTGTGAGGGATATAAATGATAAATGTCTAACTATTACATTGTTTTGTACACCTAAAACTAAAAAAAAAAAAAAAAAAAATGTAGGAATTTGTGGATACTGTTAAAGAAATAGGGAAATATCTTGGGACAAATGAAATGAAACACGCTTTCAACATGTTTGTTTCTAACCCAACCCTTTGAGAAGAGTCATAAACCATGGAATGCGAGAGGGGTTGTGACTTGGAGTCAGGACCACTGAGCTGCAACTGTCATTCTGCCACCCGCTCCACATGTGACCCTCGGTCCTTCTCCCAGGCTCAGTTTGCTCGTGTGTAAAATGCAGGGCTGGATGGTAGGAGCATCAGGACCAGTCAAATGTGCCCTGATCACGGCAACAAATTGCTGAAAGGAAAGGAAAGGAAGAACAAGGCCGCATGCATATTTGATGTCACAGGGAAACACAGCAGTGCCCTGCTCTCAGATAATCAATTCAGGAGCAGGTCATCTGGAACTCAAGCTTCCCCAGTAACAGGGTCCCAGACGGTAGAGCTGAGGGTCAGCCTCTGAGCAGCCTATGCAAGAAGACTGCTGGTGGGGGAGCTGCCCTCACCACGAGCTGCCCAGTTTAGCTCTTAACACAAGTGTGACGTAAACGCAACTTACCCGGGGCTGAGTCTCTTTCCACGCTGACTAATTTTACTGTGTCCCCCACTCCCCACAACCACTCGCCTAACATCATCCGTCTATCAGATACCAGGACGGTCACTGTCCATGGCCTCTCAATACTCAGGGCTGCATTAATACTGGGCCACATGACGTACAAGCTGAGCTAACTGTTCACTGCCATGCTCTCAAAAGATCAGATTTATAACACACAGAAACCATCTCCAAAGTTTCACATTTGCATTTCCTACTCTGCTGGTGATAGATTGAAAGCATTAGCTGCAAAGCAAGTAAAACTCAGAGACTGGATGGAATTCAAATCCATCTGACTCAACAAGTACTTTCTGAACATCTGCTAGGGAACTGGTAGCTTCTCTGTACAGAGCAGAAGGGATGAGGGGACTTCCACATGTCAGAGTTATCGAGACCTATGAGGCATTTGGTGACACCATATGACAGGTAAGGGAGCCTAAGGAGTAAGTAACTTGCCAAACATCACAAATAAGTAGAGAATCCAGAATTTGATTCTAATATCTGTCTGATTCTAAAGTCTGAGCTACCTTCACTAAAACAAACTGCCGTACCAGTTATGAATGACAAACAAGGAATTGTCATGACCCTTAGGAGCTAACAAGGGTATGGAGAGGTGACACAGGACAGATAAGGAAGAATGGTGGGAGGTGGCAGAATGGAGACCCAGGAACTATGTGTGTTTACCGGCTTTGATCTCTGAGGAAACAACAAAACTAACCTATATCTATTTGTAAGAGCAGGTGAAAAACACATATGTTGATCTACATCTACTTCATAGGGTTATAGACCCACAGACTATGAGCATCTTACCTAAGGCCACTGTTTTACGGAGAAGGACTCCTCTGACACCTTAACTTGCCTAGGGTCACACAGTAAGGCAGCCACAAAACTTGCCCTGAAACCTGTGTCCCTGCTTCTTCGTTTACTGCATCTCCCATTACCTGGTTTCTCAGCCTTTTAACAACCCAAGAGAGTACGTGTATCATTCATATTCCTCCATCACAGTCCATCCATCCCTCTGCTGTCCATTTTTTGCATCTACCCTCAATTCATCCATCCATTCACCCATTAGTTCATCTATCCACACCTCATCCATCCACCCATCTTCCATCCATCTACTCATCTAGCCATCCTACCTTCTGGCTAACCCTGGCCTAGTAGCCACTCTAAGCCAGATCCTAAACCAGATCCCAAAGAGCTCCAATCTTCCTGTCCACTCCAGCAGCATGTTCTTACCTCTACACACAGGAGAAGAATGAATCTGAACCGGAGTTCTACTCCATGGTAGCAAGCTACATAGTCAAGTGTCCCAAACAGAGAATAATGGACCAGATGAGAGGAAGGTTCTACAGGGCCTGGGGTTGCCATCGTTTTCAGCATGAAGTGCATCCAGAGGCATCTGATGCTGAACTGATGGCAGGCACATTCATCTGAGCCAGAGATGGTGAGAATGTCATGGTCTGACACTTAGGAATTAGTCAGGACTTGTAGCTCTAGCTTAGAGCTGGCCTGAAAAAAATATTTTCCTCATTAAAACAATATTAAATTTCATTTAAAAATACAATAGTGAGTATGGCAAAATTTTGGCCCAATTATATGTATGCCTTCACAAATATTTGTGGAGCACCAACTATGCATTTTCATACTCATAATAAATTTACATGGTAGATATTAATATCTCCTTCACCTTCATTTTATGGGTGCAAAAAGTGAGCTCAGAGAGATATGTAACTGTCCTATAGTCACATAAATATTAAGTATCAGAGCCAAGATTCTAACCCAGGCCTCTTGGACTTCGAAGCTGCCTCCCAACTAGTTTGTGCTCCAAAGGAAGAAAGAGTAATTCCTTGCTATGGTGTTCTGAGTAACCATCAGAGAATACAACAACAACCAGAAAAGGTAGGGATCTGGAGGGTGGGGAGGGCTGCATAGGGCATCCGCAGAAGAGAAACAGCTGAGCAAAGACAGAGAAACACAGAAACATGGGCCACATTCAGGAAATAGTAAGTGGGCTGTAGTGATAGAGCCGTGAGTTGGGAAGTAGACTGGGTCACGTTCTAACATGTGATCTTAACCCTCAGAGCCGGGAGCCACAGAAGGTTTTGGAGCAGGAAGGTAATACAATAAAATCCTTGCTTTCAAGATATTCAATCTGGTGGTTAAAAGTATGAAAGCTTGAAGGAAGAAGACAATTTAAGAGGATAACATTTAAGAGACTCCTCTAAAAAAGAAGGAATGAGAATGTAACCAGGGTGGTGATGGTGAGAAAGAAAAAGGAAGAATGTGGAGATACTAAAGTGGTTGGATAGATGGGTGAGCGGGTGTCAGGCAGACAGGAAGGAAGGGAGGAAGGGAGGGAGGGAGGGAGGAAGGCAGGAAGGAAAGATGGATGAATGAGTGGGTGGGTAGATGAAAGAATGGTTACTTGTGCATGTGCTAGTATTTCTCTATAAGGATGCATTTTCCTTCCTTTGAACTCCATCAGCAGTGTGTATAATTTTGGGATTTTTTCCCTAACGAGACCTCAGTAAAAACAAGTCATTACAGACCTGGCAATCTCTACTTTATTCCATTTTGTGGATAGAAAGGCCACAATATGGAAACCTCCCACTCATCTACTCTGCACATCACCTTGTAAAAACCGTTATTTGTTCTTTTATTTCATGACATTTACTGGACACTGTATTAAGAATATGATACGATGTCTGTGAAAAACCTAAGCTTCGCTAGCAGGCTTAATTTGATTTGAACCTGGCCTCACTCTTAGATGTGAGACCTTGGGCAAGTAACTTAATCGTATGCAAACTTACCTATAAAATGGTGATAACACTAATTTATAGGGATGTTATGGAAATTACATGAGCTAATACATATGAAGTAGCCAGTGCATAGTAGATGCTCAATAAATAGAAACTGTATCATTAAATGATCTTCTAATTCGTATAATGGGGCTCATTTTAACACCTTGCTTTTTCTCAAGCATCATTGGGTATCTGATTTCCCTTAAACAGAGACTCTTTCTGTAATGGCATATGTTTTATATCTGAAAGATTAGCTCCCCCCCACTAACACACCACCACCATCATTCTTTATCAAAAATCCACCAATGTAACGTGCTTTTTCCAATATTTCACAATGGGCACCCCCATCTCTCTCACCTCCCACTTCTCTCTCTGTGGAGGCAAATTCTCATTGTTGGGTTAAGGTGCCGCAGGAGGTTGGATAGCATTGAACTCTCTAGCTTTCCCAAGTGTTCTGCAATGGAATCACACGTCACAACTATATCCTTAGCATTGACTTCAAAGGGAAGTGTCATATTTAGCAGAGCTTGCAAGAGGCAATGCTATGATCAGGTAACTAAGTGTTTGCAGAGGACTGACATTTGCAGCGTTTGTCTCCCTCCATCACCCTGAACGACGTTACAGTAGTGAAAAGGATGAGATAATCCTTAAAAGCACGAAAATAGGAAGACATCACGGACCAAGTGAAACTACTTCCCTTTGCTCATGCTCTTCCTTCCGACCAGACGCCACCCCTCTGGCTTCTCCGCTGCTCCCCTTCAGCAGTTCACAGGTGAACTGAGAAAAATTTTAATTATATGCACATTCTGATATTTCCCTATTTAATGCCTATCTCCCCTGCTGGCCGAAGCGTCTACGAAGGAGGAGACTGTTTAGTTTATCCGATATCTCCATGGTCTAGCAGAATTTCTGGCATATATAGTCAAGTCTTCAGTACGTATTTGTTAAATGAGTGAATAAATGATTGATTGAATGAATGAAAAAAGTGATTAGTGAAGAAGACAGATGTGTAAATAGATAATGCCAATGTTAAATACTATGCTAGAAAGAAATGTAAAGCACAAAAGGAGCCGAGCAGAGGGCTATTATTGCAATGGTATGGAAAGGTATTCTAGGCCAAGAGAACTGCTCGTGCAAAGGTGCAGAGGTATATACTTAATAACACAGCACTTTCAGAGAATTACAAGTAGTCAGTTTGAACTAGAGAAAGTTCATTCCACTTTCTTTCCCCAGTTGACTTTCCTACTTGATTTTACACAATTCCCGTGACATACACCTCCACTCAGTTCTCAGCACATGCCCGGCCCTTGTCAATCACCAGATTGCTCATGTTGGTTGCTCTCCCCCTCTCTGCCTGTCTAATAAATCTTCACCACCCTTCACAAGCCAAAGTTATTGTCATTCCTCCAAGAGCCTCCTGTGCGGGCTGCATCCCCTGACGGAGCGGCCATGGACATCCGCTACAAGTCGGCTCGTCCACAGAGGGACAGGGGTCGTGCTCTCACCCTCTTCATCTCTCCTGTCAAGCTCCAGCCACACCTCATTTATCCCCCTGCCACTCAACTGCCCTCTGTACTTCAGTCAGATGGGGATGAATCAGGAATATGATGCCAGGAGCACTAAGCCGGTGTTTCAGAAACAGCTTTCATGGAACAGTGAGCTAAGCATATGATTTTTAAAAGGAAGCTTTCCAGATGAACTGTTAATTCCATTTTTAATTCCTTTGAGGTTCCCTGGGGGACTGAGTGATGGTGTTTTTGTTTCTGCAGGAAATGGAGTTTCTTCATCCTTATCTAGGGGAGATGGACACCACCATTAAAATTGCAGTCTCATTCCTGGCCCACATGAGAGCAGAACTTGGAGCTTTTAAATACAAAGGGAGCGATTTCCTTGAATCTAACCCTTTGCTCTTTTAGTTCCCCAGGTCAGGGAAGAAAAGGAAAAGCAGGAAACCTTAAAGCATCTTTTTTTCTGTCCCCCTCACCTGCTATATTTCAGAGAAACTTCCTCCTGCACCTTTTATCAGCTGCCTAATCCCTTCTCATGCTCCCACCTCTCTCCACCTTTCTGAATTGCCCCACTGCGCATAAATCACTCCCGTCCCTCTGCAGCCAGAGCCTTTTATGTATGACTTCATCTTAACAGTCTGATTTTTATAAGAACCCTGAGACGTGCCATGAGCTCTTTAAGATAGTGGTTCTCAAAGGAATCCTGGAGCTGTAGCATCAGCACCAATGCAAAGTGTTGCCATTCTTCCTTCTCAAACCAACTCCCAACCAGACCTACTGAGTCAGAAACTTTGGAAGTGGGCCCATCAATCCCAACTTTAACAAGCCCTTCAGAGATTCTAAAGTATGCTAAAGTTTGAGGAGCGCTGCTTTCTGGGTAGGACTAGGAAACTACAGCACCTGGTAAAGTATCCTGCCACACACACACACAGTAGGCCCTCAATAAATGCTTTGTTGAATGGAACTGTTTAATAACACAGAACCTCACATGCTAATTAGAATCTATAGTGGAAAAGAAGATACCTAAAGAAGCATTCACTCAAGAAGAGAGATAAGCTATCTTTATGGAACTGGCCAGCTCTCCACTTCACTAGTCCCTCTAAAACCAGATAAAATGTTTCAAAAGATCATTCCAGATACCAGCAGGTATTCATTTCAAATCAGTTGATAATCGCTTTGTTTCTGAGACGTTCCTGGGGTGTTTATTGCCAGGGGGTCTTCATTATTAAGGATGGTATTTGGTCGGACTGTTCTAAGACCTCTGTTAGCATAAACTGTTTCACAGGCGTGGAGGATGGAGGCTGCAGGGTGGGGAGCCCAGGCAGATGAGGCAGGCAGTGACAGTGCTGATTATTCTACGGATTCAATACAGAGCAGGTCAAAATTCTCTTCCGGGGAACACAAAAACTACCTGGAAGAAAAGCAGGAAATGACACAGCTGTCCTATAAGCTGTCATTATTTTCCTCCAATTTCAGCATTGTGAAGGGTTTCACTATCCTTTCCTTCTTCAAAAAAGACTCCTAGCTCCAAAACTAAAGATTACAGTCCTATGACCCAGAGCCTTCCTACCACAGATTTTTCTCCCTGATAATACCATATATCTATATATGTGGTTTTTCTCAAACCACCAGATTTTGATGACAAATAGAATGACATCTTGCCAGAGTATTTGTTTCTCCGTACTGCTTATTTTTCTATTTAATCCTTTCCTTCCATTTAGTTGAATTGTATTTCTTCAAGGAGGGTCAGTGCATTTTCATCACAACGTACACTGGCTTGCTAGAGCCACTGATGAAAGAATTCAAAGCTCAGCCACTCAGTTCATTTAGATGTGAGCTACCAAGTTCAATGAGAAACGCAAAGGGTAAAATGAAATTACACAGCCTTTTGGCTGATTTCCCACTTCTGTGTATATAAAGGCATGGGATGGCCTTTGATGCCCTAGATTCTGGAACAATAATGCCCTAGAAGGAGCTCATATAATATTAATAGCAGGTTATTGAAGGAGATAAATATAAAACTCAAATTTAAAAAAAAAAAAAACTGACTTGGCAAGTAAAGATTATCAAAAGTTTACTTCTTTCAAAATAGCAATCACTACCAAAATAATAACTAAGACGTGTACAGTGCTTTACAGTTTACAAAACGCTTTCATATCCATTAAGTCAGGTAATCAGCATGGTCATTACTAACAGCTAATGTGTATGCACAGTTTATGATACACCAGGCCTTGTGCCAAGCATCCAACATGGACTTAATCTTCATAACCATCCTCATATATGTCCTCATTGTACATAAACAAAACCTGAGGCTAAGTGACTTGCCCTAGGTCACACAGCGACTAAGTGGTAAATGTAAGATGCAAAGCCAAGCACTCTGATTCTACTAGGGTTAATCTCAGCATCTCTTAGGAGACATTCAGGCTCTGCTTAGGGACGTGACATGCCAAGGGTCACCCATCAGTAAGTAATGGAGCCTGAATTGCACCCAGGTGTCATGATTCCCAGTCCCGAGACAGCCGTTGCCAGCTGCTGACACACGGTCCACAAATAGGCCCAAGCAAGACAAAGACCCATGGCTGGCCCAGGCTGCCTCCTCTGCAGTCACAACTCCTTGTATAATATCAAGCTGAACTTTCTGTCTATAATTAACCCAGAGGAAAAAAAGGAGGAGGAAAAATTGTGAAGAACAAGAAATAAGTGCTACTGAAAAAGAATATAAACAGAAGCAAAGCAATAGTGAGGGGGCGGAAGCACAGAGTAGCACGGGAGAATGCAGACAGGACATGAAGACCATCTGTATTTACTAAATTCAGAAAGGCCACATTGTATGGAGGGACAGAAGCAGCCCATGCCGAGGAATCCTACTGCAGACATTCCCTCATAGTGCTGTGTCCACCCGTCAGAGGACACAAGAACAACCAGATTTTGCATGGCTCCCCTGACTTCTAAATCATGAGGGTTTTTTTCATTGTTCCTTTTTTTTTTTTTTTTTTTTTTTTTTGAGGGCAAGGTCCCTGCCAGCAGCTTCAGGACCTACACAATTCCTGGCATATTTAGAATCCCTCAAAGGCTTGTTGAGTGGAACTGCACAGAGTCTGGCTGGTATTCTTAGCAAGACCTGATGTTTTCACTTTTCTGCCTCAGTTTCTCATTTGTAAATTGGAAACAGTGATAGTATCCCCTTTACAGGCCTGTCCTAAAGGTTATATATAACAGGTATAGAAGGCATATAGCACACTGTCTGGCCCCCCAGTGGGTGTGCCATAACTGATGACTGCTGCTGCTAATGTTGGCCTCATATGATGTCATGTGACTCTACTGTAATTAGTTCCACTATCTAGCCCAGTTTACTCAATTTACAGATGAGGAATTGAGGCCCAGAGAGGGATAGGGGATTACCCAAAGTCACTCAGTGTTTTACAAGGAGGGAAGTAGAAAAGCAGGTCTACCTACCGCTTCTTAGTGCAACGTTGGTTCCACTGACGTGTGCTTCACTGACATGAGGGACGGGGTTTAAGCAGAAGCATCTCGCCTCTGACTCCAGTTTTGGGAAGCGGAGGGTTGAAGGAGATGACTCAGGGTCAAAGGCAAATAACTTTCATTGAGATCCTACTATGTAATAGATATTCTTACAACTGCTAGCTCATTTGAGGCTTGAGCATATCAAGTCCATTTTGCAGCTGAGGAAACTGAGAAGTGGAGATATTAAGTGAAAAAGCTACCTGGCCAACCATCTAGTAAGTGTTGGAGCATGGAGTCTAATCTAGGTCTATCTCACTCCGAAACCCATGATCTTTCACTAAGAACCATTAGAGCTGGAGACAGAAAAGCAAAGTCCATTGAAGAAAGCAAAGCTCCTGTTACTATTGCTCAAAAGGACAAGTAGAGGTCAAAGTTCAGGAAACCAGGGAAAGTATTATAGAGTCATCAAGTCAACAAAATGGCCTCACCAGCTTGGGTAAGACTCCTGATTCTAGAGCCAAACTTGTCCACAGTCTGCCCTACCATCTGCAAACCACCACCAGCGCCGCCGCCATCACCAGCCACACATGCCCTAGTCCAGTTGGCAACTGCCAATTGCCAGGACTACTGCCTACCCTCTCCTGGTCTCCTTTTTCGCTCGCTCACCCCTTTAGGGTATTCTCTACATGACAGCCAAAGTAATTTTTTCAAGCCATATGTCAAATGATACTATTCCCCTGCTTTCACCTGCCCGTGGTTTCCCACTCTCTTAGAGTAAATTCTGAATTCTTTATTGTGGTCTTCAAGGTCCCACATGATTTGGCCTCTACCTGCCTCTCTGATGTCATCTGCTGCCTCTTTCTTCCCTGGGCTTAACGCTGAGACCACGCACCTTCCTTCAGACCATCACACAGACCACACTCTCTCCTGCCCCCTGTGCCAGGTGTTGCACTGCCTGGAATGCTTGTCCTCCCACTACTTCTCAGGGCTGCTGCTTCTCGTCATTTGGGTCTCGGCTCAAATGTCCCTTCCACAAACAGCCCTTCCCTGATCACCCTCTGATGGCAGCAGCCAGCAGTTCATCACGCCCCATTTTCTTCATAGCACTTCTCATTGACTAAAAGTGTCTCGTCTATTTGTTCGTTTACTTTCTACCTCTCTGGTCAGCACCCAGTAAGCACTAGAGCTACAAGTTTTATGAAAAGGATGTGAACGCAAGATTCTAACAGTATCTGCCTCCTAAGAGGAGGAGGAAGAAGTGCTGATTATCGTCGCAGAATTATGGGAGGGGAGATGAGGGTTCCTCTCTACACCGAGAAAAAAGACTTTCTTCCCTTTGACTCCCCAATGGGTAATGATGGGGAGAGTGCTATTTTTAAGACCGTTTAGGAGACATCCCTAGCAGGAAGGAAGCCATCACCCTTGGTGGTAGTTGTCGTGACAGCAGCTGCGATGGATATATTTCCTGAATACGAAACTGGGTTCATATAGGGTTTTGGATCCCAATTTTGAACCACCACCCAGACATAGCTCAAGTAGCACCCGGGACAAAACAGCACCTGTGGAACCTTCAGTTGACATAGAGTGTTGAAACCCTGTTTCACAAAGCCTACTTCTCTGCTCCCCTCCCTAGCCCACCCTCAGTAATAGTTTTGCAGGCTTTTACTGATAAATAGGGGTTTGATCGTAAAATGCCACACTTTCATTTTGAAATCAAGGTAGCTAATATAAGAGATAATAGAAATAGGAAGAATTCTTTTTACAGTGGTTCTAAGTCAACTGTTCACTGGTGATGCTTTCAGCCACAAAGAGAGGTTAAATATTCTTCAGGGCAAATTTTTATGGTCTCAAAAAAAGGGGGAGAGAGCCAATGGCCAAATAACTTCCATTTATTAAAAGCCTTTTATGAGCCAGACATTTTAAATGTATTATCTCTAATTCTTGGGTATGTCTGCAAAATAGATGAAGAAAGAGGACCTCAGAGAGGCTAATAAACTTAGCCGAGCTTAATGGCCAGGAAGCTGCAGAGCCAAGATTTCTACCCAGGTTTGTCTGGCTCTGGGGCTCCTGGACTTTCTACTATGCCCACCTCATCTTAGTTCATTTGGGCTGCTATCACAAAATGCCTCAGAGGGTGATTTATAAACACCAAATTGATTTCTCACCATTCTGGAGGCTGGCAGTAAGAGACTGGAGTGCGAGCATGGTTGGGTGAGGGCGCTCTTCATGGTCTCATCTCTCATCATGTTCTCATGGGGTGGGAGAGGCTATGGAGTTCTCGGAGCCTTTTAAAGGAGCACAAATCTCGCTCATGAGGGTGGCACTCTCATGACGTAAGCAGATCCCAAAGTCCCCACCTCATAATACCATCACCTTTGGGGATTAGGATTTCAACATGGGAATTTTGGGGGGAACATTCAGACCAGAGCACCCCTCAAACTTCAAAGTGTCCAGATCTTGCACTCACAGCCTTTATGATCCTACAAAACCGAAAAGCAATGGCAAATTTAAAGAACGCAGCAGTTAAGGAAGTGGTCCCTTTGTCTGAGCAAGGCTCCTTCACAGCTCTTTTCCATCCTCTATTCATAGCCAAGCTTCTCCCCCTAGAGCAGTACTTTGCCAAAAATAACTGGATGACAGGCTAGAAGGGAAAAAGGTGAACAGATAAAACGTGGCAAGTTGCCCAAAGGGGTTTCCTCCTGGACTCACCCGCGAATTTGCCTTCAGGTAAAATACAAAGATATGTCAAGTTAAGACAAAGGGGGAACAGGGGTGGGAGGCCTGCCTTGCTCGACCAAATGGGCCCAAGGTAAGTACCACCAGATCTTGAATAAGAAGACCACAGCCTTTGCTAAGCTTTTCTAAGTCAACCAAAAAATATCAATTCTCTTGATAATTTGTATAGAAGAAAATGAAATTGCCTAAAAGGCCACCGGAGCAGTGGCTGCCCTCAGTCTATACATCCCTGGCCAGAACATTGCTTTATGAGCTTGTGCCCTCATTGGTGCATTCATTCATTCATTCATTCATTCACTCACTCACTCAGCAAATGGGTCCTGAATGCCTCCTGTGTGAAAAGCACCTGCTACATACTGAGGATGAAGAAGGAAATAACCTACAACTCCTTTCCGCAGAGAATTCATCCCAGTAAGGGAGACAGGTAAACACACCTTTATACATAACTGGATAAACAATAAAAGTATGTTGGAGGAACAACTGAACAAAGAAGAAGCAACCAGTTCTGTGGGGGGAGGGCGGGAAGGGCTCCTTGAGTTGGGTTTTAAAAAACAGATAGGTCTACCTTGGAGATGTTGTAAGCAAGAGATTATCCCAGGGAGAGGGGACAGAGTATGCAAAAGAATGGAAATCAGAAACAGGGTTGATTCCAGGGTGAACATGATTCAAAGAGTGAAAAGAGGTCCCCAGAGGCATCAGGTGAGCATAGGGTAAAATCAGTACTTCGCTACCCACTTCCATGTTACCCAGTGATGCACTGAGAAGGACACGAGTGGGAAGGGAAATTCTCACAAGCCCACAGAGGGACAGCCTACACTCCCCCACTCTGCGGGGTGGATTTCCATCATCCCTGGGGCCATGTCCATGTGAGGGACTAATTCTTCGGCAGGTATTTGCCTAGTGAGATGTGCCCCCAAAACCACTGGTTCATGAGAAAGAAAGAGACACATTATAGTGAATCTGTATCCCAAATAAGGCCGTGGGGAGTGGGAAAGGGAAGTGAAGCCCGAAGAATATTGCCCATTGCCACATAAGGCACGAGGCTTCCTCCTGGGCAGCTCCTGGCTCTTCTAAGGACTAAGTGTACACCTTGGGAGAATGTAGGAAAATCTCTTCTCTCAGTCTCCTCATCCGTAACATGGGGAGGATGCTGATCGCACAGGGTTATTAAAACCACACGAGACTTATCGTGCCAAAGCCTATCGCAGAGTCTGACACATAGCATTTCCTTGTTATACATGTTAGTTACCATTCCCTTCTCCTTAATTAAACACCATTCATGATAATGGCCATGGAAAATCATATTGTCAGTTTCGCCTATTATTCTTAATAAATGATCCGCAACATATGTGCAGTATGTTACAGTCTGAAAAGCACTTTAACATCTGTTAGCTGGTATAGTGGTCTCAGTAACCTTCCAGTTAGATACAAGGAGTTGTGTCAGTGAGACACGTGAAGAAACAACTGACTTGACCAAAGTCACACAGTCACCAGGCGGCAGAGGACAAGCTTACAAGCTCACTCTTGGGCTGCAAAGCCCAATTCCTTCCTTTCGACCTCATGACCCTGGCGCTCTGAGCACTCATCTAGAAAAACAGAAAACGTTAACTTGGCAGCCATCAGCCACAAAGCCCACCTTACTACATGCAATGTTAGTAACAGTCCCTTGTAAATGATAGGAAACTTCTCCTGTGGCGTGGCAATTCTCTTTGTCAAAGCGCGATGGTTCATCTAGAGCAGGGGTGTCCAAACTTTTTTCAACCTTTTTTACCAAGGGGCCATATGCGGTAAAATACACAAACAGACAGGCCACTCACTCGAGGTAAAGTACGTGGTTTATTTAAGTACGTGGTAAAGTACGTGGTTCACCTGGTTTATTTAAGTAAACTAAACATATTTTTGGAATTTGCTGCGGGCCAATAAAAAATGGATTGTTGGCCACAGTTGGCCCGCGGGCCACAGTTTGGACACCCCTGATCTAGAGGTTCAAAGGACAGAGACCAGGTCTTATTCATACCTGCGTCCCCAGTGCCTGCCACCTTTCCTGCCGTATCAGACAAACCCAATACAGGTTTGCTGAATGAATAGATGGATTTTGTAGGAAGTTAATGATTTGCAAAGTACTTCTACATCCTTCATCTTATTAGATTTTCCAAAAAGCCCTGGAACATAAAGGAAAGCTGATATCATTATCTGCATTTAACAGATGACAATATGCAGGTCACACCCTGGCTGCTGTTAGTTTCTTTCTTTTAAGAATTATAATGGACTCATATTCCCTCCTGGAACAGAACCCAGCTGAATTCCTCACACTGCTGCTGGCCCTGCCACATAAGTCTGCTTAAGAGCTAAGCTAGACAGTGTTTTGTTATTATCTTTCATATCTTACAAAATATATCAAATTCTGAAAAACAGTGAAAATTAGACCAAAAAGGAAAAAAAGGCGGATGCCTAACCATTCAACCTGGGGTAATTGTTACAGTCCTATTCTTCCCCTTCCCCACCTTTTGGTCCCCATTGTCTCCAGCATGGAGTATTCATATTCCTCCACAAAACGAATCCACTTCCCAAAGAACAGCACTGTCAGCACAGTGGGAATCTCCCCCTCTGTGTTCACCCCTGGGTTTTACAGCACACAGGTTTTCCTGAATGGCCTCCACCACCAGTTTTGCCTCTAGCACTCTAAGGACTCTTCCCAAAGGTGGGGTCTGGCGAGGCCACTCCCTTCCACCACCAGGACCAGCAGACGGCCCCAGCTAAGACTGCAAACATCGCCCACCTGCCTCTCAGGGTATTCAACATCGCTACCCTACTTACTCTGGAGCCTCACCTCCCAGACCTCCACTGCAGGTGCCCTGCGTCCCGCCACACTACAACCGTCCATGAGTCCCGAAGCAACATCTCTGCCTCTCCCCACCCCATCTGCACCCCGTCACCCCCATCAAGGACGAAGGTTCCACTTCTAAAAACTCTCCCCATGTGTCAAGGACTTTCTCTTGAAACTCCTCTTAGTTCCTTTCAGCAATTCATTCACAACACATATTTAGTAAGAAATTCCTTTATGCCCCAAACACCCGATTCTCAAGGAGCTTAATATCTACTGAGTATGAGAGACCCAGCTAAGAGAAACTCAACACAAGGAGGGAGCTGAATGGTGTCATGGCAAAGCAATGGACCAGTCACGGAAGGAAATGCCCGAGAGTCTATCCTGATCCTCACTGAGGCTGCAACCTAGGCATCAAGTGAGGAGGGGGAAACAGCACCAGACTGGGCTGAAAACAGACAGTAGTCTTACAGCCTGCTACACCCTGCCATTGTTTCTCTCATGCCTTCTATCCCCACTCACTTGCAGAATCAGTGGAGCAATTTAGGAGGTTTGTTTTCCACCAAGGAAACATAGTGTAATGTGAAAGACAGAAGAGTTCATGGATGGACTCAAGACCCGTGGTATCATATAGACAGGGCCGGGAACCTAGTCCTGAGAGATCAGGGAAGTGTTTCTGCATGAGGCCTTCTCTTTCCTCACATTTCCCTCAACCCCTGTGGAGGAAAAAGCCTCCTTTGGAAAATAAAGACTCTCCTTAGTCCTTTGCCAAAGCTTTCTCAAGCAATACTCCATAATGCAATCTTCATTGAAACTGTATTTCAGCCCCCCTCTGCTAAAAATATAAATACAAGTGACTTCAGCCTCAGAATGGCCTTTGTGTCTTCCTGCCGCTGGCGTGCGCCTTCCTAAGTGGCTGTCCGCACCGTGGGGGTCAGCCTGTGTGCTAACATTATAATTTTGTGTACATTGTGCTCTCAGAGGCCATGCTGAGGAGCAGGAGGAAATGGCAACTGACAGCAGCAGCCCCAGTTTTCTTTGTGAAGATCTGTGGTTTCCTCCTGTGGGGTCACTGGCTTCGAGTCACTGCATTTGGGTGGCTGGGCCCAAGCGGTGTGGGCACAGGTGCCGTCATGCCTCTTGTTTGAGTGCTTTGTAAAGAAGGACGCGGCTTGAAACGAGGGTGTCCCAGGCCTAGAGAATTGGCTTGGGGAGGAAGGCAGGCAACAGTTCCAGAAGTCAGTCTTCTGGGGCACATGAACTTTGAGCTGCTGGAATGCAGAACCAAATCCAGGAGAACCTTAAAGATCACCAGGGTTAATGGTTTGCATCATCTTTTAACCCCACGATCTTTCTATTGCATTGCAATAGCTCCCTACCCAAATAACTTTGACACTGCTAATGAATGACTCTGCAAACATTTGAGAAATATTTATTAAATGTTTACTCTGAGCTAACACTT
Organism: Rhinolophus sinicus; assembly: GCF_057876585.1. NCBI lineage: Eukaryota > Metazoa > Chordata > Mammalia > Chiroptera > Rhinolophidae > Rhinolophus > Rhinolophus sinicus. The sequence goes on from NC_142514.1 coordinate 41,846,552, forward strand.
ATGGGCACGGGGATAGAGTGATGAACAAGGCACACTTTATCGTGCATGGAACTTACGCTAGGTAAGGCATTGTGCAATCGGTGCAACGGCTGGTCTTTCTTGATTAAGACAAGTTGCTAAGGGACAACCACCCACAAGGGGTTAAACGAAAAGCCATATTCTGCCTGTCCTAGTGACTCTAATGCCACTATTCAAAAAGGTTTAACCTCCATCTCTTCTTGCCTTCACTATTCTCTTCATTTGCATGAAGGAAAGCCAAAGCCTCTTACCAATTATTCCACGCACTGAGCCACAGACCCAAACAGAGCTCAGATTATCTATTTAATTCTCCAGCCTGCAAGGGGGCATTTACCCATCGTCTATGTCTTAGCCAAACGTAATGGATTAAGTCAGATCCCGGGAGGGAAAGGTATGAATACTATGTTTAGAAGGAAAGCTATCCCGACTGGAGATATGAATTCGGAGAATGAATTTATAAAATAGAAAAGTCTAGTGAGATTATAGGCAACCCGTGTGAGTCCCAGGGGTCAGGTCTTATGCTATCCACAGCCAGGACTCTCAGCCCACATCTGAGATGGGCCCTGTGTTCTGCTAAAGGCTGCCCCAGCCTCAAGCTCACCCTAAGACTAGGACCATCCATCACCCAGGGGATAAGGTGAGACTGGAGGGCGGGAGGACAGCAACTCCGGTTACACAAGGCGGAGAGAAAAATCTGCTTCAGCCCTGTTTCCTTAGAAACTCCCACAAGCTAAGACTGGAAAAGTACCCACACAATCAGACAGAACTCCTCCTGATTCCTTCATCCAAGATCACATTCTGGAAGGAGGAGGAAGACGTCGCTAAGCAGCTTAATCTTTCAGGCAAGGCCCGAGACAGCAGCCTCCTGCAGGAAAAGCCCGACGGGGTCCCGAAGCCATGCAGCACAGATAGGGCACGTGAGTCCAATCTAGGGCATCAGCCAGGAGCCCTGATGGTTAAGCAGGAGGGAGAAAATATTCTGATGGAATATTCAGATGAAATGAGAGCCCCTGGAGACCCCTTTGGGAGTAACCACAAAATAATGACATGACTTTCAGTATAGAACTGGAAACAAATCGGATTGAATCTAATTCTGAAGACGTCAAGCACTTGCCTTTCCTACGGAGCTCCTGCTCTGTAACCAGAACTGGTTCTCCACTATGTAATCACTCTCTGTGACTTGAGGCAAGTTACCTAACCTCTCTGAGCCTTACCTGTGAAAGGAAGATAACAGTCCGTACCTCAGGGTAGTGTGAAGAACTAAGGGAGCTAACACATGTAAACCAATTATGAAAGTTTCTGGCTCACTCTGAGGACTAATTCAAGTCAACAGAGGGGTATAAACTACGATACATGCAAAACTTGGAATGAATCCCATGGAGGTCATGTTGACCCAAAGAAACCAGAGACAAAGAGAGCACACTGTATAATTCCACTTATGAGGCTCAAAAACAGGCAAAACTAATTCATGGTCAGAACAGTGGCTACCTCTGGGGGTTGTGGACTGGGAAGGGGCATGAGCGAAACTGCTGGGATACTGGGAATGTTCTACATATTTCTATGGTGTTTATATGAGTGTATACATATGTAAATATTCCCTATACTGTACACTTAACATTAATGCCCTTCGAACACTAATGTTTGTATAACACATTGTGCAAACATTTGTATAACACACTTTAATTTTTTTCTAAGGTTTTTTTTGTTTTGTTGTTTTGTTTTGTTTTAAGAAAATGTGAGTAGACCTGCAGCGCGCCTAGCACAACGTCTGGCCCAGACGACGTATTAAATAACTGTTAATCTCATACGAAAAAAAAAAAAAAGTCAAAGGACAGCATCATCATCACCTTTATCATCAATAGCAGCAACGTGACAGAGCCTACAGGTCATCAGTCTTCTCACTGGTCATCCCATATGTGACGCCAGTTGCAGGGAATAAAGAAAGTTGGGTCGAATCCAGGGTTCGTGTTGGCTGATGCTTTCTGCAATGCATTGTGTTTGGAGGTTATTAGAACCCCAACCCTTGCAAGCTGGACTCAGGCTAACTGTTCCTGTCAGCCAGGCAGGAGAGGATTCCTATGCCTCCTGCTCAGCTGAGGGCTTCAGGGAGGTGAAAACTCAAAGAGTGGTGAAGCCCTTTGTCCCTGAATCCAGCTGGTGAGGGCAGAGTCAGGACAGCAGGAAAATCTTCATATTCCAAGATAGTTCAATCTGTTTCGATAATGTCTTTAAATCTATTTAGAGACTTGTTCCCTAGTCCTACAGGGGAAATAAAAGTATGTTCTTTTATGAAATGAGTCTTTCCATAGAGAAACAGACCTTCCAAATATGAATGATCAAAAATAAGCTTAATTGCCACGTGCAGTCTCCCTGAGCTCCAGTGGCAAGTAGAACCAAGAGGGTTTGTGGTCTGAGGCAGAGTGAGTGTCACCATTCCCACTACCCCTAAGAGGTACAGCTGCAGGACAGGACAGGGGGGCAGGACGGGTGGTAGGACTTGTCTGTGGCCTCTGCAAAGCTCTGGTGCTTTCTCTGCAAGGGAAAGGACTCGGTTCCATCGGGGAGTTTCTGTAGGCTTAGGAGCAGCGCGGGGTAGTTCCCTGCCACTTCGGGCTGTTCTGCATAAGACATCAAACATTCTGGGGCTTCCTACCATGTATCCAGCAATTAAAGGAACCCGGGATACAGAGGCAGACCCTGCCCTCACTGGGCTGATGTTCTAATGGGAGAAACAGATAATAAGCAAGTAAAGCAATAAAGAAATATTATAATGGAGGGGTACAATTAAGTGGAGGAAAGAAAAACAGAGCAGGGCAGAGGAGAGAGCGAAGGTGAGGGCTATGTATTTAGGACATTCAGGGAAAGCCTCTCCAAGAAGTTCATAGCCAACTCTTCACAGAGCCTGCTGGGGTGGAGTTACAGTTCTTAGGGAGAGCAGATCGAAACCCATGTGTTGGGTCTCCCCAAAACAACTTCCCTCCAATGCTGTGGTTTCCACTGAAAACCAATCCCACTCTTATCACCCAAGCAGAGCATGAGCACCTCCAACCGAATCACAGGTCTGTAAGAAAGTTCTATCACGTTGTTATGACACTGGTCCTATAGGCTTCACATAACTTAGGGCAGTTACCAGACTAACATGAGAAAGGCTCCGTCCAAAATAATACATGCTTGGCGTGCCCAGGCCCACCCATCAGCACAGTGCTTTCTCCGCTGTGTTGCTAATACATGCTGGGAGACTGGCAGACAATGAACAAGGCGGTCCCTGCCTTTGCGAAAGGACACAGGTGAAGAGAGAGACGAGTCACATGCATAGCCAACAATAGTGCAACCTGGAAATGCTCTAATTGTAGTGCATCAACAGTACTGAGCCAGTGTCGGGTGTGTCTACGGTCCTAAGCCAAGTGATATAAGGACTAGATAAGGGTCATCCATTGCCCAGCTACAAAAGAGGTTAGAATCGAGGCAGGAAGATGAGATGTCAGCTAGAAGCAAGCTTCAGTACCAAGATGAGTACCATGGTGCTCAGTGAGTCTCCAAAGAAAGGAGTCTTCTCCTTTTTTCATCTACTTAAGAAACATTTACCAAATGCCAACCATGAGCCAGACACTTAATGTGATGAATGGGCCACGGTCCCTGCCACAGGGAGTTCAAGCTCAGTAGAGGAGAAAGGCTTGTAAACATTCACAATGTATAGCCAGGAACATATGCAGAAAGAATACTGGGGACAGAGATAGAAGAGGTTTATTTCTGGACTTAAGAATACTTTAAGCAGAGAAGACAAGGGCCTAGACGTTGCATTTTGGGCAATGGAAATAGCACTACTCAGAATCACAGAAGTTTAAAATAGCAAGGTGCTTTAGAAAATGGTGGTGTAGCGCGTCCAGAGTAAGTGATGGGATTCACGGAAGGGAAGCAATAATAAAAGTTAACATTTATTGAATACGTAATGAGTGCCAGACGCTATTCTCAGTGATTTTATGTGTATAAATTCATTTCATCTTCTCAGTAATTATACAAGGAAATATTATCATCCCCATTTTACAGAGGAGAAAACTGAGGTTAAGCAACTCAAGGTCATTCAGCTAGTAAGTACTAAAAAAGGATATGAACTCCAGAATTAGTACCTTAGCCACTTCATGGTCACTGGGAATCTGGAGGCTATTGACTTCATTATTTGGCCATGGGGATCCATTGAAGGCTTTTAAGCTGAGGCATAGCTAGATTTACATTTTAGAAAGATTGGGCTGGCGGCAATATGTAGAATGTAATTTGATCGTTACAGAACCAAGAACAGATGTCTAGTTAGGAAACCTTCCAGTGGTGCGGGGAAGAGGAGCTGAGGAGCTGACGGTAGAAAGGATCGATGGGCAGAGGGGAGCTGGTAGGCGACTTAAGAGGAAGAGGTAATGGCACTGGGTGACAGACAGGAGACAGGGTATAAGAGAGAGGGAGGTGTAAAGGAAGACCCTTCAAAGCGCAGATTCAGTCTTGACAGGCAGATCCTGCCCTTAAAGTAATGAGAAAAGAGGACAGTCTTATCATGACAAAGAACAGTTATATGAGACTGAAGACGTTCTTGTCAAGTCTGAGCCCCAGTGTGTGAATTTAGAAGGCTGATCCAAATAACAACCATCCTTAAACAGGCTGTCAGCTCCACCATGATCTTTCCTTCCTTCCTTCCTTCCTTCCTTCCTTCCTTCCTTCCTTCCTTCCTTCCTTCCTTCCTTCCTTCCTTCCCTTCTTTCTTCGGTCCCTCCCTCCCCTCCTCCTTACTCTTTATTTCAAATAAGTACAACCATAGTGGCTAATTTTTTATTATAAAATAACAAATGCACGTGCCGAAAACTCAAGTGATACAGAAAGTACAAAGAGAATAAAAGTTGCCTGCAATCCCTCCACCATTACCACCTGGTAAAGGGCTTCCCGGCATTCATGACTGCACAGCACACGCACACCGCACATTCACAGAATCACACACATTGCAACTCTTCCTTTCATTTTGGAAACCTGCTTTTCCCACCTATGCAAATATCTCAAAGCCAATGACGATGGAGGTGAGCCACCTTCTTCAGTGCCCAAGTAGCATTCCATTGCCTGTTCTGTAACACAGTCTGTCATGAGTTCCAGCTACGGCCAAGTGAGGAGATGGCCAAATCCTTCCCCCCCAAAACATAGATAAACCTGGACAAAATTAATAAAATCAACCATTTCAAGCACTCTGGACATCGACTAACAGCACGTAACAGCAATAAATAAATAAATAAATAAATAAATAAATAAATAAATAAATAAATAAATAAATAAAATAAATGTTTGAAAATCTGCCGAGCTTTGGGTTACAACAGTGGAAATCTGTTGCATGCTTGCCTGGGACTGTCCCCATTCCCATCAGCTCTCAGGCTCAGCTGATGTGGACGTTCTCGGGGGGCAGGACAGGCCTCAAAGCCCAGCAGCTTCTCTACCAGGTGGAAGGCGGCTGCTAGGCTTGAGGGGGGTGTTCTTAGTAAAAGCAGTGATCCTCGAGGGGGCCAGCAGAGCCACAAGTGGCTCCTCTGTCTGAGGTTGCAGTCTTGGTGGAAATACGCATGCTCCTAGCCGAGGCGGCTCACAGGGCCCACCTGCTCACACACTCCTGGCTGATCTTGACACTGAGCACAGAGACACAGGTCCCAGGGAAGGGCACCGTGGCAAGTCGAGGCCAGGGAAGCTTCGAAAAATACCTGAACTTTGAGTGTGTTCTTCTGCCTACACACAGTTCCAACCAAGGAAGCCTTCCTGGCTTGAAGTGTTCAAACGCAACCTCTGTCCAATCATTGGATGACTATGAGCTATGCAAACACAGGCGAACGCTTAGGCTTAAAAATGAAAACAAGAATTAAAACAACAACAACAACAAAAAAAAAACACTGAGCATAGGCCTCAGCAGCTGTACACTGTGGGGGAGGGAAGACAGATTTCACAGATTGAGCTTACGCAAGTTACCAAACAAAGGAGCAAACAAATCAACACAAGAAAAGCAGCAATAACAATTCAGAGTTCTTAAAGTATATTATCTAAAATGTCCAGACTTCAACAAAAAAATTATGAGACAAGCAAAGCAACAGACAAGTAGAACCCAGACTTAGGGGGGAACAATCAATAGAAACTGCCTTTGAGTGTCCCAGATGTTGGATTAAGCAGAACACGACGTCAAAGCAGCAATCAGGAATGGTCCAAAATTAACAAATTTCAAAACTTTGCAGCACATCTCTAAGCAACAGTGGGCAGAAATAATTAATCATTTCCACTTTATTTCTTCTCCACTTTGCAAAGTTGTCTTGGAAGGGATTGAAATTGTGGCGAGTGTATGTAAGCAACACAGGAAAGAGAAAAGAGGCAGAAAAAGTATTTTAAGAAACACTGGCCAAAATTTTCCCAAATCGGTGAAAATCTACCAACTTCAACTGTTGGAAGTTTAACCTACAAGCTTCAAGAAGCTCAATGAACCCCAAGTAAGAAAAAGAGAAATAGATCCACACCTGCATATATCATCATCAAATAGTTGAATGGTAAAGACAAACACAAAAATCTAAATAACAAGAGAAAAATCAACTGTAAGTACCATGCTTGCTAGACATGTACTATATTTCCAGCGTTTTGTTGTCATAAGCAATACTGGAATGAACATTTGTCTGCTCATCCCCCGAGGGTAAATTCTTTGAGGTGGAACGGTTAAGCCAAAGGATATCCTCATTAAATAATTCTGTTTGTCCTCTGACCCAGGGTTAGTCCTCTTCACTGGTACTTGTTATTTTCTGTACTTTTTCTCTAAAATCTTAGACACATGAAGCTCCGTCTTCGTGGAACTTGCCACCACATCCATTCTTCCATAACGAAATACGTCTAGTCCCTCGAGTCGCAGCTTAAATATTTTCCTGGAATAAACTTCCTGATCACTCAACTCAAATCAGAGCCCCCCGCCCCCATTTTTCTCTCTCATAGAACCCCAATTATTTTCTTTATAGCGCTTACCACATTTTGGAATAGTAGTTCATTCTGTGATCCCTTGTTTAATGCCTCCCTATGCTCATGAAGACAGGGCATCGTCTTTCCTCTTCACCACTGTCCATTAATACTTGATACAATGCCAGGCACATACCAGGGACTTTATAAATGTTCACTAAATACATTTGCTTTGCTAAAGCAAATGCATGCTGGGATTTTAAAAAATAAAAGTTTCTGCTGTAGCCAGCATGGCCCCAGCTCCACGAGCAAAGTCTCCATCTTTGGCTTGATTGGGCAGCTTCCTGTCCCTCCCTCTGTGACAGGTAGCCCCTCTGTCTCATCTCCCCTAGTTCTCTGGCAGTAATTTGACCTCATAACTGGGCTTTGATAGATAACCCACTTTGGACACAGCATCTCCTGCTGGATATACCGGTTTGCCCCTGCAACAGAGGATTCTCCCTGTAACAACACACACTGAGCTTCTGATTAGAAATAATCTGGTTTTCCATGAACCGGGTCTTCAGGTTAACTAGCAGGGCCCAAGATTGCAACCTACTTATGTCGAATCATCCTGACTCCGGGGCTGGGTCCCTCACTGACCCATAGGAGCAGCCGCCTCCTGCCGTGCAGAAATCAGTGCATGTCTGAAAGATGTGAGATGACAGCAGGTGGCACGTGACCACAACTAACATTAAAGACTGAGCATTGCTTATTAGAACACAATGGCTTATATATGCCAGAGCGCCCTTATGAACAAACGCCAGCCTATGTGTGTGTTCATTGTGCCTACAAATGACGGCACAGCCCCCTATGAGCTGGGGTCTTCATTTCTGTCATTTGTTTTATAAAGAGAAAATGGGACTCTCAAAGAGGTATACTAAGCGTCACAAGGAGAACGATTTCACCCTCATTGCTGAGGAAGGTGTAGTAAGCAAATTCACACTTGTTCCTCCTGGAGAGTGATGATGATGACGGTGGTGGTGATGATGGAGCCAATGACGATAACAGCTAGCGGTCATCAGGGCCACCACACAGCGAGGACACTCAGTGCGAAACTAGATGTGTGTCTCAAAAGCCCTACCTACCATCCCAGTAGTCACACAATCATTGACTCAACAGAGCTCAGTGAAAAAATATCACAGGTGAGACCAAAGAGGAAAAGAACTCCTTTTCTGAACTCCAACTCTCATAGCCAATCCTAAAGCTTTACAACATACCCCCAAGCCACAGTGGGCAGAGATAACTTTAATTATGTCCACTGAAGTTTTTCTCCATTTTGAAAGTTGGCTTGGAAGGTACTGAAATCAGCAGTGACTGTATATCAGCCAAAGATACATCCAACTAGCTGGTAGTATTTCCTCAAAACATGTTCCTAATCTGAGTTAGAGGTGAGCACATCCATTCCGAACAGGCGTTTGGTACAAAGGCTTTTCCAATCAGCTCTGATTTTTCAAAGTCCTTCTGAGTTTTCTGTTTTACGAGAGCCTCTTGGTTTTTTCCCCCACCTTGAATCATTTTTAAAATGTAGCATGCAGTAAGAAGAAAACGGATGAGATTCTCATGCAAATATTATAACGGACATTGTGAAATGCTACCAGGGACATCACCTGTGAGGGACAACCAGGTCACAGCTTTGCCTTGGGCCTGGATGCGACTCCTCGTCTTCTGATGTCACAGAAAAGAAGGAAGGGGCTGCAATAATAATTGGCCCACCCTTACTAAATGCAACCCCCACTCCACTCCACCCTCATGGGCCTCTTCAGCTTCTCTTTGAACACCTATCATGGATGCAGGAAGATTACTTCAGAGTAGAGGTGAGATCTTGGGTCATGTCCAGTTGGCAGATGTATATTTTCAGTTAATATTGTTTTCACTGTTGGTAATATTTAAAAATTCGGAGATTCCTCACAGAAACCTAATTTCTTTGAGGGACTCATCGTTCGGACCCTCTGGGCCCCGTTCCCACGTGGACATAACAGAATGGTGCTGAGGAACAGACGCTCCCTTCGAAAGGCGCGTGGACCCCCCGGTTTACCACGGTCCCTACCCGTCCCTAATGTCAACTGGACTATGTTAACCACCGCACTGTTGTTTTCTTATGGTAAAGAAAACACATGTGTCCACAAACCTCTCTGGAGAGTGAAACACAGCCTGAAAGAGCTCAAATTTCTTACATCAATGTCACTCACTTACGTGAGGACCCCACCATCCAACTCTGTGAGAAAGTCTGAAGGGCCCCTTTCCCATCAGTCACCTCTCTCCATCAGTTTACCATGTGATTCCTTTAAATCTCTCCAATTCTCCATGCATCGAATTACCAATCTGCAAAGGGAGGGTCTCCTTCCCTCTACCTGACAGGAACACTGTAGAAGCCATTTGATAAGCTCTGCAAAAGGCGGAGAGCTTCCCAGATGCAAGTACATACAACAGAGGACACATGGTAACATGCTGAGTGTTATTCAAGTTGCTTATCTACCTCCAGTGACACTCTCATATAAGTGGTGAGCAACCCATGGTCAGATAATGCGAAGCAGTGTTTCAAGCCCAGACTCCACTGCAGACCTATAAACTGACAACATTCTCTAGGAAACAGGGGTTGTAGGGGAAGAGGAGGAGAGGGAGGAAGAGGCACTCTGCTTATAACCACTATTGCTAAAGACAAGGGATAAACAGGTGGGGGGGTGAGGAATCTAGGAAACAATGTTGCTATCATTCATCCTGGGCTTATTGTATGCTACACACCTTCCATGCACGATCTCGTTTGATTCTTAAAAACAAAAACAAAACCTGCATAGGTATTATTATTTTCAGTTTACAAATCAAGAGACTGAGCCTCAGAGAGGTGAAGTAACGTTTCCAAGGACATAGCTAGTAGGCAAGTGAGAAGGCCAGGGTTGTTTTAGGGCCTGAATTCTTAGCTGCAATGCAATTGTGTCTCTCTATACTTAAGGGAAAAGAGAAGAAGTTCTTTTATTAAGTAAATACTATATGCCAGGCTAGGTGTTTTTGTTTTGTTTTTTAAGCTCTATTGAGGTACAATTAACATATGATAAAAATTCACTGGTTTTAAATGTATTTCAATATTTTAGTAAATTCCACTATCAAGTTTTAGAACATTCATTCCCATCACTCTGAAAAGGTGTCTTGTGTCTGTTTGTAGTCGGTCCCTCTTATCACGCCCTACTCCAGGCAACCACTAACCTACTTTCTTTCTCTATAGATTTGCTTTTCTGGATATTACTCACAAATATAGCATTATATAATAGGTAATCTTTTGCATCTCATTACTTTTTATTCCATTGTATGGATATACTACATGGATACGTATATCCTTTCACCTGTACATGAACATTTGAATTGTTTTCATTTTTTCTCCTTCTTTTCTTTCTTTCTCCTTCCCTTCCCTTCCCTTCCCTTCCCTTCCCCTCCCCTCCCCTCCCCTCCCCTCCCCTCCCCTCCCCTCCCCTCCCCTCCCCTCCCCTCCCCTCCCCTCCCCTCCCCTCCCCTCCCCTCCCCTCCCCTCCCCTCCCCTCCCCTCCCCTCCCCTCCCCTCCCCTCCCCTCCCCTCCCCTCCCCTCCCCTCCCCTCCCCTCCCCTCCCCTCCCCTCCCTTCCCTTCCCTTCCCTTTCCTCTTTTAAATAAATAATGCTGCTGTAAGCATTCCCAAACAAGTCTTTTGGAAAAACATGCTTTCATATGGATAGATACCTATGAGTAGAATTTCTGAGTTGTATGGTAACTTCCTGTTTAACTTTTTAAGAAACTGCTAAATACTTTTCCAAGGTGGCTGTGCCATTCTACATCTTCTTTGTTCATATATAAAACAATGTCTATTCTAGTTTCTCTATATCCACACCAACACTTGTTTTTAGCTGACTTTTTGGTTATAGTCATTCTTTTTGGTGTGGGGTACCGTGTTTCCCCAAAAATAAGACCTAGCCAGACAATTGGCTCTAATGCATCTTTTGGAGCAAAAATTAATATAAGACCAGGTATTATATTATATTATATTATATTATATTATATTATATTATATAAGACCCGGTCTTATTTTACTATAATTTTTGCTCCAAAAGACACATTAGAGCTGATTGTCCGGCAAGGTCTTATTTTCAGGGAAACACAGTAGTATCAAATTGTGGTTTTAATTTGCCATTTCCCTAACACTAACAATGTTGAGAATCTTTTCATGAACTTATTAGCCATTTGTATATTTTCTTCAGTGAAATACCTATTCAAAACATTGGCCTATTTTTTTTTAAATTAAAGTTTATTGGGGCGACAATTGTTAGTAAAGTTATATAAATTTCAGGTATACAATTCTGTATTATATCTTCTATAAATCACATTGTCTGTTTTCACCCACACTGTACATTACGCCCCCATGACTCATTTGTTTTATACCTAAAAATTTGAACCTCTTATTCCCCTTCACCTCCCATTCTTTTTAAAAATTTTTCAATTACAGTGACATTCAATATTATTTTATACTAGTTTCAGGTGTACAGCATAGTAGTTAGACATCTCCTCTTTCCAAAATCATCAGTGACCTCCTACTAATCAAAGTAGTAACATTTTTTCATTCTTTTCCAACCACCTTGTCCCTGCAATCTTTTGGAAATATCTGCTACCAGTATCTACCCTCTCCTTTTTCTGAAACAAACTCTCTCTCTCTCTCTCTCTCTCTCTCTCTCTCTCTCTCTCTCTCTCTCTCTCTCACACACACACACACACACACACACACAGTCACACTGTTATGAGTTGAACTGCGTCTCCCCACCCCCAATTTATATATTGAATCCTAACTTCTAATACCTCAGAGCATGACCTTATTTGGAAATACGTACGGTCTTTACAGACATAATCAAGTTAAAATGAGGTCATTAGGGTAGACCTTAATCCAATATGATGGGTGTCCTCATAAAATGGGGAAATTTGGGGGCAGAGACAGACATGCACACAGAGAGAACGCAAGTGAAGACTAGAGTTACGCAGCTATTATATGAGCCAAGAACTACCAGAAGCTACGAGAGAGACCAGGAACACATCCTTCCCTAGAGCCTTCAGAGGGAGCACGGCCCCTGCCAATACCCTGATCCCAGACTTCCAGCCTCCAGAACTGGGAGAGAATACAAGTCTGGTGTTTAAGCCACTCAGTGTGTGGCACTTGGTTACAGCAGCTCCAGGAAACAAACACACACACATACATGCACACACGTGTGCGCACACACACAATTATCCATCACCTCTCTTCTTGACAACTTGACAACTCCTTCTCTGGTTCCTATTCTCTCCCCAATATCTTCATGTACCTCTTCCCCAAGGATAAGCCTTGTATCTCTCATTTCTCTCTGTACTTTCTCTATTCTATGCCTGGTTGTTCTGACCCAATATCAATGCTTCAGGGACACCATCTACATGGATACCAAGTTTATTTCTCCTGTTTAACATTTTCGCTTCTAACAGTGTTGTCAGAGAGCCAAAAAACACCTTCCAACAGGTACCTGAGTAAGTTCTAGCCTATTTCATCTGTAGTCACAAAATAATAGTTTCCCTCTTGGGCAAATATGGGTCCTTTACAGGTAGTAGTGTTGAAAAGTTTGGGCTTTGAAAATAAGATCTGAGTTTCTTCAACCAAAAACTAGATATAGGGTCTTTACAGACATAATCAAGTTAAAATGAGGTCATTAGGGTGGGCCTTAATATATATAAATATATAGCTTAATATCACTTAAAAAAACTTTCATGAAAAATTATTATAAAGAGTGACTGATATACTGTTTGTCAAGTGCTCAACATGATATCCAGTTTATAATAAGTGTGGTAAATGACACCTATGATTAGTAAGTAGTATAAGTTTGCTTATGTACTACAATCAGAGGTTAGCAAACTTTTCTGTAAAGGAATAGATAGTAAGTATTTTAGACTTTTCAGGACACATGAGGTCACTTTCATATTTCCTTGTTTGTGTTTGGTTTTCTTCTTTCTGTTTGGTATGATGTGTCTAGTCATAGATTTCTTTTTATCCTACTTGTAGTTCAATGATGTTCTTGGATGTACAGATTAATTTTGTAAATTAAATTTGGGGAGTTTGGGCCATTATTTTTCAAATATATATTTTTTTCTTCCTCTGTCTCTTTCTTATGGGATGCCCATTAGATGTGTGTTGACATGCTTAATGGTGACCCACCAGTCTCTGAAGCACTGTTCATTTTTCTTTTTTTAACTTATTGGGGTAACATTGGTTAATAACATGATATAATTTTCAGGTGTATAACATAATTCAACATCTCTGTACTCTATTGCATGTTCACCACCCAAAGACTACTTACCTTCCATTACCAAATATATGACCCCTTTTCCCGCCCCTCTTTCTTCTCTGGTAACCACCATTCTGTGGTCTGTACCTATGAGTTTGTTTTTATTTGTTTTGTTAGTTCATTTGTTACTTTTTCTTTCATATTCCACATATGAGTGAAACCATACGGTTTTTGTCCTCTTCTGTCTGACTTATTTCACTTTGTTGATATTCTCTACTTAAGGATGGATACTCTCAAGATCTATTCATGTTGTCACAAATGGCAATATTTCACCATTTTTTATAGCTGAGTAGTATTCCATTGGGAAATATATGTGTGTGTGTGGGTGTGTGCGTGTGTGTGTATCACATTTTCTTTACCCAATCATCTGTTGATAGACACCTAAGTAGTTTCCATGTCTTCGCTAAATAATGCTGCCATGAACATAGGGTACATACCATGTGGGACAATTAAGTTTGCAAACTCATCCTAGAAAAAGTGCTACATACCTCATTGCTGAATATCACTACAGTCACCTTTGAAGCACTACCCTTGGGAAGCTATGCACTGATGTCAGTGCCTAGCCCATCATTCAAAGCAATTTTGGAACTCTTTTTCTGGAATGGCCATCAGAGCTGTCGTTGTATTATCCTTGATGTCCTGAATATCATCATGAATGTCCAAAATGCATTCCTTTCAATATTTCCTTTATCTTTGAGTAAAGAAAGAAAGTCATTGGGGCCCAGATCAGGTGAGTAGGGAGGGTGTTCCAATACAGTTATTTGTTTACTGGCTAAAAACTCCTTCACAGACAGTGCCGTGTGAGCTGGTGCATTGTCGTGATGCAAGAGCCATGAATTGTTGGTGAAAAGTTCAGGTTGTCTAACATTTTCACACAGCCTTTTTAGCACTTCCAAATAGTAAACTTGGTTAACTGTTTGTCTAGTTGGTACAAATTCATAATGAATAATCCCTCTGATATCAAAAAAGGTTAGCAACATCATTGCAACACGTTCGCACACTTAATTGTCAAACCTCATATATCTTTTCTGCAAAAGAGCCAAGAATAAGCAATAAAAAAAGGAACGGTGTTGGGAAAACTGACAACCATATGCAAAACACTGAAACTTGACTACTATCTTACACCATGCACAAAAATTAACTCAAAATGGATTAAAGACTTGACCAAACACATTAAAATACATTGAAGAAAACAGTGGCACTACAATTATGGACCTTGGTCTCAAAGGTGTTTTTGTGAGCTTGACCCCAAGGGCAAGACAATCGAAAGCAAAAATAAAGGAATGGGAAAACATCAAATCAAAAAGCTTCTGCACAGCAAAAGAAACCACCAACAAAACAAAAATGGCAGTCAATCGAATGGGAGAAGGTATTTGCAAACGATAAGGGGTTAATAACCAAAACTTATAAAGAATTCATGCAACTCAACAACAAAAAACAAACAAACAAGCCAATAAATAAAAAAAAGAGCAGAGGATCTGAATAGATACATTTCCAAGGAAGCTATATAGATGGGAATGGCCAGTGAAAAATGTTCAACATCACTAGTCACCAGTGTTGTTTTCTTTTTGCAAATCAAAACCACAATGAAGTATCACCTCACACATGTTAGAATGGCTATTATCAAAAAGACAAGAAATATTCATGTTGGAGAGGATGTGGGGAAAGGGAACCCTGGTACACTCTTGTTGGGAATGTAAATGAGTGCCGCCACTATGGAAAACAGTGTGAAGGTTCCTCAAAAAATTTAAAACTACCGTATGTGACCTAGCAATTCCTCTTCTGGGCATTTACCTGAAAAATATGAAAACACTTATTTGTAAAGATATATGTACCCTTATGTTCACTTTTCTTTCTGTTGTTCAAATTGGATAAATACTATTTATCTATCTTGAAGTACACTCTTTCTGTCTTCTGATATCTTGAATCTGCTCTTAAGTCTCTCTAGTAAATTTTCCATTTCAATTATTAAACTTTTCAACTCCAGAATTTGTGTTTAGTTCTTTTCTTTTTTTTTTATCATTTCTATCTCTTTACTGATACTCTCTATTTAAGAAGTCATTGTCAGCATATTTTCATTATTTATTTAAACCTGTTTTCTTTTAGCCTTAACGTATTTAAAATGGCTGCTTTGAAGTCATTTCTCACTAAGTCCAAATCTGGGTCCCTCAAAGACAGTTTCTATTGACTACTATTTTTTTCCTGCATATGGATCATACTTGCCTGTTTCTTGGCATGTCATATTTTTTGTTGAAAACCTGACATTTTTAGATAATATATGCAGGATAGTTTTTATTCTGATCCCCTCTCCAGAGGTTGTTTTGTTGCCAGTATTTTGCTGTTTATTTTGCTGTTGTTTAGTAACTTTACTAGACTAACTCTATAGATTTTATCTCCCCTAAATTGTGCAGCTGCTAATGTTTCTACTCAGTGTTTCTTTTTATTCCCATTTTTATTTTCAATTCTGGCTTCCTAGGGTTTGCCATAGCTTGGTGGTCAGCCAATGATTGGTCAGAAGCAGTAGTTACACACCTCAATTTATTAATATTTCTACCCTTTGCTGATGGACCTGTATGTGACTTGGAGAACATATTCAAAGTTCAAGCAGTTTATAAATCTACCCAGCTTACTTGCAATGGGCCTTCCTTCATCTCATCTATGAGTTCACTAGGCCTCATTGCTACCATTGATGACTAGTTAGCTAGAGCCCTCTCTCGTGTCCCTGAGTACGCATCCAGCCTTATACATACTTGTATGTGTAGCCTTTTAGACCAACAGGGCTGTGTGGGAGCTTATCAAGGGCCAGTCTGGCTATTTCATTGTCTGGATATCTGTGAGAAATATCTGAATAATCTGTTGACCTGTGGCTTGCCCCAACCACTATTGCAAGTTGACTTTCTAATTTTTTGCCACTGAGACTGCTACTGTTTTTTAACAATGTTCCTGGACACACACACACACAAACACACACACACACACACACACACACACACACGCATCAACCCAGTCTCCTCTAGGAGCGGAGCTACTAGCTTTCAGTTTGCTTTGCCATAATAGAACTACCCCATACGTTTTATAGGCCTAGTCTGTGGTCTTATAGAGTAGGGAAGACATGTCCTGGTCCTGTACTGCCTGGAATTATAGAAGGAAAGTCTTCTTTATTCTTTAATTCAGCATAAAGAAAACCTACTTGCCTACAGATATAAACCACATTCACCAACATCAGTTTTATTAGAAATAAAGAATTTCTTTTAAATGTAGCATAATCTTTTCCTATTAAATTAACCTCAGAATTGATCAGATAAGATGTTATGTGGAGAAGCCGTCCCCATAACTGGGACTAGCACACCTGACCCCTGAATTCTGAATTAAAGCTCTTTCAGCTGGAACACACTGTCTCCTACTCAAGTCATTTATTCTGAATGATAATAACAAGAAACAAAATGGACAAGCAAGGAGTTCTCGGTCTCTCTTACGTCTACCATCCAGAGACATGAAAAACCTACTAGGTATAAACCGCTTGAAACACAGTAACATCAGCTAAAAACAATGCTGTCCTTTAATCCAATTTGATGTTCATTCTAACTGGCTGGAGCATGAATTCTAGGAAATCACTAGTTGTTCGCAGCAGGTGCTGAGGTGAGCTCACGTTCTGGAGAAGGCCATGTTTTCTCTGGCTAGCAGATGTGCTGCGAGCTGACATTTAGAAAGAAGTCAAAGTTGTCCTTTGTTATTGTGCATAATGGGTCTTCAAGAATACGTGAAAAGCCTTTTACTCTAATTCAGAATGCATCTGTCTCTCTTACGTCAACACCGGTTGAGTTCTTAGAAGCTCGGGCCTGAGGACACACAGAAGCAAATGATACGACTGACTCTGCGTCTGTGGGAAGGGTCAGAGATGGTCATTTTGAGCATGAAGAGCAGACTGCACCCAAATCCGCCTATTACACTAAGGAATGTGAAAAGCTCCTATTGCCTTCTACGCTGGATAAATGCTCTTACCCCATATTCTGAGGGGGGAAAAAAAAAGTCAGTTATCTTTTCTATTCCCTGGTTATAATGTAGGAGAAACCACTGCTGGTTTAATGAGAATTACTGTCTAATCACTACATTCCAGTCGTGGTCCAACTCATCAGTCTCAAAGCGGACCCATCCTACTGGCCTGAAAAAGGAGAGGAAACCAGAAGAGAAGGATGGATAAAGTGTCATGGGCTTATCGTCTCATTACCTGCAGGAGTCTGTGGTTTTTCAGCTGTGTGCTGAGAAAACATACAGAAATGGCCCCCCAAACAGTGCTTTCCTGACATATCTCCAGGGCCTGCAGCAAGTCCATGCTGGGCAGGCATCCTGCTGCCATGTCATGTGGCAGCAACCCAGGCTGAATCCTCCAAGCTAGAAGCACGACTGACCAATCAGAAGCCCAGAATGCTTTTCTAATTGGACAACTGGCCTGGCTCTAAGGTCTTGTTTCCTGCTGATTTCCGAGGACTACCACAGCATTTTTGAAGAATTTGAATCTTTAATGTATGATTTCCCTCTGCCAACACTTCAGGCAGAGTGGCTTCATGCTGGAACTTCAGCAATCTCCTGGAAGCCCAAACCACATCAGCTGCACTCCTCGGTTTCCCACCCAGCAGTATAGACTGCAGCTAGAGACAGGGGCAGTGGTTGTGTTATAGAAAGAACAGAACTCTTGGTTGGCATCTGAAGGACTGTGTTTGGGAGTGCTGCCCTTTAGAAGCTAGATGACTTTGGGCAAGTCATTACGTTTCTCTGCACTCAGGTTGCTCATCTGTGAAGTGTAGATAGAGTCCCTGAGCCCAGAGTTTGTGTGGCAGAGACTGTGGCTTACCTCGCTCGGCACCCGTTTAATCCCTTAGAGCTTGCGTTCTGCTCTGCAAGCAAAACTGCATTTCCTGGACTCTTCCAACCAGGGTCAAACTCATGTGGCATAATTTCTCCATTTCCACACAGCCACACAAGATGCCTATACAAAGAGCAACATGAGGCAGTGGCCACAAGGGGATAGCGTATCTTCTGACAGTCTATGTGGCAGTGACCTGTGGTTCTTCTGGAGCGGGCAGCATAGCGTTTCTGGCATCAGGCCTGAGTTCCGTGGAGGTCAAATAGCAAGTAAGAGATTCCCTACCAGAATGGGCTCATAGAGTGAGTAGAAGTGTTTCCTGGCCATGGTCTTTTGACAGTAAAACATCCATGCCTGACTCTCTGCCTTTTTGAGAAATCATGAGGATATAATACTCTCTAATTAATCCTTTTCTGCTTAAATCAATTGGAGTGAATTGTATTATCTGCAACCAAGAAGCCTGGAGATAGCAGTTGTTATAAGAATTAAAGGAGTACATAGAAATTAAAATATCTTATAAACTCCAAGAGTTAGACAAATGGGAGAAACGTATGTTTCATCACTTTTTTTGTTTGCTATTTAAAGATGAATGCGTTACAGAAAATCTAGAGAAGGGAGCTGTGATTTGATTCTCAAAACAATTCTGTGGGTGGGCATTTGTATCTGTTCTCTATTTCTGCAGGAATGCTAAATAACAAACCACCCTAAAACTCAGTATGTTACAGTAGTCCCCCACTGTCCATGTTTCGCTTTCCACAGTTTCAGTCACTCATGGTCAATTGCAGTCCAAAACTATTAAATGGAAAATTCCAGAAATAAACAATTTATAAGTTTTAAATTGCATGTTCTTCTGAGTAGTGTGACAAAAATCTCACTCTGTGCCACCCAGGATGTGCATCACCCCTTTGTCTAGCAGATCCACACATTATATGCTCCCCACCCATTCGTCACGTAGTAACTGCCTGGATTATCAGATCAACTTCTGCAGTAGCCCAGTACTTGTGTTCAAGTAACCCTTGTTTTACTTAATAATGGCCCCCAAACACCAGGGTAGTGATGCTGGCAATTGGGATATGCCAAAGAGAAGCTGTAAAGTACTTCCTTTAAGTGAAAATGTATGTATGCACAGGAGAAAAATAGTATTCATAGGGTTCGATCCTACCCGCCGTTTCAGGCATCCGTCTTGGAATAGACCCCCTGCAGATAAGGGAGGACTACTGTATTTAGTTCAAGAGTCATCTAGGTGGTTCTTCTGGTTTAGCCTGGACTGCCTCCTATGTGGGAGCTAACTGGCTGTTGGATAATCTAGGCTGGCTTTGGCTTGGGCAATTTAGCCAACTTTTCTCATGTCCATAACTCTCTCATCTTCCAACTGGTTAGCTCAAGCATGTCTTCGTGGCCATGGAAGAAGAGCAAGGGTACAAGTGGAAGCACACCAGCATTGCTTAAGCCTCTGCTTATAACACATTTGCAAACATCTATGTCATATAAGTCAGAGTGAGAGATCACTACAAGGTTACACGGCAAAAAGTCTGTATACAGAAAGAAAGGGTGAAGAATTGGGGCCACGGCTGCAATCTGCTATAGCTTATAGATCTCAATTCTACAGATGATTAAAGAGGCTCAGAGAGATTAAGTAAACTGTCTTGTTTCCCAAACACAGTAAGTGGTGGTAACGAAAGATTAACCCTTTAATTAACACTTTAATCTGACTCTGAAGCACCCAGAAACATTCTGCTACACATGTGTGTGGATGTATTTATAAGTATATAACTATATCTTATACATTGACATATTTACGAAAGTATGTGTGTGTGTGAGTGTGTGTGTGTGAGTGTGTGTGTGTGAGTGTGTGTATAAATACAACCATCCTTCAGTCTCCATGGGCTATGCATCTGCAGTTTCAACCACCCACAGATTAGAAATACGAATTTTTGATCCACAGTTGGTTGAATCTGTAGATGCAGAACCCACAGATACATCGGGCAAGGGACTTGAGCATCCTTGGATTTTGGTATCTGTGGGCGTTCTGAAAGCAACCCCCCTTGGATATTGAGGATGACTGTATACATGTACATATACATACACATACTATGTGTGTGTGTGTGTGTTAGACACACAGATCAAAGGCTTATAGGCCAAATCCAGCTAGAAGCTTTTTTTTCACAACCTGTGAGATAAGAATGGTTTTTATATTTTCAAAGTTTGTAAAGTAAAATAAGAAAACACAGAACATGCAATAGGAACCATACATAGCTGACCTGAAAAGCCTACAATATGGCTTTTTACAGAAAAAGTTTGCTAGAGAACGGACTCAAGGTATGACTTATTGACCCAGAGGCATCACTTTGGACCAAAATGTACAACTTACAAGAAACTCTCTATTAATGACAATCCTCCCCAAACAAGAGTTGAGTCTTCAGGTACTGAGTTCCTCAACATCATAAACATTCAAGTTTTGAATGATGGTCTGAAAGCAAACCATCATGAGAAAGCACATTTCTACTTTGAATGGCAGTAAAACCTGATAACCCAAAGCCCTGTCTAGTGCTACGATCCCACGATTCCAAATCATGGAGCTAGGATTTGATGCATAAAGAGTGATTACTGGAAGATGCAATTGCCCCCAAATAAAACAGCCTCTCTAGTAGAAATGCCACAGTCCAAAAATAAACAAACAAGTCATGGTGTCTTAACAACTTGGAATTTATTAAATGTTGTTATTAACATGTTAAAAATTGAAGGTGGTTTTCGTGTATACCTGTCAGTATCAAAGACTAGGAAAGGTGTTCAGGTGTTTGTTTTCCCCATATAATGTGTATGACCAAAGTTGAAGGTAGCTGAGCCTTCAGTGAATGGAACTTTGCTTGAATGTCATGAATGTCACGGGTCGTGAATGTTCCACAAGGGAACCAAGCACAGCAAAAGTATTTATACACTAGGACCACTAATCAGCGTTTAATTAGCCTTATAATTAGAATGGTAAACAGAAGTACAATTCCCAAATTGCTCATTTTTTTTGCATGTCTGCGGAGCACTATTTTATTTGCCTTTGCACCGCCCAGCATTTTAGCGCAAAGTTAATCACTGAAATTTGTTAAATATTGAATGAACTGCTTGCTTTCTACAAACTTCAGCTTTATCGTATTTGCTTCATGACAATGTCCACGTGCATTAACCATAAACACATCCGGCTCTGGAGTGTTAACAAAGTGCAGGAAAAGGGTATTTTCATCCCCAGTTACTGCAGTGGTTCCAGTACAAAACCGCGGTGCAGATTTGTATGGATTGTTGTCATTTAAGTAGTTTTTTCACGAGGTTCATTTAGTGTTAGCTTCAAAAGAGTGGGCTTACGTGCCCTTCTCTCCGTTTTACAAATGAAGAAACTGACATGCAGAAGAGTTCAGTGGTTTGCCCTAGGTCACTAAGTCTGGGACAAGGTTTCTCAAAGTATGATCCCCGGAACACCCCGATCAGTGTTGTTTAGGGTTTACACCAGACACCTTGTATGCGGCACTAGACATCCATTGGCTTTGCCTCCCCCTGGAGCCTCTGGTTACCTGTTCCACCCCGGCCATCCCTGTAACAACCAGCTTCCCCAGGTCCCTGGTGATTTGAATTCCCATAAGTGTAACCTGACAACTCCCTGGTTATGCCAAGGACCTGTGCCCTCACCTCTCATCCTTACTGCCCTGGCTGAGGCATGGACATCACAAGACCCACCTGATACCCAGGCCTTTTCCACTTGGAAGTACAGAGTTGTTCATGCTCCATGGGATAAGCCTTTAGTCCACGGGAATGGGAGATAGTGGATAAATTCTTCCCACTTCCTGCCCTTGGTCTGACCATCCTGAAACACAGTGTTTCCATTGGCTATTGGATGACAGTCTTGCGACAAATTGGTTTCCCTCGATACGGAGCAGTAGCCAGCTCAGTAACAGTTGTCCTGGTACTCTCCTTCCCTTCCTTGCTCCTTTTTGTCCTCCTGGTATTCTCTGGGATTCCAGTTCCCAATAAAGTGGCAGGATACAAGCGTTTGCCTCAAGCTTTGCTCTCTGGGACCTAGGCTAGGTATTACTGAATTGGAATACCTGCAAGGGGGCGTTTTTATAAGCTCCCCAGATGATTCAAGCAGCCTATTATCTGAGAACCACTGGATCTAGACTGTGAACCCAGCGCAAAGGCCTCTAACTTCAGGATCTCTCCATCTTGACATATGCTGCATAAGATAAAGACAGCTTACTGTTCTTATTCTGGGTCAAGGAGGGAGACAAACACCTGCCTGACTGCACCACATCCACTCCATCTTTCAAAGGGCTGCTGAGTGGTCCTGACACCTGACATACCTGCTCCCACATAGTGTACCAATTCACCTGCCCGTCTGTGCACCTGGATCCAGCTTCTCACACCTGCACTGATTTGTAATGTTAGCTAGGCTCCACTCTGTCGTATTTTCTGGCTCATGGTCAGTCAGACACACTTCCTAGATATGTTGTCCACAGTCACCTCTCTCTCTCTCTCTCTCTCTCTCTCTCTCTCTCTCTCTCTCTCTCTCTCTTTCTCTCTCTCTCTCTCTCTCTCTCTCTCTCTCTCTCTCACACACACACACACACACTTCTCTCCTTCCCTCCTTCCTTCTTATCCTTTCTTTTTCCTTTTCCTTTTCTTTTCTTTCACAAACCACTCCAACCCTAAAGACCCTAATTACAATCCATTGCCTCTTTGTTGAGAAAATATCAAGTTAAAAATTAAATAAATAAAATAGAGCACTCCCTGTCCCGAAAGTGACCAGGGGACAGTGGTCTCTGGTGCTTTGTTATAGCTATTTCCACCTTCCCTGTCACATCTTTGAAGCTGGATTAGAAGGGGAACTGCAGGCAAATATCTTTGGAAATGCTATAAATAGCAAATCTGCAAGCGCGGGGAACAAAAGAGAAACACAGCCAGTGCAATTAGTTCACTTACTGAACAAGTTGACTATTCTGAGGCTGAGGCCTGTGTTCCAGCTGATGAGACTGTGGGATGGGGAGGAAAGGAAAACTGACTTCCTGCACAGGCTGAGAAAAGGCCACACGTGATACCCAAGCCCCACTGGGCTCTCAGCCCTCTTCCCAGGGGATGAACAGTAGCCCACAGAAGGAGTATGGGGCAGCAGGAGTCCGAGAACTGAGCATATATGAAACATGAGAAGGAAATCAAGGAGATGCCAGAAAGCAAACAGAAACACAGACACGGGAGGACACTGCCAGACCCAGGTCATCACAGGAAGTGACTCAGAGATGCTCTTGTCCAGTAATCCCCACATAATAACGATAATAATGTTAGGTAAGGTTTAACCAACTACTTACTATCACTATATGCACGTGTAATCCTCCCAAGGACTCCCTTAAGGTAAGTACTGTTACATCATCCATTTTATCACAACATCCATTTTAAAATAGGGAAATTGAGATATGGAAATATTAGGTATTTTGCACAAGGTTATACCTATAATTGAAAACTTTTTAAAGCAATGGAACGTTTTTCCTTTTTTTTCACTCAGGGCCCCAATTACGAAAACAGATGAAAGTAGAGTGATGAAAGAAACGATCCTGGAGCACAGAATTCCAACATGCCACGGAGGATTAAAAAGTATCTCCATGCCTCACATCACCTTTAATGTTCAGTACCCGCTGAGAAGGGGTATTATTCCCATTTCAGAGATGCAGAACCTCAGGCCCCTAAAGGAAGTTCCTTTTCCACGGACACACAGCTAGAAAGTAGAGGAGCTGAGTTTGCATTTAGGTCTTCCAACTCTTAAAAAATAAACAGCTAAGGACAAATAAGGTACTTAGAATAGTCAAACTCATATAAAAAGAAAGTAGAATGGTGGTTGCCAGGGGCTGGGATGGGGGAATGAGGGGCTGTTGTTTGACGGGTACAGTTTGTTTTGCCAAATGAAAACAGCTCTGTGGATGGATGGCGGTGATGGTAGCACAACAACGTGAATGAATTTAATGCCATTGAACCATACACTTAAAAAGAAATGGTTAAAATGGTAAATTTTTTGTTATTTATATCTTACCACAATTATTTTTTGTTAAAAATTGGTGGCTAACACTTATTACGCATTTGCTATGAGCCAACACTCTTTGCATCTTCTTTAATTCTCATAACAACCCTATGAAGTAAATATTATTATCTCCGTTTACAAATGAGAAAACTGAGTTACAAAGAGGTGAAGTATCTCAGCCCAAGTCACATAGCTAGTCATCCAAGAACCAAACCCAAGGAGTCCGCTTCCAGTTATTACAATAATAAACCGAGTCTGATAAGGAATTTGCTGCTGGAGCAGAAGCTGGACACAAGTCATATGTACATACTTCTATCTAAATCTGTATCTGTTTTAAACACCTCACCATCTTCATTAAATTGGGGCATCTTAAAAATATGCTTTTATTTTAATTTACTTCTCAAATCGAAAGAAATCAGTTTCCTTAAGGGAGGTACATACACTCAAACAGTAGTGGCTTTGTATTCAGAAAGGAGTCAAGTTCACGTCCTGGCTCCAGAGCTGTTTGCTTACATAATATTTGACATTTCATGTGACCTCTCTGAGCCTAAAAAATAGAGGTAATAATGTTATTGTGAGCGCTAAATGAAATAACCTGCATAAAAGCAACAGCCCCCATGCCTGGCTCAATAAATATCAGTCCCCATTCTCTTTAAAAAAAAAAAAAATTGAGGGACAAAAATATCTTGTCCTCAATTCTTAAAATTTATCTAGTACACGCGTCAGCCTCTGGGTATGAGGCTGCTCTAAGAGTTCTGGAAAGATTAATATTTGTACTACTTTTCAAGATCTACATAGTAAGATTCCTCACTAAGTCAAAATATGGTCATATGAAAGAAAATCTCTTACTCTAAACTAAATCCACTCTACTGCTGATGGCTGACTAACCCTTCCTGTGCTAAAAGTCCATTTGTAGGTTCTGGGTATCTTCTTCCTGCAGCCCTTCTTTCTTTAAGTTGAATGATTCCATCTCCTTTCATCCATCTCCACTTTCCATGACATCACTACAGCCAGAATGTTGTTGGAAACTGAGCCCTAAGGGTCTGATTGGGGCTGAATGGAATAAGAAGGCTACTTGTATATTGAACTGATAATTTTCCAAACACAGCCTAGAGTACCGTTCAACCTGTGGTCAATCCTGGTGCCAAGATCCTTTTCTGTTTTTGCTATTCTCAATCATTCCTCCGATATAGTAGTCAACTCCATTCTCAGTAAATGAGAAGGAATAGATGTAGTTGTTTCTGTGTCTTTGTCTTTAATTTAGCTATTGAATACACTAAGCGTAACACATCAGGGAGAATACTATTATGAACCCCACTTGAATCTTGTCCTTAAGGAGCCTATTTTATAATAGGAGAAATACACAAGGGCACCAATAGCTGCAATATGAGAGGAAAATTACAAGGGCCACAGGCAAGAGAGAGAGAGAGAGAGATCATTAACTGCTTACCTTACTGCCAAGCACGTGGCGAGGGCGCAAAGCATGGTGGCTGCTGTATTTATGGAGCCTATACAATTAAAGCAATAAAATATACTTTTGGTTGGGGCAGGCATGGAAATCAAGAAAAGCTTCCAAAGAAAGATAACTGACTTGAGGATGAGCAGGATTTGCTATCAGAGATAGAAGAATGGAATTCCAGGGACCAGCACAGTAGTGCAAAGACATAGAGGTACAAAGACAAAGGGACAGGGAGAAAAGAGTCTCCTAAAGGACTGGGGTCTGGAGAAAACAGGAAGAAGATAAAGGAAAACAGAAGAAGGCGTTTGGGACAGACACAGGAAAAAGAACACATGTGCCATTTCACCAAGAGTTCTATGGAGATAAATTTTTTTTCTTTCTAAAAAAATAAACAAATAAAGAGGTGATTTATGTGGAACTATGGCAAAAGTCATCCATTAATTCACTCATTTATTCAATGATATTTGCTAAGCCTGATTCAATGCTGGAATACATCAAAGACAACATATAATATCTGCGTTCGTCACTGAGAATCTAAAATGTGAGACAGCTATGGAACAACAACAACAACATGAAGACCTAACATTTATTGAGCGTTTATTATGTGCCAAGTACGAGGTCCTAACAGTCAGCATTGTAACTATGTCTATTAATATGAGCAAACAAAGGCTTAGAAAGGTTCTGTAACTTACCCAACTTCACAGAGCTAGTGAAGCTGGGATTCAAATCCAAACCCAGAAACTGACTCCTTTACTCTTAAGATTATACAGTCATGTTCTCAAACAGTATTATGCTCGTTACAAAGTACAATGGACAAAGGGGAAGAACAGAGGCACGAGTGGTTACTTCACCTGGTGTCAGGGAGCACTGTAAAAGGCTTCACAGAGGAACTTAGCTGAATTTTGAAAGAAGTAGATGGCTATTCAACCTGCAGATGGGAAAGAGACTTTTTTTTTCTTTTTTTTTTTACATCTTGCTTTAAGTGTTGGGTTCTTCAATGGCAATGAGTAAATGAAATAGGTTCCCAGTCAGCAAATCTAGCACTTTACCCGAGAAACCAAGTCCCATTATTATATTCACCTGTTGACACATGCAACCAAAACATGAGGTCTATTAACTAATAATTAGCCCAAATCGAAGATAGGAAACAACAACTGCAAATGCAGGAAGTGAAAAAATAGTCTTGTGTATTCTAAAACCACAGGAAATTGAGAGGAGCTGGAGCACCAGATATGAGGAAGGGCCCTCTGAGAAGACAGGCTGGAGAAGCACGGCAAGAGCAAGAAGGCGTCTGTGTGCCATCCTACATAACGGGGGCTTTCTCCTATAAGCATAGGGCAAGTATAGCTGGGGTACAAGATGACAACTTCATTTTAGAATCCCCTGGGGACAGTGTGGCCAGACTGTAGACTAAGAGACCAGTTAGTTTGGATTTTACTGTAATACTCCAAGCATGGTGAAAAGTTTCCTTTTCTCCTGGGCACACAGCAGAGCTACATTTCCCAGGTCCCATTTACAAACAGCCCATCTGACTGAGTCCTAATGAAATGAGAATGAGAATGATGCACTTACTTCTGAGTCTGGCCCCAGAAAACCTCCCACGAGATTCTCACACTCTCTCTCTTCCTCATCCCCTAGTTACATGTAGAACAAGGCCCTTGATGATAGTGGAGCCGTACGATGGAGGCCTGGATTCCTGAATGACTACAAGGTCTGGCAATTAAGCTCACAAACTAGTTGCAATGATGTTACTAACTTTTTTTTATATCAGAGGGATTATTCATTATGAATTTGTATCAACTGGACAAACAGTTCACCAAGTTTACTACTTGGAAGTGCTGAAAAGGCTGCGTGAATAAGTTAGACGACCTGAACTTTTCACCAACAATTCATGCCTCTTGCATCACGACAACGCACCAGCTCACTCAGAACTGTCTGTGAGGGAGTATTTAGCCAGTAAATAAATAACTGTATTGGAACTCCCTCCCTACTCACCTGATCTGGCCCCCAATGACTTCTTTCTTTACCTAAAGATAAAGGAAATATTGAAAGGAACACATTTTGATGACATTCAGGACATCAAGGGTAATACGACAACAGCTCTGATGGCCATTTCAGAAAAAGAGTTCCAAAATTGCTTTGAAGGGAGAACTAGGGTATGGCGTTGGTGCATAGCTTCCCAACGGGAGCACTTCGAAGGTGACCATAGTGATATTCAGCAATGAGGTATGGAGCACTTTTTCTAGGATGAGTTCGCAAACTTAATTGTCCAACGTCGTATGTGGAGCAGTGACCCCCCTGCAATCCACAGTGACCTATGACATGAATGGGAAGTAAGATTTTATTATATTTGGCCACAATAAAACCTGACAAGATCTGTTGAAGGCAGTGAGAATTGGAATAGAGCAGGGATGGATATAACAGATAGGCAGAGGTAAAATAGACACGGCCCAGCCATCAACTCGATCTAAGATATCCCCTTTCTCTTTGTAGCCTTCAGAAGGAACAAAAATTCAGTAGAAGACTCACTCAACCTTTTGAAAACAGAGATAGGGATATACAAGAAAGGCACGATCAAGGTCTTAGCAAAATTCAAAACTACATTTGAACGCTACATCTTCCTTAGTATCTACTTAACAGCTTCTGAGAAAATAATTGTGTGGCAAAATCTCACTTGGAAATCAAACCCTACGCATAGTGTTAGTTCAACATGACTGCATTAATGCTGCTTTGTACTTGAAAGCTGTAAATGTAATCTATTCCCATCATCACAAGTTTAATTGCGATTCCCAAGTATACTAACTAGTTCATACTGCATTATATTTTCAGTTCCAACACCACCTACCATGGAGTGACTCTTCAAGGAAGAATCTGTCAGCTTCATAACATGGTACATGTCAGTAATGCCAACATTTTACTGAATTCTTTATTTTTGCTAATAGAGTTAATCAAGAAGTGGTGACAACTGCATCCAGGGGAAGAGAAAGTTGAAGTAGAGGCAGCTGTCCCAGCACCCGAAGCAGCACTTCCTTTGTGAAACTCAAAGCCACTTTCTACAAACAACTGCTTGTTAATCTTCACAACAGTGTACGGGGTGCTATGCAGGCTCTGGAGATACTCAGCTGAAAAAGGATTAAGATGCAGAGCCTGAAGACATGGGTTCAATTCTCAATCATATGATATTCATTCCTTTCCTCATTCAGAAAAAATGGTTTCACGAGTGTCACTGTGTCAGTAGTAGAGATGCAAAGGAGAGCAACACAAATTCATTACATATACATTATTTCGTTTTCATTAGCTGTGTGACTTCAGGTAAATCTCTTAACTTCGCTGGGCCTTGGGTTCCCTATGAAGGCCATTAAGTATATTTTCACTGCCCAAAGTTCATGCCTTCTTTTTGTAACACCAACAACACGTTTTCCTTTTGTAATCAATACCTTTTACATTCTCAGCCATGCACTTCAGCCAGACCTCTGGCTCTCAGCTTGGACAAGTGACTCAACCTGACCAGTCAGGGTCCTGCAGTACTTGGTTACAATGATTGACTCAAGATTGAGTGCAAGACTCTCTCCAATGAAAAACAGGACTTTTGTTTTTACTGCAGGGAAATAAGAAGCTCTCTGAATTCTCTTAGTCTGGAAGAATTTAGAGAATATACGAGGTCGGACAATTAAGTTTGCGAACTCATCCTAGAAAAAGTGCTACATACCTCATTACTGAATATCACTATGGTCACCTTCAAAGTTCTCCCCTTGGGAAGCTATGCACTGACACCAGTGCCTAGTCCACCCTTCAGAGCAACTGTGGAACTCTTTGTCTGGAATGGCCATCAGAGCTGTAGTCATATTACCCTTGATGTCCTGAATGTCATCAAAATGTCTTCCTTTCAATATTTCCTTTATCTTCGGGTAAAGAAAGAAGACATTGGGGCCCAGATCAGGTGAGTAGGGAGGGAGTTCCAATACAGTTATTTGTTTACTGGCTAAAAACTCCCTCCCAGACAGTGCCATGTGAGCTGGTGCACTGTCCTGATGCAACAGCCATGAATTGATGGCGAAAGTTCAGGTCGTCTAACTTTTCCATGCAGCCTTTTCAGCACTTCCAAATAGTGAACTTGTTTGTCCAGTTGGTACAAATTCACATTAAATAATCCTTCTGATAGCAAAAAAGGTTAGCAACATCGTTGCAACAAGTCCATGAACTTAATTGTCAGTCCCCATGTGCCTGAAAATCTTTTTCTGGAATGGCTATATTGATCCCACAAGAAGTTTGGTAAAGAAGCCAACCCAAAAGAAATGAGCCAAGAATGTGAGGACCTGGGGTGTTTTTTTAAGGCCCTGGCTTAAACAGCTCCTGAAGCCAGAGAGAGAAAATTACAGGCTTTTTAGTTATGTGGACCCTTCATTACCTTTTTGGCTTAAGTCAATCTGAGTCAGATTTCTTGTAACTCCTGGTAAGTAGAGTCCTAATTGATTCCTCATTCATAAATTGAAAGAAATAACAATGTCTCACCTGCTAATTTCATACAACTCTAGTAAGATAGATTTTTGGTCCATATTACCTGTGTGACCTTGGGAAAGTAACTTAATCTGTTTGAGTTTTAGTTCCCTTATTTTGAAAATGGAGGTAATAACAGAACCAGTTTATAGCATTGTTCTAAGGATTAAATGAGGTAAAATGTGTCAAGGTCTTAGCACAGGGCATAAATGCCATTTAAGTATTTACTGTAATATTAATACCACTACAACTAATAATATTTACTGGAAGGTTTAAGTAATAATTAAATAAAGTATATTTAATGGCAAATAATAATATTGGTAGAAGAAAGGAATTTACCAGTAATTAGACTTGTCTTGAAAAGTAGTGAGTGTCTCATCTTACTACATTAATCAGGCCAAATGACAGAGACAGGGAGCAGGGTATGAAGTGGAGGTTCTTATGGGCCAGGCCAGAAGTTGTACATCACTTCCCTTCACATTCCACTGGCAACTTACACGCATGGCCATAGAAGGAGCAACTGAGGTATGAAGTCTAGCTGTGCGCCTGGATGCCAAGGAGACCACTGACACTGGAGAGCATCTACGACTCCTGCCACCTCATAAAGTACCCAAGGGATGGCTGAATGAGCCTCTCTGGGGGCATGCTGCTAGGACTCAAAATGATGGCTTCACAATACAGAAAAGCCCCTTAAACACTCTCAAGTCCAACCAGCTCCTTACATGAACTTGTTCAAGGTCACCCAGCTAGAGGCCCGCACAGCTGCAACTAGAACCCCCTGACAATTTGCATGTCAATTCCTTTGTCTCCCCAGTCACCTCCTCTCTAAGTTGTCCTTTCCAAATCGAATAATCTCATATATGATTGCCTTTTTGCTCACTGGTGTAGCTAGCTGTTTGTCTTTGGGATAAAATGTATTGCTCTTTTCATGTAGCTTTTTATCCGAGTACCTTATTGTCTTATGCCATCTGCCTCCTTTCATTAAACGTGGGTAAGAAGGTGAGGAGACCAGGATACAGATTACTGTGCATGTCACAGTGACTGTACAGATGGCACCAGAAAGGTAAAATGTGATTGTCTACAGCAATGAAAACACTTGGCATATCTGCAGTGTAGTTAGTTCTATTGACTGTATTTTTTTTTACACCTTTTTGCTTTAACAGGTGGGTTCTTCAGTGGCAATGAGTAAATGAACTGTGTTTTCGTTCAGCAATTCTAGAACTTCACCCAAGTAATCAAGCTCCACAAAGACATTCACCTGCTGACACAAGCAACCAAAACACAAGGTCTATTAAAATTAACTAAGTGTTAGCACAACTCAAAATAACTATCAACAGAGCTGTAATGTAGAATGTTGGCAATTTATTTTTTGATTAGCTTGACTTACTAGATGTATGGCCTTCTTCAGTACCTGTGAATAATGTTTTGTGTTTTATTTTATTAATTAATTCTCTCTCCTGAAAATTCAGGCAGCAAACTAGAAATGCCACTCGACAAGTGCCCTTTCAAAATACTGATTCTCTGGACATGTTGATCTTTCCAAGTTTTTGCTTCTGCTTTGCTGAATACCAAAGGTCCCCAAACTGAGATGATGAATCATTCAACTGTTTCCCCAACTCAATACTCCTCACCCATGGGGAGAAAATATTAGGAAGCCCTTTCAAGGACTGTATCATTCTGGAAGTTGACAAATATATATTAAAAGTAGATGAAGGACCCCAAGTCTCAGGGTTTCACAGAGAGAACTGTTCAATATTGTGTGTCCACTGTTAGCTCTAGTCCCAGAGGAGGTTTTCCAGAAAGAGACAATTACCTTTTAGAAAGCAGTGATGGGCTCTTGGTAGATGTCCATGAGGACCCTGAGCAGATAGCTGATCTCCTGCTTTCTCAAATCTTTCAAATTTTCTCTGCATTTCTTTGAGGAGTCCAAATTTACTATTTTTAAATCTGGGACAAACTGTGATTTAATTGTTTGTTTCCAAGGTACGTACCCTTGCCTGGGGATGGAAAAAGTGACTAGATATACAGGCAACATACCTGATAGGGAGCAGAGAATGAGAATGAAGAACATGCATGTGGCCCAACAAGCCAGACTCTACTTCTACCATTCACTTGAGCAAACACTCAAACCCACTGTGCCTCAGTTTACTCCACTGTGAAACGGGAATGACAACAATCCCTTCAACTCATAGGGTTGTTGTGAGGATTAAACAAGTTAATAAAAGTAACAACTTAAAACACTGTTTTGCATATAGTAAGTGCCTTACAAGTGTTAGTTTTAAAGGAAAAAAAACCTGAAAATTAGATGACAGTGTTTAAGACTTCATAGTAGTCAAAGTTCTTACGTAAGCCTTGCCTTCTTAATTTTATTGACTATCTTTCTATATAGCTATATACTATGATTAGTTGCTCCCTTATTAAAAGGCATCAAATGATTTCCCCATTGGTTACCCATCATAATTGCCAATCTCTGAGTACCTACTATGACTCTTAGGACATAGGCATTATCTGCATTTTACAGATGAAACTGAGGCTCTGAGAGGTTAATTGTCATGGTTATCGATATGGATTAAAGATGGCACAATTTCTTTGACACCTTCCCATTGAGTGATGGGATTGATTTCCCCTCTTGAAGCTGGGCTGGTCAGTGGCTGCTTTGGCCAACAGAGCACAGCAGAAATGATGTCATGCTGCTTCCAGCCATAGCTGCCTCCCATCTGAGAAATAAGGATCTTCATAATACTTGCCATGCCTCTCTGCTTCACAAACGTGTGAGGATCAGATGAGCTAATGGATGTAAATGTGTTTTGTAAAACAGAAAGCACTATATAAGCATGGCAATAAGAATTACTATCATTTGTACAAGCTAATTATACTCTGTGTTATTATATAACAATAAAAATCAGTTGCACTATAGGGTTGCTTTGTCGACATGTGTAATTTTGACTCTGAGGACCCTAAAAAACAACATGCAACACCTATACCTCCAAATTGTTCTCCACAGGTAGGTTATGTCTCTGCCACAGCAAAGCATATGTTCAGTTTAATTCAACCATTTTCATTTAAAGTCATCTGAGCCAATTTCTCAGTGGCGTGTGGGCCAAAAGAAAAGAGCATGGAAAGGTCTGCCTTGTACCATTTGTTTCTGGGAAATCAAATCAATAAATACTGCTTGAGCATCTATGCAGTGAGCATTGAGCAGAGTGCTTGGGTCTTGTTGATCTAGAAAAGGAAAACCAAGTCAGAAAGGTTCTGCCCTCAAGAGGTTTAAAATCATGATGGGGGGAGTATGGGAAAGGGGAAGCCCTGTTTGAGGGAACCCTCAGTGGTTCCTCGGGTAAAACATGGCCTCATCTGTTAAGTCAAAATGTGATCCCTTCAAGTTTCCATTCTATGATTGTAAGCTGTTAAATAATGATTTGTCTTTAAGACACTATTGTGATAAAACATTTTATCTGATTTTGACCCCCGTTATAAATATCTGGGCTTTAAATTACTAAGGTCATCTCAAGCTGGTCTGTGCCAAGTTGAGTCATAGCCAATATCCTCATAATTCTCCTTTAAGACTCAGCTCAGGGTTCACCAAATCCAGGAAGCCTTCCGTTATTTCTCTTCCCATATACGCCCACCTCTCCTCATACACATAAATACACTCTCAGGTACACCCACACCCTCTTCTCTTTGGCCGTAAAATTCTCTGCTTTTCTCTGTGACCGTGGTCCTTGAACTCTAGGGAGCATCAGAATCACCGAGTGTTTGTTAAGACACCACGGGCTGGCCACACAGCCAGCCTTTCTGATTTAGCAGGTCTCACTGGGCAGGGCCTGGACATGGACATGTGCAAGTTTCCCATGGACGCTGGTGATGCAGGACACTGAGACAGCTGCTGCTTTGTATCTCACTGATCACACTGCCTCGTAGGACCACACTCTGCATGTCTCTCTCAGGAAGAAGATGTATGAAGTGTTATAGTGTCTCCCCGTAGACTATGTAGAACTTTCCAAGTGCAGACATTTGTCTTCTTCAACTTTATCATCCCAGAGCCTAACCCAAAGCCTGGCCTATGGTAGACAGGGTGAGCATTTGTTGAACAAAGGACTAAATATCAAGGTCAAAGGGCATGCATACACAAGGCATTTGAGAAAGACTCGAGGGTTTAGCCAGTAGGTATAGAGCGTAGCCATGTACCTGGTACACCTGAGGATTTCAGGTAGTGCTTGTGACAATTACCACACTAACCAGCCACAAAGCAAGCACCAAGTTCATTACCGGGCTCACGTTCAAACTGCCACCATTAGAGTACATCATGTGAACACAGAATCCAGGTTGGAGAGCAAACCTGAAACCAAGTCATGACAGAGAATTTTTAAAATTGGAAATGAAGTTTTGGAGAAGATAACTTTGAGGTTGGGAGGTCGCTCTACAAGGAATGGAGTTAAAGCTAAGTTGACACAAAGAACGGTCATGAAGAGAATGGAGTTGACTTACTGTTAGTCACAGAGGGTAGAACCTAAGCTCAGACTTCCTTCACCAAACATCTATCTGTGCTCCAGCATCAGAGTGCTAGCACCTGGAAACGCATCAGACACAGTCCCCACTGTCTTAAGAGATTTAAACGCAAGTGGTTTCTTTAGGGGGTGACGCTCAGAAGCGCCAGTAGGGGAGTGGAGAGTGAGGCATGGAAGGGAAGGAAGCCAATACCACAGGTGACAGTACACAGGTGATCTCTGTAGGCAACTGCCACTCAGTCCCATTGGGGACCCTTAGGAGATGACAAAGGCTGTATTTCAGAGCTGTCCCAGCTGAAGAATGAGAAAGCTGGGGCATTTACCCACCACCTCCCCTTAGTAGCTGGTTGATGGCTGCTCCTGAGCACAGTAACTCCTGGGTACTTTCATCCTGCTGTATTTGTAGCTAGATGTGCCAAGAAGCCTTCAGCCTAATGCTGAGTGCCAATGGATGTGGGTGGGGTACCAACAGCATCTGCTCCGCCTACCGACAAAAAAGTGCCTATAAATAAGGTGGACAGAAATCATCATTGTGATGCAATTCCAAGTAAGACCTGTGAACCAGGAGACTCTGAAGTTCTCCATGGTAATATTCAGTTCTAAGGTCAGCATGTGGCACATATGTGATATGACTAGCCTGCTACCAGCTCTACAATCAGAGGTGCTAGAATAACAATATTATGCATTTAACCAATGAGAAGACTGAGGCCATGATTGCTGAGGTCACACAGCAAGTTGGAAACAGATTCAGGATTACACGGGAACCTGGCCACCCTTGGAGGCTCTCTGCTCTGTGACCCAGCAGCACATATTAGGCGTCCTAAATTCACGGCCCATGAACAGACTTCCACCTGAATAGGGCTCATTCCTGACAACTCTTTCCGGGAAGCCTTATTTTTCCTCTCACAGGCTCTGGTCTAATAATAATACTGTTCTCTTCTGCAGAAACTGCCTGAGCTTAATTCATCTGCCTCCCCCAAATCACCACCCTCTCAGGCCTTTTTACTCTGTAGCTTATAACCTGCTTTATTCCCACACCCACAATTAACTCCAGCGTTCCCCTGCAAGGATGTGTGGTTTTCAAACACATGCTTCTAAAACTGCAGCTTGCTGCTAGTGTTTGTCTGAGGTCTTCTCACCCAACGCCCCTGGAGGTCCCAAGATCCTGTTTGTGCTGGTTACATATATATAAAGTGGCCCTAAAGTAGCTTTTAATTAATTCAGCTGTTTAGCTCATTGAACTAAAAAATATCAAATTAAAAGGCTCCTTTTTAGCCTCCTGCTTTTGTTTTCACTGTTTTCCACTTCACCAGCTATTGGGGCCAAACCATATAATTTCCCCAATTTTGTCATTAAACTTCTTTAATTAAATGATGAATGTGCCAGCAAACCTGATGAATACTGGTCATTAGAAATAGCATGAAAACCCCGTGATGGTATGTAGTTGTAAGCAGCTGCCCTTCCTTCACTTCTCCGGAACCCTCTCCTTGATACTTCCTCTTTCTCTAATTGCAGAGACAACCCAGTCTATCCCAGACTCTCAGAAAGAACCCAGATAATCAATCTCAAGTTCATATCCCTTTCAGAAGTCAATTTGTGAAACTTCTAAAACTGGCCACCTGAGCACTTTTGACACCATTTAGGACATTATTGGTATATGTCACGTCCCAGTAAGAACACTTGATCATTGTATCAATACTGTGTTGTTACAACCTCCCCCAAATACTACACCTTCCTGCTGCACAAAATTCCCTTAGTTTCTAGACACTCTGTTTCCCAGATCTTGCTGTTTTATGAGACTCATATTGTCCACTTTGAGCTTCAACAGTTATGGAGCATCAGCTTTGTGTTAGGTTAGTGGTTGTGGTAGATTGTAATCATGGCCATAATCCTTGTAGTCCTGTAAACATGACCCCATGTACTGATGCCCTGTACTATGTGAGTTTGCAGCTTAGGTAGTGGCATCTATTCCCCTTCCTGAAATCTGTGTTGGCGTTGTGCCTTGAATTGGCCAATGAAGGCAACGGAAGTGATGGTGAATCAGTCCCCAGCCCAGGCCCTCAAGGCTTTGCACACTTCTGCTCTCTCTCAGGCTCCTCGCTCCACCATGTGAACAAGCTTGAACTAGCCTCCTGAAGTATGAGGGGTCATGGAAAGCAGAGCTGAGTCAGCTGGTTCATCCAGCTGGAGGGAAACATATGAGAGAAACCAGCCGAGATTAGAAAGGCCTCAACAAACCCTACAGATACATGAGAAAAGCCATCCTAGATGAGTCAAGCTCCACAGCTGACTTGCTGATCAGGAGTGAAGTAAATACTTGCTGTTATAAGCCACCAACTTTTGGAGTGTTTTTTTATGCAACAATAACTAACTGATACAGTGGTGTATAAACCTGGTACAGATGGAGGTTAAGGCGGTATAATGGACTGAATGCTTGTGTCCCCACATAATTCATATGTCGAAGCCCTAACCCCCAATGTGGTTGCACAGGCATACCTCGGAGAGACTCCACAATAAAGTGAATATTGCAATCAAGCAAGCGAGTCACACAAATGTTTTGGTTTCCCAGTGCATATAAAAGCTAGTTTTACACTAGACTGTAGTCTATTAAGTACACAATAGCATTATGTCTTAAAAAACAACGTGCATACCTTAATTAAAAAATGCTTTCTTGTTAAAACATGCTAACCATTCTCTGAGCCGTCAGCGAGTCATCATCTTTTTGTTGTCAGAGGGTCTTGCCCCCATATTGATGAAAACACAGTATCTGTGAAGCGCAACAGTGAAGAGCAATAAAGCAAGGTATGCCTGTGTTTGGAAGCAGTGCTTCTATTTCTAAGAAGTAATTAAAGTTAAATGAGGTCATAAGGGTGGGGCTCTGATCCAATAGGACTAGTGTCCTTATAAGCAGAGACATCAGAGAACTTGCCCTTTCTCTCTTTGTGCACACAAGGAGGGGAAAAAACAAGTGAGGACATAGTGAGAAGGCAGATGTCTGCAAGCCAGGAAGAGAGCTCTCAGCAGAAACTAAATCAGCTGGAACTTTGATCTTGAACTTCTAGGCTCCTGAACTGTGAGCAAACACATTTCTATTGTTCAAGCCATATACTCCATGGTATTTTGTTATGGCAGCCCTAGAAGACTAATACAGATGGGAAGTATAAAGAAAACTACAGGGTATGGAAACATACGGTTAAAAAAAAAAATGAGACTGTTCCCATTAACCCCACGCCTACCGCTGCAGGTTGCTGTTTAAAAAGCAATGCGCTCAGAACTGCGAATCTACATTAAATTAGAGATCAGAGTCCCTCCTCCAAGTCACTTATGGGCCAGTGTAGT
The DNA here is from genome assembly GCF_057876585.1 of Rhinolophus sinicus. Lineage (NCBI taxonomy): Eukaryota > Metazoa > Chordata > Mammalia > Chiroptera > Rhinolophidae > Rhinolophus > Rhinolophus sinicus. The sequence goes on from NC_142514.1 coordinate 41,884,596, forward strand.
TGATTGTGACCACGCATCGTGGTTTCGTGAGACCATTCTAGTTTTAACACTGAAAATTTCATATTGAGAGAATCCCCTCAATACTGGGCAACCTGAAATGACTGGTTGTTCTAGGTCCAGTAGGAGAAGCAAATACCTAAAAAGATAGTTTTAGCATGGTGTGTAAGTGCTTTGATATTGATAGTTGTAGAAGTATTACTAGTAGCAGTACTACCAACAGTAAAATCATGCCCAGCATATATGGAATGCTTCTTATATGTCATGTGCTGTATCAACTACTCAATATGGATTTCCTTATTAATAGTCACATCTGTTCTGTAAAGTCACCTCATTTCATGGAAGAATATGAAATGTCAGAGAGAGTCCATGACTTGCCCAAGATCACAAAGCTAGTAAATAGTGGAGCTCGAATTCAGCCTCGGGCTAACCCCAAAACATATTTTCTCAAACATGAAGCTGAATTCCCCATACCACACGGACACTCCCATCAATGCAAAGAACAGGCGTAGGGGGAAGAATAAAGAGGAGGAGTCCAAAACTCATTAGGCCATTTGAAGAAGGCTTCCTGGAAGAAGTACCACCTGAAATGAATTTTGAGAGATACGGAAGACTTTGTCAGGAGATAAGTAAGGTGAGACACTCCAGGTGGAAGAACAGTTTGGACAAAAGTACAGAAGCATGAAACCACATGGGATATGAGGAAAACCATAGGCTGATCTGTTCTGTTGCTGTATGAAGGGTGAGTTGGAGTTTTTGCTTGGAAATGAAGGCGAAAGAGGTACTTGCAGGTTGGAGTTGTAGGAGTTACAGCCAACGAGAATCCAATTGAAGATGGGCTTCCTTCCCCTTCAAAATATTTACACATGGAAAACAATTAATCCTTTTTGTTGTAGAACATTTTCAATGTGACAAACTGATTTGAGAACTAACACCACTGCACTTGCAAATCTGGAGCAAAAACATTGTAGCATCACATGCTGAGAACCCGAGGCTAACAAAAGAAAAAAGGGGGGGGGGGAATCTACCTTATGAAAAGTCATTGGCAAATGTGCTAAGTAGCTGTTTTCCAATGCAAATACTGATGAGAATTAACTATACGTGCCAGTTAACCATTGCATAATGTTTTCTTAAAGACTAGTACTATCAGAACTGTACAAAGCTTTCAGCAGAAAGGCTGAATACATTTGATTGATGTACATGCAACACATGTGAGCAAATTAAAGAGCCAATCAAAACGTCTGGTCCAATTTTCCTTGCTATATCGAATGCATTTTCTAGCTGTCTTAGGATTAATTCATTTATTTCTGCATCAAAAGATATTTCTCCGGTACCTAGTCCTCTATGTGGCACTGTCCTTGGTGCTGAAAACACATTTGGGGAGTATTTAAATGGTGTCTTTAAGCACATCACAATTTGATGGGAAAGCGGATCTGTAGACAATTAAAGAATTTTGGAATGCCTCTATAACAGAGGAACCTAAAAAGTGGAGTGAGAAAGTTCCTTTTAGTCTGCCCGGGAGAATCAGAAAAGGCTTCAAATGACTTCTGACCTGACAATGAGAAGAGGTTTCCTGAGAGATATAAAAATAATAACAGCACTACCATCTATTGGGCACATAAGTACGAGTCAAAGCAATAAACCAATTGAGATATATATATATCAAATTTAATCCTCACAATAGCCCTGGGGGGGGGGTGGATATTATTGTCCCAGTTTTAAAATGGTAAAACTGAGTTGCAAGAATCCCCAGATCTAGCACCTAAGCATCTGCTTGACTCCAGAGCTCGAGTTCCTGACCTTATGGTGCATGTCTTCCCACCAGGGAGAGGCATTCCAGGGGGAGGGAAGAGCACAAAAAGGCACAGAAGCCAGAATTGGCACGGGGTGTTCATGAAACTGTCAGCAGGAATGCATGGTAGAAGCATAGGCTGTGAACAGAGAATGGTGCAAGGTGATCCAAAAACCACATCATGGAGCATTTGATATATCGTGAGAAATTTTCTGGACTTTATCCCGCAGGGAAAAAAAAATGGGTCAATAGGTAAAGATAATAGCAGAGCATTCTCCCTGATCAATGTTTTCTTTCTGAGCTGAGAAAACATATTGCATCCACTTCCAGATCATTCCTATTGACAGGACGAAGATGAGCAATGAGAGAACCTTCTGGTGCCACAGGCTTGTGTTTGAGAAGCTGTGGTGCTCTAGAGGATTCACATATTCATTTATTCTGCATATGTTGATTCCAGTTGATTTTTTAGCACCTACCATGTGCCACGTCTTATGCTAGGTACATGGTATTGTTGGTGAACACAACTAACAAGGCCTGTGCCTTTAGGGGGGCTCACATGAGGACAGGTTGAAAAATAACAATGACCAAATACTTCACCCCAAACGGAGACAGGTTCTCTGAAGGGAAGGGTGCTCTTGGGGATGGGGAGAAAGCAGGGGGGATCTGGGGGCCTTGACACTTTCTCTGAGGAAATGTTACTTAAGGTGAGTTCTGAAAAGTAAGTAGAAATGAACTAGGTGAAGTTAGGGAAGAAAGCCTGCAATGCAGAGGGAACCAACTTGGCAATGGTTCTGAGGTAGGACTTTTCATGCTTTGGTAAAATAGAACCCAAGAGCAGAGAGAGCAAGGTGGGGAGTACTAGAGATGAGGCCAGAAAGGCAGGTGGAGACCAAATCATATGGGGTCTGATAAGCCACAGTAAGAACATCGGCCTGGTGTCTGGAGCTTTGTGAAACATCTTAAGAGTTATTTCTACACTTAAAATTTGTCCTAAAAAAAGAAACAACTAATGTCTCCACTGTCTGACACAGTTATCTATATAACTTCTAGAATCTCTCCCTTTTGTCCTAGTTGCTTAAAAAAACCAGAGCTAAAATTATTTTATACATTCTATTCAAATCAATATGGTGATATGTGGGGTTTTTTCAGGTCTTCCAGAAATTTCCTCTGAAGCGCTATTGATTTTTCACATTCAGAAATTCATTCTAATGAAATAACTTATTCTGAAGAGCACATTGCACCTGCTCTTTGCTTTGTGAGTTTTGTAATGGATTTTAGCCAAAGCGTGAGTAGTTAACAATTGCTAGAAATAGCTCATCCAGCTACTATTTCAAGCAAACAAATGGAGTCGAGAAAGGGAAGGTTAATAGAAGGAAGTGAGAAAAGACACAAGTTTAAACTGCTACAATCATAATAAGATCATACATTCTATTGCCTAGGACTTAAGGTTTAAAAAATATTCTCCAAATGCCTTCTCCTGTATTCTTTAATTTTGCCGTCATAGCAACGACAATTCTCCCCATTTTGGGGGTGAGAGAATTGAGACAACAAGAGGTAAAACAACTTGCCCGTGGTCTCATTGCTAGGTGTGGCAGAGATGAGATTCAAAGTCAGGTCGAAGACTCCAAAGTCAATGCTCTTCACACCTCACTGCCTGCAATGAACACACAGAAATGATTTTCGGATGCTCTGTCCTTAGGCATGATCCACAGCGCAGACACAGTGAGTGCACAATCCTTCCGGCATTTCACAGCCAGCCTGCCATACAGAGCAGCTGTGATCTCCTGTCCCCAGACCCCACCAAAGCCCTTCCCTCCCGCTGAGTTAAGCATCACCTCACTGTGTGGCTCTATAAAGGAAACCCTGGGAAATTAATGGCCTTGTTACCACCATTGGTGCTTAATGACCCTGCAGTTTCCCATGGAGTGTATTCTCCCTGGGCCAGTTGTTAATGAACCACTTCTTCATCTGGTTCCAATGGAAGTCTCTTAGAGCCGCATCGCATTTGGGAACCAGAAAAGAACGGATTCAACACCCACTTGGGACGAAGCACCGTACTGTGTGCTTTGTCTGCATTACCTTGTTTGACAACTCATTTAACCTGAAAATGATCCTGTGGTGCAGGCATCATTATCCCTATTTAACAGATAAGTAAAGTAAGTCACAGGAAAGTTAGTTAACGTGTAAAGACCATACAGTGAGCAAGTAGTAGAGCGAGGATTGGCATCCAGGGGATTGGACCGAAGGCTCACAGTCTTATTGCCTATAGTACTGACACCCTCAGGCGATTCTGCATGAAGCCCTGACATCAACGCCATCTGGTTAGTTTGCTTTGTTTGGAGAAGCTTTCACAACCCGTACTACATTTATTATATGCCTCTTCTTTTAGGTGCATCATGGGTTACAGAAATACCATCTCCCCCACTCTTAGAGCTCCTGAAACTAAGATAAACGCAGCTGGTGGGCAGGAACTTAAAATCATCCTATCTTACATGAACCCAATGGAGGAGAACACCTCATGGCTTTCATTTCTTCCCATTGTCCCCCAAATTGGGAGGAACACTTCATCGTGAAAAAAGAAGGCGTGAGCCAGGGTACAATACATTGGAATGATTTTTAATTCCTGCTGATTCAAGTTCCGTTCAGGTACACATCAGGTGGTTGTTGAAAACTTTTATTGAATAAGACAACAGAGATAGTTGGAAGGGTGGGGTTATTGGTGTGCCCAATCTAACGTGGTTAAGAAAACCTGAATCTCACGTGGTATTGTGCTGCTTTCGAATGCTAATTCTTAGAGGCAATCACAGAAAAAGGCTAGAACACTTGCAGGGAAAGACACATCGTTGAAGCTGTGTTTCAAACATCAGTATCTTCAGGGAAGTATCTGATGTTGGGAAAGAAGAGCCTGCAGTGATCTGGGCATTTCTAGAGGTCAAATTTGATATGATCAGGAACGGGAGTGAAGAGTTTTGGGTAACTTAAACTTTCGTGACCCTCAGTTTCCACAGCACTAAGAAGAGGAATTTAAAGAATCACCGATGCCTTTTCCAGCCCACATATTTCATAATAGAGAGATTTCAAGCCTGAAATTCAAAGGGAAGGGTCATACGAGTTTGGCTAAGGCCAAACTACCTTGTTGGACTGCTGAAGGGTCTATATTCTGGAGTCCCCATCTGTGCCTTCCTGAATCAGGACTTCAATTCCTGCTCTCCTAGTCCAACAATCTCTTTGTCTGATGATTTCACCTCCTAATTGTTTTTCATGTCCATCCACTGGAATCCATCTGCCCCTCTTAATTTCTGTTATGAACAGTTTAGGCCAAGCCACTACCATCTCTTACCTGGATTATTCCAAGCGCCTTTTCATTGTAACCCTGCCTGAGTACTGTACCCCCTTAACTCTATCCTTTACACTGCAGCCACAGGAGTCATTCAAAAATGCAAAACATGTCACATTTCAATGTCTCATCATAGTCTTGGGGGGGCGGGAACCTTTCCAACCTGCTTCCGCTTAACTTGCCAGCCTTATTTTCCACTGCCTTCCACCAAAAATGTGTTGTTCTAAGAATGCCAAATTCTGCGTGCCATGCCATTACATCCTCTGAACCTTTGCTGTGGCTATTCTCTCTACCAGGAACTGCCCCCTCTCTCAGATCAGGAGCTCTTATTCATGAGCCCTCTGAGCCTGCTGACTTCTTGAAGCCCTATTTGGAACAAGTGCCCATATTGTGTGATTCCATAATACCCTGTTCATATCTTTTGTTTATCAAGGGCTGAATCATAGTTAAGCTGCAAGGCACATCAGCATTTAGAGGTTACACTCAGTATTAATAACCGGTAAAGGAGACTCAGAAGGATAAACAAGGGAGGATGAGCATACCAGGAGAGTGTGGCAGCAGAATAGCCAAAACAAAAGGGTTGAAAAAGATGGAAATACATACAAAACATCTAAAACTCAAAGTTATTTAAAAAAAAAAACAAACCACAACCAAATTAAAAAATGAACAAAAAACTTCAATAGGCATTTCTCCAAAGAAGATATACAAATGGCCAATATGCACATGAAAAGATGTTCAACCTTACTCATCGCTAGAGTAATGCAAATCAAAACTACAATGAGATACTACCTCATACCTGTTAGGACAACTACCATCACGAGAACAGAAAATACCACATGGGAGTACGAATGTGAAGAATTTGGATTCCTTGTGCACTGTTCATGGGAATGTAAAATGGTACAGCTGCTGCAGAAAACAGTATGGTTCCTCAAAATATTAAACATAGAACTACGATACGATCCAAAAATTCCACGTCTGGGATAAAGCATTAAAAGCAGAGACGCGAAGAGATGATTTGTACACCTATGTTCACAGCAGCATTATTCACAAGAACTAAAACATGGAAGCAAACTAAGTGCCCATTGATGGATAAATGGATAAAAAAACAAAATCCTGTCACATGGTACAACGTGGATGAAGCTTCAGGACATGACGCTGAGTGAAATGAGCCAGTTCCTGTTAAATGCGTTACTTACAGGGGCCAAAATCATAGGGACAGAAAGTTGAATGTGGTTGCCAGGGGCTGGGGGAATGGGGGAACAGGGAGGTATTGCTTAATAGGTATAGAAGTTTTAGTTTTATAAGACGAAGAGTCCTGGAGACGGATGGTAGTGATGGTCGCACGGCATTATGCATTATTTAATACCACTGAACTCTACACTGACAAATGGTTACGATGGCAAATTTTATGTTATGTATGTTTTACCACAATAAAAAATTGTTTGAGAGAGAGAGAGAGAGAGAGAGAGAGAGAGAGGGAGGGAGGGAGGGAGGGAGGGAGGGAGGGAGGGAGGGAGGAAGGAAGGAAGGAAGGAAGGAAGGAAGGAAGGAAGGAAGGAAGGAAGGAAACAAAAGATGGAGTTGGTCTCCTGTATAAAATTCTAAATTCTGCCTGGACATCTGAAAAGTAACCATTGGATTGAACAAAGTAAAAATCCTCAATGATCTCAGCATCAGCTTTTTGGGTATTTGTCAAACAATGGATGAACACAGAGATTTATTTCTGTACTGCTCTCTATTCTTGTTTACAAGCTTGCTAGCTTTCAGAAGCAGTGGATTTGTAGGAGCAACATTTTTGCAACTTTCTTTAAAAATGAGATTATGGCTTAGGTTGGAGCCAGGCTGAGTTTTTGACTGAGATCATCCTTTCCAGACATGCAGACTCAAAGTAGCTGCTCACAGGGCAGGCCACTGTGGCCTCAACAGGACTCCTTTGGCTTCTAGCAAAAGCGAGTGAGCAATGCTAGAAAATCTAACCACACGAGGCAGAAAGGCACACCTGGGGTTTTCTTTCCAGCAGTACAGTGCTCAGCATGGGCAGGTCTCAGAGAGCCTCTGTCAGAGAGGCCGAAGCATCAAGGCCATTTGGAGAGAGAGATGCTCTGCTTCCCACCCGAGCCCCCTGGGTAGAGCTGCAGAAACGGGCCTTCCTGAGACCATCAGCGTCAAAACCCCAGGCTTACTGTGATCTGCAAGACAGACATCTCTGCTCTCCTCTCCTGTCACCCTCTCCCTGATTCTTTAGGCTAAAACCACCATGGCTTTTTTGTGTCCCTTAAACACTCCAAGTGTGTCTGGGCCTGTGCCCTTGCTGTTCCATTTGCCTAACATTCTTCTCCAAGATCCTTGCAACTCTGACTCCTTCTTGTCATTCAGGCTTCAGCTCAAACAGCCCCGCTCAGAAAAGCCGTCCCTGGTTACCATCACGGCCAACCCCAGTCAACCTCTGGCCCATACCCCGATAGTACCGTGTTTCCCCGAAAATAAGACCTAGCCGGGCAATCAGCTCTAATATATCTTTTGGAGCAAAAATTAATATAAGACCCAGTATTATATTATATTATATTATATTATACTATACTATACTATACTATACTATACTATACTATACTATACTATATTATATTATATTATATTATATTATATTATATTATACCTGGTCTTGCAGCAAAATAAGATCGGATCTTCTTATGTTAATTTTTGCTCCAAAAGAACTGATTGTCCGGCTAGGTGTTATTATCGGGGAAACACGGTATTTTCTTCACAGCACAAATACCTCCAAGAGCTAGCCTTATTGGTCTGTGTGTTTGGGTGGTCATCCTTTGTCTCTCTTCCTTAGACTGTTAGCCTCCTGAAGGCAGGGGTCTCATCCGTTCTTACACTGACACATCCTTAGCAGCCAGACAGCCCCTGGCACAGATCAGACATTCTGCTAAACAAGTGTATGAATGAAGGTTTGTCAGATGACCACACTTGTTCACTCATAAGCCAGGTTCTGCACATCTCCATACCAGGCCACCTAATTACTCCTTGAAGTTCCCCCAAAGCCCCAAGGCCATGCTCCTCAGGACAGTGAAGTACTCCATGATCTAATGAGTGGTTCGCAAATGTAGGCTGCACTAGAGCTGCTAGGGTGCTGGTTTCAGATGTAGTTTTCATGGCCTTCCCTCCCAGAGGTGGTACTTCCGAAGGTTAGATGGTGCCCTGCCCTCTGCAGCAGGTCCCAGTGCGACGAGCAGATCCCTCCTAGAGAATGTGGGTCTATAATTCAGCCCTCTGCCCCTCATTCATACCTCACAGATCAGACTGTGGCATCTCTGACCTTGGTGGGCGGGCGGGTGGGTCGACGGAGCGATGGAATGGCAGACAGACAGACTATAACTTTTACAGGCCAACCAACCCAAAAGGAAGGTAACAGACCATTATACTCGTGCTGGGCAGAAACGGCAAGAGAAACTGAGGCCGAAGAGACAGATATTTGGGATATGTGATGGAAAGAAAAATCAGATGCTTTGATGGCGTCTAAAACGCAACAGAAAGGGGCTGAGTTCGGATGGGTGCTCTCAGGGCACCCGAAGTTAGGATTCATTGCTGTATCACGGGAACTGAAGTGTGATCTGGGCAGTTCTATCTTGGCAAGAGTCCTGTGACAAGCACATCATTAGAAGAAGCATCATGCACGTTTCAGGTATTCTCCGTATGTTAACTCCCATGCTTCAAACAGTCCTAGATGGTCTTGTCTGCATTTTGTAAATGAAAAGAATGGGGGTTGAGAGCATAGGCAGCTTGTCCAAGTCATGGTGAGGGGCCAGGATTGGATCAGGTCAGCTTGGCTCCGAAGGCCGTGCTTTCACTCTACAGCCTGGTGAGGGATGTGTTGGTTTAGGGAAGGTAACGTGCTGGGTGTTTGTTGTCTGCGTGCGTATGTGCAGGAGGTAAGGAAGCCAGAGGCCAGGAGTGTGTTGTGTTTCGGACCATGCCTCTGTGAGTGCCTGTATCTGCTGGTTCCTCTGTCCCTGGACCCAGGTGAGAATCCCTGGGCTAACACCTACGTGTTGCCTGTGTCAGGTGCTGGGAAATGAGAACGGAGAGAGAAAAGTCAATGGAGCAAAATATTTCAATCAAATACGCAACAACCACAATCTGTGCATCCTTCCCGGAGGGGGGGCTTTTGTGCATGACTTTTTACACACAGGAAGAAACGTCCACCTCCCAGACTTCCCGAGACGAACATCCACACTTCCTAAAAGCAGACTCTACAACACCCAGTGTTTAAGATTCTCTTTTTAGATTGTGGGTGGTTTTTTGAAAGGAACTGAAGTCAGGGTTTTTTATACTCTCCAAGTGGTTTTCTAAAGTGTAAAACCCCCACAATCCTAGCCATTCCATTTTCAGTTAGATCTGTAATAATCTCTGTCTGTTTCAATTTAAAATAAATACATGTTATCCTTAAGAACACAGCAATATGAACACCAGAATAAAGAGAGAGGAACCCTGTATCCATTTCTCAGCTTCCTAAGGCTCATGAGGCTTCTGTCTAGACTCGTTCTCCTCTCGTCACATGGGATTCTCCCACTGGAAGCTACTGATGTGTGGTTCTAGCTTACCCCTCAGAGCACATCAAGGAAGGAAGGAAGGAAGGAAGGAAGGAAGGAAGGAAGGAAGGAAGGAAGGAGGGAGGGAGGGAGGGAGGGAGGGAGGGAGGGAGGGAGGGAGGGAGGGAAGGAAGGAAGGAAGGAAGGAAGGAAGGAGGGAGGGAGGGAATGCTTCTTACATGCAGAAAGGCAGGAAGTTATGGGGTAATGGAAGATGACCCATCTATGTCACCTCCTGGCTGGGCACTTAGACACACACATCTGGCCATGCCTCCCCTGGTTAACATCCTTCACAGGCTTCTCTGGCCTGAATGAGCAGACTCAGCTGGGCCTGCCCATCCTCCACTCTCACCAACCTCTGGGGTCCCTCTCCCAGTATTAGTGATGTGCTGGCCACCGTCCAGGTCCTCAGAAGCAGCAGCACTTTCCTGCCTTGTGGCCCTCTGCACACAGTTGCCTCATCCCCCGCACAGCCCACCCCTCCTTAGTCAGTTCCTCCTGGTCTGCCAGGGCTCAGCCCAGGGATGCTCATGTAGGAAGCCTTCCCTGGTCTCCCTTCCCCTACATACACAAGGCCAGATCCGCCTTTTACAAACTCTCATTACACCTGTGCTTAGTTAGCTGTGCAGTCTGGTTTTTAACGACCATCTTCCCCAACTAAAGAAAGCTCCCTGAGGCCACACCTGTCTTGTTCATCTGTGCATGACCAGTGCTTATAACAGGCTTTCCGCTTAGCAGGTGTCAATGCAGTGAATATGTGTTAAATGAAGGACCAGATGAGCCTCGGGTTCCTCGTTTATAAAGTAGCGATAATAACAAAAACCCCGCGAGGATTACACGATAACACACGTGACACTGCCTGACCCATAACGAGATTGTGTTTTGTTGTGGTTGTTTGTTCCCCCAACAGAGGAGCTCAGAAATGACATCTGCTCCTTCCTAGCAGTGCCAGCTTCCTGCCACCGGGGGCATTTACCGTAAGACGGGTGCAATTTTTGCAGGGATATTGTAGAAGGAATGGCCAGTGAGTCTAGATGAGGGGTTTTCAATCCTGACTGCACATTGGAATCAATTAGAGATTTAAAAAAAAATGATGACTCCAGAGATCCTGATGTTATTGGTCTGGGATGGGATCCAGGCAGGAATATTTTTAAATCCAGGTGATTCCAATGTGAACCACGGCTGGGAACCACTGGTTTAAAATAAATGATCTTTAAATTTTCTTCTAGCCATGAGAGGGTATCATTCCAGGAGAGCAAAGAGCACTTGTTTCTTCAGAGAGAGAGAGAGAGAAGGAGCAGGGGAGATACATATGGAGGAGGAGAGAGAGAAGGAACGGGAGGAGGGAGAGGGAGAGGGAAAGAAGGGGAAAGGGAGGAGGTGGGACAGGAGGAGGAGGGAGGGAGAGAGGGAGAAAGAGGAAGGAAGAGAACCCTTCAACACAGTACGCTTTTTGAAAATTAAAAAAATGAAAACCTAGAAATGTGTAACTGTAGAGTCAGCCCTGAGGCAATTTAAAGAACACTGGTTCTGGAGTCCAGGTCCTGTCTACTGAAGAACTCGGGGCTTTTCTAGCCACGCAATTTGACAGAAGTCACTATGCCTCACAGAACCCATGTGTCGTGCGGGAGACCCTGCTCGCTGCGCCATTTGTCGTGTAGGGAGGCCTGCGGGGTCTCTGCTCCCGCTCCCCATACAAGAACGCAGGATATGGTGAGGCCAAAAAGGAACACCCATGGAGCCATAGGTAGGGGAGTCATACCACTATATTCTCGCTGGCGGCACTATACTCTCACTGGAGGCTGGATCCACACTGTCCGCAAACCGCCATCCACACTTGCCAGCCCAGCCGCCATCTTCTTGCTAGCCCCCATTCTTCCTCTCCTCTCTAGCGTAGCCGCAGCAGTTATATTAGCGGCTAATTGGCTAACTGGCTACAGCTGACGGCCAATCAGCCACAGCTGACGGCCATCTACTACCCGAGCCAGCACTCCTGCACGTGAGGCCGAGAGCCTGTAAACTACTTTCTGGGGCTCTGCCCCCACACCATGCCCCGCATTTAAAATGGAGATGATGATAACTTTGTCATAGAGATCTGGGAGAATTCAATAAAATAAGATATAAAAGGGGGTCCAGGAAGTGCTAGCACAAGCTAAGTCCTCAGAAAGGGTTTGCTACACATATTTCTTTTACTAGCGATGTGAATACATCGTAATAAACTGAACGAAGTGCAAGGTTTATCCTTGTGGCTATTGGCAGACTCGGGTGAAAAGCTACGGAATTGATTTTCTTTTTTTCTTTTTTAAACCCAGTAACATTATTAGAGAGCTGTGGTTTTCTCTTGTGTACTGGTGTTAGTTACGTCTTCTTAAAAACACGCGCACACACACTTGTACACATACAAATGCATATACACACACACATACATCTATTTCTCTATTTCCCCAAGTCCCCACTGCACTGCAACACGCCTGAGGAAATATAAATCAGAATGTATCGTGTGGTGCTGTTTTCCCGTGGGGTGGTGGGGTCACATATATATTGCTAGAAATGATCCGCCCACTCGTTGCTCACAGGTCCTTACAGAACTAAACACCTGACCCTAAACAAAAGGAGAATGACTCAAGGGGATGCACTGCAAGGAATGGAATTTTAAACAGATTCTCAGTACCAGCTTGTAAAATGATGCCAGCTCCTGAGCATGTCCTGTCTAAAATAACAGTCACTGGGGCACGCAAGCAAGCCATGTCACGTTTCCTTACGCTGACACAGCGTCCAGGGCAGGAGACATGCCCAGTGCACGGTGGACAGGAAGCCTCCACACCAAGCTGGCTGTACCCCACACTAACTGACCACAGGCAGGCCCCCTAACCTCTCTGAAACCGCCGTCTTTATCTGTGAAGTGGGGCAGTGACACTTGCTCTGGTGACTTCACAGGGTTGCCTGAGAGACACTGGCATAGTGTGTGGGCAAGCGCTTTCTGCCTCATGGAGAGCCGTGCAAATGCAGGGTGGCGCTGCTCGTACAGGGCTGTGCCAAGGACGGCCAGGAGCGCCCATCATGACTGCGCCGCTCAGGGTTTTCTAACAGGACTTGCAAAACCCTGGTTTGCTCATGAAGCTGTGCCCGCTCTGTTGGTCCTGTGGATTCCATAGCCCTGTGATTCACACATCTACTGCTCCTACGTTTGAAAACTGCCCCACGGGCTAGATACTGGCGGGATGCACCAGATCAAATGGCAGGTGAAGAAGCCAAATATGGAGACAGAGGGTTTAATCCACTAGAACAACACGCTAGGCACAGGGATAGATGGTCTAATGGGCTACAATGGCAATGACCAGAGGTGGAAAGATGGGGGTTTAACATCAAGCGGGCTTTTCAATGCTCTTTGAAACTGTGGAACTCAGTTTTAGGGAGGAGGGGTTATCGCCTTTTTGTAAATGCATCTCACCAATGCCCACTGCAGATTCTGATAAGCCCTGGGCAAGCAGGTGGGATGGGGGGAAGGGGAGCTGTGTGTACATATTTCTACATTTTGGGAAAATTTCCCGGGTAATTGTTATACTGTTTCTCTCCTCCCTTCCCACCACGGTTGAGAACTTCTGCTTAAACGCGTACCTCACAGAGAGACAGCCAGTGCACCAAGCCCAGGGCTTGCTCAACCTCCAATTTACCTCCTGGGAACATGACATCCTCCCGTCTGCAGAACTGGCTTGCCCGTATCATCTGTACTGATTAGTCCTCATGATAACTCTCTAGTTCCTTCTAGATGCACAATACCTTCAAATTGGCAAAGCCCCTTCCCATTTAACTATTTTATTTCATCCTCCCCATCTAATCCCCATCTGACAAAAAGGAGCGTGAGGTTCAGAGGAGTGACGTGATGTGCTTAAGGTCACACAGCTAAGAAGAGACTTGAGTCACATGTGGGTCTCCCAGATCTTTATCCACAATTCTGTCCAGTCTGTCATACAAATGAAAAGGATTGTTAGTTTTATTATTCAGTTCCTTTGCCTCTTTTAAGTAATACAGGTAACCCCCGTATAACACGGCACTTCTAGAACACGGTTTCGCTCTAACACGGTTTGAGAATTAGAGAAATCCCCGAACCACACGGAACGTAATGAGAGCTTTTAACAGCAAAGAAATGTCTCATTCGAAATTAGGGAAATCCCCAAATAACACGGAACATAATAAAAGCTTTTAATAGCAAAAGATATCTCATTTGAAATTTTTCATTCGAGCGTGCATGTTGTATCAAATTTGACTGCAGCATTTTAAACTTTATTAGAATTTTAAATCCATTTTGTTCGTGGAGTATTAAATTCAGAGGATGAAGATATCTTGTCAAAAAGAAAACACCCTCTGTTATGGTGCTTAGTAGCGATGACGAAGAAAACATTATTTTATACATATTAATATGTTATACTTTTGTTGAAAATTGCTTTAGTAAAGATATTTCTCTTAATTATAAATATATGATGATGGAAGGAGAACTGATTCTGGGTGGTGAACACACAATGTGATTTATAGATGATGTAATACCGAATTGTACACCTGAAATCTATGTAACTTTGCTAACAATTGTCACCCCGATTAACTTTAATTAAAAAAATACAATAGTATGGTTTTTAAATTTTTGGAACTTAACCCCCTTTTTTATACTAGTTCTTTGTTTCGTATAACACGGATTCACATAACATGTACTTTTGGGGGAACCTAACAACCGTGTTATACAGGGGTTACCTGTATTAGTTATTATATGGTAGATACCAGGCTAAGCATTTTATATACAGTAGGTAGTTTATTTCCCAAAGGGACCTTCGAGGTAGGTATCATCACCCCATTTTATAGCTCAGGACACTAAGGCTCAGAAGTGAGAGACTAACCCAAGGATGCAGTCAGCTTAGACATCTCTCCAAGATGCCTGCTCTGAGCTGTGTGACCCATAGCACTTATCACGCTGTGTTGAGGGCATTTGTTCAGACATGTCTTTTATCCACAAGACTGTGGTCTCTCCAGATGTGGAGCTACGTCTTAATCCCAAGGTCCCCTATGTGCCAGATCCCAATCCCAGGGCTGGCACACACTGCACATGTGCGTAAATAGCACAGCCCCCAGGGATAAGCACAGAACTGGATTTTGAACACACATCTCTCTGAACCCTTGAACATCTTATTTGGTTCTGTCAAAAATGGTCCCCAAACAGGCCTGGCATATATCCAGGTTCTGTCCAGAGAAAATTCTCCTCTGTCCAGTGACGCTAGCCATTTCTCCCAGCCAGAACCAAAGGTGTAATTGGGTTTCCGAGGAAAGAATGCCAACCTTGTCCCCAGAGATCTCTGTGCCTGGGCGAGACCAGAACCAGCTCGGCATAATTAGCCACCACTTCCTCTAGTCTCTGCCCCAGGAAGATGAAGTTCCAATGACGAATTTCCTGAGAAAACTGCTCTTCGATTGCACAAAGCTGATTTTCAAGGTTTGCTTGCTTATTAGATTCAGGAGTTGGCGGGGGTGGAGGAGTATTTAAAAGCTGGTTTGCACAGCAATGAATCTGAAGAAATTCTCTTTATTGGTCTGCAAGAGGAGGTGGGGGTGGGGGAGGCAGCACCAGATCTGATAAAAGAGATTAAATGGCCTTATACATCTGACAGCAAAGAACAGTCCCCCTGGGAATCCCAAATCCTGCTGGTGCTAATAAAGTGCACGATATTACTCCGGTAATACAGTGTACAGTGTGAGGCGTCCAGATGCCCGGGCCACAGCCACGACCTACATCCTCCGCAAACCAATTTTCTGCTGGGTTGGATGTGTAAAAAAGAATCCAAATACAGCTTTTTATTTTTTTTTTTTTCCCTTTGAAAGAAGAATTGCTTCTCTGGCTGTTTTTTAAAACCTTGGCTTGTCTGCTCCTCCTACCCCCTGCGTTCTCAAAGTGGGAATTACTTCTAATCCACTCACAGGAGAAATCACTGCCTCCCTCAACGGCGGGCTATTTCAGGACAATCCGGCCGCTTGTTGGCTCCCCAGTGACGGTGGGGATGGGGGAACAAGCTGAGAATTTGCCATCGGACAAACTATTTTCAAATCCTTGCGCTTCCACTTATAAGACGTGTGCCCTTGAGCGAGTGCTCCCTTGCTTCTCTGAGCCTCCAGTCCACACCTGTCTCACAGAAGCGCCCTGCATGCTGAAAATACTGCAGAGTAAGTGCCCAGCACACGGGCTGACACTATAGTAGGTGGTTAATAGTCAGTAGCAATTAGTAATAGTAGTAGTAGCAGCTTCAATGGGTAAAGCTTAAAAGCAACCTCATTAGAGGAATAGCACTATTTTTGGCAAGGAGTTTAGGGGGGGTGAGAGTAATAAAGCTTATTAATAAGATGAAGAGCAACAATGTTTTATTCACTACTGCCAGCTATTGAGCATCTGCTGAATGTGATGTTATGAACATTGAGAAAACACAGACAAGACTCACTCCCTTCCAAAACCTTGAAGACCAAGGGGGGAACTGAGAAGTGTCATAGCTCATGTTGTGTGGTACAGTGTCCCAGCAATTTAACACCGGTCGTCTCATTTGACCCTCACAGGAACTTCAGAAAGTGGGCAAGACATGCTATTGTTAATCCCCATGTAGCAGAAAAAAACAAACAAAAAAACTGAGGCTCAAAGAGATGAAGTGGCTTGGCTACACTCACACTGAGGCAGAGCCAGGATTTGGCAGGTCTGCTAACTGCTCATCTCTAGCTCTTCTGGAGAAACCCAGTATTGACTGATTGCTTTGAGCCTGAAGCACGCTGGGATGGCCCTGGCTTGGCCTGCAAGTGGAACACTAGCTCTAGCCATTTCAGTATTCACAGCATTTCCGCTGACCACAATTAGTTTGTGCAAAAACTGTTGGCAACTTCCTGAGACCCAGCCCAGTGGTACATGAGAAATGTTACATTAATGTTGATTGGCTGATGATAGTAAGAGTAATAACAACAGATATATAATATCTTTCTTTTATAGCACAATTTTCAGGTCAAAAGGTACTCTCGCATATGCTGGCACTGGTTTTTTTGTTTGCTTGTTTTGTTTATCATTAAAGGTAGATGTCATCCCATTTCTATCAATACGATGCTAGAAAGGAGGCTGGGAGAGGTGTCCTTTCTCGAAACCACAAAATAAGAAAGGCTCAGAAGCTGGGCTCAAGGTGGGTGTGTAGCAGGCCAAGTCCTGGGCTCTTCTTGCTAACTTATATGCCTTATCACAGGTGTGATGTGGACCCCAGAATCTCCAAGGCGAGCCACGATTCCCTCATCAGAGCTGTTGGAATGCAATAGGACTGTTAAGAAAACCAATGAAACTATCATCCACTTCCTCAAAAACAGTTGACATTTACTGAGTACTTGCTCAGAGCAAGGGACGTCAGCAAATGCTTTCCATGGATTATAACCCTTACGAGCCAAGCTCTATGATCACCTTCATTTTACAGATGAGGAAACTGAGGCTTACAGAGGTGAAGTAACTTGCTCTAGGCGGAGGATGGTAGATTTTAGATTTGAACCCATGCAATCTGGCCCTACAGACCCTAATAAAACCATCCTTTTAGTCCCTGGCACAATATCCTACCAATGTCTTCTGGAGAAACCCAGTGTTTATTGAGGATACGTATTGATTGCCACTCAGTGCCAGACACAGCCCTTGACGCTAGTCATATTGACTCAGGTAATCCTCACACATACTCTATAAGGTAGGCATTGCTGTCCCATTTCATAGAAGAGGAAACTGTGGAAAAGAGGTGTTGACTGTTTGTCCAAGATTGCAGAGCCTGCTAAGAGCACAGTTCTTTTCAAGTACAGAAATATCTGAAGAAAGGTTTATTCTTCCTTTAACAACTCTGGAATATCCTAAAAGTAAGTTATCTGATGTACACATAAGAAAAAAGTCCAAAGAAGGAAACTAGAGGCAACAGAAACAAATAGCCATCTCTAGAGTTTTAACCGCAAATCTATCCACAGTTAGAGAGGGAAATGGTTGCAAAAGGCTGGAATGGCTCTGTGGAGGGAACAAAACTACAGGTGAGCCATGAAGGAAATTTGGGTGGGCAAGATCCCAGGCAGGGGAATAGCATATTCAGAATTAAGTGGGGTCTAGAAACAGATTCAGGCAGCAAAGGGGAGCCGTGGTAAAATGGCCTATGGCTGAGGAAGGCCTACTTAGCATCCAGCACTGTCTTCAAGCCCTACACCCACGGCACACTGAGCTCTCTTTGTTTTCCTCTAGCTTGTAGCACATCAGGTGTTAAAGCAAATAGGAAAAAGTCACAGAGAGAAAATAAACCAAGATGGAAACAATACCATGTGCATCCTGTGTGGGGATCTTCTGGAGAAGAGGGACATGAAGGGAGGGAAGAGCTCTGATTTGCCCAGGGTGTGAGCCAGGCTCAGCTCTCCCTCTGCCCGTTTTCCCCTCCCGTCTCCTTCCCTCCTCACTATTCTGCATACAGCAGCAAATGTATGAATGCTTGGATGGCTTGGCAAAACACTCTCCGCAATTTATTTCTGTTGGACAATCTTGCATTCTTTTTTCCCCCCGCTGACAACTCTCTCAACAGCAGGCTCCTTTGCAAGCCTGTGAATTTGGAGATCACATACCTAACGGAGATATTGGTGCTTAAAAACCAGTCAAGAAAGTGGACTCCTGACATCAGGGTGACCCGCAGCCCAACTTGGTAATTACCCAGGGGTCAGTAATACCTTATGACTGGTGAAAATACCATCTGGGGTAGGGGATGGGTCAGCTCAAGGCAAGCATGCATTACCTGGAGATGGTTCCAATAGTTTGAAAACTAGATCTATTTGGAGAAGTGGCCTTGAAGTAGTTCGAAACTTGTGTTGGTGAGCTGCTGGGTAGTAGGGTACTAGGTAATAAACGTGAAAAAATATTTTGTGAAGTATGAATTTCCATATCAGTGTGAAGTAGTGGTATCATTGCCTGTTTGTGAAAGGAAGACAACTGTATTTTATGTCTGTTTTTGGAAATTAGGTACCCGTAAGGGAAATAAACTTAGAAGCACAGAATTTCAGAGCTGGAAAGAAATCCATTCATTCCATCAGCAAGCATTTAGAGATTGCACCTGGGAATCAAGCCCCGTGTGGGCTCTGAGGGGCGGAAGAAGAACCAGACCCTGGACCCCAAGGCCATCACAGAGAGTGATAAGCACAGTGACAAGGGGAGGCACTGGGGGTGAAGGGAGCACTGGGCTTGGGGGGAGGGAAGGCATTTCAATCTGCTTGGGCATCAAGAAAGGCGTTCCGCCCGAAGGGAAGGTAGCGCTGAATTCCAAAGGAGGAATACAGGATAGCCGGTGAAGATGCAGAGACCAGGGGGAAGAGGGTGATGGGGGCATTCTGAGCACGGGATGAACAAGGGCAGAGCCTCCACAACCAGCATTTTACAGATATGAAAACTGAAGCTCAGACAGATAGTTACTTCCCCAGATTACCCAGGGAGTAAGTGGTATAACTAGGATTCACTCCAAACTCTGCTTTAACCACCTACTGCATTGTTTTTATATGGAAGACGGAATGCAATACCTCCCAAAGGGTCAGTGACTTACCGAGAGCCACACAAATGGGGAGTGGCAGATGTGAGATTAGAAGCCCAGCCTGCCATCCTTCCCATCCGGTGCTCCTTGCATTGTACCCCGCAGACTACAAACCTCCTTGTCAGATCCTGTGTTCCCCACCACAGCCTTGCTTCACGATCCTTCCCAGGGCTCCCCCGCTGCGGAATTCAGTCACCGAGACGGATGTCTTCATTTCTTTTTCATTAAGTGGACAAAAAGAATGAGGCCTCTCTCCCTTCCTTTGGCCTTTCCTACCCTTGGAAGCTCCTGCAGACAGGAAGTCATCAGGCATTCTCACTTCCAAGCCATCCTTTTAAAGTTCAGCTAGTCTGGGAATAAAACACCTCAGGGTAGAGCATTTAATTTTTAAAGCCAGAGCAACATGGCGAGGGCCTTTAAAAATTGCTCTCAGCTTTGTGTGTAATCGCCAGCAGGCTGGGGGTCGCCACCAACCCCCACATCTCTCGAGACCCCTCGGCTTCGAGGAGCAAGCAGAGTATTTGTTCCTGGAGCGAGAGAAAATTGCAGACTTGACCCCACCTTCCTTGCACTCAGAAAGGACCCACCTCCACAACAAAGTTCAATTCCTTATTTAACATCAGCCCCGCCAATGGTGTGACCACCAGTAAAGATCCAATACAAAGGGTGAAGTGGCACCCTGTAAAAAGGATTCCTAAGAAGGTTCTGGTATATTACTCATGACATCCCAGCTTGGTGGAAAAACAGCAGGTCTAGATAAATGCCCAGTTCTGAAAAGCACAGCTTAATGGAGAAGACAGCTTAAAGAAGCAGACATAGGGCCAAAGGTAGCAACAAAAGAGACTTTATTAAACCTGGGCTGTGCTAAATTCCAAGGAGGTGTAACATAATAATACCAATATTGATGGGACATCACGATAGCGTAGATATTCTCTATTTAGCCTCTCCACACCTCATCACAGTTCTGCAAGGTAGGCATTATAGCATCATGGTTGGCAGTATGATGTGATGGTAAACACTGTAGGCTGCAGACAGACTGGGTTTGAATCCGACCTCTGCCTCTTATTCACTGTGTGACCCTGAACAAGTTAGTTAACCTCTCTGTGCCTCTGTTTTCTCAGTTGTGCAGTGGGGATGATTGTAGTACCAATTTCATAGGATTATTGTGAGGAGTAAATGAGCCGATAAAGTACTGAGAAGAGTGCCTGGCACATGGTAAGATTCAGTGTCAGCTCCCTTATTGTCATCTCCACGGTATATATAAGGAAACTGAGTCCAGAAGGAGAAAGTGAATTGCCTGAGGTCACCTAGCCAGTAAGTGGAGGAGTTAGAAATGAAATCTGGGGCTCTTTCAGCTATCCCTCATGCATGTGTTGCCTTCGGATACTCTAACTTGTAACATTATTGCCCAAACATTATATGTTATCGGCAGGGCTGAGGAGGAAGATTTCGAAGACAACAACTTGAGGCCCAGCAAATAGAAATGACGCGGGCCACAGTCACACACATGACAACCGGCGGAACTAAACGCTGAACTCAAGTCTTCAAATACCGCATTCCGCTTCGCCACACAGGAGGGAGGGCAGAGGAGAATGGAGATGGGGCTGGGCAGGCTACGTAGGCAAGAAACAAGCTGGTAGAGTTGGCAGCTGAGGTGTGAGGAGAGGAAGGCTGGATGGAGGTAAAAACCATGGCCGAGAGGCCCCCCGCCTGCAGTGTAGAATGATTGTAATATTGAGCAAGATTATTTGCAAACCACGAGGTTGGAAACCAAGTTGACTTTGTGCTGCAAGATGAGTCCCCTGCCTGAGCAAGTGCACACTTAGCTCCGAGAGCAAAGTCCACATCTCATAGCTGAGTGGGCTTCTCCAGGACATGCTCAGGTTACCTACCCATTGCCCCCAAATGTGCTCAGGATGGGCTGACCTGTGAGTCAATCCGCTGCTGTCATCACTCCCTCCATGGACCGTTTAATGAGCTCATTCTGTGCCCCGTACTGTGCCTGACATTGGAACTGAAAGGAAGAAGAACCCAGGACACTGAAGAGCTCACTGATCGAATGGGAGAGAAACACGTTAACAATGGCAAGTACTGACTGAATAAGTCTAAGTATTGTGGGAGCAGAGAGAAGGGAGGGACTAACTCTGCCTCGACAGGTGAGCAGAAGCAGGGCTCAAAGCAGGTGATGTCTGACTGGAGTTCTGATGACTAGGACGCTGCTGATCAATGGAGAGTGACCAGTGAGGGGGGTGGCACTGTCGGTGGCAGAAACAGCAAGAAGAACGGCTCTGCTCAAATGCTACTTCTCAGAACAGCCATCCCTGCCCCTCCGTATACAAATAGCAAACTCTGTCGTTGTTTCCACTTTAGTTCCCTTCACATGTATGAAAAAGTTATGAAATTTTTGTTGATTATCCATCTCTCACTAGGATGTAAGCACCGTCGAGCAGACTTATTGTTTTCCGTGTTGCTCTATCCCAGTGCCTAGAACTGCACGTAGCGCTTAGTAGATGCTCAGTAAATATCTGTTGAATAAATGCACAAGTTACAGGTAGGTGCGACCAAAAATACTATGCAAATGCTTATATGCTCGCCTCTTTAATGTGAAGCATAACGCAGGGAGCCTTTTCTTCATTGCTTCTCTCTTTCTCTCCCCATCCTCCTAACATAAAGTACCTAGTTTGAAATGGAGAGAGGAGGAGGGAAAAGGAACTAATTAATATTCATGGAGGATTGACAATGCTGATAGTTCACATAATTTCAATCCCCGTAACAACTGGATGAGCAGGTACCACTTTCCCCAGTTCATTGTAAAGGACTTCTAGACGCACGTGACTCACGCAGCGTATGCCAGTTGGCAAGTGAAGTAGCAGAGCCGGGATTTGAACGCAGGTCTGCCTCATGCCCTTTGCGGCCCCGTCTGCAATGTGACACCTGCAGACACCACGTGCAGTATGAGGAACCGGCAAGAAGAGCTGCTGCGTCCAAAGTGTCTGTTCTCATCCAGGTTTTCTCATCGTCTCAGTAATTCTCATGATCTCTGGTGCAACACACTCACCTCTCCTTTAATTATATAAGGAAATAAGCTCAGAAACGGAGTAAACAGTATCAACATCACTCCGCTGGTGAAGTGCATGGAGAAGCAATGGATTCAAATCTGGGGTCCAAGAGGCCTGCCTCCCAAACCTGGGGGCCTCCTCCCAAGCTACCCTGAGCCGTGGGCCACAGGAATCGGAACGTCTCGAAAGAAATCTCCATCTCTGCTCCTGGAACACATGACAGCTTCTCACCCCAGACTGCTCTCAGCTCAGTATGAAAACATAGAACAGGGTATGAATGCCTGAGTGAAAGAAAAGCCCTAAACTTAAATTATTCCAGAACGGCAAGCTATTGTCAGTGATTGACAACCAGCCTCAACTCTCACCAGTGACAGCCACACACAGAGCAAGCCTTCAAAAAGAGCTCGGTTCTCTTCAATTAGCAGAGCTGAAATGAAACCACTTAGAAAATTATACTATTGGGCGACTGGTGGGTTTTAAACATAATGAGAAAAATAAAGGCTCGGCCTGATGTTTACCGTCAGCTGAGCAAGAGACGTCAGATGTGCCAGGACTCGGTACCGCACATTCTCCTGGAACTGTTTGTCTGCCTCTCTGCCACTGCTGCAGACCTGGATCCATTCAGGCTTTCATTCTTTTAGCAAATATTTATGGGTTCCCTACTGCCTCGCAGTAGAGCTACAATGGGGAGCAAAACAGATATGGTCTGTGCCCCCTGGCACTCCCAGACAAGTAAATAGGACTGTGATACTTTATGATTGGTGACATAATGGGGAAGACACAGGGTGTGCAGAGGCAGGGCTCAGAGAGACAGCCCTGCAAAAATGAGATTTCACACTGAGTGGAAAACAGTCCTGTGAGCAGAAAAGCCTGCCCGGCAGCCTTCGGGAGAAAGACAAGGGTGGCCAGGGCAGGGGACAGGCAGCTGGTGGAGGGGGTGGGCCCTCCTCCTGCTGGGCCCATCTGTCTATTCCCCAAAAGTTCTAGAGTCACAGCTCTGGAAAACTGAAAGAGAGCTTAAAGTCACTCAGCACCATTCATTTAACAAACTGTGTCCCAAAAGGTGCAAAGGCTCCGAAGGGAACCAGCACAGGGCACATACAGAGGGAGCTCCCGGTGACTGCCTGGGACGAGCCTGCCCCGGCCGGAGCACGGCTGGCTGGCCGCGCAAAGGGTTTGCACTTTATCCTGCGGCAATGGGGAGCCAATGAAGGCTTAAGGCAGAGAAAAGGACACCACTCAAGGAGTGAGATACAGGGGCCAGGCTCTGAGCTCTGAATGACTAACTCCAGAGCCTGTGACCTTTACCCAGCTCCATATTTGTGAGATTCCTAGAATCTGTAGAAAAAGACCTGGGGGAAATGGAGAAAACAGAGACAGACAGGTATTTATCTGTTCGGGGGGAAAAAAAAAAAAAACCTCGAGGCCAGGCCTCTCAGATCTGGATCACAGGGAAGCAGCAATACAGCAGAGGTGTATAAATAGCTATTTAACACCGGACAAGTCAATGCCCCCTTTCCCTCAGCCTCGGTATCCCCATCTGTGTAGAGACTGGAGAGTTATGGGGCTAATTAAAAATAATCCCTCACATTCGATAAGACACGACTGTGATCCCAGTGTTCATCTCACTTCATGCCCACGAGCACCCTGTGGAGGAGATCCAATCATTATCATCCCCATGTTACAGCCATAGACACTGGAACCCAGAGAGGTCACATAGCTCGATGAAGGCCAGATATGAAGTTGCAGAAGCAGGACAGGAGCCCAGCGTTCAAGTGCTTCACCAGGAAAACCTCCCATTTCAAGGCCCTCCCGAACGTACCTCACAAGGGTGTGCTGAGCACCTTGGCTCCGAGGGTAAAAAGAAGAGGAAGCAGAGCTCCCCCGGTGCAGGCAGCTGACAGACTCGCTTTCAGGTGGGGAGCCCTGAACTCTTGTCCTGGTTGGGTCATCAATTCAATTTGCTTCTACGTAGAGCGTGTGTGAGGTGTGTACAGAGGGAGGGGTGGGGAAGTGGTTGTGGCAGAATAATCTCTCCAGTTCTGTCTCCTCCACTTGGGAGTCACCCCGGGTCCAAAGGATGTCACCTGAGATCCAGGACTGACACGACCAATACCTGGCACGGCCATAGTGACAGCACCATCCCAGTGAACTAGGCCCCCACACTGACCAGGCACCCAAATAACGGGCTGATTGGGCACCGGGTCCTTACTGGGCACACCCAGTCACTACAATGGGGATAGAATCTGCCCCTTCAGCTCTCAGAGCCACAGTTCGCGATGGACAAAACCCATCCAGTCTGAGAGAAAGGTCTTCACATTGTAGGTCATGAGATTAGGTCAGGCCTGAGGCCAAATTAAGGGAAAGATGTCCCTAGAGGCAACTGAGATAAGCTGCCCCATACCACAGGCAGCAAAATGTCATCCAATTAGAGCTAATTAGCCACCTGTGGGCAGCAGAAAGACCAGAGAGGGGCTGTCGGGAGGCCCATGCCTCCCCTTGGACCCTGGCAGCAGGGCCTGCAGAAGCCAAGGCCTGCAGACCTGCCCTCCCACCTCCAAGTAACCCACCCTGCACTGACTAATGAGCCGAGGCCGGGAACGGAGGGCACAACCTGCAGAGAAATGTTTTCTCCCTCCTAATAAACTTTTCCAAAAGGCTCCTGAGATCCATGGCTGGATTCTCCCATGAATACAGCCCCAGGTGTCGAAGGGACAGAGGCGCACAGTAACAGCTCATTTAGCAAGGAACAAATGGCCTCCTTTCAGGCCAACAAATAAAACATTATGCACTCAGACAGGCATCGGGGCCCAAGAGGAGCGTGGATCAGAAAGCTATGCAGAAGACACAACACCCATCCTTTGAGAAATCCCAACTACTTTGTGGGGAAGAAAAAGGAAAGAAAACAACTGAAACCGAGAGGCAGTGTTTCCATCAAACAACCCAGAAGGCAAAATGCGAAAGCATTGGCTGGAATAAAATATTGAAATCAAGATGATTATTAACAAGAATAATAGCTTGTGTGTGTGTGTACAGTCCCTTGTCATTCTTAATTTGCTTTCACATGCATCATCTCTTTGAAGCTTCACAACTTTATGGAGCAGGAAAGACGAGAGACGGTATCCCCACTTTACAGAGAAGGATTTGGGGGAGGCTGAGAGCTTCAGATCAACCTCACACAAGCCAATGCCAATTCCACAGTTCAAACCAATCTTCTAATTCCAAACCCACTACACTTCCCATGTTAGGCCAGCAAATCTAAACTTTATTATATTCCTTTTAAGATTTTTTATTGTTTGTTTGGTTTTTTTTGTTGTTGTTGTTTTTTTTTTTTAATCAAAATATAGTAGGGCTGGAAAGGTCCTGAATAATCACTGACACTCTGGAGCCCAGAGACGTGAAACAACATGCTGACGATCACACATCAAAGCAGGACCAGTTCTTGGTCTTCACATTCCTTCCAGGCCAATGTTCTTCCCACGCTACTTCCATCTGGGCCACAATATCAAGGACTATTTCTATAGAAACCAGCAATAAAAAAAAAAACTTTTTTATTATCTCCTTAAAAACAGGAGATGCCTCTGATTAACATATTTCCTTTTCGACACAGCCTTTACTTCTAATAAAGCAGTAACATTAATGTGATGGAGAAACAGGCACCGGAGCGAATCAGGAGAGTTCCCTGCACACAGTAGGGGCTCAATAAATGTTTGCTGAGTTGAATGTAGTGAAATAAGTGTGGACCCACAGGGAAAAGAGAGAAAGCAAAGGTATTCTGCACATACATAAATGGAAATGCATCTACTCCATGTAAGACACCGTGCTGGGCATTTGGCACAAAGAAGACATTTGCCATATTCCAAGCTGGTTTCCGACATCAGCTTGAAGCGCCTACTGTCTTAACACTGCACACTCGCAGAGAAAACACAGCAGGGGGTGTGCTTCCACGCAATCCCTTGGAAAATGTCTGACCTTCACTGAAGTTTCTACACTGTTTTCAGTGTCACCTCAGTGTCAGTTTTTTTGGGTTTTTTTTTTAAGGAAAAATTCTGGAATGCAGAAAGAAGTATGTAAAGGACGTAAAACTGTTCGTAAAATCCTGGTGACACTGCGATCACTGAAGCCTGATGTCAAGAGGCATTCCCTCCCACTGGCACGGAGCTGTTCTGCAAATGATTTTACCTGCTGGTGACTCCTGTCAATGTCTGTCCACTCTCACTCCTCCTCTCAATCCACTGGCAGTTTCAAAGTATATGAGGGTGGGCTCTACAAGAGGCAGGAACTGTCGCAGATCACCACTTTACACTTTGGTCTAGAAAGTGTCCTAGTGATCACTACCATTTGTTGGACACCTGCAATGATAATGGTCATCTTATAACCAAAAGGATGGCTGCCTCTTATTGAGTGTTCCCCATGTGTTCTATGCTGAGCACGTCAATGTGCATGATGTTATTTAGCTTTCATACAACCCCCGATGACGTTTAACTTTCCCAAAGCTGTATGACTACAAAGAGGCAGAGACAGATTCCAACACTGAGGCCTGTGTCTTTTGCCAGCACGCTATCATTCGTTCTTTTATTCATTTGCACAACTACTGTGTCAGACGCACTGTGCGAGCTCCCGGGATACAGAGATAAAAGATACAGATCGTGCTCTCAGGAAGCTTGCGGTAACATGAGCAGATAAACCAAAGGTCACAATACTACGTGCTAAGTGTAGTGACAGAAGGGATTGCTGGGTGCCTTGGGCATATCCAGGAGGGAGGCAGAACCCAGTCTAGGAAGGGACAGAGAAGATTCCCAGAGTAAATGATGCCTCAGTCTTGAAGGGTCTTGGAAGCCCCTCCAATAAAGGGAGCACGAAGGGAGGTTCGCCTATAGTAGGCAGGAAGCTTGAGCAGCAGGCAGAGAAACATGGAGGCATGAAAGAGCCCGGGCACAGTCACTGATTTTCCAAGTAGTTCAGAATGGATTGCACCCAGAGGAGAGAGCCAGGTAGTGAATGGGAAGAAGACTGGAGAAGAATGAGGCTGAGAAAAACAGGCTACAAACCAAGGAGGTGCTTTTTTGCCATGCTAAGGAGTTTGAGATTTATCCTGAAGGCCAGTGTGAGTCCTGAGGGCTTGTGAGCAAGGGTGTGAGGTCCAAGGGGAGCAGTTACTGCTTACTTCCACTCCACTCCCCAGAAAGAAAAAGCAGGGTAGGGTGGCAAACATGCCCATCCCCTCTCCTCAAAGGAAAGGAACTGATTTACCTTTGGGGTGAAATCAGAAGAGAACAAACTCCACTTGTGTGATTCTTATACTTCTGTGTGAGACCGAGAAGTGCCTACAGGGTGCTCTGGGGACACCAAGCAGATGCTCTTGCATGACACTTGGAAGGAGAAAAGTGAAAGATAGTGGTTTCTTCCATGTGCATAGAGAGTAACTCTTCTGGGCAGCTCAAACAACAATTCTGCTATCTGCCCCTAGCAGTAGCGTAGCCTTCCCACTAACAATTCCATGTTGTGGTTGGGCAACTGTCCTTGACATCCAAGCTTGGATCCCAGGCCCCTCCTGGAATGCTGTAGGCTACCCAATGCTCATTAATAAATCTCTTTCACTGAAGTTATGTCATCTGTAACGAAGAACCTAATTGACACCATAGAACCGCCCCTTTCCTTCTCTCATTCAGAGTTATCGAGCCTCATAGGTCCTCATTCACTACTAACCCAAGAAAAGAAAACACATGCGGCCGCTTGTGCTCCTACAGGGAAAAGGAGACCTGTAGATGTCCAACTAAGACCAATCTAGAAAGTCCAGGAAGCCTGATGTTCCTCCCAAACCTAAATTCTCCAATCAGGCATTAACAACAATAAGACCCATGCGTTCATCATTGTCTAATTCCAGTGTTCATCTCCCATTCTGTTTTAACTTGGAGAGAGAAAAGGCATAATTATTATCATCCCTCAAAATCCTCCCCCACCTAAAAAAAAAAAAAAAAAGAATCACATTTGTGCTTCGCAAGCAGGGGGACCACTTAGCATTAGCCATTTGGCTGGCGCAAACCCCATTCCACAGTCAGTCTGGAATAAGGAGAAGGATGCTCCTGTGTTCAGAAAGGCAACGGGAGCCCATGGAGTGCAGGAACATCAGCTACGACAAGATGCACTCTGTTGATTACCAAGAAACCCTTTCTGCAAAAGAGGTCATAATCACACATTCTCAGCTCACTTGTGTTATTTGCAGGGGGCTGATTTCCCCCTTGATGCTCACAGAGCTACCCAACACACCTGCTTCCAAAGGATGTGGTCCCCACATCTGAACCTCTTGGAGCTGAAAATGAGGCACGAATAAGAAAGAGAAATACTGAAACCTGAGTGGAGCCACAAAGGACTAGACAGGACATGAGCTCAATTACAGGAAAAGCAACCAAGAAGCCCAAAGTCTAGTTCCTGAGCTTCACGTTACCAACCAGCTCTCTTCTCCTCCCTGCATTTCCCCATCACTACAACAAGGAGGGGAAGACTGTAATAAAGCTGTCTTTGCTGAGTAGCTATGTTGCACTGCAACCAACCGTGGGAGGTGGGGAGCAAAAGAAGTAGGCGACTGCACTCAAGGGCTGGCGACCTTACAGGAAAGCTGAGGGGACACCGGGAATGATGACAGGAGGTGTGGCAGGCACTATTAGTGTGGCCACCAACATCCATTCTCCCTATTTTTTCACAGAGCACCTCCATTCTGGCACATGGCCACCCAGAACAAAGACAATATCCCTAGTCTCCTTCTCTTACAAGTGGCCAGTTGACTTGGTCCTGGCCAAGGAGGATGCAAAAGACAGCATGGGTCCACCTCCTGGCCGTGCCCTTAAAAGAAATGGGGAGGTCTTCCTCTGACTTTGTTTTCTCTCTTCCAGCCATCTGGTTTGAATGAGGACGTGGTGACATACCACCCTGGATCGTGAAGACGTCCGCAGTGGCCCAAGCTTGGAAGAGAAACAAGGCAGAAGGAGCCTGGAATGGCTTCACAGCTTAGAGCTGCCCTATGCACTCAGACTTTTAAAAGACTGGGACCTATATTTCTACCATTTTAAAGACACTATTAAGCCACTATATTTGGGGTGTTGGCTACATGCAGTGGGACCTATCTCCTAATTAGCCGAGATGGCACGCCACCACTTCATTTATCCAGAAACCTCACTTTTCCAGAAAACAGTTGTAAACAAAGAAATAAAAATAAGACCCTTAAACAGCCAAATTATATTTTCACTGGAAGTTGATGCACTTTATTCATAGGACCAGCATCTAGGCCCAGACTCGTTGGTGCTTATTAACCCTTGTCATAGCCACATTTCTAATGAGCATGATTCCTGATGTATTAGTCCACAGCCAATGCAAAGATGGATACGAAGGAAAGAGGACTGCTCTTAGAGGCAGATAAACTGATAATATAAAGATATGATAGCACAATCTGACAGTGAGGAAAGAGACTGCAAAATAAAAAATATGATAATTTAAAATATATACATGCAAAGGTCTGGGCCACTCATATTATAGGGGCAAACAGTCCTGCATCTCTAAATAGTCCTTAAGAACATCAATTATATAGCCTGACACAATAATTGATGTTCATAATGATATTTGTGAATGATACTCTATTTTAAAAAGCAGGGAAGTACATAATTCATTTATAAATATTTCCAGAACATCAGTCATCTTGAAACTTTGCTTATTTGAAGCATCTCAATCTATGTGTTGCCACACATATAAACTTATACAATACAGTGTTAAATGAAATACATTTGGACATCACACACATAGTCAGTGTAACAACCATTTATTCTGAGCCTATACTTTTTCAGGCCTTGCCCGAGATGTAATGCCCTAGAAATGCATCAAATGTGTCATTGCTGTCTACTAATTCATGGTCTAGTTGGGACACAGACAACGAGATCGTTATAACAGCAGAGAAGGAAATTCCTCTAGAGAAGGAAAATCATATTCAATATAGATAAAAGAAAAAAATTACTATCTTTAATATAAAAGAAAACTTTACAAATTTATTTAAAAAGACAAACAATCAAAAGGAAACATGGGCAAAGACAACAAATTAGCTTTCCACTGAGAAGCAAATTCAGACACCCAATAAGTGAATCGATGCTCCTCTTTTGTAGACACCAAGGAAACACAAAGTAAATAGCAAGGAGGTGTCACTCATTACCTGTCAGGTGAGTAAAAGTGAAAGACAATGATATGTGTTGCTGGCAAAGGCATAGGGAAATCTCTTTTTCTCATTGGAAAAACATATGGCACCATCTACTAAAAAGCACATCTCCTTTGACTCAGAAATATTAGTTTTTGGGAATCTACTCATAAAAGTTAAAGCCTCAACAAATCATGCTACACGTACAAGGACGCTTATGTCAGTACAGTTTATAAAAATTAGTGGAATAGAAGTAAATGCTCATCAGTAGGGAAATGGTTGCAAAATCTGTGGCATATTCATACCATTAAAACATATACAGCCATTGAAAGTAGTGACTTATAGCTGTATCAACCGGATAAGGGAGGGTGGGAGGGGGGTGGTTTTCCATAATGCTTAAAATGAGAAAAGCAGTATGCCAAAGAATATATATATGACTGCATTTTTAAAATCAATAACAAAAACCCGTGTGTGCATGTGTGTGTGTTGTGAACTTATATGTGTAAATGTCATAGGAGCTTAGAGGAAGATATGGCATCTAGGTCGTTTAATTAATTTGTGGGGCAAGGGAGAGTAAATAAACAAAATATTAAAAATGGATGTCCAGGAAAAGCAAACAGCCTGCATAGTAAGGCAGATATGTAAAACTGTATCTGTCTATATAGGCTAGCATATATGTCTAAAGGGATACGTAAAAGAATAGTCACCGATTAATAGATAGCATAAAGAACTGGAATTTCACCATTACACTCTCAAGATCCATCCATGTTGTCATATGCCAGAGGGTAAGGGGGGTGGGGGGTGGGGGGTGGGAGATGAGGGTAAGGGGGATCAAATATATGGTGATGGAAGGAGAACTGACTCTGGGTGATGAACACACAATGGGATTTATAGATGATGTAATACAGAATTGTACACCTGAAATCTATGTAATTTTACTAACAATTGTCACCCCAATAAATTTAATAAAATTAAAAAAAAAAAGAACTGGAATTTCAAGTGATTTTTACTAACTCCTTATATTTTTCTATGTTTTTTTACAACTAACTTGCAATATTTATATGATCTGAAAAAGTAATAACAAAGTGATTTAAAAAAAAAAAAAACAGTGCTGGTTAATATTGAGTGGAGGTAACTAAGAAGACTTCCTGCAGGAATTGGTACCTGACCTCGGCTTTAAGAGATTATTGGATTAGGAGGAGATTTGAAAACGGAGGATGTTTCAGGCAGGAAGGACGATGTAAGTTAAAATATGGAGGTAGAAATAAACATGGGACGAACCCTCAGGCAGTTCACTTCATCTGGAACAAAAGAGAGAAAAAAGAAATGGCTGGTGTGCCATGACAATAGTAAAACCAGGTAAGGAGAAATGGCCACCACAATGCATGCACAAAAATGTGATTTTTAGAGTTAACATTAACAAGTGAAAACAGCTTGGTTTCTTCAAGTTCTACAAATAGACAAATATTTTGAGTTCTTAGGACGCTGTCCATGGTGACACCATGTGTTTTATTCAGATGTAAACTTCAGTTTGGTAGCATTTTCATTTTAAACCATCCTTCCTGTCACTTTCCAACTCGGCTGTAAATATTTTCTTGAAGAAAAAATGTCACTAAAGATCTAAGCTCAAGCTTCCAAAAAAAAAAAAATGGTCATTTTGAAACAAGAAGTTGTATTCTGCATGTTAATTAAACAAGAAGTCTGAAGGCCTACGGCTCAGAGCTCATTTCAGGGGGGAAAAAAAATTGTTTTATTTATTAAAAGCCTGTGAATACAAATGAATTATTTGTTTGGTATTCATTCTTGGTTAATTCTGCCCCCTTTAAGTGCTTTGCCAGATAAATTAAGTTATGTTGAATGTCACTGTGTCTCCTGTCCTCCACAATAGGACTATTTTATAAGTCACAAGTGAATAACTACTAATGATTTAGAATTCTTGTACTTTGACCAACAAAGAGTGAGCCTAAATGTCATCAAGTCGTGGTCACTTCCTTACCAAAACCAACCAGTGTCACACAGCAGCCCAAGGTAGTTTACTTCAACCTGAGAACCACCCCCTCCTCACAAGGTGCTTCTTGATTGCTAAGAGGCGGGCTAAAATCACAAGGCTGTCGGTGTTCTCATTTCCATCACCATATTAGGAAGCAGGGCAGGTAATATTATCATTCTAACACCAAGAAACTGAAAGAGACACACAGAACCATCCATCAGGTGACCCTTTGTACGCCTGATGGTACAATAGGAGAAAAAACTCAGGTGTCTGAAATGCAAAGCCTATTTGCTTTTCAACAATGACCCTTCTGAGCCTTGGGTTAACAATAAAAACAAACTGAGAAAAAAATTCATCATTTCATGATTTGCTGAATCAAGAACATCAAAAAGGATCAGTGAAAAAACGCATCTGAAGAATAAAAATGAGAACAGATGTTGAGACCAGACATGGGTTCCCAACCTCAGTCCTGCATTTACTATCCACATGACTTGGAGCACGGATTTAACTTCATTGCACCTCAGTTTCCTTCTATGGAAATGTGGAGTTGTTTTGAGAATAGGATAACATAGGAAAAGTGCCCATAAGCACAAGGCAGGTGCTTCATAAAGATAATTGCTATGAAAGCATCCACAGTGACGACGATGATGACAGTAGTGGTGGTGGTGACGGTGGTGGTGGTGAAGACGATGACAGTGATGGTGCTCCACTAAGTAACTCTAAGATCTTAAACAGGTCTCAGAATCTTATACATTAAGTAGCAGAGAACACAGACTACCTGTGCCCCAACCCCTCTCTACTGCTTGTGCGCACCTCATATTCCTTACCCAGAGCATGAAGATGAAACAAGTTAACGCATCTAGAGTGTTTAGAGCAGCACTTGCCCACAGTACTCTTCCCTCTTTTAAACAAAGCAATTGGACGAAAGGATCTGCAAGTTCAAGGTCTGTTATGTCACCTGGTCAGGATTTCCAATCCAGAAGAAACACAATATGGATAAAAGTGTACAGTCTCTAGTTCAGACCCAAGTTCTGAAATGTCTATCTATCTAGATACTGTCCAGATGAACTAGGACAAGTTGATGTCTGTGGTCCATGGTTTCCTCCTCGACTCATTAAAAACTCAGCAGATATTTTCTTGGTATTCATTGTACCAGGCACTATTCTAGCTGATGGTCATCATGCTCGTCCTAGGGTTGTCGGAAAGATTAAATGAGAAAATACAGGCCGTATGCCCAACCCCTGACATACACCAAGCACTCAGTAACAGGAGCTGTGAACTACCCGGAATGCAGATGCTGGCAAAGCCAAGCTCTGGAGGCCTCCAGCACCCACTGCCTCACTAACAAAATATCCCAACATCAAAGTTTCAAACCATCTCATTAGGTTTTGTAGCATATCTACAGAATCACAAACTATGTCCACAGTTGCTCACCAAAGTCTCAAGAAAATAACGCTGTCCATGGTTCTGGTTCAAAAAAGACTTCAGATATGCAGATAACAGAACTGGGAGCAGCCCTACCAGCCAGACTTCTCCTGCCCCATTAAATCACTGTACCAGAGTGAAAGCAGAGGTTCTTTACCCCTTTCTGGGACCAACGATCACACCTAAGAATAGGGAATGAGCCTTGGGCTCAAGGGCCTATGTTCAACACCTCTACTTCTTTCTGGCTGTAGGTAGGGGCTCAGCCAAATCACGTTAACTTCTCATGTGTGCCCCCATTTCTCATCTGTGAAAGGATAATGAAACCAAGTTGGAAGGACAGCTGTGAAGATATAGGATAAACACTTAAGTTTGAGCAAATATTAGGCATAGAAAGTTGAGTTAGCTGTCTTTCATCTAAGTACCGACAGACCCACTTACGGAGTAGAGCAGAAAGAGCAGAGGAAATAAAATAAAGGAAATCTGGATTTCAATCCATATGCCACTACTCCTTCCCTTTCTCACTTGCCTAATTTATATAACCTCTTGGAGCCTCGCTTTCTTTATCTTTAAAATAAGGATTATAACACCCATCACATAGGGCTATTGTGAAGATTAGTGAAGCAATTTATTTAACATAATTTAAAAAAATAAACCCAACTAGTATGCATTCCATATTTATTGGGCACACACTATATGTACAACACTGCATTAGGCATTATCAAGATAGATATAGATATAATACACTGCATGATCCTTGCATACGATCTAGTGAGGAAACTAGGACATAAAACAAAGGTCAGGAAGACATGTAAATATTTAATAACATGTGCATTCAAAATAGAGGGTATTTAAGTGGGGTGGGAGAAAGAATCATCACTTTTTACATTTCTGTATCATGTGAATTTTTTTAAAGCTTGTATTATTTTTGCAATCAAAGGCAAGAAAAAGGAAAAATAATGAGAGAAAAATATGAAATAAGGAAAAAATATGTCATGGATGTTAACCATCCTTTAGAAACTCCTAAAATGAATGTATTCATTAAACATGAATCAGACACCTTTGTGCTAAGCCCTGTGTTATACCCTGAAGATTGAAGCAGTGAATAACTTAATCCCTCTTGGAAGGGACTTACTGTCTATTGGAAGAGACAAACACATGAAGAATTATAACACTTCAGGCAGAGTGTATTAAGCGTGTTAGGGAAACACAAGCTTACTGAGGGAAAGGGAACGCTGAGTGGATGTCATTTTAGAGATGGATCCCTAAGGAGCAGTAGTTTATCAGGTAAAGGAGTAGGAACCTATTTTCCAGACAAGGAAACAAGGCACCTGCAAAGGTGTGCAAGGCACGCGTGCGGTGTGCACACGTGACGTAAGTGTAGTGTGCATATGTATATGTGTGTGAGTATGTGGGGATGCTGGGTGTGTGCAAAGGTGTGAGTTTGCATATGTGTATAAAATGTGTGTGAGGGTATGAATGTGATGCTGTGTGTGAGGGCGTGGTAATGCTGGGTGTGAGAGGTTGTGAGTTTGTATATGTATGTGTAAGTGTGTGCATGTGTGATGGTGTGCGCATGTGTGTACACATTAGGAGAAAGCCAGAAGGCCATGCTATGAAAGGCCTTGAAATTCATAGTCAGAGTTTTCAATAATATGCTTTAAGGGTAGGGAAACGTCTACGTTTTTGGTCTGGGGAGTGACACGATCAAAATGTTTCAGAAAGCTGATGTCCCAGCTGTGGGGAGGGCCCATCCTGAAGGCCCGATGAGTCAGGAGGCTCCGAGCACTGTCTGGAATGCTGACAAGGGGGCTGGAGAGGAGAAAAAGAATGGGAGTCATTTTCCTATCACTCTTCCTTCTGGGTGGTAGGTAAGAGCATTTACTGTACTATGCTTCCTTTTTCTTTTTATGCCCAAGGTTCAATAAAATAAAAATACACTTTTTAAAAAGTTGTCCATTCTGTGGAAGACAGATCTAAAAACAAAGGACTATCTCCCCTCTAAGTTGTCCCTACAAAGAGCCAGCCTGTCCAAAGAGCCCCCAACTTAACCCAAACAAGAGTATGTTCTTGGGGCTGTACAAAGCACACCTGCGAAGCTGACAGATCCCTTCTGAGCTCCAACTCCATGCCAGCAACTGGAATCCCCATTCAAGGAAGCAATGATAAACCGAGTTAATGGCTTTCTGCGGCACAATGTTTATTTCATAAGTAATTATCTCATTATACCAAAGCTCAGCTCCAAGCAAGTCTGTCTGGAATGAGCCTTTTGCAGCTTGGGGTTTTCCTTTACATTTTTTCAAGACATATAAAACGAGACTTGGCTTCATATGGTCCCTTCTCTACCCTTGTCTATATAAGAATTCCTCTGCTCTGGTTTTCCTCTACTGCCAGTGTCCTCTCCCCGCCCCCCCAATCATTTTCTATCTCCCCCACCTCTATCCCACTGCCTGTCTGTATTTCAAGTCTTAAGCTGTCTCTGTCTCTACATCTTTCTTACCACTGCCCCTCCACACCCCTTCCTCTTTCCCTCTTTCCTTTCCGCTCTCCTTTCCTTCTTCCCCCATATCCCTTCACACTACGTAAAAAAGCTTCAATTTTAGAAAATGAGCAAGGCCTTTGCTAGCACAAGAGCCTGACCAACAGATATGGTCACGTAAAGTGACTGGGTCCAGCTTTAAGGGGGGGGGAAAATCTTTGAAAAGAGAGAAGGTTGAATGGTGGCCCTTCATTTTAAGGAAGGCGGGTGGAGCCTGTGGCTCCCAATTGTCCCTGGACACCGTATCACTAGGCAGCCTTCCTGCTGGGCAATTCCTATTTGCTAATAAACCCCGGACAGCCAGTTCCCATCCCTTTCCACTGGCAGTGAGGTGGCACTGCTGCTGTCACATTGCACTGCTCCACTACTCCTCTGGCTCAGCTCAGAAAGGAAGAAAAACCATAAAACTCAGAACCAGCTAATGTCAGCACTGCAGGGGATCTCAGAGACCACCTGGTGCAACCTGGGCAGGTCCCTCAAGGAAACACTGGGCCCCCAGATCGCTAAAGGCCAGGGGGACCCATTATTAGATAAACCGGACCTAGGACCTGTTGCAAAAATCCCTCTGCTCTGGGAACACCTCTAGGTTTTTGCCTTCTGAACAGAAATCTATGACATAGGGTCCAGAGGCATAAACAGACAGGAAGGAGAAGCCTGAAATACAGACAAAAAGGGGTTAAAATGCACACAGTACACGTTAGCAATCCATTGCATGCTCCCCAAAAGATGGATGTGAGTAGGGAAGTCTGTTGAAGACGGGGCTGCAGTGGTGGGGGGCTCCAAGCGCTGAAGATCTTTTAATATGGCTGTTTTGTAAGACTGCAGTGCCAAACCTCCGGCCATTCCAAAAAATAAAAAGGAAGCCTCAATCAGCAGCACAACTTCCCAGCCCTGGCAACCGATTCTCTGCCTTTTGCACCCATTTAATACCCACTTTATTTAACACGAGTAGGAGAAACGTGCATCCTCAGAAGGCACGGCGCAGGAACCTCCCTCTGCAACGACGCGATTCCTCAGACAGGAAACTAAAATGCATTCATTGGAACTCAGCTTCCCAAAGCAGCAGCAAAGCCACTGGGAGGCGGTTTACAGGGGAGAGCCTCTCAGAAAGGAGGGGGATGGGGCTGGCAAGCAGGGGACACACCTTTTCGGAGCTGTTGGAAACCTGCTGCCTGCAAAGTCCACCCAGACTGCGCTGCTAAGGGTTAACTTGCTTGGCAAAAAATTCTCTCTCTCTCTCTCTCTCTCTCTCTCTCTCTCTCTCTCTCTCTCTCTCACACACACACACACACACACACTCACACACATTGCACCCCACAACCTCTGCCACCACCACACATTTGAGTCTTGTTAATCTGAAATTCCCAGAAATTCCCTGATCGACCGTATCTTTTCGGAACAGCCCCTCCACCTGGGCTGCATTCCCACCTCATCACCAGTGAAAGCCCAGAGAGCGGGCATAATTATTTTCCTACAAGGTTATGCCTAATTGGCCACTAACCTAATTGATTAATCATCTCATTTTTCAAGGCAGCATCAAGGAGCTGAACTGAGGGGGGAGAGAGAAAACACGCGTCCGCATGGCGCGAGGGGTAAAATTACAGTCTGGGGGAAAGACGCCCAGACAGCTTGCCTGGTTTCTGCACACAGAAGTGGACAGAAAAGAGCAGAAAACCCGGAATGAGCAGGGAAATGCGCCAAGCCCACAAAAGGACTGAGCAGGGAGCCTTGACGTTGTCCAGCCAACCTGAGTCCAGCCGCCTGGACGAGGGTGAAGTTCTTTCCCCCGAGCCGGGAAGGGTTAAAGAGGTTGCGCGTCAACCCAGCCCTGGCTGGCGTGGGGCAAGCAAAAGCCACTTGTCCCAATCTCGGCGACTCCGTGTGCGGCCCCCGAAGGTCCCCTTTCGGCTGCGACTGCAACTTGCGCGGCTCTGCGCCGTGGCCCTCGCCTGCGCCTTTGCGCGCCACCCAAAACTTTGCGCACACTGCAGCCGCCGCCCGCCCGCTTTTCCCTGCCAGCCGCGCGCCGCCAAGTGCTGCGGGCAGCTTTTCCGCAGCCGCCGCTGCCCTGCTTCGGGCTCCAGACTTTTCTCCTGCTGCCTCCAATTCCCACCCGGGGGCTTCCCTCGCGACTGCGGGAGTGCGGCGCGGGTCCTGCGGTGGGCAGGCAGTGCAGGCGCAGCGTTCCTAACGACCACTTCGCCTGTCCAGGAAACGCCGTCCGGGTAGATTGGCCCCGCGGCCGCCCCCGCCCGGCACGCCCACCCCGAGCCTCTTACCCCGGGGCCGGCGGGCGCAGCACCTTCTCCTACCTTCCAGCCTCCAAAGACCACACTCTCCGCTCAGCCCTCTTGATTCATCCTCCGGCTGCAGGAGAGGGCAAGCGGGCTCTGCTTTTGTTCCCTGGGGCTGGCTGGTTGGTGTGGGGCCAGGACGCGGGAGACGCCGCGGAGCTGGGTATCCCGAACAGGGGATGCTCAATCCCGGCCGCTGTGCCAGCAGCAGGAGCGGCGGTGACAGCGGCGGCGGCAGCAGTAGCAGTAGAGAGAGTGCCGGCTCTCTGCAGGCCACATCTTTCATACCTTATACATCACTACCGCATTCCCCCGAATAGGGGAGCCCTACAGCATTTCGCCACCTAGCGCAGAAAGCAGGCGCCCACAGAAGTGGCGAGGCCAGCCCTGGCCAGGATGTGAGCACCACGAGAGGTGACAGACCTCGGCACCCACTCACAGGCTCCCTCCCTGTTCCGATCACAGAGAAGCCTATACCTCCAAGCCATCTTGCTCTCCTCACCCTTAGGAACTGTATTCCCCAGGGAGGTCTTGACTTTAGGCCAAGCAATGAGGATTTATTAGGGGGAGCCCTCTCCAAGCTGGCGCGGGAGTCTTGTCCTACATGTGCTTTTACAGTGTGCAACAGCACACACACTCTTGCATGTTTATAACTCCCAGAGACACATTGTGGCACTTGCCACAATCAAGTGTGTGGGCACAGGAGACAGGGCTCCAGTTGCAGTTGTGTGACCTTAAGCAAACTGCCAAACGATGGAGCCTCCATTTAGTTCTTCAGCTGCAAAATGGGAATCAGATTATCTGTGTCATAGGACTGTTGTGAGAATCAAACAAGATAATATCAGTAACCATCATTCACTCAATACTTATTTATTGTGTGGTTACATTGTGCCAATCTCTATTTTATGGAGTGGGATAGAGCTTTCAAAAAGAGAGACAAGTAACACTTACTCTCTTGACAATTGCTCCCTAATTTAAAGACACAGAAAATAAATAAGTAAATTTGCAAGAAACAGGTAAGAAACAGATAGTAATAATCACTATGACAACAATTGATACAGATGGCGACGTGTGATAGGAAATGACTGGGACAGGACATCAGGCTGGGCCAGCTGACAAAGGACTCTCTGAGGAGATGACAATGAACCTGACACCTGTAATGATATGATCCAGGCATGGAAAATCTGGGCGGTGAGGAGGAGCATTAAAGGGAACAGCAAGTGCAAAGGCCCTGAGGCAAGAATGGGTTGAATGCCTTTGAGGAGGAAAAAACCAGCTGTGGCTAGCATGTAGCAAGAGTGTTGATTAGTGGTCTGAGATGGGCTGCGGAGGTAAGAGAAAGAGGCTGGTCTTATGGGAGGAAGTTAGTGAAAAGATTAGACTTGATTGCAAGTTTGGAGTTCAGAAGATATGACTGTTCAGGGATTGGAGACAGTAGTTATTTGCATTTGTAAAAACTCACTGCAGCTGCTATTGCAGAGAACTGACTGGAGGGGGCATAGGTGGAAGCAGCAAAACCAATCAGAGACTCCTGCAGTGCTGAATAAAAGTCCCTTCCACTCCCTGGCCTTCACAGACAGTGACCTCCTCTTTCCCACTATGTCTGCCAGGAAGAAAGAGCACTTTACAGGTACCCCGGAAGCTTGAATGTGAATTCCTCCCAGCACACTCTGAATATCCTTTGCCTTAACTGGAAAATGTAAACAATAATATATATTCTCATTAAATCATTATGAGGATTAAATGAGACGACAAAGGCAACTCAGGTGCTGAACAATCCTTAACGTGATCTTCACCATACCCCCCCCCCCCAGGTCCTCCAGAGTGCTCCTACAATGCTTCTATCCCTAGCTAAGTGAAGGGAAGGTAGTCATCCCTATCCTGGAACTGTCCTGGCCAGGGCCTGGCAACGGTCACCTGTTGGGTCCAGGAAGAGCTCCCCTCATCACCTGGGGAACACCTTTCATTAATAATGCCAACCCCTGCACCCATCTGTCTCTTCTCAAGCAGGAAACCCATTTTCCTGTTGTTTAGGTCCTTTTGATTTTCTTGTTTTTCTTTCTGACACCCTCATCTAATCTGAAGCATGCAGGACATCATCAGATGAAGCACTTGAGGTATAAAAATAGAAGGGAAAAAAGGCCTGCGGGGGTGGGGGTGGGGGGTAACGTAGAACCAGAGAGATGGCAGGAAAGAAAAACAGGCCTTTCTCTCTTAGCAACAGGGGGAAAGGTTCTCACTGAGACATATGATAATTTCCTTACATCTGTGCAGTCTAACAGATTCCAGAGGCCTTCAGAATCCTCTCCCCCACTGACACCACAGAAACCCAATGAGGTAAAACAGGTAGGTTAGGATATTGCCCCCCTTTGACAGCTGAGGGAGCTGAGCCCCAGCTAGGTAAAGTAGCAGAGCAGGCACTTGGACCCAGGCTCTCTTGGCTTTCTCCCTCTCTATGCATGAGATACCTAATAGGGGTGCCTCATTTCTGGGACCCTGAAGCATCTGTCATCTTCTCAAGCAGGAAACCCCTTCTCCATTGTTCCAATGGAGACCCAGAACTGTGGGTCTCACAACAATCAACACATTCCCTGGACCCAGCTCAATCTACTGAAGTCCTCCCCGTCCTCTCCAAGCCACTTTTATTTGGACACTAGGACACTGAAGTCCAAACAGGGATCTTCCATGTTCCATGGTCCTAGGAACTGATTTAATACATCACTATTGCTGGGTTGCAAATCGGGGAAAGAACAGATGCTAATGGATATATCTCTGGGATTCTGCATGGTTATCGGAGACAATATGAGACCTGACTTTGAATCCCTCCCCATCATTTATTGTGTTTTTGAGCAACTTATGAACTCTCTCTAAGTTTTAATTACCTCATATATAAAATAAGGTCAGTGTCTGCGTGCAGTTGTTGTGAGAACTAAAGGAGATTCTATAAATGTACACTCAATATATGAGGTCTGACAATTAAGTTCGCGAACTCATGCTAGAGAAAGTACTACATACTTCATTGTTGAATACCACCATGGTCACCTTCGAAGTATTCCCCTTGGGAAACTATGCACTGATGCCAGCACCTAGTTCACCCTTCAAAGCAATTTTGGAACTCTTTTTCTGAAATGGCCATCAGAGCTGTCATCGTATTACCCTTGATGTCCTGAATGTCATCAAAATGTCTTCCTTTCAATATTTCCTTTATCTTCAGGTAAAGAAAGAAGTCACTGGGGGTTAGGTCAGGTGAGTAGGGAGGGGGGTGTTCCAATATAGTTATTTGTTTACTGGCTAAAAACTCCCTCACAGACAGTGCCATGTGAGCTGGTGCATTGTCGTGATGCAAGAGCCATGAATTGGCGAAAAGTTCAGGTGGTCTAATTTTTTCATGCAGCCTTTTCAGCACTTCCAAGTACTAAACTTGGTTAACTGTTTGTCCAGTTGGTACAAATTTATAATGAATAATCCCTCTGATACTAAAAAAGGTTAGCAACATTGTTGTGACAAGTTCGCGAACTTAATTATCCCACCCCACGTACAGTGCACCTTAACTGTTAGTATCCTTTCCTACTATCCCCAGCATCATCGGTGTGCTGGTTAACAACGGACATTCTGAGGGAAAAGCAAAGCTCTGATTTGTGGCATTTGCCAATTTCCTTGGTGTACATATTCTCACCATGGCTGATTTCAAGTCACCAACATGCTGTCCCTCAATGTGGAGCTGGGAGGTCTGCACGACAGCTCTTTGTGAGCCTATACTAGCTGAACTCAGCACACTATCGCCCACCACTGGTAAAAATCAAGCCCAAACAGGTGAGCAGCACTTTACTGCTCATAGAACCATTTGTTCTATATCCTCTTGTGTGACAGTCACGAGAATCCTTGACGGAAAATATCATCCCCATTTCTTACAAATGGGGAAACTGAGACCGGGAGGGACTGAGTCATTTGCCCAAAGTCAGACAACGGGTAAGTAGAAGAGCCAGGACTCAAGCCTGGGCCTTCAGGCTCCAAATCCAGGGACCCCGCCACCTGTGTCCAATGCATTCCCTGTGAGATCACTGCACAAGCCCCGCCCATGTCTTTCTCTTTCAGTGCTAAGATCCCAGGGCCGGAGCCTCTGTTTTTCACTCTGACAGGCAGGAATAGTAATCCTGGCCCTGTCTTCTTTACAGATGCTCTGAAACTCGAATGAGATCATGCAGACAAAAGTGCTTTGCAAAGCACAATTCACCCTACGAAGATAAAATTATGAATATTACAGTTAGTGACTGGAAGGAAAATACGGGAGCAACAAGTCCCAGGTCCTGTGGGGACTTATAAAGCCAGGGCAGGCAGGGCCACTCTGAACGCAGTCACTGCAGATCGACACTCAAAGGGAAACATGTGACAAGACATACATTCATCCCCTTTTAAACACCTACTGGCACGAAGACAAGTGGAGTACGAAGCACGACACAACGTAGTTGTAATTACAGGACTAGACCGTCAGGATTGTTCTTAAGAAGCCTGACTGCTTTTCCCTCTTGCTGTGTACAGAAATATGGTCATTCCTTACTCCAGTGCTGCCCTGTACCCCACTCACCTCTGTCTGAGAGGTCAGGATCACCGGCTTAAGGCAAAGGGGATTTATTGGCCGGAGTCATTTGGCAGTAGCGCAGGGTGAAGCCAGCCGAGAGTCTTCATTGATCCCAATGATGTCATCATGTTTGTGCCACCTCTCGCTGTCTCACCACGGCTGATTCCAAATCAGTCTCTCTCTCTCCCTCTCTCTCTCTCTCTCTCTCTCTCTCTCTCTCTCTCTCTCCCTCTCCCTCTCCCTCTCTCCCTCTCTCTCTCTCTCTCTCTCTCTCTCTCTCTCTCTCTCTCTCCCTCTCCCTCTCTCCCTCTCTCCCTCTCTCCCTCTCTCTCTCCCTCTCCTGCTTTCCTCTGTTTCATCCCCTCCATGCGTGCATTGTCGCCACTGCAGGATGCTTCCTTCCTGTTGGAGGTGGGTGAGGACATGCTCACCAAGAACGCTAGGCTTGTGTCACCTCTAATATCCTCTCTCCTAGTTCAAATATATGGATCTTACCAAAAAATAAAGTGTTTTCCTTGTCCCAGATTGGGTCCCATACCTAATCTCTCCTCTCCACTGATGGCCAAGGGTAAAGGGATACCATGATTGTCCGAACTTGACACAGACCCAATCCTGTGGCCAAACGTCAATGAGTTGTTACCAGATAAAGGGAAGGAGAACTGAGAAGACAAAATTGACAGGCAGCCACTGCAGTGACAGAGCCAAAGGCAGATGCTGGCTGCCCTGATTTCCAAGCCCTTGTCCTTCCCATGATCCCACACTGGTTCCAAGCCTGGGGCACAGCAGGCTTAGAAACCTGAGGTGGCAAGCGGACTGCATCTGGAATGACAGGGTAGAAGCTTTATACGTCAAGGGCAAGGTCTGACTTATTCCTCAGTACCTAGCACATTCTAGGCTCTCAGTTAATGCTTGAGTGAATGACAACACAGATGGATTGGCAGGACAGGGAAGGATTCGGAGTCTCTATCAGGGACAAATAGGCAAGAAGGCTGGGCGTGATTGCTGATGAAGGCTGGGCGGACCTGGGTGGTGGCTGCATCTGCTACGTATTTGCGGACTGTGCTCTGTAACCAAGGCCCAGCACA
Organism: Rhinolophus sinicus; assembly: GCF_057876585.1. Taxonomy (NCBI): domain Eukaryota; kingdom Metazoa; phylum Chordata; class Mammalia; order Chiroptera; family Rhinolophidae; genus Rhinolophus; species Rhinolophus sinicus. Next base: position 41,929,054 of record NC_142514.1, read on the forward strand.
GCAGGACATCGCTCTCTATAATCTGGAGACTCTCCTGGTAATGTTGCTGCTTAACACCGAGTGTCATTCCTTAGAAAACTGCATTTCCAGCTACGCTAGAGAACAGTGTCCAATTCATACTGGCCTAGTGGTATTGACCTGCCACTGCAGGCTGCCATTCTGAGCCTAACACAAAGTCTGCCTTGGGCCATACACACTCCCTCTTACTTGTCTCCCTCATGACTGATGGCAAGCACTGGCCAGTGAATGCGCCATAAAATGAAGAGCTGCGGGGAGAGGGATGGGAGCAATGGCCAAATTGAGAGTCAAAATACAGGGATGGTTCTAGTTCCATTTTGGCTGGTAACTTGCTCAGTGACCTTGGAAACAGCCTCTGTTTTGGACTCAACTAATGTTCATCAGTTGCCTATTCCACTTTAATTTAAATCTTATAGTTCCTGCGAGGTAGGAATTATTATGCTTCCTTTGCAAATAGGGAAACTGAGACCCAAAGTATTAAACTAACGAGTCTAAGCTTCCCTGCTCCGAGGTAACATGTCGAGGATTCAATGCTGAGACTGCTTGGTCCCAAGGATCACACTCTTCCACTGCATCACTGCACCTTCCCCAACGTCTTTGCCCACAGAGCTCAGCCATGGCGTCTGTGAAATGCGGGTGTCCCTTCTGGCTCATCCGTTCTCTGAGGGAGAGAGGGGACCAAGAGCCATGTGCTACGTTTCCAAGAAGGGGTATTTTTCTCCCACTTCAGTGGAGGTTTAAGAGAACACTCTTCACTTTTGATGGCATTGTTGCCAAAGAATCTATGGGCACACGGTTGCCAGGGTGATGAGAGTGACAGCACTGAGGATGGACTAATCAAGAAAGGCTCCGTGCAAGCTCCATGAAGCTCTGAAGATGGCGTAGGCGTGCCCTTGCAGCTGCAAGCCTCTGGTTTCCAGTCTTATGTGTCATCTACCCACTCTGCAAGGCCCAGCAGGTAGCCAGCGCAGTGTCCTGAAAGGCTGCTGGTAGGTTTAAGGAAAGAAGGAACAAGATGGGGAGGACGAAAGGTGGGAGCTTTAAAGACTTCATCGATGGTGAATTGTGGAGATGTATTCAGAAATGTGCTCCGATGGTAATCAGAGGCGTCCGTTATAATGCTGCAATTTATGATGCACCTACTGTGTGCATTCGCCCACTGAACCCCCCTCCCCCCCGTCTCCACAATCCACAGTTTTAGGACCATATTTATACTGTGTGTTTGCCTAACTGCTGTTCCCCACTAGCCCGTGGGCCCCTTGAGGTCATGGGCTTCTTGTTTCCCAGAGCCCAGCAGACAGGCCAGCACTAATATGGGCCTGGGAAACATTTGGTGAATGAATGAACGTGCTGTGTCAGTGCAGGAACAAGCACCCATCCCGGCTTTCAGACTCTGAGTCCACAAACTGATCTCCCCTGCCTTTCTGAACTCCTATAAAAATTATTGCCTGGCAATTAATTTGACACTCCTACACTGACTTGCACCATTTCTTGAGTTGTTGTATTGAGCTATAATTTGAAATTTTTATTGTTATTAGACATTTCACATGGGGATTTATGTCTTGTTTTCACAACTAGACTGTGAGCTCATTCATTCATGCAATAAGCATTCACTGAATCAAGCGCTGGACATCGTTACATGCATTATCTCATTTAACCCTCCCTCCTTCTCCATGAAGGTACTCATGCCCAGGCACTGTGTTTGGGGGAGGACAGCACTGGTCCTAAAAGATCTCCGATGCAAACGCCTGCAAGGGCTGCCTCAGGAAGCTCCGCAAGGGGAGCAGGCGACTGGCAAGCGGCTGGACAGCTTGTGCACCACGCAGCTGTACCCTGCAGGAAGTGAGGAGGGGGTGAAACCCAGCCCACTCTGTGCCCACCAAACCACGCCCTGCAGCATAGGGCTGGGGCCGTCTGCAGCCACAAACACCTTTCCCTTCACTGGAAGGCACTTTGGCTTGCCAAGCCAGCACCTGAGACTGCAACTGGCCAAAACAGTCAGTTTTCTAATTTGCACAAGAGCACTGCCTTGCTAAGGGAGGGCCTATATGTACGGTGTGTGTTGAGGACAGGAAATAAACTGTAAGGGGCACACCCCCTCCAAAGGCATTAAAATTAAATTAGATGGATTGTTGCACAAACAAAATACTTCTGTAAAATGTATTCCACTTGGAGCAACCCCTGGTTTCTGATTGATTCTTTAAACAAACCCACATAAAAGACAATAGCCATCTACTTTAACCGTTCGGGCAGCTCAACCTCAGAGAGCTGAAATGACATCTGTGAGGTTACAGTTGGTGACGTAAGATTCAAATAGGTGAAATGTATTCAGAGTGAGGACAGCAACTCAGCTTCTGTAAAGTAACAGGCCTGGGCCGCGTCTGCTTGATCACAGGGTTTCCACAAGGTCTCCCAACATCCAGTGTGGTACTTAGGGCCCCAGAAGACTTCCTAGTTGGGATTTTAAATGTGTGTTCTTGTCACCGGGAGTCCTCACCCCAACACCCCCTCCACACACGCACACACATCCAAGAGTAACACAGGGGTTCCCCAAGACAGGCGCTGGTAGACTCTCCTGTCCTGGCATTGCAACGGCGGGGCTCTTCACACACCAGGAGGAGTCTGAGAACCCCGCGAAGGAACGGCTGTGTCTGTCAGCCTCACAGGCAGTGATGAGTCGCTGCAGACAACAGACACGCCGGGGGCACCAAGGACCCATTCTGTTTACTTTGCCTCCCTACTGCTCAGTTGTTAAGTGCAATCTGTTTCGGGAGTTCAGTCAGTGAAAAGAGTGAAAAAAGAAAATCCTTTAAACCAACTGGCCGAGATATTTAGCTGGGGGCTTCCTGGCAAAATGAACAGAAGATGGTTTCCAAGGCCACCGACTAAATGAGGGTTCTACTTCCGGCTCCGTCACCAAATCACTGTGTGGCCTTGGGCCAGGCACCTGCCCTTTCTGGGCTGAGGTTCTTGTTTACAAACATGGGGCATTGAACTCGGTGGGATCTGAGGTTCCTGGCAGTTCCGTGGGCTATGGCTTGATAACTCTTGGCAAACCTGGACAGGAGGAGAACACCACATATTGAAGGGGGACTGGCCACTGGATGGAGATGATGATTTGGTAGATAGATGAGGAGCCCAGACCGCAAACACCATCAATGCTGACAGCATTAATTGAATTTCCTGTTTGATACCTTTACAGGGCCAGGGATATTTTCAGTTAACGCAAGTTCATAGGTGTTGGGGGAATCTATGGAAAGGATTATGCCCTTGGGATCTGACCCTCTAGAGAAACAATAGTGTTCTAGGTTAATAGGATAAGGACTTTGAAATCAAAGTGTTCTGCGTTCAATTGCTGGCTCTGCCCCTAACACTCAGTAGATAGTCATTGAATGAATGAGCTCACTGCATGTCCTTGGACAAATCGCTTAGCTCCTCTGAGATGTGACTTCCTCTATTGTTAAACAGGACAACAATAATGCCAGCCTAACAGAGCTGTAAAAATAAATTAGGTGGTATAACTAGCTTTTAGTAGGCATTCAAAAGTACTAGTTTTCTTCCACTCTCCTCCTTCCTTGAAGAGGCACAACAATAAATTGCAGAAGGCTTAAACAAACTAGAACAGAGACGAAGGATCCTGAGATGGTATAGTGTGTGTGTATGTGTGTGTGTGTGTGTGTGTGTGTGTGTGTGTGTGTGTCCACGTGTGATTTGGTGAGTCAGGAGAGAGGGCAGGACTTCATGGGAAGCTCCTTACTCAGAATTCTGCAAGAGATGCTGGGAGGCCTGGAACATTCTGCCTGTTTCTCTTTTGCCTTCCCTCCCCGTGCTCAGGTCTGCCGACATCCTACTCATTGCTCAGGGCTCAGTCCAGAGCCACCTCCTCTTTCATGACTCCATGAAGACTGAGCCATATGTAACCTTCCCCTCTCTGGACTTAGTCCCTCCTGTGTGTATCTGTCCCTTTGGACTGCGTGCTATATACAGGCATTTGCCTCCAAATCTTAACATCCAATGACAATGGATTCCTGCAGGTTAGAAACAGAGTGGGTCTCACGTATCTCCTTTATATTTTCAAAGAGAGCAGGCCTGGCACAGGTGCCCAGTCAGTGTGTGTGGAATAATTGACCAGACTCCCTAAGAGGAAATTAGAAAGGGGATGGAAGGAGATCCATGACTTAGGACTTTTCCAAACCCAATTTCAGATTCCCAATCCTCTCTCTAAATCACAAAAAGTCTATAAGATATAGCTTTTGTCCTCAAAGACGGGTCTTGTTAGAAGGCCAGCCTAACTGAAACAATAAACTCATAATCATTACAGATAACACTTCCTGGCTCTGACCAAGAGCCAGGCATTGCTCGAAACACATACATGTGAACCCCTTTAACTTCACAATAACCCCATGAAGTAGAGACTATTACTAAACCCATTTTGTGGTTGAGTAAATCGAAGCCCAACAACATCAGTAATATGCCCAAAGACCCTCAGCTTGTAAGTAGGGGAGCTGCGATATGAACCAAGGAAGTCTTACTCTGTACTCTACAGGGCACCCCCCAAATACAGCAGAAAAATTCCCTATGATCCAGAAAAATCTGAGGTTATAAACTCTGGGACTTCATGCAGATCACTAACCATCACTGGGCTCTAATTCCCTATCAGAAGGTGGTTCCAGAATCACTTGTCTTACCTTCAGGGACCCTTCAAACAAAGCAATACATCAGCTAAGCGCACCGCCTTGGGGGTAAGAATAGGAAAGAGACTACACCTCCAACTTGGCTGCCTAAAGGGGGTCTGGGTCCCTTTCCTATTTCTTTAAGGTGATCCTTCCTGCCTTCCATGCACAGGGAGAAACCGGCTGGACTCTTCCATGGTTATCACCTCTTCTCCTGGCCACTGGATTAACAATGATGCAATATACCCATAATGCAACCTGTCCACGTTATCACTCTCCTCAAAAATGTCTTGGTTGCCCAATCATAAGCCTAATATAAGGTGTCCTTTATATGGGCTGGCTGCCTTCTACCTCACCAACCCCATTCTGACCACTGTCCAGCCAGCACCCTCAGTCCAGCCAAACCAAACCCCTTCAGTTCCTCAAAAGAGTCTTCTTTCTGAAGCCTTGTCCCTTGGTGCATGCCATTTTCCTAGTCCTCCATTTCCCTCCCTTCATTCTCTCTCCTCTCTAATTCCTCCTGATCTTTTAGAATTATCTCAGCTATCACCTTCTGTAAGCTTTCTTTGAGGCCTATCTCCTGCCCCAGCCTAACCTACCCCACTTCCTTATCTCTATTCCCTCACCTGTGATGACAGGTATTGTTAGTATCCCTTTGCTCCTCTGGCTTCCTGTGCTTGTGTGTGTGTGGCGGTGGTGGAGGGGGGAACCGCAAGCTGCAAGACCCTGAGGGCAGGGATGGTTTCTTTTATCTCTGTATTACCCAAACCCAGGCTAGAGATGTTTAATAAATATCGCTACATAAGTAAAACAGTACACAATTGCAATGTACACAGCACTTGATATTTTTCTCAGGTTTATGAGGAAAATAGGATAGAGATTTGTGAGTATTTGTGATTCCATATCAGAAATAAAGTTTCGACTGAATTCACAAAGCTAAGAAATAACAAAGCAGGGGCTGTAGCTCAAGTCCTATGTCTTTGAAGTACATCCTAGGAATACACGACTCCCCGCACCCACAACAAAGCAGTACTTCTTCTTGCCTAGGTTTTGAACAAGATGAGAAATAAATTATAGTAAAGATGGAGACCAAAGTGTCAACTGTGTTACTGCTGGAGGCCAATTTGGAGGACACAGCTTTAGGTCTCTTAGCTTTCATGGCTTGCAAACACTGAACCCCCAAAACAGGCAGACAATACCACCCAGTCTAAGGCATAGCTGACCTGTCTTTCCTGAGATGGCTGCCCAGGCAAGACCTAAGGAATGAGTGAACAGAGGAGCACCAACGCTCTCTGCGGGCAAAACCTCTCCCAAGAGTGAGAAGGACAGCAAAGTTGAGCTGAGCATTCCTAAATTCATAATCAGAAAAATTATTCTAATTCTCCCAGAGAGAGGTAAATAAAGGCCAGGAGCATGCCATGCAAAGAGAAAAAATTCCCTCTTCTCTGAAAATAGGGGTGAAAAAAAAATGCTTATCTGATTCTAACAATAACCAAGAAGACAAGTTTTCAAACTCGATTGGAAGAAAATATCAATTACCCAGACGTCCCCCGGGTGAAACTGACCAAACTCTTCCATGGATATATCATTCCCCAAAATGTTGAGTCTCGGATGCCTAGGAAACATTCAGGCAAGGATGTGTAAATGGCAATTGGGTCTGTATGTCCGCAGCTCCCAAGTTAGGTCTGGGCTTAGGCTCTCATGATGTCATCGATCTGAGAGGTAACAAAAGATCCGGGCGTGAGGAGACTTCCCAGACAGTGAGCAGAGCGACAATAAACGTCTAAAACTCAACCCTCTAGAATACCATCCGTTGAGGAACAGGAAGAGAGGGAGAGCCTGTAGAGGGCACTGAGGACTGGCCAGAGACGGAGGAGGAAAGCCAAGAGAAGGAGTGGCCTTTAAGCCAGGGAAAAAGGGGGTTGAAGGGTGAGGAAGGGTCATCAGTGTCACAAGTTGTTGAGGGTTCAAGAATTTAGTAAAGACTATTGACTCTGATGTGTGTAGGTCAATGAGGAGTCATTTCAGTGGCGTGATAAGGGCAGAATCCAGAATGCAGGGGTGGGAAGGGAGGTGGGGCGGTAAGGCAGTGCTGGATGTATGAGTTGAGGAAGAGAATTTTTCTTCCATTTACAAATATAAAGGTACTTAAGCATCCTGATGGGAAGAAGGAGCCGGTAGAGACAGGAAAGATGAATATATAAAGAGAGGTGACACCTGGTGGAGAAGGTCTGTGAGGAGGCAGGAAGAACAGCTCCAGAGCACAGGTGGAGATGTCAGAAATACGGACTTGGAATCAGATAAATGAAATTCAAATCTACTTACTAGTGGTCTGAACTCCAAGTTATTATATTTAGCATTCCACCCCTCCCCAAAACTCAGTTTCCCCATCTGCAAACTGGGTATAATAAACAATATCTCCCTGAAGCAGTCATCAAGGCTGTAAACAAATATTGGGTTATCTCATTCTGGGAACATAATAGGATCACCTTCTCATCTCAATTAAACTCAGGAAAGGACATCTGACTTGCTTTGTCCAGTGAAATATGGAAAGCAGTGCTGTGCAGCATTTCCGGGTGGAAGCTTTGGGAGCCAGTGTGTGTTTCACTACATCCTCTTGCCCTCTGCCATAACAACCTCAATGTTCACAGTGGCGGCCCTATCACTCTGAGTCTCAGAGTCAAACAAATATAACACTGAGTCACCAGCCAACCTAGGATAGACATGTAGCAGGAACAAGAAATAAACCTTTGTGTTTTATGTCACCTAGAATTTGGGCGAGCTTGTTACTGAAGCATAGCCTAACACATCCTTCCTGATATACTACTTGTAAAATTTATTGTGAAAGTTACATGAGACTATGTGTAATATGGCATACGAAATAAGATAATAGGGGAAATAGCGATTTCATAAATAATGATTCCTTCACTTTACTGAGAGCTGTAGACAGTACTGCTCAGTGGATGAGACATATGTGAAGCTGTTCATACGATGTAAAAATTGTTTTAGTAGTGATGATGCTAGATAACATTTACTGAACAATTACTACAAGCCAGATTCTGGATAGAGAAAAAGTCCTTGCTTGTGTTTGCTTCTTTTCCCTGTCATTTACTTTCTCTCTTCCCTGATCACTTCTGACGATCCTTTTCAAGCAACTAGGTATTCTACAGTTTGACTCTCAAAGCAAGAAGGGACCCAGAAATAATCCTGTACAATCTCTACCTAATACCAGGGCTTCCTTTATAATTTCCCTGGTATGTAGGCATCCACATTTTGTTGAACCACTCTCTGTGACAGACTGCTTGCTACTTCATGTGGCACCTGTGGGACCATAAGTTCTGACATGTCAGGGTACCCATTTGCCTTGTTCATGTTGAAATTTCCTATGACCAGCACAGTACCTGGCAACATAGTAGAAAGTCAATAAATACATATTAAAAGAATGAATGACCATATGAACACACTTTTGGATAGCTCTAATTTTCAGTTCTCTTGTCTGTAAAATGGTGGTAATAATACTAATCTCATAATACTTTAATGAGATAATAGGAATGTGAGTGTGTGTACCAGGAACATTACAGAAGCTATGTTAGGGTTGATTCCCATTCTTATCTCATTTCTTCTTCTTAAACAAAGCCAAAACTGAACTAATGCTTCAAGACAAATTGAGCCATTCACTAGTCTTCCAACTAATTTCCCGTAGCGAAACTTTTGAGCAATTTCTAGAACAAAGGCACAATATGTACGCACTTAAAATCAAGGACTCGCGGGTTTGGGGAGGCAGTATAGTTCAGTGGTGAGGAATTCACGCTCTGAAGTCTGACAGATTTGGATACAAATCCACTCCTTGTGGATTGTCTGGCTTTACACATTTCTTAGATTCACCAGCAGCCATCAACCTTCTTACCTCTAAATGAAGATATCTCATAGGGTTATTGTAAGGTCTAAGAAGAAAACTGATAAAGGTGCTTAACACTGGGCCAGCATTACAGCAGACACTTACTAAATATAATATATTGGTGTTACTAGTTTAGGATATAAGAGACCTTAGAGACCATCTAGTCTAACCCCAATGAATTGACCACTGCTAGGTAATTAGATCCTGTCAGTGATGTGTTTTCTTTCACCACCTCACTTCCATAAATAGATATACTCTGTCATCTTGGACTCCCTGATTTATTAGCTAGGGTAACGCTAGCTCCTATAACCCAAAAAAAAAAAAAAAAAAAAAAATCTAAAGTGTATATAGCTCAGATAATGGGAGCTTATTCTTACTTAAGTTCTCAATTGTTACTCCTGATTGGTGGGTGACTTTCCTTCAAGTGGTAAGTTAGGGACATAGGTGACCTCTGTCTTCAACACATAACTTCCAAGGACAACAAGTTTGTTTACATCGAGCCATTGGAAGAAGAAAGAGGGAATGAAGAAACCCTACCTGTTTACTGATTTTCTCGATGTGGAAGTGACACTCTTCTCACATTGACTTGGTGAGAGCTCATCACGTGGCACCTCCTAAATGCAGGGGAAGCTGGCAGTGGCCACTTCTCTCTACTTCTATGAAAAGGGAGCATGCATTTTGATGGCCAGCTAGATGTATTTTCCATAATTGATAAGCCTACTATCATCTACATTTTCTTTGCTGTGATTTGCACAGTCTAGAAGAAGCGTTTTAATTTAAACATTGGCAGCCCTAAAGTGTTATATGCGAAGTGGCATAATTCATAAAAATTTCATATGAATTTTATGATGGAGGCAAAAGTAGAACATAGAATGTGTTTCAAATGTGATGAAGAGAGTGATAGAGGAAAAGAGAGAAAGGTAAAATTGAGTAGAGCTAGGAGAAGACATTTTACACATAGAATATATCATACAATCCTCACAAGAACCCTGTAGTGACAACATATTCCCTATTCAATAAATAAAGAAACTGATGCTTAAAGAGGTGACATGGTTTCCCAAGGTTACGCAATGTGATACTACAGAGCTCAGACTCAAACCTGAACTGGTGTAGCTACAAAGCCAAGGTTCTCCGTTTCTTTAAGAGGAGCCTTTTAGTTTAACTATTTCAGTCCTCCCCACTGGCCTGCTCCTTCCTCCAGGTAGTCAAATTTTCACCAATTCCTTTACCTCCAGGGAGAGTAATTTTCCAAGTGGATTTAGTTCCCACTTCCATTGGCATTGCATTGTATATCTCATCCATAGATGTAATCACAAGCATGGTCTACTGCTTGTCCACTTTTATTGACTCTCATAATCAAAACCATTTTTCCAAGTTGCATACAAGGGATATTTAAAAATTCACTTTAGAGTGGAATCTATGAATATTCCACTTGAAATCGTCCAACTTCCACTTCCCCCTCAGCTAAATCCCATCCACATCTTGCCAGCAATGCCCCACCATTTTGAACAGGAAAGAAAGAGATAGGATCAGAATTACTAGGATTGGAGTGTGAATTCCAAATTGGGTTTGGCTTTACCTCTTCAACCTAGTTTGAGATCTGAGCTTTGAGGGATAATAATAAAAACAAACAAACAAAAAAAAAACTATTAGCTTCATTTGCTCTAGTTGATTTCCTCATAAATGATTCATATTTTTCTAATAATTTGTACCCACCTCTCTTATCCAGGAGGTATCCATCAGCCACAAAGAAACAGCCACTGAATTTGACACTGACAGATGCTTATTTTTGATCACTCCAATTTATAGGAATCTCTCTCTGTCTATACACACACACACACACACACACACACACACACACACACACACAAGAATCTGGTACAATTCATGGAGAGCATTAATTAGTGTATATCAAATGTGAGCTTGACAGGGCTATGATTTAAATACAAAGATGCCTGAAGAATTATGATTCAATATTTGAGCTCCACGCTAGTCTGATGCTATTGTATCCACCTGAACAAATACACTCTGACATCCTACCTTCTCTGCAGCTGTTTGACTCCCTCCCTATAGGTTAGGAGTCTGAAAGAGCCTCTTATGTGGAGGAAAGGGGTGCAGAAGGATCCACTCATTGCTCAGCGAGGTGGAAGACAGCTGGGGCAAGGGGGAGAGTTCCTCCACCCTTCCGTCTGCTGCCAGGAAATGTGGTTCCATGAGCAAAACAGGAGCACCCAGTCAGCTAGGTGCCCCATGGAAACTTTCACCCAGGATCTGACACATTAACTGTTGGACATCCAGTAAAGCTTTTTATAAAAAACCCTGCTGAGCCTCATTTTCCCCTTCCATGAAGTAGAGAGA